>NC_091691.1:23888214-24512500 GCF_041296265.1 Equus caballus | reverse complement strand
CGCTTTTCTAGGTCTGAGCCTTGGTGGGGAGAAGAAATTAAAGTGCTTTGGAAATGAGGGACTCAAAAGACAAGGCAACCTCCCCACGCGACCTAGGGCCTCGTTCCCTTTGGACTGGGGGGGGCTCGCCCTCCGAGGCCGGCTCGCGGGGCTCCGGGGCGCGCCTGCACTTCCCAAGCAGAAAGGACAAAGGCCGGCGTCCATGTTGGCACCATGACGCAGCATCTCTCAGCCCGCTGCCCGCGCTGCCTGTGCTCCGGCCGCGCTCGCTCCTCCCTCCCAAACTCGAGTTTTATTTTCAGGTTCAGCGCGGCGCCGCCGCCGGGGCCGGGCTGGCAGGCTGGCGGGCGGGCTGCGGCGGCTAATGGCGGCCCCGGCTCTCCTGCCTTCCTCCCTCCTTCCCCGGTCGCGGTCGGGAGCCCGGCGCGGGCGGCGGCCCCGAGAGCCCGCAGGGCCCAGCGCCCCGGGCCTGGCGGGGGGCGCGGAGGCCGTTTCGGGGGCCGCGGGCCTGGGGGCGTCGCGCGCCGCGGCTCCCGCGCTCTCCTCTGCCGGGCGAGGCGGCCAGACGGGCGCCATTTCGCGCGCCGCCCGCGGCTCGGGCGGTGGCGGCTGCCGCGCGCCGGCGGGAGGAGGGAGGAGGCGGCGGCCGGGGGGAGGGGAGGAGAGGCCGCCTCCCGCGTGGACGCCCTGGCCCGGGAGGCCTCGACGACGAGCGCGGGCTCCGCCGCCCCTCGGACCCCGCGCCGGGCCACGCGGTCTCGCTCGCAGACCGGGCCGCGGGGCCCTCCCTCCTTCCTCCCGCGCGGGAGCCAGTAGCAGCGGGCCACGGGGCCTGCCGCGGCCTCGAGGCCGCCCCCTGACCCGGCCGGCTGCCCCGGAGGCCGCGGAAGCCTCCCTCGCCGCCGACCCGGGCCTGGGCGCCCCTGTTTAGGGCGTCCTTGGATCGCAGAGCCCGAGGGGCGGGGGGCCCCCTTTGTCCCCACTTTGGGCGCGAGGCCCTCGCGGAGGCCGCCGACGCCCGGGCTTGGCCGCCCGCGGCACGCCCTCCACCCGGAGGCTCTAGAGCTGCGGTGGGGGTTGGGGCCTGGGAAGGCTGAGCGGGCCTTCCCCGGGATCCCCAGAGGCGGAGGGCTCTGGGGTAAACCCTCATCTCCGGCCCTTCCTGGGGGAGGGGATGCGGACGGGGCGGGCCTTTGGAAATGCAGATGAGTCGCCTCCTGCTGCTTGTCGCCCGGGCTGAACCTTGGTGACTCAGCCACCCCCCCCATCCATTCCAGAGTGAGGGCCGTCTTGGCAGCTGGGGAGGGGCGCGCGGCATTTGTAAAGCTCCCCTTCCCTCGAGGAGATCCTGTCCGGTTCGTGGTCATCGACTCCCTAACAAACCCTCCGACTCTTTCCCCCTCAGGGTCTCGACCGGAGAAGGGGCAGCGGGCCTGGTTCCCTCAGAGTGGACAGTCCTTTGGACAGCAGGAGCAGGCCTAGTTTGACTCTGACAATCCTCCCACTAAGGTAGGTGTGAGCCCTTTCCCAGGCTGCGAGGGAGATTTGGGGGGCTTTGGCCTGGAGCCCAGGGAGGGCGGGGACCCCAAACCCGCCAGGCTGGTTCTGCAGCCCCTCCCCCACACAGATGTGTGGGACTGTGTGTGTGAAATCGGCTGCCTGCTGGGCCTGCTTGGTCCATCCATCCCTGCCTGTCAGCTTCTGTTGTCAGGAGTTTGGGGCGTGCAATTCTCTGCCGTATTTAGCAGCGTACGACAGGCTGCGCTTGCAAGTATTTCCCAGTTGTGTGTTTGGTGGTGGGGGGAGGGCCCAGGAAGCCTCTTACTTCTGAAAGGCACAGTCTGCTGTCAGGAAGCCTGGCCTTACCTTCCCGCCCCCAGTGGGAACGTGTAGGGTGACTGTTAGGAGCTGGCCTCTGGTGTCTGGCTGCTAGGGAGCTGAACCGAAGGACCTGAGATCTGGGTCACCTTCCTCTGAGAAAGAGGGTTCTTGAGTGTTCTTCCCCTTCCTGGGAATTCCCACGATTCTCTCCCCAGCCCCCACCCAAAAGGAGCCTGGTTTTTAGAATGGGCCATACCTGGATTTGAAACCTGGCTAGCCCTTTACCTGCTGTGACCTTGGATGAGTTGCACAGTTTCTGAGCCCCAGTTTCCCCATCTGCATAAACGGGGCTAGGTCAGTGATTCTCACACTTCAGTGCGCGTCAGAATCACAGGGGTGGCTCATTAGAACGGATTCTGGGCCCAGTCCTTCAGTTTCTGATTCAGTAGATGGGGCCTGAGAACTTGCATTTCTAACAGGTTCCCAGGTGAACTGATGCTGTGACCTGGGACATTTTGAGAACCTTTGGGCTTGGTCACATCTGGGTGTTGTGAGGAGGATGCAAGCTCGTGTACTTGGAGCCCCCAGCTTGGCACAGACTCGTTAGCTTGGTAATGATGGCAACTCTCTCCCTGTTCTAACTTGAGCTGACTGCGCACAGTGCCATCCTGTCTCCAGGAAGCTCCACAGCTGGAGAGGACCCTTGATCTCCGACCTGCCCCATGTGATCTCTAGTTTGAGATTACTTTGATGAGCCATTTGGGTCCAGGTGCCGCCCCGTTTGGGCGGGGGCATGGCTGCCTTGTCAGATCAGCCCTGCCCACTTTTACTCCACCCCTCAGTGTGAGGGCTAAACTGAGGTTTGGGGGAACCCATAGGGCTTGACCTGGGCGTCTTGGTGTTTACTCAAGGGAGGCTCTAAGTCAGGCGGCCCAGGGCTTGAATGTCTGCCGTGCTGGCGACCTTGGGCGAGTCTCCGGTGTGAAATGATAATAATGAATGCTGAAAACGGTGGTGGGAGGATTAGTGCGATTAAGGGGGCCGGCCTCGCATTCTGGCTTCACACTAGTTGGCCTCCATTCTAGTGTGGCTGCAGGGAGTGGGGGCTGGGCTGTCTTCGAGCTCCTCCCCCACCAGCCCCTCCCCCCCCAAGCACGTGGCAAAGCCTCAGGGCAAAGGGAAGACTGCCTTTCTGCAGGCAGAGAGCCAGCGCTGTTTTTCCTCCTCTGTAGTTTGAGTCGGGATGGTGGCTTGCCCCCAGCTCCACAGGCTTTTCCATGATCCGATACGATTTTGGATCACGCACCCACCCAGAGAGTAGAAGTGACTCACCCAAGGTCACAAGGCCACCACGAGCAGCCAGGATGGGGTTCCAGGTGTCTTGACTTCCAGCCCAGGGCCTGTGTCCATGGCACCCCCTCACCCCAGCTGTCTGGGTTATTTTGGGCTGCTTCCCATGCCAGCTGTCTGCTGGCATCACTGCCCGGGAGCTGGGAAAGCTGTCTGGTTGAAAGTAAGCAGCGTGCTGCTCTTGGCTCCTCCTGGCTGCCAAGCCTTGGCCCTGTGAGGGTTTCCAACCCCAGATAAGCTGGGTTTGGTCCATCTTGTCCTTTGCTGGGGGGGAAGGGGGTGCACCCTGCCGCAGCCTTCCCCCTACCTGGGGTGAGGGGAGAGGGGAAGGCACTTTGCAGAGTTGTTGCACTCACACTACTGTTAGCATCTCAAGCCTCTGCCCTCCTTCCACACTTGCCCCAAACCTGAGGTTTCTATTTGGCTCTGCCACTGAGGAGACGGGTCGGCCGACTGAGAGCGTCCTGCGTCCCTTTGAATAGAGTCCTAGGGGCTCCCCCGGCAGGGGTCTTTACCTCCCATGGGCATGGGATGGTGAAATGATTTAAACCTTCCCTGCCTAGCAGCACCCTGGAGGGCTACAGCCAGTTCCTCTGCTCCAGCCCTCGGACCAATTAGGGAGCAATTAGGTGCGGAACTGTGGTCTAGGTGTGATTCTTGGAAGGGAGAGGCATCCTCACAGCCTGGAAGGTGGTACTCCCTCACTGCTTCCATTTCTCTTTCACCCCTTCTAATTTCTTTGACCTCCCCCTCCCCCCTTCCCAGTGTCACCTCGTGGAGCCCGGGAGGGGCGGGGCAACCTGTCCGCAGGCTGCTGTTCCTCCTGGCTGGCCGTGAGGGTGGCCCCGCCCACCGGTCACCCAGGGAGCGTGGGGCGGGGCTGGTCCTGGCGCCAAGCCGGTGGGGCCTGCCCAAAGGGCCACGCCAGCAGCAGGGCGGCCCAAGGCAGGGAGGTGGCTGGACCTGCCTTACTACTGGACGCCAGAGCCCCGCCTCTTCCGGCCCCTCCGAGAGCCCCAGCGTGGAATACGACCTTTTGGACCCTCTGGGCCAGACGGGAGGCCTCTTCTCGGACTGTAGAGAGAGAGGTACCCCGCCATCTCAGAGGCCATCTGGGTCCAGTGCTGTCTCCAACTGGCTAGTGACCTCGGCATGTCCCCGCCCCTCTGGGAACAGTGGTCTCCCCGTGTGAACCTGGAGGGGGAAGTTGGCCTGATAATCTTGTTTCTGAGTCTGGCTTTGTGAGAGGGGAGCTTTTTGTACTCTCCCCCACCAAGTGCTGAAGCCTGCAGGGAGTCCTGGGGTGAGGGCAGATGGCCTTGGCTATCTCCCATCTCTGGGACCTCAAAGAACAGCTTAATCTGTGAAGGCTCAGTTTCTTCTGCCTCATCTAGGGTGGATGATCTCAGGATATTCTGAGGGACAAGGAGGTGGAAGCCGTAAGAATTACCATTAACTTCCCCATCATAACCTTTGCCCTGATAAGACAGAAGTGATCTGGCCCCTACTTCTCTCCTGTGTTCAGTTGGCCTCAGTATGGCACAGGCACCCCACAAATGCCACCTGGCCAGCTCCCCTAGGCTTCTGTGTCCCAACAACTCTGTAGCAAGAACCAGTTTAAAGAATCGTGGCCCTCCTCAGTCTCCAGGAATGCCTGGTGAATAGAGAGAATGACGTGGGTCCTCAGACAATCTCATAGGTAAGGGAGTGGGGCTCCCCATGCCTGTGGGTGTGCCGGCCGCCTCGGGTGGCCTGCCCAGGCCGGCCGCCTCTGAGGAAGCTCCAAGCAGCTGGCCTGGCTCCTGGGTATTTTTAGCTACAGATCTAGCCCCTGCACCACCACTGGAGCTGGGTCCAAGTCCAACACGCTCCAGGCTGGGTGGGGCTGGGGTTCTGCCAGCCTTGGCCAGGCAGGGGTGGGTGGGTGGGCGGGCTGGGGCCAGCATCAGCTGTTCTGCCTGGACTCAGGCAGAGCTGAGAAGAATCACTTTTCCTCTTCCTCCCTCCCCTCAGTTTCGTGTAAGTCATTTGTTCTGTCATAAGTCTAAATCGTAGCCCTATTTCTCAGATGGGTGGAAACTGAGATCAGAGCAAAGTCAGGAGCCTTCCCATGGGCTCGTGCGGTTAACCCTGTTTCGGGTGACACAGTTTGCTCAGACCCTCCTAAGTGAATTCTCCCCAGGCCTCTCCCAGATGAGGCAGCCTCCCTCCCTCTCTTACCCTCCAGTCCCCCCTGAGCTTCAGGGTGACGCCTGAGGCAGCCAGAGGGGAGAGGCCTGGGGCTGGCTGCGAAGGTAAGTGGTCCTCCCCTCACTCAAAACCCTCTTCCATGCTCCCCCTCCCTGAGTGATGGGATGCCCTAGCCTCCCCCCATGGTCCTGGGGAACCTCACTTCTGACATGTCCCTGGACCTGGTCTCCTCTCTTGCCAGCCTTAGGCTGCCTCTATGGAAAGATGGCCCCAGCCCCATGCCTATCCCACCAGCCAATCACAGCTCTTCCTTGGTCACCAGAGAGAGCTTGAGGTCCCGGCTTTGGCTGGGTTCCTCCTGTTCAGGAGCCTTCTGTCCAGTACCCAGCATGAGCCTGGCAGCCAAGCCTTCCATGATCTAACCCTGGTTACCTTGCCAACCATGTCTGGCCTCACTCCTCACTCCCCCACCACTGCCGAACCTGTTGGGGTTTTCGAGCCACCATGCATTTGCTCAGGCTAGGTATCCATCCTGCTTCCACTGGCCTGCCCTCCCAGCACTGCCAAGCTTAGTTCATGTGCCACCCAGAGCCCTACCTTCCCTGAACCCCACAGGGACTCTGTCCTCTAAGTTGTTCACATCTCCCAAACTCCTTTAGACCTCTTCCCCCAAGACTGAGCTCCTCTCAGGCAGGAACATAATTGCCTCTCAATAAACTTGTGTTGCAAAAAGGAATGAATGAGTTGCTGTAAATTTGTTTAGGGGTGTTTGACTCCTGGTGACAGGATGGGGCCTCCACCCAGCAACCTGGAGCTGGGCCTTCTGTCCTGTTTCCAGCTCTGGGCTCTTGGGGCTTCCACGGGCAGTCGATGCTGCCATCTGGTGGTCAGATCCTGACTTGGATCCACTGAAAACCTTGACCTGGCATTTGTGGAACTGCCAGCTTGGCAGTTTCCTCCCCGAAGTAGTTTACCTGGTCTTTGCTGAGAACTTGAAAATTGGGAATCTTCGGGGTGGGGGTGGGGGGCAAGAGGATCCTGAGTCCTGCCAGCCCCTCTGAGCAAACCACTCGAGGTCTTACCCCAGCTGGGAGGACCCTGCTCTCTCACTTGGCCATGCCTCAGTGCCTGCCTGCCGCGCACCGGGTCCAGGGGTTCCTCTGTCCCTCCGACCGTTGGCTTGGCTTGTCCAAAGGACCCCAGGGTCGCAGGGATGGAAGGGCAGGGGCGATCTTGTCCGCCGCCCTGGTAATGCCTGTCCTTATAGTGTGCTCAGTAAATAGCTGTTTTGATTAGGGGGGTGGGAGGATTAAGGAGAATCCTTGGGATGAAGGATATGTGGCTGCTAGCTGGAGAATACAAATTTCTGGGTGGGGGTGGGTGTTAATGAATCTCCAAAGCGGATGGAGTAGGGTCCAGCTATCTCCACTAGATCTACCCTGGCTTTCCCCGTCCCTTCTTCGACAGTGTCTTGCTCGGGTCACGCCTCTGGCCCCTGCTAGAAAGAGGTTCCCGCCAGCGTGGTTTGGGGCCAACCCCCGAAAGGGTGTTGTTCCGGGGAGGTTCACCTGCTCCCCAAGCCGCCCGCGCCGAGGCGATCGCCCGGCAGAGGGCGCCAGACGTCCACCTTGCGCCCCCAGGGAGGTGAGGGGTAGGTAAGTGGAACCGCAGTTCCCCACCCTCAACCCGCAGCCGCACAGGTGTCCGGACGGCCACACCGGGTGGGCAGACACGACCCCCGTGCCATCGTCTTCCCTGGCACCACCAACCTACCTCCTTCGGGGAAACTGAGGTCAGAGGCGGGCTTGCCCCAGGCCGCGCAGCTGGGGCGGGGCTAAGCTGGGGCGGGGCGGGGGTTCCCAGAGCTGGAGACCGAGGCTCCTCGAACCCGAGTGCTGGAGGGACAGTCCGCCAATCGAAGAATCCCTGGCTGATGGGGGAGGCCGAGCCGGCCAATCAGAGGGACCCTGCCGGAAGGCGGAGCCTGCCAATCAGGGGTGCCGGGCTAGGAGCGGCCGAAATGTTCGGATCTTGCCTGTGGGGGGCGCGCCGTGACGCGCGGGTGAGGGGGTGGGAGCTGCGCTTGCCGCTGAGCACTCCGTTTCTCAGTTGCCTCAGTTTCCCTGGAAATGAGAGGTGAACGCCCTGGGCCAGGACCCTAGCAAGAAGGAAACAGGCTGGGAGGTCGGCCCAGGTGGCTGCCTGGCGGAGGCTGTGCCAGCTCCGAAGGGGCGGGGTATCTTTTAGCACCGCCCCGGGGGCGGCCCCCACCGCTGATCCCTCAGCCCCTGCGCTCCGCCGGGCGAGCCACCGCCAGTGCTGCCGGCTCCGGGCTATGGACGCCCCCGGGGCCCCGGCCCCGACCGTCGCCCCGGGCCCGAGCCCGGGCAGGAAGGAGCTGAAGATTGTGATCGTGGGCGACGGCGGCTGCGGCAAGACCTCGCTGCTCATGGTGTACAGCCAGGGCTCCTTTCCCGAGGTGAGGCCCGCCGGGGGGATGGAGGCAGGTAGGCTGGGTGGAGGGGACTTGCTTGGGGCGACTGGGGGCGAGGGATGGCCCTCAGCCTGCGCCACGAGCCCGGACCCCGGGTCCCCGGCGTCCTGCGCGTGGAGAGGCGGCCGCCACCCCGGGGCGCTCCCTCGGGAATTCCAGAGCCCAGCGGGGTGAGGGGGAGGCTGGGCCGGATGCGGTGAAGGTGGAGGGGGCGTCCAGCCGGACTCTGAGTCTTCGCACCACCCCTTAAGATCCAACCCGACCCCTTCTCCGACAGCACTACGCCCCATCCGTGTTCGAGAAGTACACGGCCAGCGTGACTGTGGGCAGCAAGGAGGTGACCCTGAATCTCTACGACACCGCCGGTGAGTGCGCTTGCGCGCCGAGGGTCCCGGGGTCCGCCCGAAGGGATTCCCCTGCAGGGGTATCCCCCGCCGGGCATCCCGGGCCCGTCAGCCTTTGCGGGGCCCTGACATCCCATCACTCATGGAGGCCGCGGAGGGGCGCTGGCTGGGGGCCGGTTAACCACCGCCTGGAGTCCAAAAAGGCCTCAGTCGTTCCATCTGTCAAAGGAGGGTATTTGGAGGAGGTGAGCTTCTGGAACACCCTGCTAGCGTGATGTGCTGAGGACCCACGGCTTCGTTTCTCTTCTGTAGTTCTAGAAAACCACGGGCTTTACTTCTGCTTCCCATGGTTCCAGGATTTCGTGCCTTACATGCTGTGGTCTCTTAAGATTCTGTGGGCTGCAGATTTGAATGCCCTGGTGCTATGATTCCGTGGGCTGCATTTCTGGGTTCTGTGCTTCTGGAATACTCTAGGTGACTGATCAGAGCTTGTGATTCCAAGATTCTGTGGCTGACAGTTCTGAGACTCCACAGTCCTGTGCACCCAAGTTCTGAGTCCCATGCTTCTGGGATTCCCTGGAATACAGTGTGTGATTCTGGAATTCTGTGGTCTACAGTTTAAAGCCTGTGGTTCTAGGATTCTGTGGCTACAGGTCTGTGTCTTCTCGATTCCCTGGGAAGAAACCAGGCACTGATGATGGAACAGAGCTCTAAGGAATGAAGATCCAAGATAAGATCCTCTCTGCCACCTGCAGCTCCTAAGGCAAGGGGATTTACGCTAACTAACTGCGACAGTCATCAGGGTCCCTGTTGCTGGGGGATGAGTGGAGGAGCACAGCCACTGGGAGGATTTGGGTAACACTTGAGGGGGCTGCCTTCGGGTAGCTTCCGTCCTGCTCTGGCTCCCCTTTGGGCCAAAGGTCAGTATTGGGGAGCAAAGGTCAGGATCCCCAGCTGGGGCCTCACCCAGCCTCTGTGACTCAGTGTTTAATGACCTGCGTGGAATCATGTCATCAGGTTCCCTTGCAAGCCAAGCCTTGTATGTGTGAGGTGAAGTTGCCAACTGGTCTTGGATGGAGCCAAAACCCAGACACCCCCACCCCGTCCCCAAGGCTGCCACTAGCATCTCTCGTTCCATCCTGGAGAGGATCAGAGAAAGGTTCGCCCCAGTCCCAGACCCTCCCTCTGTTCCTGACTTTGGCAGGCTTTGCTGTACAGGTGTGCCCCGCCTTGAGTGGCCTCTAAGGATCCCCTCTTGTTGGATGAGAGCCCTGCAGGGCTGCCCCCAGAACAGGGCCATGCCTCCAGCCCACTGAACTGGGAAAGCCAAAGGCTTCTGAGGAATTCCCGAGGGCGAGGTCACGAAAGCAGTAAAAATGGTGGTATGCCTGGGACACCTGAAGTTTCATATGTTTCCCATCCAGGAGCCAGGGAGGGGCAGGTCCATTAGCCCCACTTTATGGGTGAAGGGCTGACAGGCTGGGAGAGCCAGAGGAGAGTTTTCACTTTCTCTTCCTTCCCCTGACCTCGGGGCCTCCCCTATCAGATCCCCAGAGTTCACCCTTCACTCAGCCTCTCCCATGAGACCCAGCGCAGGAGCCACTTCTGATCTTTCTAACTTCACCCAGAGAAAGATGCTCAAAGAACCCGTTAGATTGTTGTGTGGAGGCTCCAGAAAGCTTCTCCTCGGTGTACGGAAGGCTTTGCACTAACTGCTGCTGTGGGAGGGACGGAGGGAGCCCCATCTCTCGTCATCAGAAGCATGCGACCCCCCTGGACAATGATAGTCCCGTCCGTGACTTCCTGCCACATGCTTTGGAGTCAGACCTGGGCTTTGACGCCAGCTCCCCTGGCTGGGTCATCAGGGACACCTGGGCCTCAGTTTCCTCATGTGTAATCAGGGCTACAATAGTCGTGAGGGTTAAATCAGATCTGTGCGACATGCAGCATTTAGCACTGGGTTTTCTCTCTTGGGAACGGCTAAGTGTTGTCATTGTGATTGTTAACCTCCACCATTCAGGCCAAGCCCCAAGCCTGAGCCCCTTCTGGATCTGTCAGGCGGAGCTCTGCGCTGGCCCCCACCCCCGCTTTCCCAGCAGGAGTCTTTCAAGCAGCAGAAAAGCAGAGCTGGGGTTTGAACCTCCAGCTGGAGCCCTGGGGGAGTAGACTGGCCGACTGGCCTCACAGTCAGCAGGACAGCCAAAGGAGGGAGAAACAGAGCTGCTGCCACCTCAAGGGGGTCCCACTGTGACCTGGGAAGCCCATCATCGGGAGCAGAGTGAAGGAGAGACTGGGTCATTCCTCTTACGTACACCAGTGCCCAGCACGGTGCTTGTCCTAGAGTGAGGCTTGTGGAATGAAAAATAAATCTGGATGCAGAGAGGCCCCTGGAGAAGGTCCTGTGTGATAAAGCCAATGAGATTTGTCTCTACCTATGGGGTGGACAGATGTCAGGAGAACGTGGCAGAAAAGGATGGCCAGGTTACCAACTAGAAAAAGACAGAGACTAAGGGGGGTGAGGGAAGTGGCTGAGCTGGAGATGAGTCTAGTAAAGGTTGTTGCAGAAGGTTCTAGAACCTGATGGGCACGACCCCGGGGTGGGGGATGGGAGTGGGCAGGGCAGCATCTTTCCAACCAACCTGTGATGACCAGAGCTCTGGGACAAGGGTGGCCCCTGGGAGGCTGAATTTCTCCACACCCAGGGCCTCGGTCGCAGGAGTCCACGTGGGAGGCCACTTGTCTCCGTCCCGCAGAAGCAGTTACAGACACCGCAGCAGTGGGAGGGTAGATGGAGGGTTTACAGAGTTCTCAGTGCTCAAAGGTGAAGGGGTGGGGGCTGTGAGCACCCATTACCCTAGCAGCCTCGCCCATCGGGCCTGACGCCCTCAGAGGCAGGAAGCTGTGGTGAGGTCTGAAGTTTCCTGGGCAGAGGGGAGGGGGGCACGAGGTGGGATGTTAAGACACCAACCAGAGACAGCTATCTGGGCCTTGGGTGGGGCCCAGGGTTGGGGCATCACAGGATGGGGTGGGGGTTGCCCAGGGAGGTGGGGAGCCGTGGTCCCCTTCCCAGCCTGAGATGGGAACAGTAGGAAAAGTGAGGGACAAAGTGGTTGCTAAGACAAGGAATCAGGCACAGGAGGGGTGTCTAGGAGCCAGGAGCACTGGAAGCTTGGGGAGCCGAGCTGTGGGTGGGTCAGAATGTGCTCTCGGCTCCAGGCTGGGGCTGCCCCCACCCCAGCCCCTCCTGTCTCTGGGGAAGGAAACGCAGGTGGGTGGGCCCCAGTAGTGCTAGTAGAAGTGGGTTCCTCTTCCAGCAGCTGCTTCTCACGCTGCCTGCGCCCCTCCCCTGACCAACGCCCCTGCTGGAGCTGGGAGCCGCCGGCCCTGTGTCTGTCCCTCCAGCTGATGTGGGCACCACTGTGGCCCCATGACACCCTCTCTCCTCAACCCAGCTTGGCCGTAGAGACCCCTCGGCCCAGAAAGATGACTGCCGCGGCAAAGCTCCTTCCCACAAAGGAAATACCCTGGTGGGAGGCGAGAGCCTCACTTCCTCCCACCCCACAGCCCCGCCAACCTCAGGAAGATGAGCAGCTTTGAGGGGAGCCGGGGCTCAGACCTTTCCTCTCCAGAAACAGATGCCTTTGAACGTAACTCGGGGGCTTTCTTAACCTCTCAAGCACATCTTCAGAGGCCTGAGGGGGATCCCTGTTTGCCTGTGGGCAGGTGGCTCAGCCCCTTTAAGTCTCGGCATCGCTGTTGGTAAATGGGAGGTATCACCTTATGGCTGGGAGGCCCTCAAAGCTTGTGGGGCCAAAGATTCAGGGTTAGAACCCCCCACCCTGGCCCCTGGCCGTTGGGAGTTTCTATTTTCAGTCATAACGACAGGAGCCATCTCTCACCTTTGCTCAGCATTGAAAGTCCTTTACTTTCAGTATCAGGGGCAGGGTTATCACCCCCTTTTCCAGATAAGGAAACTGAGGACCAGAGAGGGAAGGTGGAAGGTCACAGAACGTGAGTCTGAGTGGAGCCTGGCTCTCCTGACTCATACAGGAGAGATGGCTAGAACACTCCCCTCCCAAGGAGACGAGGTCAACGGCACCCGGAAGTCCAGACTGCAGGCCTGGTCCCCAAGTGGAGGCCCACACCAAATCCCGGGGAGAGCTGAGCCAGGCACATTTAAGCCAGGAAGGCAACCCGGAGGGGGAGCTGGGATCTGGGCTGCCTGCTCAGCCCCTCCTGGAGTCCCTCTCTCTTTTGAGATGCCTGGGTTGGCAGCCTTTCCTCATTTGGTCAGAGCTGATGCTTGTAGGGTGAGGACAGGTCCGTACCCTCTAGGGTGGACTGAGAGAGAGGCATCCCGACCGTCCTACCTATGGTCCTCTGTCGTTTACAGAGTTCCCCTTAGCTGTGTGACCTTGGGCAAGTCACTTAACCTCTCTGTGCTTCAGTTTCTGCATCTGTAAAATGGGAATAACAATATTCCTACCTTGTAGGGTCGTAGTAAGGAATGAGTGTAGGTAAAGGACTTTAGATGGGGCCTGGTGTATGATGAGTGAGCATTCTTCCATAAATATTGCCCATATTTACCATTTTTATTATTGTCATCAAGCCCCATCTGCTTCCCACATATCCGTTTCGCAGATGAGGAAACTGAGGTCCAGAAGTTAATTCCACATTGGGAAGGCTGGGGAAGGCTGGGGAAGGCTTCCTGGGAGAATTGGCGCGTTTCGAGTGGCCTGGCAGGCAGCTGACCTTGGAGTTGGGGACTGAGTTGGCACTCCAGCTCACAGGCAGCCTGTCTATGACCTTGAAAAAGGCCCCCTCGGCCACGTGGGCTCTTAACAGGAAGAACTTCCTGGGCCCAGCTCCCCTCCCGGGTGGCTGCTTGAATTAACACAGGATAGAAGCGAAGTGCTCTCCCAAGGCTGAAAGCCACACCGACGAGTAGATGAGTTTCCCACTGTCTTCACGCACCCACTCATCTGTTCGTTCACCACACTCGCAGAGCTTGCTGTCTCCCCGGTGTGTCACTGTCCCGAGGACAGAGCCGGCCCCTGGCCTCAGGGGGCATACGTGCTCATGGGGGAGACAAAAAACGCAGACGGATATTGCGAGGTCAGGAAGTGTGTGCGCTACATGGGAAAATAAAGCCGACAGACTGCAAAGGAGGCTGTGGTGTCAGAGTCCTTGGGAAAGTTCTCTGGGAGGAGGTGACATTTCTGCAGAGACCTGAAGGAAAGGAGGGAATGAGCTGTGCTGTTACCTGGGGAAGAGCCTTCTAGAAGAGGGAACAGCAAGGGCAGAGGCCCTGATGGGGAGCAGGGCTGGTCTGACTTCCTCCCTCAACCCGCCACAGCCCGACTTCTGCTCTCATTGCCTCTGCTGAAATCATCAGAGGCCGTAATTGCTAAACCCCGGGGGCACATCTCGGCCGTCGTCTCTGCTCATCTGACAAGAGCTGAACAACCTCAACAACCAGTCAGTATTATTGAGTGGACGCCTCCTGGGGGCCGGGAAGTATTTTTAAGGACAGACTTGGTCCCTGCCCTCTGGGTGCTTACAGTCCATGGGGAGACGGCAGGTCCATGGATGAGTAAAGATTGTGGACAAACGGGGTGGACTTCGAGGGAGGAGGGAAGGCCTCTCACAGGAATCAGCTGTGCGAGATGAGGGAAGACGTCAGAGCCCCACTTAACAACTGCGTGTCCACTCCTGCCGTATTTCTAGAAGGGAATGAGAATGTCTGTATTGTCAGAATGATGAACGGCATCATGGCAGCGAAGAGGCCTAGCACCTATTTTTGCACAAAGCAAAGCAGAATAGAGCATTGCTGTGTTGACTTGGAATTTAATGAACTGGGGTTGGGTCCTGGCTCAGTCACTAATTCAGTGGCCTCAGGTGGGCGGCTTCACTTCTCTGAAACTCACTCTCTTTATACGGAAATGGGCGTATTCCTAAGTTCCCCGACTGGCACGTCAGGTGGTAGTTGTAAGGACTTCTTAATCACTTACAGGCAAAAGCACTGTAAAATGCATATGAAGTATCAGGTGGTATTATTATTAAGTAGAAATAGTGAGAAGGCAATTATCCTGAAAAAGGAAATAATGCAGATGGTCAGTCTGAATATTTAAAAATAAAATGCTAGGAAGAAAATGGAAAACAAAAATGAGGGAAAGTATTCCAGGTGTGGGGAACAGCAAGTACAAGGGCTCTGAGGCACAAGAGCTTGATGGGTGTGAGAAACAGTGAGGAGGCCATCTTGGCTGGACTGCAGTGAGTGAGGGGGCATCGAGAGAGGGAGATGAGGTCGAGGTCCGTGGGTGCCAGGTCAGATGGACCACCAGGAGATGCTGGATTTACCCAAAGGACAATCAAGAGCCACTGAGTGTTTCAGTTGAAGGGAGAGGGGCAGGATTTTACTTGTGCTTTAAGATCCATCCAGCTGCCTGGTGGAGAATGGATTCATCAAGGAGCAGCAGGAGGCCAGGGAGGAGGCGGCATAGCAGACCAACGGTGACTTGGACGAGGACGGTGCCATGCTGTCCAACAGAACTTTCTGCAATGATGGAAACGTTCTGCACCTGCATTGCCCATTACGGTAGCCACCAGCTGCATGTAGCAGTTAATCACTTGAAACGTAGCTAGTGCAACAGAGAAGCTGAATTTTTAATGTTCATTAAGTAGCTACATGGGGCTGGCAGCTGCCCTATCGGACGGCACAAGTCTAGAAAGACATGGACAAAGGTTAGGAGAGGGGACAGTTGGGGATGTACGTGGAAAGGGGGGATGGGCTGGAATAGCATGCTGGACCCGTTTCCCACCGTCTTACAAGGATTTCTCCAGCTTTGTTTGTGGCAATGAGGGCAGGAGGATCTGAGTCCCGTGGGCCCCGACCACCCCTCACCTTCCCTCCAGTGCTGGGGGGACTTTGGCTGCACCACAGCATGGACAGTCCTCCTGGGCCAGCTGTCGTCATAACTGTGGCTCTTGTTCACTGCACCCCCTTAGGGCTCCTGGGTTGAGGAAAAGCCAGTGGGAAAGGGAGAGGGTGGCCGTGCCCTGTCATCAGAGGGGAGCCAGGAGCAGGAGGTGGCCTGGCCTCGCTCAGTGGAGAGGCCACTTGTCCCGAGAGGCCTTTGGCAGGGAGGGAGGGGAGGACAGGCGGGTGCTACCCAGGCCCCCACAGGCTAGAGGGAGGAGCGAGGGTGGGGGACCCTGGGCCTCTGTGTTGGGAAGTCACAGCACCCTTCCCAGGGTGGGTCTCACTCGGGAGTCTTTCAGAAATGCCGGGCATGATAACTAAGCGCGGTCCTGGGCCTGCTTCTGGACCAGGACAAAAAGACCACAGGCCGTTATGGGTGAGATCTGACTCGGCCTGTGGGCTGGATTAGAGAACACTGTCAGCGGTGGCTCCTCGGGTTCGATCCGGGGACTGTGGGAGGTGAGAGCACGTCCTTGTTCTTAGGAAATCCACGACCGATTCTAGAGCAAAGAAGCCGAGCGCCTGCAATTACCTCTCATGTGCTTCAAAGGCATTTATATATAGATAACAGGGGGAGGTGGGAGGGGTGGGCCAAGTGTAAACACTTGGTGCCTCTGAGTAGGGAGTTCTTTGCATGCTTTTTTGCAATTTTTCTGTATGTTTGAAATGGTGAGTATAAAAAATTACTAAAAAAGTTTTTAAAAACCAAACCCACTGTTGCTGAAGCCAAGCCTTGGGTTCTGATTCAGTTGGTGCTGGGGGAAGGGGGGGGCGGGGGCGGCGAGCCCCTGGAGTGTTCGGTTCTGCCCAGGTGAGGCTGATATGCAGCGGGGCTGACAACTGCTGTGCAGGTGGCTCTGGGCGGGAGCGTGCTGGTCATCTCCAGCCATCCCCTGACAGTCCTCCTGGCGTGTAGGAATGGCAGGAGGAATTCAGCCGGAGGCCACGCACCCCTGAGCCTGGGGGCACCCTCCACGGTTAACTGCAGTGCCCTGCCCCACTCGGGGAGGGGAGGGATGGGGCTTCTGAGTCTGCACTTTCAACCTGAGCACCAGGGCAGGTGGGGGGATGTAATCATCATCGCGTAATTGCTAGCTGTTCTCCCAGCACGTACCCGGTACTCGGGCCCAGTTCTGAGCACTGCATGGGTTTTATCTTGTGTAATCTTGGCTACTGTCCAGGGCTGCGGGCTGCTACCTCTGTTTTATAGGTGAAGAAACTGAGGCCTAGAGACATGGAGTCACTTGCCCAGGAGACCCCACCCCCTCACCCATCTGAGCCCAGACAGGGGACTCAGGTGGACAAGGAAGTGGTGCCTCCCTCACCCCCCACCTGCTCTCCGGTTTCAGGGCAGGAAGATTACGACAGGCTGCGGCCCCTGTCCTACCAGAACACCCACCTCGTGCTCATCTGCTATGACGTCATGAACCCCACCAGCTATGACAACGTCCTCATCAAGGTGAGGCCCATCTCCCAGCCAGCCTGCACCTGGGGCTGGGGACCACGGATCCGGCCCCAGCCCTGATGCCCGCCCTCTCCCTTGACAGTGGTTCCCTGAGGTCACTCATTTCTGCCGTGGGACCCCCATGGTGCTCATCGGCTGCAAGACAGACCTAAGGAAGGACAAGGAGCAGCTGCGGAAGCTCCGGGCGGCCCAGCTGGAGCCCATCACCTACATGCAGGTCGGCCAGGGGCCCCCTTCCCTTCCCACCAGGGGCCCAGGTCCCTGGGCACAACCGTAGGTGAAAAGCCTCTCAGGCCTTTGGCCTCTGCAACTGGGGTGCCTTAGTGGCCTTTTGGGGAGCTGAAGCACGCAGGATTCTAAGAATGCTAATTTGAAGATATTAATATTGAGAGCCTACTTATGTGAACACTTTACTTACCTCATTTAACCCTTATGACCCTAAGGCAGGGACTGTTAGCATCCCCAAGTTTACAGGGGAGAAACTGAGACCCAGAGAGGTTAAGTAGCTTGCCCAGGGTCACACAGCTAACCTGAAGTGGAGTCAGGATCCTGTCCTAGTCACTCTGGCTCGAGTCTGGGCTCTTAGCCACACCCCCCCCGCCGCCCCGTCCCATCTCCCCAGGGGACCGGAGGGGCAGGCCCTCATTCAAAAGCAGGCTTCCCCTACCTAGGAGAGTCGTGGGCAAAGCAAAACGGCACGGCCTTCTGGGTGAGGCTTGGGAGAATAAAAGGAACACAAAGGAAAACTAATAAAGTTTAATAAAAAGAAGCAAGCACTAATAAAAGTAAATTTGTTTTAGAAATAAAGATATCTTTTCCTCTAATGGCAAGCTCAGTTGCCTAAATTGTGCTCTGGAGAAGAGACAGGGAGAGGCCTGCAGGGAGCCCTTCTTGTCCTGGGGCCTTCAGGTCTTCTCTCAGGCCTGGCAGAGACCGACCTCGCCCGCCCGTGCTGCCATTCTCTGCCGAGGCTGGAGGGCGGGTAGGAGTAGGCCAGGAGCGGCCTCTCCCAGCAGCTGCAGCCCGTGGGCCACAGCGAACAGGCCGTGTTCATCTACACTCACTGGTGGGGCTGGCCCTGGGGTGGAGAGAGGGGCCCCACACCAAGGCCTCTGCCCCTGGAGAGTCCCCAACGCCAGCCCCAAACCCCCAAGGGGGTGTCAGGAGGCACCCCATGCTCCAGGCCCCTCATCTAATGCCGGCCCCTCCCCCACCAGGGCCAGAGCGCCTGCGAACAGATCCAAGCTGCCCTCTACCTGGAATGTTCCGCCAAGTTTCGGGAGAATGTGGAGGATGTCTTCCGAGAGGCCGCCAAGGTTGCCCTCAGTGCTCTGAAGAAAGCACAGAGGCAGAAAAAAAACCGCGTGTGCCTGCTGCTCTGACCCTTCGGGGGCACATGGCCCTCACAACAGGACTGACAGGGCCTGGCTCCCTAGGCCCAGACTGCTCCCCAGGATCCGGTCCCAGACCCAACTCTCGAAGCACACTTGGAGTTGGGCATCTCCAGTGCCTGGGGCCACACTATTAGAACATTCTGGAACTCTCTCAGCTGGAGCTCTGATCATGAGCTCACCTCTGGGCTCACTGGAGCTGTGGCCTGCGTGATGGTAGGTGAGGGTGCTGGACTCAGTCCCTCTGTACCCTGGAAGTAGCATTTGTCCCTAGGACCCAGGAGTGCCCTCTTCACAACCTCCCCCCCAGCCATATGTGTCCCCCCTTTGCACAGCCAATAGGTCCTCAAATCCTGTGCTTGAAATGTAAAACATCTGGTACGTGGGTAAATGTGGATTTGGCACCACTCCACATAGCGCCCCCCAAGCCTGCAGCTCCCACATTACCCGCCTCCCTGGGCTCCTCAGATAGGCCTGGCTGCATCCTCCAGCTTCTTGCTTCCTTCCCCCAGGAACCTGGGGGCCACGAAGGGACCAGAGCCTATCAGGAGAGTACAGGCACCAGCGCCTACCCAACCTCCCTCCCTCCTCCACCCCACACAGGACTTGAGTCTCAGCCTTCGGCTTGGCTGCCATCTTTCCAGAGCAGGTCACATATGCCCAAGAAGAAACTCACTTTAAAAAGCAAAGAGTAGACTCTGGACCACCCATCCGAACTCCTCTCACCTGCA
The DNA here is from genome assembly GCF_041296265.1 of Equus caballus. NCBI lineage: Eukaryota > Metazoa > Chordata > Mammalia > Perissodactyla > Equidae > Equus > Equus caballus. Next base: position 24,493,732 of record NC_091691.1, on the reverse strand, counting down.
ACCCCCCACTGCCAGAAACTCGAGATGAAAAGTGACAACAGCTCTGAGTGATCTTGGGCGAGTCAGTTCTCTCTCTAAAGACTGTTTCCTTATCTGCAAAAGGACAGCGCTGGGTCATTTAAAGTCATCAAGCTCCCCTCTGTCCCTCACAGCCTCCACTTCTGCCAAGATGTGGAGCTCTGGAGCTGAGACCATCCTGGCCACCTGCGAGAAGGGACCTGATCAACCCCCAGCCGCGGGTTCCCTGAACCTCCTGGAAGGTCTGGGGTCGGGGCTCCAGGAGCAGTTAAACAAGTGCCCCAGGTGATTCTACTGCCCCAGAGATGACAGCTGCTGGGTTCCTGAGTGAGCCTGGGAGTCAGCATTGCCTAAGAAGGGATAATGGCTTCAGGGGGCTCCTGCCTCAGCCCCCCCTTGCAGTGCTGCAGCCCCCACTAAGCCTGAGGCTCTCTGAAGTCAAGTGGTAGGAAAAGGGAATTCTGAAGTCCACCCTACCCCACCCCACCCTGGTTCCCCAAGGCCCTGCCATACCCTGGGGAGTCAACAGAGTGTTCAGACCAAGGACCTCTTGTTCTAGCAGAATCAAAGGCCTAGTGGACAAATGATAGTCTAGGACAGAGGTCAGCAAACCACAGCCTGTGGGCCAAATCTGGCCGCTGCCTGTTTTTGTAAATAAATTTTTATTGGAACACAGCCACGCCCATTCATTTATGCATTGGCTGCTTTGCCCTACAACTGCAGACTAGAGCAGTTGTGACAGAAACCATCTAGCCCGCAAAACCTAAAATATTTACCATCTGGCCCTTTACAGGAAAAGTCTGCCAACTCCTAGTGTAGGACAAACCCCAGTGCCTAAAGAGCCTGATGGAAGACCCAAAGGGTGAAGTAGGACAGGGATAAAAAGGAGTGGTGGGGCCTGTGGCAAACTAGAAAACAAGCACACCACCCTAGGCAGGCAGCTCAGCCCAGCCAGTTGCTGTCCTGTGGAAATATTACCAGATCTTTTCATTTTTCTAGGCAAACCGTAAGTCCAGATTTTTATTTTATTTTTTTGGGGGGAGGAAGATTGGCCCTGAGCTAACATCTATGCCAGTCTTCCTCTATTTTGTATGTGGGAAGCCACCACAGCATGGCTTGGATGAGCAGTGTGTAGGTCTGCGCCCAGGATCCAAACCCTTGAACCCTGGGCCATCAAAGCAGAGAGTGCCAACTTAACTACTACACCACCAGACTGGCCCCCAGAAATCTAGATTTTTATGTGTAATCTTACTCAGAGGAAGGGGAAATTTCATAGTTTAAAAATATAACTAATTTTAAAAGTTTAGGCCCCTTTGAGAGCCAAAGCATGGCCATGGACACCAGCTGTGAACTCTGGCCAAAGGGGATTTGTAGGGAAGTAGCTGAGGCCCATATGTGGGGAGAAAATTCAACCAAACCTGTTGGCTTCTTCACCCTCCCCAAGAATCCAGAAGCTAAGACAAGGTGACCAGCAGACCTGCCCGGGCCTGAGTGTGGCCTCCTGGAAGTAAACCTGCGCAGACCGCCCCCACATTCCACAGCCTCTGAGGCAAAGGGAGGGAGGTGGAGGGCGGGTGACCTCCAGGATGGCGTAGGTCCCAGCCGGCGCTGAGGGTCTTGGTCCCCCTCCCTAAGCACTCACTGCAAGAATTCAGGACGGTAAGCTGAGGGGTGGGGGTCAGGACACCCCCAGGAGTGCACCCGAACTTCCAGTGTCAAAAAGGCTTTCGAACTACGGGAAAGATGCAGAGGCTGCAGTGCCCTCTGGTGGTGACCTTCCGAACCCTGGCTGCTCCACGGACCAAGCCCCAGGCATCAGGGCGGCAGACCTGCCTTCCCCTGGTGGTCAGCAGGCAGGAGACTCGAGAAGCACAAAGAGCACGAGGCACAGACAGTGGTTCTCTGAGAACTTAAATACCCCCACCTGGGAGGAGGAGGGGCCAGGAGGAGGGGGGAGCTTACAGCAGAAGGGGTGTGCCTGGAGAAGGGAGGCTCCACAGGATGCTGAGGGGTGTCCTTCCACCCCCGCCTGGGACTCAGTCAGCAGCAGGTCAGCATCAACCCGACCCCAGCGAGGCACATCCAAACCCCAACTGAGGGGCTCAAACGATGGGAGTGGGGACAGAGGGGCTCCCTGAGGTTAGGCCCCCCACCTCAGGAAGACTGACCCAGTCTAGGGAGGTGGGGAGGTCTGGAATTAAATATGTCATAAATAGGGAGGCTGTAGGGCTAATACTGTGCAGACAGGCTGGGGTCACATTCTTCATGTCCGGCCGCGGTCCAGGGCCTCAGTCCTGCTCCCAGCGATGCCACTGGCCCCTGAGGTCACTGCTGTCAGTGGCCACTGACACTGTAGGGGAGGAAATCGGCAGCGAGGGTGCCGACTGGGATCCCCCTGCAGCCTCACAGTCCCGTGGCTCACGGCTTCTTCGCCTTGCTTCTGTTCTTCTGGAGTTTGGTGTGCACGACTTTGAGTGTGGTCAGGAAATTGCCAAGGAAGAGGACGAGGAACGTGAGCGCCAACACGAACACCTAGGGGCGGGGGGCGTGCAGAGAAGGGCAGTGCCAGGGGCCGGGAAGGCAGGGCAGAGAGAAGAGGGCAAAGACGGAAGAGGCTGTGCGGGCTCCCATCGGCCCCCTCACTGAGTGCCCACCCTGCCCCCCGGACTCACAACCCCCTTAGCGCCAGCTACCCAAAAACTGCAGGGTTTGCCCGCAGATGGCAGAGCTCTGGGCCAACTGGGTGAAGGGGGAGAGTCCTCAGGGTCAGGAAGGGTCCTGGGGGGCTCCTTCTGCAGCTCCCAGTAGCATTCGATGGGGTGAACCTCCTTGGGATTCTCAGACCAGTGAGAGGCTCCCCGGCCCCAGTAGCAGGGAGCTCTGAGTAGCAGGGCCCCCACGGAGGGAGGTGAGGGGAGTGGTGGAGGAAAGAATTCTCCCCAAGCCGGCCCACCCTTCCCCAGGACCCCGACTACACACACATATGCACAGGCACACGCGCACGCACACCCCATACCTGCCATTCTTTGCATTCCTCGTGGCTGGAGAGCTCAAACAACGTGACGGCATTGTAGAGCTGCCAGAACTGCGAGAGGGGAGGCAGGCGCTGCTCACTGACCCAGTTCCCCTGGAGACCCCCGAGGGAAAGCCCGGGAGATGGACCAGGCCCTGGAGCTTCTGGTATCAACTTCCCTGACACACTGACAAACCTCCCAAATGAATCAGGGGCACCCTAGGCCACAGCAGGTCTGAGGGCCTGGGGTTGGGCATGCTGGTGCTGAGGGCCAGTTCTGGCTTCTGCCTTTGGCACCCCTGGAACCAGGGGCCGTCCTAGCCCTAGGACCCCGTGGGGCCCAACTGGGGGATGGCTGGTGAATGAGGGAGAGGCCTGAAGACCTCTGTCCCCGGGGGTCAGCCCAGAGCAGGGGATACCCACAAACTCCAGGGGGACTCACGTGGCCACAGAACAGGAAAGGCAGAAGGAAGGTGAGGCCCCGCCACATCCAGGACTGGAATCCTTCTGTGGAGAGGAGGGAGGGAGGGAGGGAGGAAGGGGCCAGGTGAGGGGGTTCGGCTGCCCCCACGGCCACGCCAAGTGCCCCCTGCCCAGCCATGCCAGTCACCCTGAGAGTAGTCAGGCACAAACACACCCGAGGGGGGGGGACAGCCCTCCCCTCTTATAGGTGGGTGAGCACTCGCTGTGAAAATAACCCAGAGAGCGGGCAGAACAGCTGTGGCCAGGCCTGACTGCTCTCACGCCTCAAGTCACCAGGAACTAAGTGAGCTCAACAATACCTACAGAACGTTCATGTCCAGGCACTGTTTTTTAATAATTTCTTTAATTTACATAGGCTTTCGCATGAATCATTGTAATCGAGCCTTGACAAAATAGGACCTACTTTGCAGAGTAATTCAATGGAAAGGACCATCTTAAAAGATAGCAGAGTTCTATTAAGAAGTTTCCCCCGAGAGTTTAGATGAGGGGTCTCCGAGCTTTTTTAAGCACCCACCTCTACGAGTTAAAAAAGCTCAGCATACACTCCCAAGGTGCATACATGTATATGTTCATACACATTTACATGTAGACATATCATACATAAATTTTGTATGTGCAACACTAAGCTAATATTACATATATTATAAAACAGACCGAAAATGGACATTCTTCAAAAAAGATAAGAGAGAAATCAGCATCAAGGGCCTGGCACGCAGCTGGCCTCATGCTCGTCAGCTGAAACAGAATCCGCGATGAATTAGGAAAAGCAACTCTGGCAGAGGCCAGCAGCCCCGGCTTTGCGTGTGGTCAGTCTTTCTATGCTCTTACTGGCAGGGGCTCCCAGTGGGGAGTGAAAGGCAAGGTCTAGGGGAGCAGGGAGGGGTCAGGGGCTTGCCCCTACACCCCAGCCAGGGCTACGTACCCACCGTGAGGTCCAGGTGATTCCTCTCCCCCAGGGCCCGCAGCCGGTAGAGGCAGCCCCTCTGGTAATAATATTGCAGGAACTGGACACAGCCTGCAGGGGGAGCACAGCGCCCAGCTCAGGACCTGGAGGACTGGGCAACACCTCCACAGCAAGCCCCGGGTCTTCACTGCCTGCAGGGGGCACCCTGGGTGCAACTCCACCCCCACCCCTAGCAACTACACACATGATCGCATGCGCACCGTGCACATACTTCAGACTGAACCCGCTTTATCCCTTAACCAGAATACAAAGAGAGCTCAGGTTATCTGAGGACCCAACTAGACTAGAAACTTCTGGAGCTTTCCTAGGCATGCAGTAGGCACTCAATAGATGCTTGCTGGGATGGCAGCGCCATGCTGGGAGCTGCGTGCAATGCCAAGACACGCAAAAGATAGTTTCATACAATGGGGAACTTTGTAGTCATTAAAAATGAGGAAGTAGAATTCTGTGTATTGACATGGAAAAATACCCATGATAAATTGTTTAAAAAAAAAAAAAACTAGGTTATAAGCAAAGCTGTATGTGCAGAGGGATCCCACATTTGTGGACTATACATAATGCAGTACATACAGAGATACGCATTTATGAATAAAAACATCTGAAAGGACATAGATCTATTAACAGTGATCATCCCTAAGGGTGGGATTATACACAGTTTTCATTCTCAGCTTTATATATTTGCATTTGGAAGCAGGGTTTTATTTAAAAACTAAATCATACTTTTTGAACAGGTAACATACACGTCGCATAAAATTCAAAGGGAACAAACAGGTACTCAGTAAAAAGTAAAACTCCCTCTGTCCCCGTCCCCAACCATCCAGGCTCCCCTTCCCAGAGGTGACCCCTGCGCCCAGTTCATTGGATATAAATCCAGGGCTATTCTTAAGTGAGAAAAAGAATGTATATTTCCATTTTGAGGAAAACAAAGTTAGTGCCCCCACCACCACTCAGTTCTAGAAGGCTGCAATTGGATAAGTTTCAGGGAGGGGAAAGGAGGCGACAGGAGCTACAGGGGGTGGGGGTGGGTCAGGCCTCCCTCTCCCAGGCTGCAGGGTAGGATGGAGATGCTCTGGCAGGGAGAGCTCTCTTCTGGATTTCTGGGACACTCCCCTGCCCCAGGCTGCCCAGGGACCTCCCCCAGTCTTGTTTCCCTTCCACGCAAGACACGCCCCTCACACAGGGCTACAGGGTCCTCCCTCAGTGAAAGCCACAGGAAACCGTGCCCCCTCCCCGGAATCTGGGCAAGAGACACTCACTCTGAAAAATGGAAAATGCTAAAAACTGATTGCGAAACTTCTGATAAATTAGTCCGTTAGGCCTGCAGAGAAGTGGGGAGAGGCAAAGGTGAGACAGCTTGAAATCAGACACTCATCCCCACCCGTCTCTGTTCCATCCGAGAGGAAAAGGTTTTAAAATTAAACCGAGGTCCCTGATTTCTGCCCTTCTTTATCACCAGTGTCCCTGGGCTGGACCAGGTCATTTCCATCAGTGCTTTAAGTCCGTCTCAGAACCAGGGGAGCCCAGGCAGTCAGCCTGAAGCCCAAGTTCCCGCCCAGTGCCCCTCCCTCCATCTCCCTTCCTCCCCTTTGGTGCCGGAGCCTCATCCGTCCAGCCCTGCTCCCTCTCACCTCTGCTCCAGCCAGCAGGTGGATGGGACATTCCCCAGAAAACCAGCCAGCTGGTTTGGGGGTGGTCCCCACAGCCCGGTTGTAAGCTCACATTTTCCTTCTTGACCTGAAAGCCCCTTGCCCCCCTCCAACCTGGGCCCCCTCGCCCACCACCAGCCCCCATTTACCGGCTCCCTTCCTGAGGAGGGTGAGCGGAGGCCCTCAGGGCATGGTAGGAGACACTCACCAGGTCAACATCACTCCAGACAGGAACGTGGACACGTAGTGGTGAGACACCCACCAGCCTTTAATTCTCAGAGAGAACAAAAGGAAAAGGAGCTCAGGCGGAGAGAGAAACGCAGGCGCCTGCTGGCTCCCTAGCCTACGTGGGAGGGGGCTGCTCTGGGGCCCAGAAACAGCCACGAAATAGATACAAGCCATGACTGCCTTCTCTCTGCCCCACAGAGATGCAGAATCACACAGGAACCACTCACAGATTGGCCACGAGACCCACAGAAGCAATTGGGCCTCCAGTGGCTTCCCGCAACCCTCAGAACACATCCCTAAGCTCTCCACAAGTCCAGGCCCCGCCTCCCTGTCCTCTTCTCCTTGAACCCCTCAAGCACACTGTACCTCAGGGCCTGTTATGGGCTGAACTGTGTGCCCCTCAAACTCCTATGTTGAAACCCTAACCCCCAGTACCCTAGAATGTGACTGTATTTGGAGACGGGGCCTTCAAAGAGGTGATTAAGGTTAAATGAGGTCATAAGGATGGGCTCTAGTCCAAGAGGATTTACTAGAGGAAGAGACACAGGGGGTGCGCATGCTCAGAGAAAAGGCCGTGTGAAGACAGTGTGGCCATCTGCAAGCCAAGGAGAGGCCTCAGGAGAAACCAATGCTGCAGGCACCTTGATCTTGGACTTCTAGTCTCCAGAACTGTGAGAATGAATTTCTGTTGTTTAAGCCCCGAGTCTGGTATTTTCTCATGACAGCCAGGGCAGACCAGCAGGGCTCCCCTACTTGCCATTCTCTCTGCTCCAACACTTGGCTGCCTGGCTCCTGGTCCGAATTCAAGCTTCGGACCAACTGTCACCTCCTCCAAGATGCCTTCCCTGACCACCTTAACTAAAACAGCCAGCCCCACTTTGGATCACAATTACCCTGTTTCATTTTCATCATGGTGCTTACAACTATCTGAAATTCTTGTTTTTCTTGTTTGTTTTCTAAACCCCCTTCCCCACTCAAATGTAAACTCCAGAAGAGCAAGGATCTTGTCTGTGTTGTTCATCCATGTATCTGTGACACCTGGCTCAGAGCAGGCGCTCAGTAAGTGTGTTGAATAAACACAGAACACACGCACACATTTCCACACAGCTGTAGCTACCTACGTTACCCCACACAGATACAGAGAAACGACAGGCTGCAACGGCAGGCGCTCACACCATCCCAGACACAGCTTCTCCCGGGAGCCCGATGCCCTAGGCGCACCTGCACCTGCCGTCTACAGCAGGTCCTTGCCCAGCCCTCGACTTCATCCGTCCAGTCCAGAAGCTGTGGGGACTCTGCTGTCAGAACCCAGAGCTCCCTCAGCTCCCAGCTCTCCACAGTGGGGGAAGGAGCCTGGCTGTCACTTCCTCCTCTGTGTCAGTGGCAGCCTAGGATGAAGCTGGCCCCTCAAACCTTTTCCCGTCAAAGTCCCCGGGTCTGCCTCTGGCCTCTGCTGCCCTTCCCCGGCCCCTCTCTGGAGCTCAGTTACCTCAATACAACTGAGTCTATCTGGCAATGATCTGCTTTGCCAAATGCAGCCCGGGAGCAGCGAGCTTCTTCTCAAAGACTGGGACGCCTGCAGTTTCCACGTGGGAGTAGTAGGAAACCCTCGCCCTCCAGAACTCTCTCGAGAAAGGACTGGGGCGGCAGCCAAATGGGGAGATGCGGTCCAAGGTGCTGCCGCTCACAAAAGGAGGAGCCCGAGGGTCTGCTGGCTCGGGGCATGAGCGCTGGGTTAGACTTTTTAACTAAAATCGTCCTGCAACTTGCTTTCATGTCTTGACTCCCAGGCCAGTACCTGCAGACCTGTCACTGGCTTCTTAAATGCCACATGACATCTCAGGATGCAGCTCCGCCACAGTCTACTTGGCTGTCCCTCAACTGTCACTATCATCCTCTAATGCTGCCATGACATCCTTGTGGATGTCCCTAAGGGCAATGACAATGTTTCTCTGTGGTGCCTACCGAGAAGTAGGCTGGCCAGGTCAGAGGATGTATGCATGGCTACTTGTCAAATCGCCCTCCAAGACTGCTATCCAACTTAAACTTCTAGCAGCAGTAGCGGAGAATATCTGGTTCCTCAAACCTGCACAAACGCCTGACAAGATTTTCAAATTTCTTCCCATCTTATTAGGTGAAAATTGGTGTGTCATTGAGGTTTTAATTTGCATTGTCCTAATAAGCAATTTTGAGCAGTCTTAAAACCTCCCAACCAGAATATAGACATCATAAGAGCAGAGACTGGATCTTACTCCTCTCTTCTTCTCTTTGAAGCCCTACAATAGTTCTGGGCATAACTTAGCTGTGCACACAATGGCCTGGGGGCACTTCAAGGGTCATGGTGAGAGACAAGGCTGTAGGTGGCTCTTTATTCCTAGCACTAACAGCAGCCGGTAAACAGTAGGCACTCAATCAATGTTGAAATGAATGACATCCAGGAGGTGCGGCTGGTGCAAGCAGCAGCTGGTCTGGTTGCCACCAGCACAGAGGTGACAGGAGATTGTTGCAGGTGCCATGTAAGTTCACAAGACAAGATATCCACCTGCTTCTTTGTCCCAGTCTCTCCCTCCCCAAGTCCCTGTCTTGTCCATCAGAATCTACGAAAACCCCTGGCTCTAATTTTCTGACAGAAAAGGCAGTTGGCCCCATCCTCAGACTTTCAGCTTGAGCCCAAGAAGCCTCTCTGGAACCCCCTGGTTCTCTGCAAAGCCACACGCAAGCCCCACGCTCCCACGTCCTGCTCCACAAAGCTCCCCCGAGAAATGCCCTCTCCCTTCGTGGGGGCGGCAGAGCCAGACACAGGGTCTGGGCAAGAAGCGTGGCCGAGCAGCAGCTTTGAATTTCTCTGCTCACCATGCCCAGAGCCCATCTCTAACAGATGCCGCCAATAAACAGCTCAGCAGCACCAGGGAGCTAGAAATTGCTTCTTCCCCAGCACAGCATCATCATCCATCTGCACACCCCAGGGCTCTGGACTGGTTTTGTGCTTGTGTGTGTATTTATATAACAGTTTTATTGTGATATAATTCAGATACCATACCATTCACCCATTTAAAGTATACGAGTCTTCCCACAACTAGAAGGACCTGCAACTAAGATATACAACTACGTACCGGGGCGGGGGGAGGGAGCAGCGGCGGTTTGGGGAGATAAAGCAGAAAAGAAAAATAAAATAAAATAAAAAAATAAAGTATACGAGTCAGTGGTTTTTACTACATTCACAGTTTTTGGAACCATGACCACAATCAGTTTTAGGACATTTTTATCACCCCAAAAAGAAAACTGCACCAATTAGTGGTCATTCTCTGGGCCCATTTTGCTACAGAGATGAAGCTTGCAAGGACTTGTGGGCTTTCTAAATGAGCAGACAGTGGAGGCTGCAGGAAGAGTGGTGCACATGTGGCCAGAACGTAGGGACAGCATGTCCTGGTATCTGGGGATTGTGCCCAGGGAGACGAGGGCCCTCCCTTCAGGACACCTTAGTCATGTTTGCAGTGTGTCCACAGATATGTGTACCAGCCATTGTTCAACCCCAGGCTGCTTCTGGCTTTGAGCTCCGGGTCCCTCTGGGCAGTTGGGGGAACGGCCTCCACACTGAGGCTCCCTCCCTTGCTTGTCACCCCTACACCTGTGTATCCCAGGGAAGGCCCCTATAAAGTCTGGTTAGAGCCAGGAACCTGAGGGCCGGCTCGCCAAGAATGCCAACATGATCTCTGATTCATTATTCATTCTGGCCCAGAACTAACTGTGGGAGACATCTGCTGTTTTGCCTGTCTGTCAATCACTCCCATTCTGGTCCGGGCCTCAGCTTTCTTTGGGGGAACCACCTCACCCCCACACTCAAGTCTAGGTAGTTGGGGTGGAGCTGAGGAATTTAACTGGGCACATGACTCAGACTCAGCCAATCACGGCTCTGCATCCCTCCAGCCAGTGATTGTCTCAGGGATGAGCATGTGACCTGAGCCTAGCCAATGAGAAGTCCCTCTCAAGATTGCAGCTGGCTCAGTGGAGGAAAGGAGCTTGCTCCTCTGGGAGTGCTGATTAGGTAGGATGCTGGACCGAGGGCTGGGAGCCAGCACAAGGGACAATAGACTAGGGAAAGGAAGCAGGGTTGTTAACATTGTTTGAGCCCTTTTCACCTCCTTGAACTATTTATATGCTCCCCCTTCACGTTTTTGGGGTGTTTTTTTCCCCCAAAGTCCCAGTACAGGGTTGTATATCCTAGCTGTAAGTCCTTCTAGTTCTTTGTGACCCACTGCCATGGCATGGCCTAACAGATGGGCGGTGTGGTTCCACAGCCAGGAAACGAACCCCAGCTGCCAAAGCAGGGAGTGCATGGAACTTTAACCACTAGGCCATCAGGACGGCTCTCCCCCTTCACGTTCACTCCTCTTGGGTGGTTTTCCCTTATTTGCGAAATTTGCAAGGGAAGCCGATTTACTTACTGCACTGAGCTAATGAGCTACATCTCACATGGGAGGAGTCAGACACAAACCAAAGCGGGGAGTTCCTCCATACCCCACCTCTCTAGGCCTGCTTCCCTGACCACACCCCTAATTCAGGCCTCAGGTAATGGGGAACAGAAGGAAGGGGGCTCAGCCAGACCACAACCGGGCAGCAAGGCTCCAGGAAGCCCCTAGAGCTCAGCACCAGCTGTCTTTAGACCGCTGGTACAGCCTCAGGGACCTTCCCTCAGTGCCGAGCCTGGGTGCCATTTGTTTCTACAAAGACCATGGAGTGTTTACTGGATGCCAACCCTGAGCTGGCCCTGGGATGCTTCAGAGAAGAGAAGGGTGGATTTCACCCCAATCCAGACCCCTCCCTCCTCCTCCTCATGTGCTCTCTTGGAATGGTTTCTCAGCTACTCCTGGTAAGGGCCAAGTGTGAGGGAAAACCTCAAAGGCACCTCCCCTGCCCGCCCCCAGGAGAAAGCAGCTCCGAGAAGGAGCTGGGGGAGGATGGAGGCTAGATATCCAACAGATTTCGAGGATGAGTCACAAGTTTTAGTTACTCAGATTGGGCCCACCTGCTGTGCCCCCTCCCACAAATTGGCCACAACTCCTGTAGTCATTCCAGAAGATGAGGCACCTGTACGAGCCCACCTCATCCATTCCAGCCTCCGCACCACCAGCACATCCAAACCCCCGCCCCAGGCCAGAGTGGAGAGGCAGGCTTGGGGGAACAGTGCCATTACAACTCGAGATTCCTGAACCATATTGGCCATGAATGGGTCTTTTAAAAAAAACTCTGAGTGCTCCCAAAAGGCACAGAGTATGGGTTATCTTGGAGTCTCCAGCTCAGTGTCTGGCACCTAGGAGATGCTCAAAATAAATGCGTGATGAATGCCAGGGAGAGGGGTGGATAGAGCAGACCCACACGCAAAGCTTTGCATTACAAGCTCAGAGACAACCCTTCCTGCTGTGCCATCAGAGCATGAGCTTAAAGGAGGCCCCAGAACAGCCCCTGCTAAAGGGTTAGGCAAACGAGGCACGGCATGGAATGCCATTTCTTCCTCCTTTGTGCCCCTTCCCATTTTCCTGGTATGCCGCACTCGCAGGGACCTCCACTCAGTCCTGCTCCCTTCTCTCTGGTAACCCCTCCATCCACAGCTTGTCATACTAGAAAAAGAGCTGACAAGACTAACTCGTACTCAAGTGTTAGTGACTGTTAGAGACGTAGCATGCCCCTGAACACTCTTGATATGAGCCCATCAGAAGGGTGAAACTGCAAGACTGACAGCCCATGGGTATGGGAAGAAAATTAGTGACAAGGAAGCCTTGCCAATCACTCTGGCCCCATTTCCCCACTATATACTCCACTGGCTCCCTCCGGCCATACCCAAAAGCAGAAAGATACTATTCACTAAAATTAAGGAAAGCTATGGATGTTATTTACTTGGTAAGATCCTCTACCTCAGTGTTTCCCAAAGCATGGGGCGCGTATCACAAGGTTTTAGATGATCTTCGAGCATAACAGTCTATAGATGACACTGAATCATGGCGAGAAGCCATCTTTTCAGTTCTCTTTCCATCTCCTGATTAAGTCAGGGAGAGTGTCTTGGCGAGATGCTAGTACCTCTTTAACGCCTCTCAAGATCTGCTAAACTCCCTTTTTACACACATGTACACACACACAAGAGAGAGAGCAGGCCTCGGGCACAGAGCCTACAGGAAGCAAGAATGACTGACTTCAATAATTTAGACAATGAAAACAAAAAGATATTTTTACACGACTTCCTCTTTCCTGCAATTGATGCTGGTTTCCATGTATGATAGTGAAATAAAGTTTCCATTTAAAATAAATTAATATTTAAGTGAAAAAAAAAAGGAGAGGGTTGATTTAAAATGTGAGAAAATTATCATCTAGGTGATACATGGACATGGCCCAAAAGGCATGGATAGGACAAAAGCAAGTGCAGTTTGAGAAACACTGATCTTTTCTAAAGAGCTACATGCTACAGGGCTGCGTACCTACAAACCGCTGCTCCCCGGTCCTTACCTCTCGGCTCTATGTTCAGGGTAAGGCCCGGCAGGGCAAGGATCTGCCATAAGAGACCACTGGGCAGAAAAGTGAGAAGGTGGCAAATTACTTGGGGCTTTGGCAGATGCCCCCAATCTTAAATACAGTTCCTAGCCACTCCTTAGCAAACCCCAGGAGGGAGGAAGTGGGGAGGAGTTGGGAGGTTGTTACTGTTGTTCCAGGAAAGAACAGGGACAGGAATGGCACATAGAGATTAAAACGGACACACCAGAAAGGAATCAGACCTTCAGAAAATGGGTCCTCCAGGTGGCAAGTCGTGGATCTTAACAGGGTCCTGAGAGTCTCAGCTCAGAGACAGGCGGGGCAGAAAGGAAACTGAGAGAAAATAGTGGGGCTCCTTGCACTTGGACGCCTTCAGAGATTGGGGAATAAGGGGTGCCCCAATCGTGCCCAGATTCACTCAGCAACACTGGGGCACAATCACTCCCCCATGGGACTCTTAAACAGCCCAAAAAGGGGACATGACTTGTCCGGGGTCACAAAGCTGCTGAGTGACAGCACTGGTACTAGAACTCAGGAATCTCCACTCCCAGCCTGGCCTCCTTCTCCCAAGCACCAGCTCTGTGACAAGGCAAGTTTGCCCCAAGACCCACAGCATCTGTCTACCCTCCTCCCCATCTCCCAGTGCGGGACCATCCACTCTTGTCACCAGCATCCACTCCTCTTTCCAGTGATAGTACCCCAGTTTTCCTCTGGGGAAGCACTCCCCTCCTGAGACTCAGCCTCTAGACTTCTAACAGTGTAAGGGTGGGCACAGGGCTCACGCCTGACCAATCACAGCCACGCATTCTCTGGCCACAGTGATTGGTTCATAGATAGGCACATGATCCAGTGAGTGCCAGGGAAACCCAGTGACACTCTTGGAAGAAAGGACTGTGCTCTATTTTGCTGGGAATGCTAGAAATAAAGACGTGAACCTGGAGCTGCTGGGTGCGCCTACATGGAGCCTGAGAATAAAGACAACACAGGAGAAGGCAGAGGTGAGAGATGGAGAGAAACTGGGTCCTGATGACAATGTCTGAGCACCTGGCTTAAGCCTCACCTGAAGTCAGCCCAATGTAGCTGGTCCTTGACGGGAGAAAATAAATTTCCTGTTAAGTCCAGTTGAGTTAGGGTTCCTTGTAAGCAAGAAACTGACCATAGCAAGTGACACTGCAGCAGCAGCAGACACAGTTTTCCCCCTCCCTGGGTCTGAGTGGTCACAGACTCCCCCGAGGAGGAAGCGAATGCAGGCTGAGAATCCATGACGGCTTTCCCTTTGGCTCCCCCTACACCCTCCACTAAGCCAGGCCCCCAATTACCTGGAGCCGTTGCTGATGAGAATACTCTCCCGAATGGTCAGGGTGCAGTAATACCACACCAGCAGGAAGTTAAAGACTTCATCTGTCACCCTGGCGAGGAGAAACAGCCCCAAGGAGGGGAGCACGGATGAGAACCAGGGATGGCTGACCCACCCACACAGCAACAGAACAGCAAACCAGGACGTGCACGGGCTGCCCACCGCAGCGTGCCTCCGGAAACCCCCATGACCCCCAGGAAGGCAGACGGAGCCTCGCCTCCACCCAGAGTGCCTGTCCCCTCCTCACCTTTCTACAGGAATTCTCCCTGCCCTAAAGGCTCTGGCTGAGGATTCCTCTCCTTCCCGGATCACTCAGCCCATGATCCACGACAGCCTCTCTCCCTTCTAAATTCTTACTGTCTGATGTGACATTTCTGGTGGCATGGTGACAGAACGACTTTACGCAGGGAACCTAATATTCTATTTTAAACTGTCTGTGGTGTCAAGATGTAAATTCCCTCTGCCCCCTTAAACCATCTGTAAACCTTGTTGCACATACAAAGAAATTCTTCAGACAGCCTGAATCGTCTGTAAGACGAACTCAAGAACTCCCAGCCTCCTCTACAGGGACCACAGCCTGGAGCTGGGCAGAGCAGGCCTTCAAGGTGGGCAGAACCGGGCAGCTGGAGCTGTGTTGTGCCCTGGTCAGAGTGGAGAGCCAGTGGACACGCTGTGTGTGACCTTGTCAGAGACCTGCCTGGCCTCAGCTCTGCTGTCTGTAAGATGGGAAGGCTGACCCCCTACATGAGCATTCCTGGGTGAAGGATCCTGGGGAAGAGCCTGCGACAGACAGCCCCTCAGAGGGCTCCCTGGCCGCTGACTCTCTCTGACTGACAAGACCTCGACAAAGGCTCTGTCTTCAACCCCAATGGCAAGCGCCTCTGCACCTCCCAGTGTCAGACAGATGCATCCAGCAGGGGAACAGAAATGACTGCACGGGGTGCTGCCCATCTGCTCAGGGCAGGGAGAACACGCCCCATCTGCGCCATTTCCCTCCCTGAACTGGGAGATCCTCCTCCTCCTCAGCTCTAACGGCCCTGAGAGGGAAACTGGAGGATGCAACTTCAACAATAACAGAAGAGGATGGGAAGCGTCTTTTAAGCTGTGCGGTCACAGATGACGGACTCTCAGCCCCGAGTCCCACTGAACCATCGCCAGCAGAGGCAGTCTCAGGAGGAGGAGGAACAGACCTGCAAACACAGGGCCTGAGTTCCAATCCCGGCTCGGAGAGCACGGACGAGTTAGCGATTCTCCAGGGCTGTCGGGTCCCTGTCTGTAAATGGGGAGAGTACCAGCACCTTCCGCCAGGCCGCACCTCTGAACAAGCTTTCTGTGTTCCCCGTCATAATCTGGAAGCCCCACAGTGTCCAGAGTCCGAGCACTGAGTCTCAGATGCCCGACTCCGAGGAAATCAGAGGCCCACATGACCTGACCAGGACACGGGGGGGAGGGGATGGCCCCCCCCAGTGCAGGGCACATACACGCTGACTTCTGACCTCACCTCCAAGCAGGAGACAGGCCCAGGAGCCCACTGTGGTTAGCAGGATATTTTCACCAGTCCTTTCCTGTATCTTATCAGTAAAAAGAAGAATGAAAATAAAGTTTTATGGCTCTGGCACTTCAGGGATATGCTTGAGGTGCCCGCCTCAACCTGCTTGGCTGAAGTATGTGAGTTTCTGGTTGCTGCTGTAATAAATGACCACAAACGTAGTGACCTAAAGCAACACGTTTATTCTCTTACAGTGCCGGAGGTCTGAAGTCTGAAACGGGTCGGCAGGGCTGCATTCCCCTGGGAGCCTCCAGGGGAGAACCCATTCCTTGCCTTTTCCAGCTTTTAGAGGCCGCCCACATTCCTTGTCTTGTGGCCCCACATCACTCTGACCTCTGCTTCTGTCATCACATTTCATTCTCTGACTCTGACCCTCCTGCCTCCCTCTTATAAGGACCCTTGTGATGGCACTGGGCCACCTGGATAACCCAGGACAATCCCCCATCTCCAGATCCTTAACTTAATCCATCTGCAAAGACCTTTGCCACATTAGGGGACATATTCGCAGGTTATGGGGATTAGAAAGTGCCCATCTTTGGGGACCATTATTCAGCCTGCCACGCTAGGCCAGCACTACTTATTGGGAACTTGCAAGCTTGCAGGCATTTTACATGGACGATCTTTCTGGATCCTCTAACAACCCTACAGGACTGGTTCTTGTGGCAGACACACTTAGCACAACCATGCCCATCTACACCACTTCTGACAGCCACAACCTGCAATTCCCAGCATGCCCGGGGGCTTTCTCAGGCCCCCCGATCACGCTGCTGGCAGCAGAGGCAGATCAGGAGAGTGAGGGAATTAACACCGTCTGGGAGCAGTCCTCCACTCCCCTGAGCGACAGCAGTTAGAGGATGGACACCCCCACTCCCTCGCCCCTCAGCTGGGATAACTGAGGCATGTCCCATGCTGTCCCCCCGTTCTCCAGCAGCACTGAACTCCAGGTGCCCACCAGAACTGTGATGAAATAGCTTTCTGTTGTTTCAAGCTGCCCAGTTTGTGGTGCTTTGTTAAGACAGCCCCAGGAAATGAATACAGAAAGGGCCGAGAGGAAATGGAAGTCTTCCCTCAGTGGGTCCCAGAACTGGACAACACACCACAGGTTTGCCCCTGAGGGCCCCAGAGGTCCCAGCGCAAGGGACGCTGGTTGTACACCAAGAACTTCTACCCGCTTCCAGAAGGGCGTGTGAGCAGGCATTACTGACGTGTGCAGCCTTTGCCCTCCGGGGAAACGGCCCAGGCCCGAGGTGGCAGGCAGGCACGGGCCCAGGGCCTAAAAGAGCCTTTGTTTGGACATTCAAGTGGCCAGACCAGCAACTGGACTCCCAGCCAAGCGCCTGTCAGGAAACAAATCCCTGATACGAGGGCCAAATGCCCAAGTTGTACTTGGCCGCCTCCCCTCGGGGCAGAAAACCCAGGACCTGGGGGAGAAACGAAACCCCCCGGGAGCAGTGCACCTTCAGCCCAGTGGCCTCAGCCTCTCAGAGCGGCACACCCCCATCCCACTCAAACAGCAGCAGCTGACGCTCTCAACCACACTACGGGGTGCCAGGTGCTGGGCAGAGCCCCCCACATACAGTGTTAACACCGAGTCGTCACGACAACCCTGTAAGACAGGCACTGGTGTCACCTCGTCTTCCCGATGGGGAGACTGAGGCTCCCAGAGGGAACCTGCCCACGGTAACAGCCAGTTAGTCTCCAAGCCAGGATTCAACCCAGACAGTCTGTGATCTTTCTTTCTTTTCTTCTTCCCCTCTTTCTCTTTCTCTTTCTCTCTTTGTAATTGACGTATAATTCACATACCATAAAATTCAGCCTTTTAAAGTACACAATTCAGTAGTTTCTAGTATATTCACAGTTATGCCTCTATCACGACCTAGTTCTAGAATATTCTCATCACTCCAAAAGAAACCCCATACCCATTAGCAGTTACTCATTTCCCCTCCCTCAGCCCCTGGTAACCACTAATCTATTTTCTGTCTCTATGGATTTGCCAGTTCTGGACATTTCATATGAACGGAATATGTGGCCTTTCGTGACTAACTTCTTTCACTTCGCAGAATGTTTTCAAGGTTCGTCCACGCTGTAGCACGTGTCAGTGCTTCACTCCTGTCTATGGCTAAATCACAAATTTCACTGCATGGGTATGCCATTGAGCGCTTTCTTAACCACTATGTTATAAGGCTTCTCCAACAGCTGTTTACTAGATATTTGTTGGATGGACGTAGGGTGGACAGGACTGCTATTTCTCATGAGAAATGGCCCTTCTCTACCTACACCTTGTCATACCAAATGATCCAGACATAGGAGAGATCCTGGATACTCCCTCGTGGCCCCTTCCCCCCTGCACGCCCACACACACCATCACAGCCCCCGTTACCTGTAGTGAAGAACAAATCGACACATCACAGCCCCCAGGAGCAGGATGATGGTCAGGTAGAGCTTGAACTTCTCATATTCGTCCTTGTAGGCAAATCTGTAGTGACAGACACCCCCCCATAACTATTACTATAGTTATAGTAACATAACTATATCCCATCTGGGGGCGGGACCCTCAGCCCCATCAGATCCTTGACCTACCACCACCCACACCCCACAAGGACCTGCCAATCCCACTAAAGGAGAGACCTGGCCTTGAATTAATGGTGATGATCAATTAGGGAAAGAAGGTCAGTGTGTAAACATTGCCATGGACTCCCAGTTTAGGGCTCCCGGCCTGTGATGGGATGGGCAGGGGGCAGAGATAGTGTCTCCTCCCGCAACCAGCAACTGCAGCAGAAATGCCACAGCCCCACTTCCCCTGAAAGTGTCAGATTTCGGGTGGACAGGACTGCCTGCTTCCCAGGAGAAATGTGTGCGACAAGGCGTGGAATGGAGCAGGGGCCACTTCTCATGAGAAATTGGCAGTCCTGTCCACCCAGCATATTGACTCTGTAAATGAAGGAAGGAAACCTCTCTCAGGAGGTCTACCCACTGAGGGGGTGGGTGTCAGAAAGACCAAGAGCCAGAGACCCAACTGTTAACGACTTTTCACGTATGCAAAAATTCTAGCTTGTCCTGTCTCTCCTGAGTTGAAAGAGCCAAATGCCCGGATTCCGTAAAGCCAGGTGGGGTCTGGGATACTTACTTGGCCTGGTTGCTGAGAAGGGTCACGTTCACATTGCCAAGGACCAGATTTAAGTAGAGCCTGGAAGGAAAGAACTGTGAGGGCCATCGTGTTCCTTAACAGCCACAAGAGTGGGCCCCAACAAAAAATATCCCAACTTAATAAGCACACACTCAGCACCGGATATTAGAAAATAGGGTGCTAAAGCTCAGCGGTAAAATTCTCACATCAAGTGAGAATAATGACTAGAGGACGTCACGACTAACCCATTTCCCCCATTTTAGCTGGCTTAGAGACCAAACTTCCCAGTCTCCCTTGCAGCTAACATGAGCATGTGACTAAGTTCTAGCCAATGAGGCAAAGGTAAGTGTTCAATCTCCAGGTCAATTTAAAAAGAGCTCTTCTGGGGCTGGCCTGGAGGCTCAGTGGTTAAGTGTGCATGTTCTGCTTTGGTGGCCCGGGGTTCGCCAGTTCGGATCCCAGGTGCAGACATGGCACCACTTGGCAAGCCATGCTGTGGAAGGCATCCCACATATAAAGTGGAGGAAGATGGGCACGGATGGTAGCTCAGGGCCAGTCTTCCTCAGCAAAAAAGTGAAGGATTGGCAGCAGATGTTCGCTCAGGGCTAATCTTCCTCAAAAAAAGAAAAACAAACTCTTTTTAAAATTAAGGCATAAAGTTCATAAGTGCACAGATCTTTAAGTATACAACATGGTGAATTTTTACATCTTTACACATCCATGTAGCCAACACTCAGATCAAACAATAAAACACTTCCAGCCCCAGGAGGCTGCCTCGTGTCCCCTCCTAGTCAGTACCCCCACCAAGGGTCGCCACTGTTATGTTTTCTATCACCATGGATTACTTCTGCCTACTTCTGAACTTCACATAATGGACACAGTGTGTCATATTTTATGCCTGGCTTCTTTCCCTCAATATTGTGTCTGTGAGATTCACCCATGTTGTCTGTGCTTCAGCAGTTCCTGCCTTTTCGTTGCATATATTATTCCATTGAGAGAATATACTACAACTGATTTATTCATTCTACTATTGATGAATATTGGGCTTGGGCTTGTTTTCAGTTTTTGGCTATTATGAATAAAGCTGCTGTGAACATTCTCTTTTTTTGGTGAGGAAGATTGGCCCTGAGCTAATATCTGTTGCCAATCCTCCTCTTTTTGCATGTGGGACACCTCCACAGCGTGGCTTGATGAGTGCTGTGCAGGTCCGTGCCTGGGATCCAAACCCATGAACCCCAGGCCACGGAAGCAGAGTGCCTGAATGTAACCGCTACTCCACTGGGCCAGCCCCCTAACATTCCTCTTTTTCAACAGAGGTATAATTCACATACCATTAACATCACCCTTTTAAAGTGTACAATTTAATGGTTTCTAGTATATTCACAACGTTGTGCAACCATCACCATTACCTAATTCCAGAACATTTTTATCACCACAAAAGGAGAGCCTGTACCGATCAGTAGTCACTCCCCATTCCTCCCTCCCCCTGGCAACCACTAGTCTACTTCCTGTCTCTATGGATTTGCCTATTCCAGACATTTCACATAAATACACTCATGCAATATGTGGCCTTTTGTGTCTGGCTTCTTTGCTGTGAACATTCTTATCCATGTCTTTTGGAGGACAGAAGCACTCACTTCCGTTGGGTAGATAGCCAGCAGTGGAATTTATGGGTCACAGGGTATGTATATGTTGGCTTCACCAGAAAATGGTAAAAATTTTTTGTAAAGAGGGATCTGCTTGGCCTCCGCTGCCTGACTCTTCCCCTCTTCCTGAGAATGTGATGGTGTGAGGCAGCCTTGGCCATGCCGATGCGGGCAACTCCCCAAAGGGTGGTGAAGCACTAAACTGGAAGGACCCTGAGTCCCTAGAGGACCTCGTGAGCCCACCACTCTTGGCCCACTCACCCCTGGACTGTGCTGTGTGAGAGAGAGAAATCTCTCGCTTGTTTGAGCCACTCACTGTACGGTTGGGCTTCTGTTACAACAGCCTGCGCTCTAACACGCTAATAAAGGTGCAGATTAAGGGCTGTGAGATCTCAGGGCTAACTCCACAGAGGGAGAGGGTTTGGAAAACCTTCACCGAGGTGCTGACATGTGAACTAGGCTTTGAAGGATGAGCAGAAGTTTGAGAGGAGAAAAGGGAATGGAAGAGCCTTCTTTGCGGCTGTGAGGAGATTCTAGAGGCATTTCTAGTCTGGTGTAACTGGAGCAGAGGTGTGGAAAGGACACCTATGTTTCCTGCCTGGCATACAGTCCCTACTTCCTGAAAGGGCAGTGTCATTTCCCTTCAAAGGATCTCTTTTTCCCCTAAGCTCTAGGGGAAGGCAAATGACCCAGGCTCAGTCAATCAAAGCAGTGCATTCTCCTGACTGGGTTAATAATGGTCATGTGACACAATCCAGGCCAATGAGAATCAGTCCCAGGACTTTTCCCAGAACCACTAAGGAACAAAAAGGCTTTCTCTACTAGAATTGCTAAGCAGATAGGATGCAAACCCAGAGCTGCTGGGGCCTGCTTGTAGAGAAAGCCTGCCTAAGAATAAAACTCACACTGGAAAAGAGTAAAAAGAAAGCTAAACCAGAGACAAATTCTAACAGTATCATTTGAGCAGCAGGATCCAGCCATACCTACCGCTACATCCAGACTTTCGCATTACCTGAGCCAACAAATCCCCTATTTTTTCTTAAGCAACTTGGAGTTGAGTTTTTTGTCATCTGCAAGATGCACAGAGGACTGGGGAGGGCGGGGCTGGGAAAGTGGATTCGAGCCACACTGTAAAGAGGGTCATGCTGTTTCATTCTGTAGAAAATCATCACCACCCAACTCATGGAGTTTTAACCAAACACAGCAAAAAAGCAGCAGCCAAGAGGAATGGCTTAAAATGTAAGAGGGCTAGCGAGCCTCCTGGTAGGAAGCTCTGGCTCAGTGCCAGGCAAGAAGGTCAAGGTGAAGTGCTCAGCAGCCCCCATCAGGTCATGATCCCACACTGGATCTCTCTCTGGAACTGGGTGGCAGTGATGTCTCTTGGGGAGGAGATGGGACTTCTCTGAAGGGGGAAGATGGAAAGAACATGGGCTCTGGAGTCAGAATGTCCAGTGTTCACATCCTAGCTTGGCCAAACCTGGACTGAGCTGCCTGCACAAGATACTTCCTAATGTCTCTGAACCTTGTAGAATGGGGGTACCTGGATCTAACTCAGTAGGTTGCTGAGGATAAAATGACTGACGTCAAGAAAGCTCCCAGCACAGGGCCGGCCCAGTGGCGCAGCGGTTAAATGCACATGTTTCGCTTTGGCGGCCCGGGGTTCACCAATTCAGATCCCAGGTACGGACATGGCACTGCTTGACAAGCCATGCTGTGGTAGGCATCCCACATCTAAGGTGGAGGAGGATGGGCACGAATGTTAGCTCAGGGCCAGCCTTCCTCAGAAAAAAAGAGGAGGATTGGCAGCAGTTAGCTCAGGGCTAATCTTCCTCAAAAAAAAAAAAAAGAAAAAAGAAAGCTCCCAGCACAATGCCAGGATACAGCAAGCACTCAACAAATAGTTTGCTCCCTTGGGAGAGAACACCTTTCCTCTTCACCCCAAGTGGCACCAGGCATGTGGCAGGTGGAAACCAGATCTTTCACCTGGTTGCTTGCAAAAGCCCTCCCGGGAATGTCACTACCATGCAGCAGGGGCTGAGGTCCCCTCCTGGGTTCATAGGGACAGATAAGGAAGCTTCCTTCTCTTTCCTGCCCTTGCTTCCCCGCTCTCCCCTCAAGCTCAAGCCCCAGCAGGGAGGTGGGAGTGACTCAGACCAACAGGGAGGGGCAGGCGCCCAGCTCCTACCCATTCTTCTTGGGCAGGTAGGCCTCCATGTCGAAGAAGATGTTCTGCCGCTCCTTGATGCTGGCGCCCATCTGCTGAACGAGCTCGGCCTCCTCCCGACTGGCATGGTGCTTATACCTGTGGTCAGAGGTGTGGGCGTGGGAGAAGCAGGGGCATTACTCAGGCTGGACGGAGAATCTGGGAGCTCTGGGCACTGCCCTCCCATCTTCCCCTCTCAATGCTTCTCGCAACCTCAATTCTCCTTCTGTGCTCTCTGGGTTTGATGCTGGCTCCCTGCTAGCCTTGTGACCTTGCAAATGTCCTTTAACCTCTCTGTCTTACATTCCATCCCTGAAAAACAGGGATAACATCAGGTCACTTCACTGACAACACCGTTGTGAGGATTAAGTGAGTAAATGTAACGCCTCTAGAATGATATTTGACACACAGAACGAGCTCAGTGGATATCTCCCAGCAATACTATCCTTCTCACTATTCTAAAGGAATAACCTGAAGATTATTAACAGGGCAGACAGGAGGGCGCTTTGAAAGTGTCAGCAGTCAAACCGGTCAGCTCTCATTGTTATTCTTTGGTTCACTTAAGTCTCAAAAGTAGAAAAACAAGTCAGCAGACACACTCTCAGAAGAATAGGGGTCCTCATGGGTCAACCTTCTAATGCAGTGGTTCTCAAGTGGGGACACTTGGCAATGTCTGGGAATATTTTGGTTGTCATGACAGGGGTGGAGGGTTCCCCAGGAATCTAGTGGGTAGAGGCCAGGGATGCTGCTAAACACCCTACAATGCATAAGGCAGACCCCTGCAGCAAAGAATTATCAGCAGTTCCAACGATGAAAAACCCTAGACAGATAAAAGACCCTTGAGTCTTGCCATCAGTAAGATGTGCTTTTCCAAGAGTGGCAATGTCGTTACATGGAACCACCCACACTCTACCCCATGACTAAGGGGCTTCCATTTCCAAAATGGTCAGCCAAGGTTAGGGGTATAATCAGTAACCTTCCCAAAACCTGTCCACAAGAGAAGGGAAGAACTGACCAGGAGTCACGCACTCTGGAATGGAAGCCCAGCTGAGTGATCTGAGACAAGCCACTAGAGCCTCAGTTTCCCTGCCTGCCTAGAGAGTCACAGCATCCACTGGACTCCTTCACCTACGGGGGATGAACGCACTTCCCAAACCATGAAGACATAAGGATCGGGAAGTGAACATGTGATCCTGGCCTCAGGAACGGAACGAAGTCATGAGGCCAGGTAGATCCCCACCAGGGATGCCCGACTTCCTACCCCTACAGCAGAGACCCCGGTGGGACGAGCTCCCACAGCCATCAGAAGGATACTGTTTACCTGTCCTGCAGGCCTTCTTACAACAACTTTCCTCTGGGGAAGCACCTCTCATTCTCTTCCCGCCTCCATGGTTCAATCAGGACTGTCCCATCCCCCAAGTCCATACACTAAGAATATGACCTAGTTTTGCCTAACTAGAGTCTCAGTGGTTGGTTCACCGATGGGCACATGAGCAAGTCCAGCCAATGAGGATCACACCCAGAACTTGTGCTGGAAGACAAGTTCTCATTCTGCAGGGTGGCCAAGCCAGCAGGAAGCAAGGCTGAAGGACAGAAGCCTTGCACTGCTGGTGGCCATGTCAGTGACCGTGAGTGGACAATCAGCCTGAGAGTGAAGCCAATCTAGAGGAAGGCAGAATTTAGAGGGAAGAAAACAGATTCCTAAAAACACCCTCTGACCCCTGGATCCAGTGATACCTGAAGCTACTCCTTTCTTTTTCCATTAAAATTTCCATTCTCTGCTCAAGCCAGTTTTGAGTTGGGTTTCTGACCCTTAAAACCAGTGGAGCCTTGGAGATGCAGCCCCGCCTACCTCTGAAGTGTGTGCTTCAAGTCCTTCAGTCGCGTCTTCTGCTTGTTGATGGAGCTGCTACACAAAGTCTGGAGCGCGGTCAGCTCCTCCAGCTTCTGCTTATAGATCCTGTGAGTTTCCTGAGGGATGGAGGAGTCCGGGCAGGGCGTAAGGGAGAATGTGAACAGGTCATTTTTCATCGCTTGCTTGTGTCAGGGGTCGTGACTACAGAAGTCACAATTTGACAGCTAAGACAATACAGCTAAAACTATCAGAGACGTCGCTTAGAAAATTGGGACTGGAACTGGGGGAGGCAGCACGGCACGGCATAGAATTTGTGTAATAAGAAACTGCTGGGGGCTGGCCCTGTGGCCGAGTGGTTAAGTTCACATGCTCCACTTCAGCAGCCCAGGGTTTCGCCGGTTCAGATCCTGGGCACAGACATGGCACTGCTGATCAAGCCATGCTGAGACGGCATCCCACATGCCACAACTAGAAGGAACCACAACTAAAAATATACAACTATGTACCGGGGGGCTTTGGGGAGAAAAAGGAAAAATAAAATCTTAAAAAAAAAAAAAAAAAAAACGAAGAACCTGCTGTTTTTTTCCTGCCCAGGTTCCACCCTTCCTGATGGTAACAACCAAACATGTCTCTGAGGGGCCACCTCAACAGTTCTTACTCCAGATGGTTTGAGTAGAGCTGAGAGACCACGTGCCAAGAGAGAGTCACATGATCCAGGCCTGACAATCAGTATCCTCCAATCTCCTATCAATTGATTGGTTCAGACATAGACACACGGCTCAAATCGGGACAATGAGTCAGTCCTGGGAAGTCCCCTGGAAATACTGTTTCAAAATGCCCTTTTTCTCCTGGGTTTACTAATCTGGTAGAAGGTGTACCCTGGCAGTGCTGAGTGGGAAGAACCTGCCTAAGAATGAAGCCAAACAGGAAAACAGAACTGAGATATGGTAGGAGACAGAATTCTCATAGTATCTTTTCAGCCCTTTGAGCCAACCAAGTCTGAATGTAATGCTGTCCAGTACTCTTGGCTAGATGAATTAATAAATCCCCTTTCACTTAGGCCAGTCTGAGTTGGGTTTCTAATCATGGCAATGGAGAGAACTCTCACTAAGTCAACTAAGAAAAGGACATACCTCTTCCCTTAAAGCCAACCCTCCCTACCCCAGACACAGTTACATCAATGAACGCACTATCTCATTCCTGGAATTAATCATTCAGGGCCACAAGGCCAGGGGGATTACAAAAGACCTCGCCCCAATGCTGGGAGAATGGAATACAGTAACTTCTCAACAATGCCGCCATAGCTCACTTCCCCCAAATAACGCCATAGGCAGGGGAACAAGCCCTTCCCTCTAGGGTTCTGATCACGTAAGACAAATACCCACAATCTGGAGAAAACAATATGGGGTATGGGTACTGAAAACGGCTGTTTTCTTGGCTGGTGGAGAAACGTGTTTAGCAGAAGAAGAGAAAAAGAAGATGGTCAAAAACAGTGAGGCCAGAGCCTAAACTCTCATGCCTGCCAAGCGAGGTCCCTAGGTATGACGGTTAGGAGGAAAACAAGGAAGAAGTGAAGGCACAGAAGTGAATAGAAAACAATTAAAAGCAACAGTGAGGAACACTGTGAGCAAGGCTCCCTTGGGCCCCAGGTGAGAGGGCTCAGTCCCCTGGATCCATACACTATCGTCACTCTCTCCTTCCTGGGCCCCCAGAGAGGAAAATCATGCCCCTTTTTTATTTAGTTTTTTATTTTTAAATAATTTCAAACTTGCAGAAGGTTTGTAAGACGAGTACAAAGAACTCCCCTATACCCTTCACCCAGATCTCCCAATTGTTAGCATTATGCCATATTCGCTTTATCTCCCGTGTGTGTGTGGGGGTGTGTGTGTGTGTGTGTGTGTTCTTTTTCTACATCAGGCATCATTATACTACAGCCCACAAGCCAGATCTGACCACCTGATTTGTATGGGCAGTAAGCTAGAAATGGTTTTTGCACAGTTGAAAAAAGTCAAAAGAAGAGTACTTCATGAAGTGAAAAATATATGAAATTGAAATTTCAGTATCCATAAATAAACCTTATTGGAGCACAGCCACGCCCATTCATTTACACATCATCTGAGGCTGCTCTGGCACGAGACAGAGTGAGTAGTTGTGACAGAGACCATATGGCCCACAAAGCCTAGAATCCTCACTACTTGGCCTTTTTGCCAAAAAAGTTTGCCTCCTCCTGTTCTAAACCATTTGGGAGTTAGTTGCAGACAACATGCTTCTTTGCTCCTAAATATTTTAGTGTGTGTTTCCCAAGAACAATGACATTCTCTCATATACCCACAGGACAATTATCAAATACAGAAAATATAACCTTGATACAATATAAGACTATGACCCCAAATACCATCCAAATGCAAATTTTGCTGACTGTCCCTTTATGGCAATTTCCCCCCAGATCCTGGACCCAACTCAGTGTCCCGCCCATATTACTGCTCCTCTCTCTTTAGTCTCCTTTAGTCTAGAACAGCTGCTCAACTTTTCTTTGTCTTTCATGACATCGACATTTTTAAAGAGCTCAGTCCAGTTGTTTTGGAAAATGTCCCTCCACCTGGGTTTATCTGATATTTCTTCACGACTGGATTCTGGTTATGCAATTGGGGGAGAAATGCCACTGAAGCAACGCTGTGTCCTTCTCAGTAACTCCCATCAGGAAGGATACGGTGGCAGTGACGTTAACTTTGTTTAGAAAAGGTGGTGTCCACCCGCATTCTCCATTGTCCAGTGAGAGGCTTCCTGTCTGTAATTAATAAATAATCTGTGAAAGAGAGGCTGTGTTTTAATCTTTCAAATTCTTCAATGCCAAAACAGCCCTCTATGTTCAACCCATATCTGCCAGTAATAAAGGAAACCCTCCAGAACTGGATGGGGAGGACAGGGGCAGAGACCCCGACTAGATTACACAGCCATCAAGGAGGTGGGGTCTTTGGACTGAGAGGCCAGGCAACGCCAGCTGAGGCTTCTGGAGGGCAAAGGGCCATGTCGCCTCCTGACGCTCTTGGATGTTCGGTCCCACCACAGAGAGACAGGACCAAGACCGCAGGATCAGCAGTCAAAGGCTCACCAGGCCCTCTTCAGTTTGTATTAATATTTAATTTCAGAAGTAAAATGTGAAGACATTATCCTCGTTAAAAATTAAAACAATACAGCTAGGCTAGAGTCAGTTTTGAATACACCCTTATCCCGTCTTCTCCCCTACCCTAGAAGTAACCACT
This sequence comes from Equus caballus, assembly GCF_041296265.1. NCBI lineage: Eukaryota > Metazoa > Chordata > Mammalia > Perissodactyla > Equidae > Equus > Equus caballus. The sequence continues at coordinate 24,465,858 of NC_091691.1, read as the reverse complement.
GTTACTAGCTTGTTCTAGACCTTTTCCTGGGTATTCTTCCAGATTGTATCCTACGTATCTCTCTATAGTCATGAGCCACATGATGACACGTCAGTGACGAACCACATACACAACGGTGGTCCCAAAGGTTAGTACAATATAGCCTAGGTGTGCAGCAGGCTGTATCATCTAGGTTTGTGTAAGCACACTCTATGATGTTTGTACAGCGATGAAATCACCTAATGACGCATTTCCCAGAATGTATCCCCATCATTAAGCTACACGTGACCATATATCTCTATTCTACATAGACCTATTTCTATATATACACACATAAATATATACAAATACATACATGAAAAATACATACTGTTGCAAAAACTAATTGTCCCTAATACTTATTTTCCTTTGCTTCATTTTAGCAATAGGACCTCACTGAATTGTAGGTGGGCATATGGCTGCCCAGTTTCTCAGCCTCCCTTGCAGCTAGGTATAATGAGATGACTATGAGTTAGCCAACCAAATGCAAGCAGAAGTGATGTGTGTAAGTTCTGAACCACATTTTTATAAGGAACTGCTTGCCCTCCACTCTCTCTTTCCGAGGCTGGGATATGGCAACGATGGGTCCAGTTACCTCGAAACCAGTGACGGAAGCTACATGATGCAAATGGAAAAGCCCACAGTTCCTTCTCCAGTCACACCAATCTGGATCTTGAGTGACCACATGTGAAAGAGCTTCTCACCTGTGACGGTTTTAAAACATGATCGTCCATCCTTTATTACTTCTCACATAGAGACATGGGGGTCTCTGTTCCCTCCCCTTAAATATAGGCAGTTCTGACCAATAAAATACGGCAGAAGTGACACTATACAATTTCTGAGAAAAAGGTGTGGAATGCCATGTACCTTCCACCTTACTTGCGGGAACACTCGCTCTTGGAACAAAAAGTTCAACTACCCTGAGGCCACTGTGCTGTGTGGAAACCCTAACCACACAGAGAAGTCACATGTAGGCACCCTGATCAACAGTCCCAACTAAGACAAACCTTCTTGTAATTCCAGCTCAGGCACCAGAGGGGTAAAGAAGCTTCCAGATGAATCCAGCCCCCGGGCATGTGAGTTACTCCCAGCCATTCAAGTCTTCCCAGTTAAGGCCTCTGACACCAGAGCACAGTCAAGCCATCCAGACCATGCCCTGTGTAAACTGCTGACTCACAGAATCCATGAGCAAAATGTAATTATTGTTGTTTTATGCAGCAACAGATGACTGGAACACCACTCACCCTGGACCACACCCCCCTCCAGACTGTTATGTGAGAAAGAAAGAAGCTACTTCATTCAAGCCTTTTTATTTGGGGATCTTTTTATTATAACAGCATAGCTTATACCCTAAAGCACATACTTTTAATTTTTAAAAATATATTAACAGCATCAGAGTATACATATGATTCCACAACATTCTTTTCTCACTCAACAATATGTCTTAAAGATATACCTAAGAATATATAGATGTACTTCATTCTTTTCAGTGCAGTGCAGTATTTCATGGACATATGAATATATCCATGGATATACAGCTATGGATATAGTACATTTTATTTAGCCATTTCCCTATTGCTGGATATTTAGGTTGTTTCCAGTCTCTGACTATAATCAACAATGCAACATTGAATAATATCCTTGCACTGCCTCCCTGGGCACAGATGCAATTATTTTTCTGGGGAAAAGAAGTGGAATTGCTAGGTCAGGGGGTACAGGCTTGTTTTTAGTTTTAATAGATCTTGGGAAACTGCCCACAGAATGGCTGTACCAATTTACACTCCCAGCCACAGCATACGACAGTTGTCCACACCTCACCAATACTCAATGCTATCAACATTTACTTTTTTACGGGCACTTTTCTAATACTCCACTGGTGATATTTTCTGTTCAATCCTAAGGCTGATGCGTAGGGATGGGAAGTCCTTGGGCCTTCCCATAATTTTGTCCCCCAGTATATGGAGTGAGTCATTCCTACTCCCCTGCAATTCTCTCTCTCTCTGCCATCGGCCAAAGCCACTTCCCAGGGTAGACCCGATACTAGAGACCACTCCTGTCCTCGGCTCCAGACTCAGGACTTGCCAGCCAAGAGGAGGACAACGCAGGGTGAGAGGAGTCAGAAATAAGGCCCTTATTGTGACACGCTCTCCACCCCCAGAGCATTCCTCACCCATGCTCAGGCTCTGCTGTTTCCCCCTCATGCCAGTCCCACAAGACACAGAGAAGGTTACCAATTCATTTCTTGGATACTTACTTTTTTCCAGACACCCATCTCTCTCTATATATTTTAATTAGGATAAAATACATATAAAAATTTACTTTTTTAATCCTTTAAATTTTTACTTTTCTATTTGTAATAAAATACACACAAAATTTACCATCTTAACCATTTTTAAGCATACAATTCATTGGCATTAAATACGTTCACGTTGTTGTGCAACCATCACCATCATCCATCTCCAGAGCTTTTGCATCATCCCACACTGACAGCCTAGACCTATCAAACTATGACCCCATTTCCTCTCCCACCCAGGCCCTGGCCACCACCATTCGACTTTCTGTTTCTATGAATCTGACCACTCTAGGGACCTCATATAAGTGGAATCATACAGTATTTGCCTTTTTGTGACTGGCTTATTTATCACATAGCATAATGTCTTCAAGACTCACCCATGTTGTAGCATGTATCAGAATTTCCTTCCCTTTTAGGGCTGAATAATATTCCACTGTCCATATATACCATATTTGGTTTATCCATTGGTCTGTGGACAGACACTTGGGTTGCTTCCATCTTTTGGCTGTTGTGAATTATGTTGCTATGAACACGGGTGTACAAATATCTGTCCGAGTCTCTGCTTTCAATTATTTTGGGCATATACCCTGAAGTGAGATTGCTGAATCATACAGTAATTCTATGTTTAATTTTTTTGAGGAATTGCCATACCATTTTCCACAGCAGCTGCACCATTTTATAACTGCTATCTCTTGATGCACTGTCGATGGGGTGGTTCTGGCAGGCGGAGGCGATACAACTCCTGTCTTCCCTCGGAGCCTCTGGCTACCCTCTGCACAAGACGGTGTCTTCAGCAGACCCTCAAAAGGACCTGTGCTTTGAGATGCTTTTTCCAGGAGCAGATGGGCCACACTGAGGCAATCCAATCCTGCCTTTTATCCAATCAACCCTGTCCCTGTTGCCTTGAACGGAACTACTCACCAGATGGACACCTTCTGTTGTTTTTGCCAACTAGGCAGCTATTCCCTTTCTGGTTAATGTCCCCATAGTTTCTTTGGAGACCCATCCCTCCCCCACACTCAGTCCACGAGATCTAGGTAGGAGTGGGGTTGACCCTACCCTGGGTTCCAGGGCACATGACCCAGGCCTGGCCAATCAGAACATCAGCCTCCTGACCCAGCCAGTTGATTCAGGAACTGGTATTCAGAACCAATGAAGCTCAGTTATGGGGCTTTTATCAGAACTGCCAAAAAAGAGAAACTCTTTTTCCACTAGTTTTGAAGGTAGCAGGATGTGAGCCCAGAGCTAATGGGGCTGTCTTGCCTGAGAATGAACCCAACTAAGAGGAAATCAGGGCAGAGAGAGAGACGAAGGCTGAGCCATGATGATTTCATTTGAGCCCCTGGATCAGCTTATACCTGAAGCGGTACACTTTTGACTTCCCAATTACATGAGCAAAGAAATTCCATCTTATGTTTGGCTTTGCCCGTTTGGGTTGAGTGTCTCCACTTCAGAGGCAAGTGTCAGAATCTAGATTAATATGCCAAAGAACAGAGCTTTCCTACTGGACAAAGTTAACCACACCAGGTAAGAAGAGAAGCCACAAATCTTGGACTCATTATTACCAAGCTCTTGCCCAAGGCACTGTCATCTTAAAAATGCCAAAGCAAAGACTTGGAGCCTGGTTGAAAGAACCCTTCATCGAGCCAGTAACTAAACAGTCACCCAAAAATGTAGCTCTCTGAACCACCACGTTGGGTGTTTTTCTACCAAACTAAGAATCTTAACCATTATTTTTTAACCATTTCATTGAGGTAACAATTTACATCCTATAAAACGCACTCATTTTAAGTGCAAAATTCTGTGATTTTTATATATTTACCAAGTTGTGCAACTATTACCACATCCAGTTTTAGAACATTCTATCACTCAATAGGATCCCCGGGGTCGATGCACTCACTCCCCACTCTCTCCCCCCACAGCTCCTGGTAACCACTAATCCACCTTCTGTCCCTATAGATTTGTCTTTTCTGGATATTTCATATAAATGGAATCACATAATATGTGGTTTTTGTGTCTGGCTTCTTTCACTTAGCATAATGTTTTTGAGGTTTATTTACACTGTAGCATGTATTAGTATTTTTTTATTGCCATTCAGCAATAAAAACTTGCTATAAATATACCACATATTGTTTACCCATTCACCAGTTGTTGGACACTTGAGTTCTTTCTACTGTTTGGCTACCATGAAAATCCACGTACAAGTCTTTCTGTAGACACATATTTTCATTTCTCTTGGGTAGATACCTGGGAATGGAAATGCCCAGTTGTACGGTAAATGTATGTTTAACTTTTAAAGAAAATGCCAAACTGCCAAACCACTATTTTTATTTCTAAACTTGGCAGCAGTGGATTGGAACATGAGGACACGTACCAAAAACTGGGAGTGGGCGCTCTGCACACAGCGCAGGGAATACCAGCTTATCAAACGTGATGGACTCCACACCAAGTTGCTACCTCTAAAAATAGCCCAGAGTGCTGGGGGCACCAAAGCACAGGGGCAGCTGTGGAAGAAAGGACTCCATCCGGGAGCACAAAGCACACCCAACCCCGCGACTGTCTAGTTCAAGACCAAGCAAAGAAAAAAAACACAGTTAACAGAATATCTAAAGACAGAGCTTTAGAGGGGAAAAGAGGCTAATTATAAGGCAAACATTGCCAGTAAAGAATCAAATGTTAACTCTATAAATGTAATCAAAATCTCCAAGAGAAAAAACAAGCATAGTACTTGATTCTGCAGTAAATGACATTTGCACGGTCATAATCATGGAAATGATTGACAGTGAGCCTCTTTCTTCTATATAACCCTTTTAGTACTGCTCGATTATTTTTTGGTCTCCTGATCATTTTATTATGAAATATTTCAGGCATAGAAAAAGAGATGAAAAATCATATAATAGAAAATAAACATAACATTCACATTCATATTCTCACCCTCAGTTTAAGAAATAATAGTGTCCACAGGGTTGAAAGCCCCTATGTACTCTTTCTAGGCGGTATTCCCATCCTCTGCCCCCAAAGAGGGGGATCCTTTTGCTGGTTATTTCTGCCCCCATGCCCAGCCCAGATCAACTCTGTCTTTCTCTGTGCCCTGGCAGGCTGACCCCTACAGACCGCGTCTCCTGGGCTCCCTTGCTCTGCCTCCTACTGGGGTTTAGCTAATAGGCTGCACGGACAGAAGACGGGAGGGAGGAGGAGAGAGAGGTGGGGGTGTTTGCTGCTCCTGCCTCCTCCCTGCTTTGCTGCAGCCTTCAACCAGGACAGGGCCAGCGCCGGTGGCAGCTCCCCTTCCCCAGCAACAAGCTTCGGCCAAGCTCTAGTGACTGCCTGCCTCCCTCTGCCCCTTTAGGGTTAGGACTGGCCCCAGGTCCGAGGCCTCCCCCGAAACTGCTACACCTCTGTAAACAGCCCCTCCCTTAAACTCTTCAGTGCGACCCTTACGGGAGTCATGGCTTCTTGCCGGGGGCCCCCGTTCAAATCTCCACGAGACTCAATGTGGCCCACACCACTCCCTTGCAAGTCTTTATATTTGTACTCCACAGATATGTCTCAGGAAGCAATACATAGTGTTGTTTTGAACGTTTTTAACTTTAATATAAATGTCACACTGTAAATACCCCTCTGCAACTTTTCATTCAATGTTGCCTTTCCGTTTAAAAGATTTATCCATGTTGATACATGCAGCTCTAGTTTATTTACTCTCCTCTTGATGTCCCGCTCCGTGGGTGTTGAGGGGAATTATCCATTCTGACGGACACTTAGGTTTCCAGTTTTTACCTGTTATAAACAAGTGTTAAGAGAATTCTTGTATGTATCTCCTATTTGAATGTTTAACTATGCGGATACATATTCCTTATAAAAATGTAGGATGAATTAAAAAAAAAAATAGGGGGCCAGCCCAGTGGCACAGCAGTTAAGTTCACACGTTCCGCTTTGGCGGCCCAGGGTTCCCCGGTTTGGATCCCGGGTGTAGACGTGGCACCACTTGGCATGCCATGCTGTGGCAGGCGTCCCACATATAAAAAGTAGAGGAAGATGGGCAAGGATGTTAGCTCAGGGCCAGTCTTCCTCAACAACAAGAGGATTGGCAGCAGATGTTAGCTCAGGGCTAATCTTCCTTAAAAAAAAAAAAATATATATATATATATATATAGAAGCACTGGGGCCGGCCCAGTGGCACAGCGGTTAAGTTCGCACACTCAGCTTCGGTGGCCCAGGGTTTGCCAGTTCGGATCCCAGGTGCGGATCTATGCGCCGCTTGTCAAGCCATGCTGTGGCAGGCGTCCCACATATAAAGCAGAGGAAGATGGGCATGGATGTTAGCTCAGGGCCAGTCTTCCTCAGCAAAAAGAGGAGGATTGGCAGTGGATGTTAGCTCAGGGCTAAACTTGCTCAAAAAAAAAAAAAAAATAGAAGTACTAACATCAGCTCTGTGAACTAAGATGCCCATAGCTGCTTTCCTACACATCTGATCATCACCCTTTCAGGCCACGTATAGAAGACACAAACAAGCAAGTTTCCGTTGGAGGATTTTGAGATCTGCCGCCTCCCCTGTCCTCTGAGGCCCAAAGCTCTGCCCCAGTGGGAAGATGAGGCTCATGACTCCAGGTCCCAGCACGGCCGCGAAACATCCGGAGATGCCTCCCTAACACAACCTGGCTGCGTCATGAGATCCAGAACTGAGGAGTCACAACTCCTGAGGCAACGTTTATTCCAAGAATTGCCAGAAATGGAATCTCACGGCATTTTCAGACAGGGCTCTGGCCCAGGAGCACGGCAAGTTGATGGACAACCCAGTAGATTGCAACAGAGCCATGGCCACCACCAAAACGTGGTGCCTTACAGCTGTGCTTCTCTCTGGTGGTAAGTTTTCAAGAGATTCTATTTACATAGTTCTCTTTCCAAGGAATCAACTTCAAATAAAGATTTCTGGATGTTGAGTATACTTAATGAAGACTCATCACCATGGAACCACTACCAAGGATGGCAAGCTGACTTCACCTAAACTGTCTCAATTCTATATTGGGCGATACTCAATCATGCGCTGGGAGCGATTAGTGATGTCTGTTAAAGGAATAAACAGGGCTATCAGCATGTATGTCAGGCACTGAGGAGGCAGGAGAACACCATGGTTACGGGATTAGGCTCCAGAGTTACAATGTCTGACTGCACATCCAGAGTCTGCCACTTCTTAGCTGAGTTACATAATCTCTTTGTACCTCAGTTTCCTCAGCTGTAAAAGGGCGGGGAGATGACATACATGTAACAGGTCATGTACTGGTCTCTTTAAATCAGTTTTATCGAGGTATAATTTTCATATCAATTCACCAATTTTCAGGTATATAATTCAATGAATTTTGGCAAATATATACAGTTGTGCAACCACCGCCACAATCAGGACAGAAAACAAATTCCCGAACTCTGCCAGTTCCCCATGCCCTTAGCATCTCAGTAAGCTTTGCCCGGAGTCCTTAGGTCAAATATTTGAAAAGTATTTACGTCCTAACAACTTAGGAGCCTCTGGAAAAACGAGTACACAGAAATCGACAAAAATATTATTATTTCATTCTGACATAACCAGAATTATTTACTAATGGGATGTGCGTCCGCTGGGCTCTGCACAAATTCTCAAACCTTGGAATCAGACTGGACACTGCCCTTCTCATTTCTTGTTCCATATTGATTTTCATCTAGTACTTGATTTTCATCAGAGACCACTGAAAACTCAACTTCGAAAGAAATGACATCATCGAAAAGAAGGCGGCATGACCTAACGTGCAACTGTGAACTAACTGCCTCAAGCTAGCAGTCTAAGCGACGTGTGACAGACGTCACTGCGCTTCCCCTGAAAATTTAAATTATAGCATTGTGCTCCCGTGAGCTTGCTGCAGCTCCCTGGGAGTGCCTTGACACAGTTTGAGAATTACAGATATAAACTGTTTCTATTATCCCCCAAAAGATGTCTGTCTAGCACCCCTCTCTGTTTCTTCACTATTGGTATTTTGGTTTTCTTTCATGGGACAGCCCCTCCCCAACTCTAATTTCATGTGGTTTGAGTGGCACTGATCCCTGTCCTGGGATCCGTGGGTAGACACGTACCAAGGCCCAGCCAATCAGTGCCATAGTAACTGGTTAAGTAAGGGATAATCACATGACCCAAGACAGGCCAATGAGAGTCAGCCCTGGGACTCCTGCTAGAATTACAGGGAAAAAGATGATCTGTTTCTGCCAGGTTTGCTAAGCTAGTAGACATCAGCCTGGGAGTGCCAGTGGTCCTCTTGGCCACAACACGGGAGAGAGTGCCTGAGAATGAAATGACATAGAGGAGACAGAGAGATACACAGAGACATCACTGGAGCCCCTGGATCCAGCCTTGCCTGAAGCCATTTGTCTCTGGACTTTGCAATACATGAGCCAATAAACCCCTTTTTTGGCTCAAAGCCAGTCAAATTGGGTTTTTGTCACTTGCAACTAAGAATTCTGACTAATGCACTGTGTTAAAGCACCATACAAAAGAAATGAGAACTTGCAAGTTGAAAAGTTTGAGTCCACTGTGTTAGGAACCCAAAAAGTATCTGACCTATACAGCAGGCCTGGGTTCAAATTCTGGCTCCATGACGTTCAAGTTACTTGACATCTCTGGGCTTCAGTCTTTTCATCCATGAAGCATGGTTGTCATTTAGATTAAATGGGACATTCCAAGTATCAGTTAGCTCTTGTCGTTGTTGTTGTTACTATCAGCCTTTGTTTTGTAGATGAAGAAACTTAAGCTCAGAGAGGAGGCTTGCTCAAGGTCTGATACTAGACAATGGCAGAGATCAGGCCTGTACCCAGGAATCCCACCTCCCTCCCCAGAGTTCCTTCCACAGAACTCGCTTCTAAAGAAAAAGGCCCACAAGGCAACGGCAAGATGGAAGAGACACAAAAGCCCACAAAAGAGGACCCCAGGGCACAGACTGAGTCTGTGCTTTTTTTTTTTTTTAGGAAGATTAGCCCTGAGCTAACACCTGCTGCCAATCCTCCTCTTTTTGCTGAGGAAGACTGGCCCTGAGCTGACATCCGTGCCCATCTTCCTCTACTTTACATGTGGGACGCCTACCACAGCATGGCTTGATAAGCGGTGCCATGTCCCCGGGTGCCACACCCGGGATCTGAAGCAGTGAACCCCGGGCCGCTGAAGCGGAGCATACGCACTTAACCGCTGCACCACCAGGTCAGCCCCTGAGTCTGTGCTCTTAACCACTGTTCTGTTCGACAGCGTGGGTTCAAATCCTGACTCCAAGCACTTACAAGCCCTGTTGCTTTGGGGAATTGATTTTTTTCCCCTGTAAATTGGGAGTAAAAGGGTCTATTTTATAAGGTTTTAATGAAATAACAATATAGTCCTCTTTCCTGTCTGCTCCCCAATTCTATTCTATATACAACAACCAGAGAGATGCCAGTTTCATCGGCAGTAAAGGGCTAAATCTTTACAATGGCCTACCAGGCCCCAGCACTGCTGAGATCAGGTTTACGGAAAGGCCACTTACGACCACCTCCTTCCTGAGTAAGGAGGGACAACGTCAGGTTTCCAGTCACGCAAGGCAGGAAACACTCAGCTGTCCGCCACCATAACCACAAGTGACCTTCTGTGATCACACTACAGGCCACAGGGCCAAACATACACTGGTTTCAGACTGACACTCAATTCACCAGCAAGATGGAAACCTCAGCCAGCCAAAAACAAGGTCCTATAGCGACTGGACCTTGCCCCTGGACCTTGCCCCTGAGCCCAGTAAGGCCCTGGCAGGTGCAAATCACAGTCAAAAGAAAACAGATCTTTTTCTCTAGAAAGTCCCAGAGACTATAACTTTTTGGAGGCGGGGAGGAATTCCAAAGACCTTTCAAATCTTCTAGGGTCTGAGAACTGGGTTTCTTCTTTCTTCCCTTCATTTGAAAAATGGAAGGAGAGGTAAAACACAGAGATTATATATTACCCCAAGAAAGAGAATCAGAGAGATACAAATTTGAAACCCACAAATCCTAGATTCTAAGGCAGACACAGGAAAATTAAGATAGACTGAGATTTTCTGGTGGGAGAAAAATCATTCCTATTGTTAACCTTTCTAGTTCCAAGCCACCCACCTGCTTACCTGTTGTGACCTCCGTGTTCCCCAACAAATGTCTCATATCTGAAAGTCCGTCCAACACATGCACAATGACAATGTACACCCCACTTATTATATGCATATTTCCAGAGTTCATCTCAGGAGTGCAGAGCTCTCATTTATTATGGGGGGTCAGGGGTGTGAAGACAGAGAGGGGGCCCCCAACACAATGGTAGACACCTGAACTAAAGATTAGAGAACTAAGTTCTAGCCTTAACTTTACTCTAAAGAGCTGTGTGAGCTCAGTTCACTCAATTAGCATGCCCAAGCTTCCATTTCCTCATCTATGAACTGAAGACTGTGAATTTTTCTCCAGTCTATGACCTTGACCCCAAGAGGACTCCGTGGCCTTCCATCCATCACTGGCCTCTGACCCAGAAGCTGCCCAACAAAGCCTGAGGCCAGAAGGGTCCCTTTCCCCCAAAGTAAGACCCAATCCATTCCAGTTCCCCCACTGCTGAAGAACTGAGCAGAGGACATCAGTTTCTACCCGGTCAGTCCTTCTACAACACTTGCTGTGCACCAGGGGACAAAATCCAGGATTAAGTCCCAACTCCTCTCTGTCTCTCACACCTGAGCCCCAGAGCCACCAAGTAAGAACACAACAACAAATCAAAGATCTCCTTTGCAACCTCTGCCTGCCAAGACTAGCTATCTAATTGTTGTTAACTGCATTAATTGCATAGCTCTGAAGTGTTAAGATTCCTGCTCCTCCTACTAGTCTAAACCAGGGCAAGGGAAAGGAATTAACAACAAAAGCTCCACATGGCAAAACTCTTCTCTCAGTCTTCACCCTAATACTCCCTCCGTGGCTCAGCAGCAGGACATAGCTTGATAGCCCAGTAGGAAAAAGGGTTAAGAAGCTGCTGAGGCAGAAGGGTCCCCTGGGAACTGTGTGGGAGTGAAGCCGTAGATCTGAAACAGAAGCCACCAACCCAGACATGCTGGACAGGCCAAGAAGGGCACACCCTCCTCTAGATACCTGACCCGCTGCTCACGCCTCCTTCCTGCTCAGGTTCCCCAGCCCTTCTCTCTCTATGGATCAGGACCTGCTGCCTCACGTCTAGAAAGACCCATTACAGACACCCTTGGCAATCTCCTCTCCCCTCCTCTGGACACTGTTAGAGGCCAGCTAACTGCAGACGAGAGCCACATGGACAGGAAAAATGTCACTGCTCCAGCTGAGGACAGGAAGGAGGTGCAGGTGTACGATGTGATTTCAGGCAAACAGAGGCGAACTCTGGAATCTGGTGGCTGGAGAGGGAACAGCCCCGTCACCAAAAATGATCCAAGGGTCCCTCTTGGCCAACCCCAAGGTTTCCTGAGGCGTCTCTAGTCACCAGAGCAGGTGGCGGAGGCCTCTGTGAGCCTCCCATCAGAAACAACTCCTCCTGCCAGGAACTCCCGCGGCAATGCCATTCTCTCAAGGGGCCTGTCTTACACCCGCCCTCATGCCACCCCGTGTAAGGCTCTGGGCCAGAAGGGTGAAGAGCTGGGAGTAGCTTCTAGCGCTGACAGAGGCAAGCCAGCTGTCAGAACTGATAGATGCCATCCACAACGCCAAACTCAGCCTGCAGCAGCGCCGGAGAGGCAGGCACAGACACCAGAGCCCCAAAGACGGAGAACAGGACTCCCTGATCCCTAAGCAAAGCCTAGGGGTTCGAGGTGAACGGTTCCCAAGCACATCTTCCAGAATGGAGCTGCAGAGGAGAGGGCTACCCCGCCAGAGAAGAGCGCAAGGAGAGCCGCCAAAAGCCGGTGGGCGGGACCGGGGTCAGGGGAGACTCCTGCGAAGGTGGGGGCTGGGCTGCTCTCTTGGAGTCCCAGTACACACCTGCCCCCTCAGGCCTCCCCTACACGGGCACGCCTGGAACTTCCCCTGAGGCCACAGAGCAACTTTCTGCAGCGAAGGAGGGGCGCGGAGCAAAGAGCCAGTGCGCGGGCGGGAGAATAGGGGGTTTTCGCCGGGCGCCCCAAGTGGATGAAGAACTGAAATGCTGGGAGATGGGAGGGGGCTGACCCACACGGACCCCCAGCCCCCAGGGCCTAGCCAGGGACAGGCCCTGGGCCATGATGGCCCCCACCATCCGGGCTGGGAGAGCAGGAAGGGGAAGGCACTGCGCCGCAGGTAGCAGAGTTGCGGGACCAGGTGGCCCGGCCCTACCTGCAGTTCCTGAAATTCTCCCTCCAGCTCGTGCCACTCGCGCTCGCAGCGCTCCAGCTGGCCGGACATGGTGCAGCGGGCCGAGGCGACGGCGGCTGCTCCCGCAGCGTGGCGCGACCCGCCACAAGCACCCCACTCCGGTGCGCGCCCCGACCGCCTTCCGAGGGACCAGCTGTTCCTGCGCAGCCGGAGCCACGCGCGCACCTGACGTCACCGCCCCGGCCCCCGCCCCGGCGCCCGCTCCACCCCCTGGCCGGGAGGCCGGCCCCGCGCATGCGCAAGCACCTCCCCCGGCTCCGCCCCCGCGCCGCGGTCGGGCCAGGGGACTGCTGTAGCTTTGCAGGTCTTGGCAGTGTCTGTTGCTGCTTCCTTAAGGGTGTCTCTGCGCCTCCAGTCTCTCTCTCCCGGTTGGGCCTGGAGAGCTTGTTCGCGAGGTGTATTTGCAGAGATTATTTTACTTAGATTGTGTTTATTTGGGGTGTCTCGGGTCTGGAGGGAGAAAGGAGATGTCGGGGAGGTGAAAGCTCACCCCACTCTTGGCATTGCCTGACCTGAGCCAAATCCAAGGGCCTGAAATGCTAGAACTGACATTGACCATCCAGCAAGGTCGCCGGGCAGGGCGGGGAAGCGCAGACAGGGCCCTGTCATCTCACATTGTCCTTATTATTTACTGCAACTAATAGATCCTAGACTCCTGCCCTCTAAGACTCTGGGTGACTCTCTGGACAGCTGTTTCTGTCGCTCAAATGACACAAACGCCTCAAAGCTAGTTGAATCCAATTTCCCTCCCCTCCCCTGTAGGGTCCTACAAGATCTGTTCCTGCCTAGCTTTCCAGTCACCTCTCCTATCTCACCTCCCTGGATCGGTGCTCCCCAGCCACTGTATTTTCTCTTCCTGCTCTTGCATGGAACATTCTTCCCTCTGAATCTTCATGTGGTTGCCTTTTCTCACCATTCAAGCCTTAGTTCAAATGACACCTGGATTCGTTTCCTAGGGCTGCGCTGACCACAAACTGGGTTAAGTACCACAAAGTGGGGGGCTTAAACAATGGCAATGTATTCTCTCACAGTTCCGGAGGCTAGAAGTGTGAAATCAAGGTGCCAGCAAGGCCATGCTCCCTCTGAGAGTCTGCGTAGACTATTGCCTTCCTTCTTCACAGCTTATGGTGGTGGCCGTCGGTGCTCAGCATTCCTGGGCTTGCAGCCTCATCCTCCAATTTCAGCCTCTGTATGTGGTCTTCTTCCTGTGCGCTTGTCTCTGTGTGTCCTCTCCTCTTAAGGGCTCACCCCACTGCAGCGTCACCTCATCTCGACTTAACTAATTACATCTGCAAACACCTTATTTCCAAATAGGGTCACATTCTGAGGTAGTGGGTATTAGAACTTCAACATATCTTTCTGGGGGACACAATTTCACCTATTATAACACTTCCAAAAACAGATTTTTCCTGAACCCCCAGAGGTTCACGTCTCCGCCCAGTCACTTATATATCACCTGTTTTGTTTCCTTTGTTCAAGTTACCATTGTATGAAAGTGTTTGTCTCCATGTTAGTTGTGTGTTTCCCTCCATGGTATATAATCTCCATGAGATCTCAGGGATCTTATCTCTGTCTTGGTCATCACTGGATCCCCAGAGCTTTCACACAGTAGGCCCTCAGTAAATATTTATTGAAAGAATGAACATTAGAGACTGGCCTGGTGGTGTAGTGGTTAAGTGCATGCTCTCTGCTTTGGTGGCCCAGGGTTTCACTGGTTTGGATCCTGGGCACAGACATGGCACTGCTTGTCAGGCCACGTTGAGGCAGCATCCCACATGCCACAACTAGAGGGACCCACAACTAAAATGTACAATTATGTACTGAGGGGATTTGGGGGGCAAAAGCAGAAAAAAATAAAAATAAAATAACCAACTTTGAATCATGATTCTCATCTCTGGGGGTTAGGACTTGAACATAGCTTTTTGGCAGACACAATTCAATCCATAAGAACACCTCTTAAAGAAAGTGAAGCAGGGCTTGTTTGCAGGCGGGGTTATTGTTGACTGGACTTCAGAAGTAGTGAATGTTACCTTGTGAGTTGGTTTCATTCCTCTCCTCCTCCCCCTCCCCCTACTTCTTCTTTTGTATTTTAGTATTCCTAAAAATATTCTCGAGCTTTATATTGGATGCAGTTAAGTTACTTGGAAATAATTTGATCTTTTTGACTCTTGCTTTAACATTGACCTGGGACCAAAACAGCGCTCAGTCTGGAGCTTATTTTCCCCAATTCCTGAGGCAAGGCGAATGCCCCGTGAGTCACGAGGTCTTCCAGGCTGGTTGGTGGGAGCAGGCGCTACTCCTGGGCCTGCGTGAGAGCCATCCACTCTGACCTCTAGTCGTGTCCGGCGGTTCTTTCCCAGGGGGTTGTCCTTGGTGCGTGTGGTGACCAGTGCTCAGCTGAGTCCTGGGGGGGACTCTGTGGACACCTCAGGATTCTCCGTGTGCAGCTGTCTGCTCTCTAGGACTCTAACCTCCTTGGTCCCCCTGGACTCTCAGCTCTGTCTTCTCAACTCAGGGGGTCTGACAGGCTCCACTTGGGGTCCCCCTCTTTGCACCATGGCCTAAAACTCTCTCCAGACAATAAGCTGGGGCCGTCGTAGGACTGACCCCGTTTGTTTCCTGTCTCTCAGGGATCACTGTCCTCCATTGACTGATGTCCAGTGTCTTAACTTAAAACATCATTTCATATATATTTTGCCCATTTTTTGGTTGTTTCAGGTGAGAAGGTAAATCTGGTCCATGTTACTGCCTCTTGGCCAGAAGCAGACGTCAGCATCATGCATTTGAGATTTGGGTGATGCATATGTGTCTCACTAGTTCATTCCTTTTTTTTGGCTGAGTGTGTTTCATTGTGTGGATGGATCAGTTTGCTTGTCCATTCTTTATCCATTCACCAGTTGAGGGACCTTCAGGTTGTTTCCAGTTTGGGTCAGTTAGGAATAAAGCTGCTATAAACATTTATGTAAAGATTTTTAAATTAAGAAAAAGAAGATGGAGCCGACCTCATGGCCGAGTGGTTAAGTTCACGTGCTCTGCTGCGGGATCCCAGGGTTTTGCTGGTTTGGGTCCTGGGTGTGGACCTAGCACCACTCATCAGGCCACGCTGAGGCGGCGTCCCACATAGCAGAGCCAGGAGGACCTACGACTAGAATATACAACTGTGTACTGGGGGTTTTGGGGAGAAGAAGAAAAAAAAGATTGGCAACAGATGTTAGATCAGGGCCAACCTTTAAAAAAAAATTGTTAAAAAAAAAAAAGATGATTTTACATTAAAAAAATCCAGACTTTTACTTTCTCTTGAAAACTGGAAAGGTCCGGTCCCACTGGCTCACATGCCTGCATGGCAATGGGCTGGAATAGACGAACAGATGTCCCTTCACATGGAGCTTGCCAGTTGCCTCAGTCCCCACCAAGCTCAATTGTCACCCTAGCCTGCTTCGTATATGTATGTAACCTGTGGTCCTTGGAGATATTTGAATGTGAGACTCCTGATATGAGGTCTCATGGAGATTGCAAAACCGGATAAACCACTCAACTGGTGGAAAAACAGAAAATGGTTTATTTAATTGAGGTTATTAGAATCAAAAAGAAAACAAAGCCTTGAAGGATGAATAAAGTGTCACCAAGCAGAGGGTTTGAGAAGAGGCTGCCCCTTCACCTCTACTTGCAGTTGCTTATTCCAAGCAGGTCCATCTATCCTAGGCTGCCCGGGGTCAGGAGAGGCTGGCCCTGGCCCCAGGAGGATCTGGGCAGGTGCGCCTTATCGGCAGGCTGGCCAACAGTCAGGTTGCAAATCTAAGGGATTGTTCTCTCTGTGCGGTCAGGACTCCATGTGCATTATTCACAAGCCTTTATGTAGATACCTTGGGCTGGCCATCCCCATCAGTGTAGCCACTCAGGTGCCAGAAGTATCAGATCTTACCTGGCTGCCACCGTCTCCCGGTTCCCACCCATAGCACTTTAAGATCGCTCATCAGCTCCCTGGGGCTGGATCTGGCTCTTCTTAGGGACTTTGATCATGATGAGTGAGAAAGCCTGTTGCAAGGTTGTCCTCTCCACCCTCCTGCCCACACCACCAGGGGAAAATCTCCCCTATTTGTTCTCTTTAAGGCACCCGACTTAGGGACGTGTGAGCCTGAGAATTTGCTCAACCACATGGGAGAGTCATAAAAGTAGCAAACACATAGCACTCACTATGTGCCTGGCACTCTTCTATATGCTTTATGTATACAGATTAATGCATTAAGGCCTCACAACGACCTTATGAGGAAAGACCTTTATTATGCCTATTTGAGAGGTAAGTTCCCTAAGGTGTGGTTTCTCCAACTTTTAATGTGCTCATGAACCAGCTCCTGGAGAGCTGGTTGAAATGCAGATTCTGATTCAGTAGGTTCTAGGGAGGGCCTGAGACCCTGTCATTCTCCAAGTCGCAGCCAATACTACTGGTCTGAAGGCCCCACTTCAAATAGCAAGAGTCCAAGGTGCAGAGATGGGAAGGAACTTACCCAAGAGATCATCCAGCTGCTGGACGGCAGCTGTGTTACACATTGCAGGATGCCAAGAGCCAATTCTAAAGAAAGAGCACCTGTCCTAGGAGAAGGGAAAATTCCAGAGAGTTTTCCTTCATCTGCTTCCCACAAATGCTCAAAATAGTCCCAAAGAGTGTAGCAAGCAATTTGGACAAAGATGTTTATTGCAGCACTTTCCAGATCAGCCACACACTGGAAACATCCCAAATGCCCCACAACAGGGAAGCAGTGAAACAAGCTATAGTCTGTCTATTTCATGTAATACTATATGGCTGTTAAAATGATCATTATGGGAACTAAATGGATGCCTGTAAACAGGTATATTAAATCACTTTAAGTTGGGGCTGGCCCTGTGGCACAGCAGTTAAGTTCACACGTTCTGCCTCAGTGGCCCGGGGTTCACCAGTTCAGATCCCGGGTGCGGACCTACACACCCCTTGTCAAGCCAAGTTGTGGTAGGAATCTCACATATAAAGTAGAGGAAGATGGGCACGATGTTAGCTCAGGGCCAGTCTTCCTCAGCAAGAAAAAAGAAAAGAGGAAGATTGGTGGCAGATGTTAGCTCAGGGCTAATCGTCCTCAAAAAAACCAAAAAATCATGTTAAATAAGAAAGCAGAGCCCACAATAATGTGTATATACTGATTAAAGTTATATGATCACTTGTGTTCCCTGAAAAAGATTGGGTGTATTTAGTAGAACAGAAATACTCTGTCACATAAATTGGTGGAATTTTTCCCCCTAAATTGTTCTTCCAGTGTTTGTTAGAAATTTTAAACCCCTGTCTTTTTATGGATGGGTTTATAATATAAACAGCAAGTAGTATCTATTAAATTTCATTTGTTTAATGTCTATTCTTCAGGTATCAAAATTTCTTTATTCAGTTATTTGCATTGCTGGACTTACCTGGGGCTGAAAGTCCTGGCTGCGTGGGGCTGTGTGATTTATTTGGCCCAGTCAGACAGACCTGAGTTCAAACCCCAGCTCTGCCACCTGCTGAATGTGTCTCTCAGTACCTAATTCAGCATCTCTGTAAACTGGGAGTTGCTCTCGTAGGACTGTCGTGAGGATTCAGTGCAATGATGTAGATAAAGTGCCTGACCGTATGTAAGCACCAGAAAGCACAGACTTTATATATTTGGGTTTAAAAAAATAAGCATTTTGTTTGGGGATGCTTTTAGATTTACAAACAAAGCTGCGAGGATAGTACAGAGAGTTCCCATATGCACTTCACCCAGCTTCCCCTGATGTTGGCAATTTTCATAGCCATGCCACCTTTATCAAAACTAAGAAATTAATATTGGTATATTGCTATAAGCTAAACTCCAGACTTTGTTCAGATTTTACCGGTTTTTCCATTGACGTCCTTTTTCTGTCCCAGGATTCAACCTGACATTGCATTTAGGCGTCAATCTCCATAGTCTGCTCGGTATGTGATCGTATCTCAGTCTTTCTTTCTTTGTCACGACCTTGACAGTTTTGAAGAGTAATATGTGTTATTTTTTTTTTTTTGAGGAAGATTAGCCCTGAGCTAACTACTGCCAATCCTCCTCTTTTTGCTGAGGAAGACTGGCCCTGAGCTAACATCTGTGCTCATCTTCCTCTACTTTATATGTGGGACACCTGCCACAGCATGGCTTGCCAAGCGGTGCCATGTCCGCACCCGGGATCCGAACCGGCGAACCCCGGCTGCCGAAGCGGAATGTGTGCACTTAACCCCTGCGCCACCGGGCTGACCCCTAATATGCGTATTTTTAACAGTAGCTTTATTGAGATATTCTGATGGTTAATTTTATGTGTGAGCTTGACTGGGCTGCTCAATGCCCAGCTATCTGGTTAAACGCTACTCTGGGTGTGCCTGTGAGGGTGTTTCCAGAGTAGATTAGTTGAAGTGGTAGACTGAGTAAAGCAGATTGTCGTCCCCATCGTAGGGGGGCCTCATCCAATCAGCCGAGGGTCTGAACAGAACAAAAAGATAGAGGAAGGGAGGCTTCAGGCGCTCTCTCCGCCAACTGCTTACTCTGGGATATCGGTCTTCTCCTGTCCTTGGACTGGGATTGACAGCATCAGCTCTCCTGGTTCCCAGGCCATTGAACTTGAACTAGAACCTTCACCATCAGTTCTCCTGGTTCTCAGACCTTCAGACTCAAACTGGAACCACACATTTTATTTATCCATTCATCAGTTGATAGAAATTTGGGTTGTTTCCACTTTTTGGCCATTATGAATAATGCTGCTATGAACAGTCGTGTACAAGTTTTTGTGTAGACTTATTTTTTCTATTCTCTTGGTATTATACTTAAGAATGGAATTGCTGGATCAGATGGTAACTCTGCGTTTAACACTTTGAGGAACTGCCAAACTGTTTTCCAAAGTGAGTACAACCATTTTACACCCTCACCAGCAATGTATGAAGGTTTCAATTTCTCCACATCCTTGTCAACACTTGTTATTGTCTGAGGTTCTCATTTTAGCCTTGTGGCTTTGTGTGAAGTGTATCTCACTGTCATTTTGATTTTGTGTTTTCCTAATGGCTAAGAATGTGGAGTATCTTTTCATGTGTTTATTGGCTGTTTGTCTATCTTCTTTTGGAGAAATGTGTATTCAAATGCTTTGTCCATTTTTAAATTGGGTTATTTCCCTTATTATTGTTGAGTTGCAAGAGTTCTTTATATATTCTGCATACAAGTCCCTTATCATATATATGGTTTGCAAATATTTTCTCCCACTCTGTGAGTTGATTATATTTTTTACTTATTCAAAATCTCAAACTTAAAGAAAAGTTACAATATGGTACAAATGACTTTTTTTCAGACCCCTTTAAGAGTAAATTGCTGATCCAATGCCCCATCACTCCTGAATACTTTAGTGAGCATTTCCTACAATCAAGAACATTCTCCTAATCAGCCAAAGTACAATCACCAAAATCAAGAAACTAACACTGAGGCATTACTGCCCTCTAATCCTGAGACCCCATTCAAGTTTTCCACTTGTGCCAATAGCATCCTTTATGGCAAAACGATCCAATCGAGGATGATCTGGTGCATTTAGTTGTCATCTCTCTTTAGTCTCCTTTCATATGGAATAGTTCCTCAATCTTTCTTCATCTTCCTTGTCTTGATATTTCTGAAGAGGATAGGATGGTTACTTTGTAGAATTATCCTCAATTAGGGTTTGCTTCATCCGTCCTCATGATTACATCGAGGGCAGGTGTCTTTGTTACGACTGCCATGGAGGTGATGCTGCGTTCTTCTCACTGCAGCTCGTCGGGTGGTACAGAATTGCCATTTGTCCCACTACTGATGACGTTCACTTTGCTTGATTAAAGCAGTGTTTTTCTCAGCTCCTCCACCGTGAAGTTACTTTGATTCTGTTTGCAATTTGTAAATATTTTATGGAAGGCACTCTATGTAAATATTCTGCTCTCCATCAAACTTTCCATTTATTTATATTAGCATGAACTCACGTTTCCATATTTTAGTCAATGAGTTATGATCCATTACTATAACTATTTATTTTGATGCTCAAGTTCTCACAGACTGAGATCCACTTTTAGCTGACTTCTGTATCCTTTTGACATGTCTCCATCATTCTTTCAGCATTTCCTTACTTTTCGGGACAAAAAGATGTTCCGAGCACGTCGTACACTTTCCCTCGTCCGACTCTGGAATCAGCCATTTCTCCAAGTAGTCCTGATTCCTTTCAGTGGAAATGGTATTTAGAAACCAGGTTCTGGGTACTAGATATGTGTGTTCATCACTATGGGATGTCACTACTGCCAGCTCTCTCAGGGGACAGATCTAGGGACTATATTTATGTATGTATGTAAATATTTGTACACATTTACACCTTTATTTATAACTCTCCCTATAAATGTTGAAAACCATGACTTCACACCAATATCCAATTCCAATCCAAAGGGTTCATTCTAGTTTTCTCCTTTTTCCATATTCACAACTCCCTTCTCCAACGGTGAGAAACCCAGCTCCCATTATCCTTAGTATATTTACTTAGCTGATCATTCCTCCTCACTTGTAACCAATCTCTCTTTGCCACCACCCTCCTCTCCCCAATCCTAATGCCAGCCTCACCCCAAATAAATGTATCTTGATGAATAGGATGATAAGCATGTTGATCCTTTTTTTGGCTTGCTGTCCCAATTAAATGTCTTTTTTAAATAATGAAAATTTCCCCAACCTCCAATGGCAATTATCAACCAGATATGAGTGGAAGAAAGTGCTTGATAAACGCTTAGAGACTGAATACTTCCTAATTCATCTCAAAAGCCACCTAAAAATATTTGAGGAATGTATTTATTACTAGACACCGTTGCTGTCCTCATTTGTTGCAGACACAAAAAGCCCTATATCCTGGGTCCCAGCCAACCCTACTATTTATTTATTTATTTTTTTGGTGAGGAAGATTGGCCCTGAGCTAACATCTGTTGCCCATCCTCCTCTTTTTTTTTTGAGGAAGATTAGCACTGAGCTAACATTTACCACCAATCCTTCTCTTTTTTCTGAGGAAGACTGACCCTGAGCTAACATCTGTGCCCATCTTCCTCTACCTTATATGTAGGACACTTGCCATAGCATGGCTTGATAAGTGGTGCTACATCCGTGCTAGGGATCCGAACCAGCAAATCCTGGTCCCTGAAGCAGAGTGTGTGAACTTAACCACTACACCACTGGGCTGGCCCCATCCAACCCTCCTCTTTTTGCTGAGGAATATTGTCCCTGAGCTAATGTCTGTGCCAATCTTCCTCTATTTTGTATGTGGGATGCTGCCACAGCATGGCTTGATGAGCAGTGTGTAAGTCTGTGCCTGGGATCCAAACCCTCAAACCTGGGGCCACTGGAGTGCAGTGCACAGACTGAACCCCTATGCCACCGGGCTGGCCCCAACTCTATTATTTTGAAGGACTTCTGTCAATAAACAGGGAGAAAACATTGAGTGTCTTTCTGTTTTTCTCTTTGTTTGATGCATTTGAAGAATTAGCTCTGACAATTCCCCAGTGAAGCCATATTACCAGTCCTTTGTATGGAGGCAGATATCGGAGGAAGATTGTAGTGTAGTGGGAAATTAACCAAAATGTTTTCCCACGACCAAGTGAAGTGTTAGCTGCTTTTTGTGTTTTTGTTTTAGTTTTATCCTTAGGCTGCGGGATTAAATCTTGTTTCATTGCGCCACCTGCTGGCAACTTCTCAGAATTTCTGTTTCTTCCAACAAAAGGCAAAAGGTGTGTTCAATCAGATTTAACACTTTTGCTTTCGTTTGAAAAACTATCACTCGCAGAGAAATATTTCAACGCTCTTCGTCATTAATAAAACAAAATATTTGATTTCCAAATTTTCAACAATGAGGATATATTACCTTTTTATTGTGACATATAACCTATCAGAAAAGTGCGTAAAATTTTTATGCATAGCTTAAATAATAATTATAAAGAAAATCTGTGTAACTGAGACCCAGGTCAAGAATAAGATTGCCATCACCCTGGATAACACCACGCCCCTCTTCCCTGATCATAAATTTCTCCCCTGCTCTCCGCTAAGGTAACCACTATCCTGATTTTGGGGGTAATCATTTGAGCATGTACTACTTTTATAACCAGAAAACAACTAAGATATTAATTTAAAAAAATAATATGTGAAAATTTTGGTGTCGCTGTTTAGTCTGGAAATTTACATGGTTATTGCTGCTTTCAACAAATGTATATTGAGTTCAACATCATTAGTCATTAGGGAATACAAATCAAACTGTGATGAGATAGAACTTCACACCAACTAGAATGGCTAAATTTAAAAAGACAGACCATTACAAACGTTGGTGAAGACATGGACAAATTAAAACCCTCATATATTATTGGTGGGAATGTAAAATGGTGCAGCCACTTTGGAAAACAGTCTGGCGGTTCCTCCAAAAGTCATGAAGTTACCATCTGACCCAGCAATTCCACTCCTAGGTGTAGTACCAAGACAAAAGACAACATATGTCCACACAAAACTTTGTACACGAACGTTGATCTGTTCATCGTAGCGTTATTCACAGTAACCAAAAAGTGGAAACAACCCAAATGTCTGTCAACTGGTGAATGGACAAACAAAATGTGATATACCGTACAATGGAATGTTATCCAGCCATAAAGCAGAATGACGTACTGATGCATGCTGCCACACGGAAGAACCCTGAAAACATTATGCTACATTAGTCAGTCAAATAAGATCATATACTGTATGATTCCACTTATATGAAATGTCCAGAATAGGCAGATCCATAGAGACAGAAGTAGATTAGCGGTTGTTAGGGAATGAGGATGAGGAGGAAGGGAGAGCGACTGCTAATGGGTCCGAGGTTTCTTTCTGAAGTTATGAAAACGTTCTGGGATGAGATAGTGGTGATGGTTGCACAACTCTGTGAACATACTAAAAACCACCAAACTGTGCACTTAAAGAGTGAATTTTATGGTAGGTGATACATCTTAATAAAGTTGTTGTAAATAATACATAATTTTGAGTGCCTGCTATGTGTCATGCTAGGCACTGGGATTACAATAATGAGAAAACCTAGAGAGGGCTCCCGTTCATACGCAGTATATGTAGTGTTAAATGTTGCATGACACAAAAGATCTTGGGAGATGATCAAAGGAAAGGCTATATCCTGTTAACAACACAAGACTTCCCAATTATTTCTACCTCATAGAATTTTTTTATGATGAAACAAAGCTCCAAATCTCATCTTTCAGTTGAAGGGTTTGGAGGCTGCCGTCTGCCCCCCTGCACCCCACCATCAGGGTCCCTAACAAGGGAAAAGAGGCCTCGAATATGGAATGGAAAGACGAAAGCATCATGTTACACATAGCTTGATTTTTTTCCTGCTTTCTATTTTAGGAAATTTCAAAAGAGTGAAGGAAGGAGGGAAAGAAAATTTTTACTTGCTGAGTATGCATACTGGAAAGTGCAAAAATCATTAAGTACAGTGTAAGAAAGAATTATGAGGTGAACACCCATGTAACTACCACCCAGGTCAAGAAGTAGAAGATCGCCAGCCGCCAGAAGCCCCGCACATGCTCACTCCCAATCGCAACGCCCTTTTTCCCCCAAAGGTAACCACAATCCTAATTTTTATGGTAATTTCTTTGTTTTGCCTGTAGTTTTACCACTTATCTTTGCGTCCCTAAGTAACATAGATTTGTTTTTCCTTGCTTGGAATTTTTATAAGTGAAATTATACTTTGTTGGTTGGTTGGTTTTGATGCTGCCTTCTTGCGCTCGGTATTGTTAAGATTCATCCATGCTGCATGTGACTATAATTCCTTTGTTTTCACTGCTGAGACATTCTATTGTGTGAAAAGCACTCATGCCGTCATCAATACACATTCGGGTCATTTCCTGTGGGGGATTCGAAGACCAATGCAGCAATGGGCCTTCGTGCACATCATCCTGGTATGTAACCAGGAGTCAACCCCCAGGCGTAAGCTTACTCCTGTCTTCAACTCTACCAGAGCAGGCCAAACTGTCTTCCAACGCAGTTCATGCTCCCTAAGAGTTCAATTCTTCCCTGTTTTTGAATTACCTTTGAAAAGTGTATTTCATATGGTTGGCGGTTTAAAAAAAAATCCAAGTGGGTTTTCACGAAAGCTGCTATTGGGCTATTTGAAATGGGGAGATAAGTGCCACTTGCCAGGAAAAGCACTTTAAAGAATTTACCATCTGCTCAGCGCCTCTCAGTTCTCCACTGTTTGACAGCAGCGCAAACATCACCATTTCTACATTTTCCACACATCTTCAACGTGAATAGTTGTTAACTGTTTACAATATGCTTTTACAAATAGTATTTCATTTATCGTAACAATCCTGAGAGGTAAATATCACTATTGTGTATTTGAGAGATGAGGAGACTGAGACTCAGAGAGGCGTAGCTATCCAGATCATCCAGGAAATTACGGTGCAGGTGCTTGTAGCTCAGGTGGTTTCTTTGCATCACACCACAGCTGGGCACCTGAGAGAGTATCTTGCATGGAAAATTCTGTTGCAAACGACTCATTGTAATGAGATCAACAGAGCACTGTATACTCCACAGGCCAGTGTATGTCCTATTTCTTCATTTGGGATTTGGCCGTGTAGCTTGTTTTGGCCAACATTACCAAAGATTTTAAAAGCACATAAATGAACAGATCTGCTCTCTTGCACTTCTGTCATTGCAGTGAGGAAAATATTCCTGATAATGCACTGATCCCAGACGGAGGATGAGAGACGCTTGGTAGAGAGCTGCCCCGGCCCAGGCCGGCCTACATCAACCAACCCACCACTGAGGGAGCTAAAGGGATGTTTATCGCCGTCTGCCCCCAGAATAGGCTGCTGTTTGTTTTACTGCACAAGCGAACTGATACAGTCTGCGATATGGGACTAGATTTGTCATATGGAACCCTTCTTTGGAATGGTACATAGGATCATGAGATTTTCCTTTTTAATGACTTATATTTAGAGGCTACTATTGTCTAAATATTGCCCACCCCTCACCCCCATTCACAAGTTGGAACCCTAACACCCAGTGTGATGGTGCCAGGAAGTAGGGCCTTTGCGAGGCGATTAGGTCATGAGGGTGGAGCCCTCATGAATGAGATTGGTGATTTTATAAAAGAGACCCCACAGAGCTCCCCAGCCCCTTCTGCATGTAAGAATACCACAAGTCTGCAACCTGGAAGACGGCCCTCCCCCGACCATGCTGGCCCCCTGATCTCAGGCTTCCAGCCCCCAGAACTGTGAGAAATCAATTTCTTCTTCATTAGCCTCCCGGTCTGTGGTATCTCGTTATAGCCACCTGAACGAACCAAGACAGGGCCTAGCATTTTGAGCAATGAATGAGATCCATATTATTTGCAACACAATCTCCATTTGATCTCACCTTTTAGAATGTAGTTACTGTTGCCAGATATATGTATATGTGTGCAACAGAGAATGTTCGGCCTGCAAAGCCAAAAACTAGTTGTTATCTTTACAGAAAAGGTTGCGCAATTATAATTCACCTCCTGGCTGTGAGGAAGCGGAGTCGCTTTCCCCAGACAAAAGGGAAGCTAACACGTTTGGAGATCTGCCATCAAGGAGGAAGGGGGCGGCGGGGTTGGTGTTGAATTTCAGTAGCAACCAATAGTGTCCACCACAGGGGACTATAGCCACCCACTCTACCGGCCCCTATTATCATGGCCCAGGACACGTCTGAGATACAGGACAAAGTGCGTATCAAATACAGAGATTATATCAAGGGAGAAAATGAAGGAGGTTGGGGAGGGGGCCAGTTTTTCAACCACTCACCAGACTTGAGAGGTTGAACAAAGTCATTATCTTGATACCTCTTTTGTCATCTTTTGAAGAACCAGAGACAATAAAATTGTCCTTTATTCATCCATCTGTTTATTCAACAAGTATTCATTAAGGATGTATTGGGAACTGTGCTGGTTTTCCAGGGCTGCCGTAACAAAGTGCCACAAACTGGTTGGCTTAAAAAACAGAAATTTATTGTTTCACAGCTCTGGAGGCTGGAAATCTGAAATCACGGAGTCAGAAGGGGTGGCTCCTTCTGGAGGCTCTGAGGGAGGGTCTGTTCCACGTCTCTCTCCCAGCTTCTGGTGTTTGCTGGCAACCTTTGGCATTCCTTGGCTTGTGGCAGCATCATTCCAGTCTCACTTGGCATTCTCCTCTGTCTCTGTCTCTGCGTCCAGATTTCCCCTTTTCATAAGAAAACCACTCATATTGGATCAGAATACACCCTAATGACCTCATCTTAACTTGATCATCTGCAAAGACCCTATTTCCGAATAAGGTCACATTTATAGGTACTGGGGGTTAGGACTTCAACATCGTTTGGAGGAAGACAATTCAACCAATAACAGGAACATGTTTTGAGGCTTACAAGGCCACCACATACTTAAACAGAGCCTTAAAGGAGTGGGAAGAAGCCAAGGAAGGAAAATAGGAGGAAAAGAAGGAAAAATAGAAGAAGGGAGGAGAGAGGAAGAGGAGAAAGAGTAGGACTACGAAAGACAGGGAAAAAACACAAAGAGAGAGACAAAAGTCGGAGGAGGCAGGCAGAGCCAGCTACATAAACTGTGGGCCCCAGTGCAAAATAAAAATATAGGATCCCTTATTTAAAAATTATTAGGAATTTCAAAATGGTGACAGCAGAACATGAAATCAAGCACAAGGCCGTTCTGAGCATGAGGCCCTGTGTGACTCCCCTGTGAGGAGGATTGTACTAACTGGTCTATTTTAAGTCCATTTAAAATTTCCTTGTTTGCTTTTTCATTATTTTTCGGTGTTCTTTGTGAGGTACGTGTGAACCAGTTCATTCTTTTTACAGCATCAGGTCCATTCTTGACTTAGGACCCTTCTAGGATCCTATTTCTCCAAGAGAAAATAGTTTAGGGAGATGGTGGCTACCCAAAAGGGAAAAGCTTTTCACCCTAGCTCCACAGAATATCTGAGCAACTTCCTCAGGATACCTGAGAACCACCTCTCCTTTCCATTGTTCGGATCCTTGATTAGGATTCATAACTCTTGGCAAGGAGGTTTTACTGCCCGCCAGCTTGAGACTGTCTTAGACAGTTTTCCCAGTTTGTCCCTTAACCAGGTCACTGTGATCTAAGTCACCTTCTGCCCCGTCCTCTGCCATCAAAGCAAGTTCAAGAAAACACAATGGTTCTGGACACTGGATTTGGACCCAAACTTCCTCAGCTTGCCATCCAGACCTCGTCACTCCCAGTCTATCATACCATGTTTTAGGACACCATCTCCCAGGTATTTCATCGCATTCTTCCGTTTTAGTCAAGACAGCCTCGAGCGTCGCTTTATACTGTCATTGCTGCTCCAAGACCCTGCCAGGCTTTTCCTACACCTGAACCCCACGGTCCTTCCTCTCTGAGTGTGAACTTTTCAAGGGCAGGGGCCGCATTATATTCATCTTTGAATCTCCAGTATCCAGCACAGTGTACATATATAAAACATAATATGCTTGCCACAAACGTTTATGGAATAAAGTTGAAGAACTGACACGAGGGGCTTCCAAAGCATTTATATATTTATGACACAAAATTACTCTTGATTGTTTGCAGACTTTTTTCTGGCTCTCATTTAATGTATCCTCCTATTGATTTCTTGACTAGGACATACCTTTATGTGCGCGAGAAGCTGTCCTCTATTTTGGTTTTTTATTATACTTGTTTTCAACCTGGGCACACAGGCGTCATTCAAATGTTTCTTTATTGAGTCTTGACGTCTTCCAGAAATGTAAGAATTCATGGGGAAAAAGAAAACTTAGGGACAATCTTCCCTCTCCCTAAAACCTTTAACACACTTGTAAACAAGAACAATCTTATAAAATCTTTTTAAAATCGAAAAGTAAGTTCTCTGTGATCGTATTCTGGTCTTTAAACATCTAGGTTTAGAATTTTGCAGCAGGGCATCCGGGACAGTTTCCAAATTCAGCCTCCCACTGAGCTACACGCGCCTTCGACGCGCCTTCTCCCTCCGCCCTTTCGCCTTTGGAACAAGATTCCGCCCACTTCCGGCAGGGGCGTCGGGAGCGCAGGCGCAACTCCAGGAGCCATTCAACAATCTCCCGGTCCGGCGCTGATGTACGCGCATGCGCAAAAAGGGGCGGGGCTGGCTAATTGCGCGGGAGAATGCAGGCCCACCGAACTCACGCGACTATCTCCGCCCACCTAAATAGGCGGGCGGAGCCGAGAGCCTCCTCAGGGTTCAGGCAGCGCACGCGCACTGAGTGCAGGAACGCGACGAAGGAAGCCTTTACGCATGCTCATTTAAATGAGGCAAGAGGCTTTTTGCGTCAGCTTCGTAATCCGCTTCCTTTCTCTCCTAACCCCCCGTGACTTTTAAAGCGCCAGAGCCCTTTTTCACCAATTTCTTTTTAAAAGTTAAACATTTATTGAGAGCCTCCTGTGTGCCAGGCCGAACTCACACTGTCTCCCTTGTGCGTTTTTCAGTTTTTCCTTTTGTAGTCACTGTAATAAATTACGTTAACGTATGTTTTTGCATAAATTTCCTGCCTCGCGCCATCGGCACCCTTCCCTTGGAGGCAGTTCTCTGAAATGCCAAGCGATGTGGGGTCCTCTGGGCAGGTCTTCCTGGGTCAAGAGGTCCGAGATTGAATCCTGACTCAGCCGCTTCCTTCCCCTTTTACTTCTGTGAACCTAAGGGTTTGCTGATTTTTGGAATGAGGATAAGGATACCAACTTACCTCATAGGGTTGTGAAAAGAACATTTTTTTTTAAAGTATGTAAAGTACCAAGTACTATGTCTCATACCAGCTGTCTATTAAATAGTCGTCATTAAGTGGAATAGTTTTATAGTTTCTGTACTATAGTTCGAAATGGTTCTTCGTGAAGATTTACCTAACTGCCGGGATGGCTAGCAGTATGTAATGGTGCCTCTTTCCCCCACAGTGTTGCCAATATCACAGTCCATAATTTTTACACATTTTTCCTAGTCTAGACGGTATGTAATGGTATGGCAGGGTTATTTTAACTTTCATTTCTTTAATTGCTAGTGGGGCTGTGCATTTTTCGTCGGGATGATTTATTAACTCTATTCCTTTGCCTAACAACTATTTTCCAACACTGTAATTTCCACTGGCTTAGCCTTGCAGACATTATGCTGGGTTCTGACAGAGCATTTTGCTGACCAATTTTAAAAAAAAAGAAAAGAAAGAAAAAGAGGTTTGAGAGAGATATCAAAAGAAACTTTTCAAGGAGCCGGCTCGGTGGTGCAGAGGTTAAGTGCACACGTTCCCCTTTGGTGGCCCCGGGTTCACTGGTTTGGATCCCGGGTGTGGACATGGTAATCCATGCTGTGGTAGGCGTCTCACATATAAAGTGGAGCAAGATGGGCAAAGATGTTAGCTCAGGGCCAGTCTTCCTCAGCAAAAAGAGGGGGATTGGCGGTAGATGTTAGCTCAGGGCTAATCTTCCTGGAGGAAAAAAAAAAAAAAAGCCTTTCCAAGGAAGGGACAGAAGCTCTTCCTCTGAAAGCACCGCGGTCCAGTAGAACTTTCTATGATAAAGGAAATGTTCTGTATCTGCGCTGTCCCATACGGTAGCCAGTTGCCACATATGCCTAGTGAATACTTGCAATGTTGCTAGTGCAACTGAGGAATTGAATTTTTGTTTTTATTTACCTTAAATTTAAATAGAAATAGCCACCTCACTGATGGTATAACCCTAAAGATTAGGAAAGAAGGAGGGAAAGGAGGGGAAAAGAGGGGCCCTACAGAGTCACTCAGAAGTGGCCTCGTATATATGAGGGGATTCAAATTTAGACTTTTGGCATCGTTCCCCAGAGCGTCCCAGAGACTGTCAGTCTTGACAAGAAGGATGTGTTTCGTTTGCAAAAATTTCTACATTTCTATATATATTTTGCACTTCAATAAAAATTTAAACATTTGCCACAGTTTATGTTACTCTCTTTAGTCATTTCTCTGACTTAATTCAACTGAAGTCTCAAAAAAATAAAAGTGGCCTGTGATCCGCTCTGGACACTTGAGGGCCCCTAGAGGGCGCTCATCCTGCATAGGAAACTTCTTAAAACTTTAGTGAGAGAGCATTCTCAGGCCACACAATTCATCCATTTAAAGTATACAGGTCAATGATCTTTAGTCTGTTGACAGAGCTGTGCAACCATCACCACAGTCAGTTTTAGAATATTTTCTTTCTTTCTTTCTTTTTTTGCTTAGGAAGATTCACCCTGAGCTAACACCCACTGCCAATCCTCCTTTTTTTTTGCTGAGGAAGATCAGCCCTGAGCTAACATCTATGCCAGTCCTCCTCTATTTTTTTTTGTATGTGGGACACCTCCACAGCATGGCTGGTGAGTGGAGCAGGTCCGTGCCAGGGATCTGAACCCGTGAACCGAGGCTATCGAAGCAGAGTGCTTGGAACTTTAAACACTTGGCCATGGAGCCAGGCTCTAGAATATTTTCACTGCCACAAAAAGAACCCCCCAGCCCTTTAACTATCACCATCCTACTTCCTCCCCACCCCCCCAAACAACCACTAATCTGTTTTCTGTCTCTATAGATTTGCCTTACCTGGACATTTCTTCTAAATGGAATCATACAATATGTGGCCTTTTGTGTCTGGCTTCTCTCACTTAGCATAATGGTTTCAAAGTTCCTCCATGTTGTAGCATGTGTCAGTACAGTACTCCATTCCTTTTAATGGCTGAATAATAGTCCACTGTATGGATAGACTACACTGTGTTTATCTATTTATCTTTTTTTTTTTTTTTTTTGAGGAAGACTAGCCCTGAGCTAACTACTGCCAATCCTCCTCTTTTTGCTGAGGAAGACTGGCCCTGAGCCAACGTCCATGCCCGTCGTTGTCTACTTTATACGTGGGACACCTACCACAGCATGGCTTTTTGCCAATCGGTGCCATGTCTGCACCCGGGATCCGAATCGGCAAACTCCAGGCTGCTGAGAAGTGGAACATGCAAACTTAACCACTGTGCCACCGGGCCGGCCCCTCCATTCATCTTTTGATGGACTACACAGGAGAACTCCCTTCACCCCAAGCTGTAAACAAGGTCCTTGAGAGGAGCCCAGCCAAATTCTAGCCATTCAAATCTGGCAAGTAATTATCAGAAGAGTATTTGGGACAGGAGCCCTCAAGCTTGATGCTCCTGGCACTTCAGTATCAGGGAGTGGCCAGTCCATGCCACCTACTCAGGAGTTTGTGATTAATGCTACGACATTCTGACCCCATAGGGAAAATAATCTCATAGATTTGTAACCTGCCCTTTCAGCTGGCCTGCGGATGCAAATATGCCTTGACCCGTCCCAGATTCTTCTCTAGGGGACAGTCCTGCCTTCCCCTGAATCAAGGTCTTATCAGGGTCTGTGAAAAGGCTCCTTGCAGTGGTGAGACTGAGGCTTCAGGCTGTGTCTTAGCCTGGCCTAGGGAGAGAGGAGATTCTAGACCATGTGACACTACTCAACGGGTGGCAGGGCAGCTGTGGACAAAGCCACAAGCCAAGGGACAGTTTGTACCAGGGTAAAGCCTGGCTGGGACTGCTGTCCAGGTACCTGAGGAGGAGAGGAGAATGTTGTGAGGAGAACCACACAGTGTCAGCAGCATGACCGGCCCGAGATGGACTCCAGACCCTAGCTGGGCCCCTCAGGAATTTGGGATTGGAATTCGGAAAGAGCCAATTAATCTCTGTGAGTTACTGGAACCAAGGTGATGGAAGGGACTGCCATTTTCCACCATGAGCATGAGAAAGCTGATTGGCAGAATGAGAAATATGAAGGAGAGACAGAGAGAGAGAGAGAGAGGATGGCTTTGCTGTTGACAGCTTTCCAACACTCTTGCATCCTTAATAAATTTCTTTTATTGGATAGTGTGAGATGGTGTTTCTACTTGCGACCAAAAGAAACTTGGATAAGGTCAGAAGATACATTGTGGAAGTTCTGTGTCCATCAATTACTACCTACTGAGAGAGAAAAGACATACACTTGACAAATTAACTAAAAATGTTGGCGTAAGTGTGGAAATCAGTGCAAAATTCTCGTTCCAATGAGAGTGAGGAGAAAAGCAATGAAAGAGAGCCCACTGGTAATCAAAGAAAAGCCATCAAAACAAGATTTTTTTTCTATGAAATTGGTAAAGAGCTTTAAAAACGATAATACTCAGTGTGGGCAAAGGGCAAACGTGGAGATAAAAACAGACACTCTTCTTTTCTGTGAATGGAATTGATCCAATCTTTTGGGAGGGCGGTTGGGTGCTATATATCAAAACTTCAAAATGTTCATACTCTTTGACACATAATCCTGCCTCCAGGGACTTGTCCTAGGAAATAATTATACGGAAGGACATTCATCAAATCACCGTTTATAATGGGGAACATTGGCTATAAATTTGACGCCCATCAACAGGAGGTTGGTGAAGGAGAAACTCTTTGGGTGTTAAAATGGTATTCTTCAATGTGTTTCAACATGGGAAAACGCTCTGCCGTTCTCTGGGTTGGTTTTTGTACAAACCAGTTTTGGAAAAAAAAAAAAGTATATATAATATTTATATGATTTGTTAAGAAAGTGCTCCCAGGAGAAACTGGTTGATAGACCGGCTGAGTATGGTAGGGAAGAACCAAGTGAGTGCAGCCCGATCCCAGGGGGACTCTAGAGCAAGAATGACTTCAACAAGTGTTCTATGAATCCACTTACGTGAGATACCCAGGATAGGCAATTTCATAGAGACAGAAAGTGAAACAGACGTTACCAGGGGCTGGGGAAGAAGGAACGGTGTGTTATTTAATGGGTTCAGAATTTCAGTTTTGGACGATGACAAAGTTCTGGAAATAGATGGTGGTGACAGTTCCACAATATTGTTCATGGACTTAATGCCACTAAACTGTCTGCTTAAAAATGATTAAAATAGTAACTTTTATGCTAAGTATATATTACCACAATAAACAAGAAAAAGAAAAAAATTACACCTGGGTTTGTTCAGTCTTGAAATCAGGGCCTTCACACTCCTGAGTCAGTCATCATCTACAGGCCACCCGGGAGGGGCATCAATTCCCAGGCACTTCCAGTTCCTTGCCCAAACAGCGAAGTGACTCCAGTAGCTGAGGGACTGTCCTCAGAAGAATGGGAGCTGGGAGAAATAAAGCACATAGAAGCTGGGGGATGAGCACACAGAACTGGTCTGAAAGGACCAAGGTGGGCACCAACTGTGTATTCTCCACCCAGTCGCAGGTCACCTGCACCAACTGGTCAGCAAGTTACATATTTTGGGTATTACTGGTCACCTGATCACACTACTGCATCAATCAGAGTCTAGGTAGAAAACCAAACTCCACTCCAGGTAGGAAATTAGTTACAAAGGTGATGGATACACATAAAGAGCACTAGGAGAAAAGAAGACAGTCCCAATATGAGCAACTGAGGAAGCCACTACTGTACCTAGGATGAGAGGGACAAAGGGAGTAGGTGGGGACAGAGCCCAGGGGCCAGACCAGATGCACCCTCTGCCAGAGACACCACCCACCCAAGGCAGAGAGAGAGGGGAAGGAATACCCCAGCTTCTCCCTTCCTCCTGTCTGCCACTCAGTCTCCTGCCAGTGTCTCCCATTGACTGAATGCAGCTGAAGTGGACTGAGCAGAGGCCCGAGAAATGCAGCCCCCTGCCAAACAGAACAGAGCAGGGGAAGGGCAAAGAAGGGATCTGAGGTCATAACGGCCGATGACCACACTCACCATTCTCCTGTTCAACAAAGACATCCCAAGTGTATGTTAGGTACCAGGACTGTGCTAGTTATTGGGGCTACAGCCTGGAATAAATAGCACAGAGAGAGAACACAGCCTGGGGCAAGACAGAAGTGCTTCTGTACAGCTGGAGGAAACCTCCACCCCAGGAAGACTGCCACTAGCCCATCCTGTATCTTTGTGCAAATCAGAAAAAGTTGTCCCTCCAGGGAGGACAAAGCCCCTGGGGCACACAGCTTGGCAAACAGCTGGGGCAAGCTGCATGCTCCTAGGCGGGGTACTATTTCCACAAAGGCGTCTGGAGCGTCAGCTTGCTCTCTCACAGGAAAGGGCCAAGGACTCCTGGAGCAGAGGTCTCTGAAAGCACAGCCTTCATTAATTCATTTGACAAACATTTATTGAGCAACTCCTAGGGGCCCGGCATTTCTTCTAGGTCCTAGGGAGATAGCAGTGAAAAAAACACAAAAACTTCTCTGACTTCAAATACGGCAACATGTCGATAATAGTTGAATATAGGTAGAGGTTGTAACAGGTGTTTATTGTACTATTAGTTATGCTTTTCTATGTGTTTGAAATTTTTCACTTAAAAGTTGGAAGAAAATCTTTGCTTTCAAAGAGACAGACAATAAATGTACGTGTGTGTGCATGAGCGTGTGTGTGCGTGTGTGTGTGTGTGTGTACTGAGTGCTGAAGAGAACAAGAAACAGGAATGAGGTTGGGAAAACAGGTTGGGAAGTATATATGGAGATTCCAATTTTAAATATGATGGTCCAGAAACTCCTCACTAAGAAGGTGATGTTTGAATAAAGCCTTGAAGGAGAGGAGGGAATGATCCAAGCTGCTATCTGGAGGAAGAAATGTCCTGGCAGAGGGCACAAAAGAGGCAAAGGCCCTGAAGCAGGAACATGCCCAGCCCCTTCCGGGAACAGCAAGGAAGCAAGTGTATGGCTGGAGCCAAGACAGACTGGGTGCTCTATTAGGGGACAAGGTCAGAGAGGAAAGGGGAGGGATGTGGGCAGATGACGCAGGGCTTTCAAGGCCACTGTAGGGACTGTGGCTTTTACTCTGAGTGACAAGGGAAGCCACTAAAGATGTGAGCCGAGGAGTGGAGAGTGTCGTGGGCCGACTTGTGTCTATGTAAAATGCCTGCATCTTTTAGGGATGGAGGAGCTGTATAGCTTCCCTCAGATTCTCAAAGGAGTCTAGCAGACCCCCCACAAGACTAAGAACCCGTGTGATGTTGGTTTTCCCTTCCAATGTTGCCGCTTTATCTTTGCAGCTTAGCAGAAAAGCCTTGAACCCTTTCCTGCCTGCCTCGGGCGTTGCATTTGCCCTGGAGAACCCCAGACGGGTGAGGAGGGCAGTAACCTCCCCGGGCACACTGTGACCCACGCTCTGCAGATAGCAGGCTCCCGGCTCGCCCACCTGCCTTTGGCCACCAGACCGGTGCACCAGCCGGCAGTCGACGTCCACAGGCCCGAAGACGTCCTCGCCCGACGGCGGAGGAGCTGCACCTTCCCCACCCGCGGACCGGCGGGCGCACTCTCCGCAGGAAGGGGCGGGCACTACCGGGCTGCTTTGCTGGGGCCTCGCGTTGCCATAGCGACCCCGGCCAGGCCCGGGACGCCGGAGCGCGCGCTGCTCCGGCAAGTGAGGCTGGAGGCTGCGACCCCACAGCTCCCGCCCCCGGGACTCCGGATCCCGGCTCCGCCCCGCGGGATTGCGCAGGTGAGCGAGCGCAGGTGGGACGGGGCGGGGGCTCGGGGCCAACTCCCAGCCGTCTGGACCCCGCCCCCCCACCTTCCATTGTGGTAATTACTGTTGTTCAGTAACAAAGCAACCCCGGTAGAGTCCCTGCACCGCACTGCAAGGCTTTCTTTTCCTATCAGAAGCTCATGTGTTAGGTCCGCAAGCTCCTTTTGAGTAAAACTTATGTTCCTGAAAGTATGAGACCGAGGATGATTTTATATTATACTGATGAGGCATTAACACCCAGTGACATCTAGGAGAGTTACTAGGTTCTAGGTTCTCTTACAATTCTGAGTAAGCCAAGGAGAAAGTGTCAGTTTGGGGCTAATATGGCATTAACACCTGAACATTTGCTAATCTCATCTGTAAGCCACAATATCTGGCTAAGCCGTAAGGTGATTTCTTTCTAGTATTTTTATTTTGACAGTTACCTTCCCTTTAGGATAACTGATACTGATTTTCCATTTATAGTAATGATATGTCAAGTCTCTTTCTTGGATAAATGTATTGATTTTTTAAAGTGAATTAACAAATATAAAAATTCATCATGGTACAACAGTTCTTGGAAATGGGAGAGAAAAGAAAAACATTAAATTTAGGACCTGTTTTCCCCCTCCTACCTTTTGCCCTTGCTGTTTTCTTTGCCTGGAGCGACCTTCCCTATTCCTAGGCATGACTGTCAAAGCATGTGCCAACTAGTGTGGTAGGTCAGCCTGCTCGGGCTCCTGGAGGCCCCCGCTGTAAAGCAGCAGAAGGAATTCCTTGATGGGCGAGGCCCAGTGCAAAATGAACATGTGGGGCCCTTGTTCATAAAGTATTAAGAATTGCAAAATGGTGACAGCAGAGCAGTAAACCAAGAGTGGGCCCTTCTCAGCATGGGGTCTTGTGCAGCTGCACAGGTTGCACACCCATGACACTGACCTTGGATGGGTAGATGCTGGGACACCATGATCTCTGGAACCTGCTCGCCCTGAGGTCATTCTGGTGGCCAATACCTTTGCATGCTGATGTTTAAATACTTCATGCTGGGGCCGGCCCCAGCCCCGTGGCTGAGAGGTTAAGTTTGTGCACTCCGCTTAGGCGGCCCAGGGTTTCACTGGTTCGGATCCTGAGCGCTGACGTGGCACTGCTCATTAGGCCATGTTGAGGTGGCATCCCACATGCCACAACTAGAAGGACCCACAACTAAAATATACAGCTATGTGCTGGGGGGATTTGGGGAGAAAAAGCAGAAAAAAGAAACAAACAAAAAAACCCCAAATAAATACTTCATGCTAGGCCCTGCGGCAGCACTGCTGGCACGTGTGTGTGTGTGCGTGTGTGTGTGTGTGTATTCCCCAAACCTATTAGCAGGATAGATAGTATTTGTTGAGGGGAAACAAGGATCCCCAAGATTGGGAGGAGACCATCCTATCACCTTGCACAAGCCCCGTGGAGACAGACAGACAGGCATGAATGTCTCCACTGGAGATCCTGAGGACATGGAGCACAGACGGGGTTCCCAAACTGGGCAGAGGCCCCAGACCACCCAAAGTCTCTGCAACCCCACCAGGCAGGATAGGAGGAGAGCCCTGGTGATGAGGCAGACAGGTAGAGTACCCAGGCAGAGGGCAGAGGTAGAAGGGTGACCAACCATTCTGGTGTGCCTGGGACTGTCCCAGTTTTAGCACTGAAGAGTCCAAGGTCCCAGGAAACCTCGCAGTCCTGGGCAATCTGGGACAGTGGTCATCCTAGAGGCAGTATCTTTAGTTGATGGACTCTCCTGACAGCTCAGAAACCCCTGCAAAGCCTGTCCCTGGGCTTTTCTCCCATCCTGTCTGCCAGACAGATGAGGCAGGACCAAGGGGGCTAACATGTTGGGTGCTGGGCTGCTGGTGGTGGGAAGGTAGCCCTGTGGGCTGTGCCATAGCAGCTGGATGTCAGCCTAGCACAGCCTGGCTACCCACCTCTCCCCCGGAGTGCATCCCAGTGCTCACCAGTGGGGGTTCCAGGCAAGCTCTAGCCTCAGACCAGCATCCACTCTGATTGGTCACACTGGTTATTAAATATGTGACTGCTGGGGCCGGCCTGGTGGCATAGTGGTTAGGCTCACATGCTCTGCTTCAGTGGCCCAGGGTTCACCAGTTTGGATCCTGGGTGCAGACCGACACACGGGTCAAGCTGTGTTGTGGCAGCATCCCATATACAAAATAGAGGAAGATTAGCACAGATGTTAGCTCAGGGCCAGTCTTCCTCAAGTGAAAAAAAGAGGAAGATTGGCAATAGATGTTAGTTCAGAGCCAATCTTCCTCACCAAAAAAAAAAAAAAAAGTGACTGTCACCCTGCCTGGGGGCAGCTCATCCCAATGCCATCACAAAACCCCCTGCTCTACTGGTTTCCTGGGTTCCCAAGCAATTGTGCCATCAGACCCGCCCCCCCAGGGGCCCCTGGAGAAGCAAGAGAGGGGCATCCAAGGTTAATTCAGCACAAAAGGGTCTTCCCAAGGGCTGCGCATCTGCCCCAGGGACTCACAACACACATGACTCACCCCATTTAAGCTCAGACAGGTGTCTCCCCGGGAAGGCCCAGGATCCTGGCATTGTGCAGGGCACAGTGAGCCCCTGATGTCCCTAACCCTTTGCCAGCACCCTTTGGCCCCACAGAAGCAACCAACATGCCTATCTCCAAGTGCCTGCTGAAGTCGGAGCCCCTGTGGAAGGAGTGGGACCAGAAAGCCCAGAAGAACGGACTGAGGCACCAGGTATATGCTGTCAATGGCGACTGCTATGTGGGCGAGTGGAAGGACAACATGAAACACGGTGAGTGGGGGACCCTCAGGGGTTCAGGCGGTGAGGGTGGGGTCTGGGCCTTGGTGGGTGACCGGAGCCAAGAAAGCAGCATGCAGAGTCCACTGGGGACATAAGATGTATCCCAAGGCTCACCTAAGAGGTGAATGCTAACTCGGAGCAGCCAGGGGCCTCCTTATGCTGAGGCTCTCAAACAGAACTCAAGCCTGACCTCTGCTGAGCAAAGGGCTCAGGGACCAGATAGGGGCAGAGTAGTCTTGAGATACCAGCCACAGCTGGGGCTCTGGGGCCTCCAGCTCAGTCCCTACCCTCTGAAACCTGGGCTCAGCATGGGGTAGCTAGCAGGAGGAAAAGGTGGTGCCCCAGAAACCAGAAACCAGCTGGCAGCTGGAATTCTGGTCTTCACTCAGCCCTGACCCCGTTCTGCAGAAGGCTCAGCCTGAGGTTTGACCAGCAGGGGGCGAGGGAGGATCCCCAACTCCCCCCACCCCCCGGAAGAATCTGGGGCTCAGACTTTAACTGGGCTGAGCTCTGGGCCTAACCAGCAGGGAACACAGGCGTCTTTGTGAAACAAACTAAGCCCTGAGGAAAAAAAAAGAGAATTTGCAAAAAACGGCGCCATGGCTTCTCACTCCACTCTTGCAATTCCAGAGTCTATGCTCTTAACCACCCTTCTCTCCTGCCTAAGTGCTTTGGAGTCCATAAACCTGGGTCAGAGTCCCAGCTCCACCCACTAAGACCCGGATGAACCACCACACCACTCTGAGGCTGTCTCCCCATCTGTAAAATGGGAATGATACCTATCTGTAAAGATAAAAGATGACATCTGTCAAGCCTGTAGCCCAGGGTCTGTGCAGGAGGGGAATTTCTAGAATGTTCTCTGAGGGGTGAGCACGGCAGGGATCACTACTTAGAAACCTCCTTGTCTAAGAAGCCCACCAAAGAGCTGCCCCCATCAAGTGTGTGACACAACGTCCGCCCTCAGCACTGACTTAAAGGCCAGGCTTTATGCGGCTGCTCAGAGCTCTGTGTGTGGTTAAAGATGCCTGCCTGTGTACTTCAGTCCTTGTGGGCAGCATGTGGTGTGGACAGAGCCCTGGACTAGGAGTCAGGATCCTGAAGTTCTGAGACTGGCTCTACCACTGCATACCACATTTCCCATCCCCTGGATCTGGGCTGCCTCACCAGTGATAGGGCACTGTGGGCTGACGTGGCCCTCCCAGCCCTCCTTCTGTGTGAGTCCTGCCTCCCCTCCCTGGACCCTGGAGACATAGAGCTCAGCGGGCTGGGGCTGCAGAAAGCAGACCTGTCAGAGAATCCAGACCTACCCATCCCCGCTTCAACACTCACCTTTTGACCAAACTGAAGTGGGTTGCTGTGGGGTAAACAAACTAGAAGCAGTGAGGAGAGTCATCATGTGGGGCGAGGATGGGGTGGCCCCAGTGGTTCCCAGACTGCTCATTTATTCCCTCTGCTAAGACTCACGGCACTCCTGGTCCATGCCAGGCCCTGGGCTGGGCATCTGGCATAATCCCAACCCTCAGGGAGCCTCCAGTCCCACGGAGAACCTGTATAGTAGGTAACATCCTGTTTTACAGATGAGGAAACCGCGGGCTCAGAGAGAGGAAGTGACTTACTCAAGGTCGCTCAGCTAAAAGTGGTGACATCAGGATGTGATGGAGACATGAAAGGGGCTGTGAGAACACAGACAGTCAGAGAGGCGATGTTCGAACTGAGCCCAGAAGGATGAGTCTTCTAGATAGGGCAATCAGAATGGAGGATGCTTTGGAGTATTAAATCTTGTTCAAGGAACAGACTAGAAGCTGGTATGGCCGGAGCAGAGTGAGCGAGGGGAGAGAGTAGGCAGGTTAGGAGAGCCAACCATATAGGGCCTCACACGCCATGGTAAGTTTTGTCTTTGTCTTGGAGGTAGTCTCACCGGACCAGCTTGGGTCACATGCCCCTCATTGAACCAATCCAGCGGCCTGGGTGGGTAGAATACACTGATTGGCCAGGCTTGCCAGGAGGCGGAGTCAGCCCCACAGCAAACCTCAGGGTGCTGGGAGCTGGTTGTCCAAAGGAAATCAAACTGGAAGAAGGACAGGTACAAAGGAGGGAATGTGCCCTACCATGCGACTGGGCCCTACCTCCAGGGCAAAAATAGTTGATATCTTTCCTATTTGTAGGCACTGTTCTGAGTCGTCTACGTATATTAATGAATTTAGTGATCAGAACAACACCATGAGATATTCTCATCCCCATTTTACAGGCCAGGAACCTGAAACCCAGAGAGTTAAGTTACTTGCCCGAGATCAAAAAGCTCACAGGGACAATGCTGGATTTGTTCCTGAGCTACTAAGGACCAAGACATGAATTGGCCCGTATACGTACTCCACAAATATTTTTTTTTAAATCATTTTTTGACTGACACTATATTTTTTCTTTTTAAAGATTTTATTTTTTCCCTTTTCTCCCCAAAGCCCCCCAGTACATAGTTGTATATTCTTAGTTGTGGGTCCTTCTAGTTGTGGCATGTGGGATGCCACCTCAGCATGGCCTGATGAGCGGCACCACGTCCATGCCCAGGATCCGAACCAGTGAAACCCTGGGCTGCCGCAGTGGAGCGCACGAACTTAACCACTCAGCCATGGGGCCGGCCCCCCACAAATGTTTTATTCATCTCTTTGTTCAGGAAGTGTTGGTCACCTACAACGTGCCAGACACTGTTCTTCAGCCCTGGGAGTAGAGCATTGAACAAAACAGACTGAAGTCCGTGCCCTCCTGGAGCACACATTCTCCTGGAAGAGACAGATGAGGAAGAGACAATAAACCATAAATAAGTAAATTATTATGTTAGGAGTTGATAAGAGATATGGAAAGAAACAAAGCAGGATAAGGGGGCAGGAGAGGCTTGTCGTTTTATTTTTTATTTATTATTGTTATTTTTTTTTTAGGAAGATTAGCCCTAAGCTAACATCTGCTGCCAATCTTCCTCTTTTTGCTGAGGAAGACTGGCCCTGAGCTAACATCCGTGCCCATCTTCCTCTACTTTTATACGTGGGACGCCTGCCACAGCGTGGCTTACCAAGCTGGTGCCATGTCCACACCTGGGATCTGAACCGGCAAACCCTGGGCCACCAAATCGGAATGTGTGAACTTAACCACTGTGCCACCCGGCCAGCCCCAGAGGCTTGTCATTTTAAATGGGATGGTCAGGGTAGGCCTCATTGAGGAAATGAAATTTGAGGAAAGATTTGCAGGAGGAAGGGGGTGAGTGGATATTTGGGGAAGAGTGTTCCAGGCTAAGGGACAAGCAGGTACAAAGGCCCTGAGGCAGAAGCCTATCTGGTAGGTTCCTGGAACGGCATGGAGGCCATAGTGGTTGGAGGGCAGTCTGGAAGGTGGGAGTGGAGGACATAGAAGGGGCTGGAGTACGAGGAGATGAGTCTCCACGTATGTTCAGAACTGAACAAATATGCAGAACATTTTCTAGAAACCCTGGCCATCTGGCATATCCATTCAGTATTATTCATTCCATTCAGTATTATTAAGAGATGCAGCTAAAATGCTAAAGGGGCAGATTTCTACTTGGGGTTTGCTATATCAGTCTGGCTTCAGGGCAAAAGGCTGGAGAACCACTGTTTGTAGAAATGGAACTCCCTCGGAGTTTTCCTGGGTGCTGGGGGTCTAGAGATGAGGCATAGACCCGGGACCCCGTCTTTGGGGATTGTCCAGTCTAGGAGCCCTTGACATCCAGGCAGACACAGCACCTGCCTCTACACCACCCACACCCCCCAACTCCCCAGCCCTATGGAGGCCACATCTGAAGTGCTGGCCCATCCATGTGTCACCAGGGAAAGGCACACAGATCTGGAAGAAGAAAGGAGGCATCTATGAGGGGGACTGGAAGTTTGGGAAGCGAGATGGCTATGGCACCTTCAGCCTTCCTGACCAAGAGACCGGAAAGCACAGGAGAGTCTACTTGGGCTGGTGGAAAGGCGATAAGAAATCAGTGAGTGGTTCCCATCAGGACCTGGGGTGTGGGCCGGGCAGCGTGTGTGTGTGTGTGTGTGTGTGTGTGTGTGTGTGTGTGTGTGTGTGTGGAGGGGGGAGCAGTCAGAGAGGCCTGGGTGAACAGGGGGAGACCTGAGGGGAGGAGGACAGGGTTGTTGTGTGGGTGAGAAAAGGAAGGGGTGGGGGAATCGTGAAGGCTTCTCAGAACAAAACCCAGGAAACAGGAAGCAGGAGGAGAGGGCCCAGGGAGGAGCCCTGAAATGCACTGCTGCTACAAGAAGGCCGCCAGGCTGTGTGGGGCAGAGTCTCCTCCCCCCCATACCCACTCATTTCCTGGCTTTCTTTTCCCTGGGCATATCTTTCTGAGAATTCCCCTTCTGTTTGGCCTGGATAAGAGGGGGAGGAGGGTAGGAAAAGTGGGAGCAAGAAAGTTGAGGCCACACCCTTGACCACAGGACAAGAGAGGAAGGTCCTAGGGGTAGAAGCCAGCCAGAGGCATGTCCCCAACCCATAAACACCCAAATCCTCACCATAAGCCATGGAAACAGTTAATAATACAGTATTGCTATTGAACAACTGCTATTGTGACCCTGAAACATGATATATAGTACTTCAATTAACTCTCATAACAACATCATCATCATTATTATTATGCTCATCATCATTCCCATTTTACTGATGTGGAAACAAGCTCATAGAGGTAAAGTCCCTTGCCTGGAGCTATAATGCAGACAAGTGGTAGAGCCCAGGATTTCATGATCTCTGCTCTCAAAATGTTTATTGGCCAATGGGGACAAAGATCCCAAAATAAACAGTTTACATATAATATGATGTTAGGATAGAGGTTTTCACAGGTAGCCCAGAAGAAGGTCATTGGGAATTCAGGGCAGGCTTCCTGTAGGAGGTGACACCAAAAGATGCAAGGAGTTAGCCAGGAGGAAAAAAAAGGAGAAGGGGAAATAGCAAAGGAGGCAGAAGTTGCAAAGGGAAGGAGATATTAAACAGCAGGGTGTGTATGCCCACAGGGCTGGGAGTGAGGGGAGGAGCAGGTGGGGGCCTTGAAGGTTATGTGGGGACTCAGGACTTTAAGAGGTAGGCTTGGCTGCTTACCCAGCCTCCGCAGGTGCAATCCGTGGACAGTCCATGAATCCCTGTGGTTGGATGCTAGGTGTGTTTATGTTCTTTTTTTGTGTGTGAGGAAGATCAGCCCTGAGCTAACATCTGCCGCCAATCCTCCTCTTTTTACTGAGGAAGACTAGTCCTGAGCTAACATCCGTGCCCATCTTCCTTTACTTTATATGTGGGATGCCTACCACAGCATGGCTTGCCAAGCGGTGC
Source organism: Equus caballus (assembly GCF_041296265.1). Classification (NCBI taxonomy): domain Eukaryota; kingdom Metazoa; phylum Chordata; class Mammalia; order Perissodactyla; family Equidae; genus Equus; species Equus caballus. Next base: position 24,421,506 of record NC_091691.1, on the reverse strand, counting down.
CATGTCCGCACCCGGGATCCAAACCGGTGAACCCCAGGCCGCCGAAGCAGAACGTGCGCACTTAACCGCTGCGCCACCGGCTGGCCCCTATGTTCACTTTTTTGAAGAGAAAAGTCCGTAGCTTCCATCTGATTCTCAGAGGCATCTGTGACTTTTGATGGGCTCAGTTGAGAGCTGGGGAGACGGGGCAAAGCTGATGGGATGGGCGATGTAAAGATTCCTCTAGCTGCCGTGTGGAGGATGCATGGGGTGGGGAGAACGGGAGAGTGGAGGAGGGGGACCAGGGAGGGAGAGGAGAAATGACGGTGGCTGCATGACGGCTGGAGCAAGGGGGATAGAGGGCCGTGGACAGCCTGGGGAGATTCTTCAACGCACGGCCATCAGCTTGGCTGTAGGACTGAGGAAGGAAGCGAGGAAGAAGCCCGGAGTGTGGCTTGGGCGCCGGGGAGGGTCATGGGTGCGCCCTGAACAGGGACACCTCCGTGCTTTCAGGGCTATGGGATCCAGTTTTTCGGACCCAAGGAGTATTACGAGGGTGAGTGGTGCGGCAACCAGCGCAGCGGGTGGGGCCGCATGTACTACAGCAACGGCGACATCTACGAGGGCCAATGGTGCAAAGACAAGCCCGACGGAGAGGGCATGCTGCGCCTGAGTGAGTGCCCCGCCTCCCCACTCCACCCCGCCCGCCTGCTGGCCCCGCCCCACCTGGCCCCGCCCTCACGGCCGCGCTCCTCCTGGCCCCGCATGACCGCACCCTCGTCTGGCCACGCCCCCTCTGGCCACGCCCCCGCGAAGCCCCGTAGAGGTGAACGGGAGGACCAGATCCCTGCCCTAAGGGAGCTTATACTCTAAAAGGGAGGCCTAACAAAAACACATAGACAATTAAGACAGTTTCTTATGGCCATGATAATCATAGCCTGCACTTAACAGCACTGAGCCCTTTTTTTCTTTTTGATGAAGATTAGCTCTGAGTTAAAATCTACAGCCAATCTTCCTGTTTTTTTTTTGCTGAGGAAGTCTGACCCTGAGATAACGTCCTTACCCGTCTTCCTCTATTTTATATATGGGGCGCCTGCCACAGCATGGCCTGACAAGCAGTGCATAGGTCCACACCCGGGATCCGGGCCAGCGAACCCCGGGCCGCTGAAGTGGAAAGCGCGAACTTAACCAACTTAATTAATCACTGCCCACCAGGCGGCACCAGCACTGAGCCCACTTAGTCCTCACTACAATCCTAGAAGATAGGTACCCTTATCCTCGCTTTACAGATGAACTGAAGCACAGAGAGGATAGATCTCTCGCTCAAGGTCACACAGTGTGTTAGTTGTGATGTCAGAAGTGCTGAGGAATTTCCCCCTTGAAAACAGGAAGATGAGCTGGAGGATGACCAAGGAGTTGGAGACAGCGGCTATGTACATTGACTCACATCAGGAATGCCTCCCTGAGGAGGTGACGTGTGAACTGAGACCCAAAGGAAGAGAAGGAGCGGGATATGCATTGAGCTAGGCAAGAGCATTCCCAGGCAGAGGGAAGAGTGCTGGGAGCCCGCACTGGTGTCAGGATTCTCTGCACAGCAACCAGAGTGAGCTTTTTACAAAGTGGACCCTGTCGCCGCCCTGCTTTCAAACTTTCCATAGGTTCCCATTGCCCTCAGACTGAGTTCAGAGCCCTGACTGGGGTCTGTGGGCCCAGCATGATCTGGCCCTGCTGCTCCCTCCAGCTTTGCCTCCCACCCCTCTGCCCCCAGACTCCCTTGGTTTTGGCTATACTAACTTTCTTTCAGTTCCTCCCACATATTCTGCCTCAGGACCCTTGCACTGCTGCTCACTCTTCCTGGAACAGAAAGAAGATCCCCCAGATATTTGCATTGTCTCCTCCTCAGAGAGGTCTTCCCTGTCCACTCCACCTGGAGCACATTCTCCCCATTATTCTCAGCACCTGCTTCCTTTCCTTCTTAGCACTACGTGTATAGTCCTGGGCAAGTTACTTCACGTCTCTGTGCCTCACTTTCCTCACTGTACAATGGGAATAATAATCGTACCCACTTCATAGGGCTCTAGTGAGGATTAGATGAGGGAGTCTGTGTAAAGCGCTTAGAACAGGGCCTGGCACCGGTAGGCTCTCTATAAAGCTAGTATCATTGTCCCTCCAGACTGAGCTGCATGAGCACCGGGACTGTGTTTTGTTTCCCACTGTTTCCCCAGTGCCTGGCACATAGTAGGTGCTCTTGGTGAGTACACAGACCAGAGCCCAGTCTCCTGAAAACTCAAGCTTCCAACTCCCAGTGAGATTCGGTCAAGTGGAGGCTTTGGGGCGCCTTGACTAATGGCTTGGACTCTAGAGCCAGCCTGCCTGGGTTCAAGTTCTTACTAGCTGTGTGACCTTGGGCAATTTGCTTAAACTTCCTGCTTCAATTTTCTCATCTGTAAAGTAAGGATAAAAATAAACTTTAGGGTTGTTGTGAATGTTAAATGAGGGTTCCATTTGCAAGGTGCTTAGCATGGTGCCTGACACATGACAGTAAGTACTCCCTGATAATATCACTAGCTCTCACTTGTCTGTAGCAGGGGGCCGCAAACTATGGCCCAACACATGTTTTTATAAATAAAGTTTTATTGGCACATAGACTTGCTCACTTACATATTGTCTGTGGCTGCTTTTGCACTGCAATGGCAGAGTTGAGTAGCTATGACAGAGACCCTATGGTCTGCAAAGTCGAAAATACTTACTGTCTGCCCCTTTACAGAAAAAAATTTGCTGACCTCTGATCTAGAGTCTCTCCAGGACTCCTCTAAGTCCTTGCTGGGTATCGACTCATTTAATCTTCACAAACATTCTGTGAGGTAGATGTTACCATTATCCCCATTTTGCAAATGAGGAAATGAGACGAAGTGGCTAAGTGACCTGCCCAAGGCCACAGAGCTAGTAAGTGTCTGCACTGAGAAGTGTTAGCTTTCTTATTATTTTTACACCACTACCACCATCACATAGGCAGAATTGATTCCCGATTAAGGGCATGAGCTCCTGGGATGAACAGGCCTTGGTTTCAGATCCTGCATCTGCCACTTCTTAGCTCTGTGACTTTCTCAAGCAGGTCAGTCAAACTCCCTGAGCTTTTCAAGCTCCATCTGTAATTACGATGAGGTCTGTCATCCTTCATAGAACTGTTTTTGTGAGAAGTGAGGTCAGAAGCATAGCAAAGAACCAGGCACAGGAAGTCCTGAAGAAACATCGCCTGCTCGTATTATTAGCTGTATTTCTTACAGATAGGAAACGATGCTGAGTTGGTTGTCCAAGTTCAGGTAAGCAGTGGAGGGAAGATGTGAACCAGGTCTGATTCAGGAAGTCGCTGACACCCCAGGGCTCTAAGGCTATAGGTCAGTCGTCCCAGACCCCACTTTACCCACCCAGCTCAGCACACTCTAGTCAACTTGGTTCCTTCTGGCTTCCTGGTGGGCATAGTGTCTAGCCCGGGAGTGGCAGAGGGTCCGGCCTGGGCATGGGGGAGGGGCGCGCCTGGTAGTCCAGCCTGGTTTGGGGTCCCCAGCACCCACGCCTCTCTGTCCTTTCCTGCAGAGAACGGGAACCGCTATGAGGGCTCCTGGCAGAGAGGCATGAAGAACGGGTTTGGACGTTTCTTCCACCTGAACCACGGGCAGCTCTTTGAGGGCTTCTGGGTGGACGACGTGGCCAAGTGTGGCACGATGATTGACTTTGGCCGTGATGAGGCCCCTGAGCCCACTCAGTTCCCCATTCCTAAGGTGGGCAGCTCTCTCTAGGGCCCTGTGGCCACACCCAGAGAGAGACAGAAGACAGCACCCCACTCCCGACCCCCACCCCCACCCCCCGCCGCCACACCCAGCCTGGCCCAGTCTAGCCAGGAAACAGACAAGGTTTTATTTGTTTTCAGTTAGGACGTTCCCAGGGAGGCAGGCAGCACCCCCCAAAGTAGGTAGCACCTCCCCAAGGCAGGCAGCACCCCAAAGGCTTGCAGCCTGGGCTTCCCATGCTCCCCAAACCAACCCCTGCTGCTTCCCTCCAGGTTAAACTTCTAGACCCCGACGGTGTGCTGCAGGAAGCCTTGGCCAGGTTAAAGAAGACAGAGGAGGAAGAAGGAGACTGATGCCAGGTGAGGGGGCAAGCACGCCTGCCACCCTCTGATGTGGTGGGGCAGCTCCAGGGCTCTCCTTTGGCCAAGGAGCTCAGGGGCAGGACCAGAGAGGGTGGGTTTCTTGACTCCTGCAGTCCAGCTGGTCCTTTTTGGTTCCTCCCCTTCAAAACTCATTTCCTAGAAGATCAGTTCATTCCGGTCCCGCCCAAATTGCACCCTCGGCTTGCTGGGATGAACGCTGGATTGGACCCAGGTGGCCTGTTCACCCCTGAATGCCCTTGAGTGAGGTGGTCTGTCCCGGCCTTCCCTTGCACATCTGTCCAGGGGGCCTCGTCCAGTCCTAAACTCTCCTGGGGTGGGTATAATGAGGTTCGGGGAGAGGGCATTGGCACAGCGTCTTTGAAACGCCAGCTCCCACCACCCGCTTCCTGCTGCAGTGAGAACACCCAAGCTTTGGAAGAAATCCAAGCCCACGTCACCTACTGCTCAGACCGGTGCGGCTCCTGTGGAGGAGCGAGGGGGACTCCAGGTACACCCCTGGCACCCTCCAAGGGCACCTCATTCCTCGCAGCACTGGATCATTCTTTGCCCATATGGCCAGTGCTTCTCTCCCCGGCTGGCCTTGGGGACCCTCTTGTTACAGCCCTTCCTTCTAGGACCCCATCTCTGAGTGCATGAGAATAAAGGAGAACCTGGGGGCGTTAACCTGGGGCCTGTGCTGTGTGGATGGGCAGGGCCGGGGTGCGGGTGCTGGCATCCGGAGGGGTTTCAGGTAGAGAAGAGGGAACACATCCCATGGGCTGCATGGACTCCCCTTGGGAGAAAGGGGCGGCGTCTCCAGGTCTCTGACCTCCCAGATACACCAGAGGAGAAAGAGCCTGCTTCTGGGCGCACTGGTCTCAAAGATTTGGGGTTAAAACCTGACCTGGCTTCTTAACCTAACACAGAGACTCTCAACCTTGGAATCCTGCAGGAGCTTTAAAAGCTGTGGATGCCCAGGCCACACACTCAGAGATTCTCATCTATCTGGGGGGAGGCCTGGGCCTTCGGGGTTTCCCAGGTGATTCTAATGTGCAGCCAGAAGCCTACGTACTGGCTGTGCCACCCTAAGCAAGTGACCTCAGTTGCCCCATCTGTAAAATGGGACTTAGATTTCTCAAGCGGTTTTGAGGATGTGCTAACAGATCTAACAATAATGAGCACCGTGTATTGAGTTAATTGTGAAGCAGGTGTCTGGGAAGGGCTTTTTACATAATTCTAACCTAGACAACCTTCCTGTGCGATAAGAGGGACTCTTACACAGTGGGTAGGAACGGGAGCTGTGCAGTCCCACTGCCCGGGTGTGAATCCCGGCAGAGATTTCTTAACTGTGTGTTCTTGGATATATCAACCAAACTCTAACACGGGACAATAATGGTGCTTCCCACCCATGGCTATCATGGTTACTGTGAGGATGAAATAAGCGTGGTTCTAATTCAAGGGTGATTCTGTCCCCTTCCCTCCCCAGGATCATTTGGTGATGTCTGGAGACATCTTTGGTTGTCACAACTGGCAGGGAAGAATGCTACTGGCACCTCATGGGTAGAGGGTGAGGATCCCATTAAACGTGCTACAATGTAGACACTCTACAGGAGAATTATTCAGCCCAGCGTCAATAGTGTGACCTGAAATACTGTGATGTTCGGAAAGTGCTCACCAAGTGCTTGGCACGTTGTAAAAGCCTCAGTAAACGCTCCCAGACACTATCGAGGTTCTCTCTGCCCTCTAAGTCATAAGCGAGGTGGCCTGACCCAGGGCCTGGTTCTGTCTGTACCTCTGATACCAAAAAGCTGAGCCTGGCCACCTTGGGACACAGAATTAACCAGATACAGTGCTCACTTGGTGCCAGGCCCTGTGCTGACAGCTTTACGTGTGTCCTCTCCCATGCCTCCCTATCAACGTATGAGGTGTCCTACTATTATTAGTGCCACTTTAGAGGAGAAAACCGAGGTTCAGGGAAGTTCACAAGTCACCAAGCTAGAAAGTGACGGTACTTAAAATCAGGTGTGTAGAGAAGGCTACCATTTCTCAGAGAAAGTAGGGGGTGTGTGCGCTTGTTTATGTATAAAATCTCTCTAGATGGGAACACAATAAACTGGCAACAATGGTTGTCTCTGGGGAGAACTGGGACCCTGGGAACGAGAGCGAGAACAACTTTTCACTGTTGTATCTGGAACCGTATGAATGTATTGTCTATTCAAAATATAAATGAAACTGAAATTAGAGAGAGACTGTGTTCATAGCTACCAGTGTTTCTCTAAGTTGCCTGGGTTTGAGAACACCTGGAGTGCTTGTTAAGACTACAGATTGCAGAGATGCACCCGATCACAGTGAATCAGAACCTCCAGGGGAAGGGCTTGGAAATCTGCATTTTAGAAGCCAATCTGGTGATTCTTGAGTTCAGCCAAGTTTAGGAAAGAAAACCTAACTTTACAGTCACAGTCCAGGAATTACTCCAGCTGCACCGCAGGTCTCTGCAGAAGCAGGGAGCCCTCAAAGCTGCAACAGCCGTGTCTAAGTCTGCACAGAAGGATAAGGGCTTAAGGCCACACTTTCCCCCAAACAACTTTCACTTCAGCCAGAGCACTTTGTTTTTATAAACCACTTTCCATATTGGGTTTCTGGGACAGACAGAAAGGCCTCAAACTCAAAGGCCTATGAGGGCCAGGAAAGTAACATAAATGAAGCTGGTCTGTGTGAGACAAGAGGGAGTGGTGGGGACTGTGGCAACACATCTCCCAGGGAAGAGGGTGGCTGCAACTCAACTCCTGCTCGTTGCTGCTCTGCAAGCTGAGCCCAGTGCTGCTGCTGCTGGATCTTCCAAGTTCTTAAGCAAAGCCAGAATCAGTCCATGTCAGATTTTTTGTGCCTGGGCTCTGAGCCAGACTTTTCAGGTTTGAATTCTGGCCAATTACTTAACCTCTTTGGGCATCAGTTTTGTCATCTGCAAAATGGAGATAAATATTCCTGCCAAAATGCACACCCTAATTATAATGAGAAAACATCCGAGAAACCAGACTGAGGCTGCATTCTACAAAACCACAAGCCTGGACTCAAAAAATGTTGATGTTGGGGCTGGCCCGGTGGTGGAGCAGTTAAGTTCGTGCACTCCACTTCAGCGGCCCGGGGTTCGCCAGTTCGGATCCCGGGTGCGGGCTTACGTACCACTCCTCAAGCCATGCTGTGCAGGTGTTCCACACACAAAGTAGAGGAAGATGGGCATGGATGTTAGCTCAGGGCCAATCTTCCTCAGCAAAAAGAGGAGGATTGGTGCCGGATGTTAGCTCAGGGCTAATCTTCCTCCAAAAAAAAAAAAGGTCAATGTTACAAAGGACAAAGAAAGATGTTTCAAATTAAAGGCGATTAACGAGACGTGATAACCCAATGCAACACATGACCTTGAATGGAAAAATCACATCTAGAGAGGACATGATTGGGACGAGAGGGAAAGTGAACACAAACACTCTATTAGGTGATAGTATTGTATCAAATGTCCCGAATTTGGTCATTGAATTAAGGTTATGTAGCAGAATGTCCTTGCTTTTAGGAGTTAGTACTGGATCTCAAGTGGAGTGCAAACTCGCTATCTACTGTTCCTGAGCACAGCAAGGCTGTGACGTGCCTTACGGAGAAAACACCTGTTAGGTAAGTGTCAGTCAGGCACAAGTGACAGTGCTATTGGCAGCGAGTTCCCTGTTAATGAGTCAACCATATATGTTAAGTAAGGTGTCTTTAAACAGAAACAGACCTAAAACAAGCTATGTGTCAATCGGTTGACAAAAATGTAACTAGAGGCTGGCAGGAACCTAACCCTGTATTTCCCTTAGGAGCAGTGGTTCAATATCCACTAATTCAGCGTTCACAGTGATTTTATAGAACAGAACTACTGTGAATAAGAATTGACTATATATATATATACACACACACACACACATATTTCAGTTACTATTCATGCAACTTTTGCATAGTTCTGAAATTTCTTGAAATAAAATCTTGAAAAAATCTGCTCAGAGGCTCACCTGATTGGGGCACCATGAGAAATAGTACCAGGCAGTCGAGACCCAACAGATACAGACACAAGAGGAGGCGTCCCTTGTGAGTATATTTATGTGTTCACACACACACACGCACGCACACACTCGATGCTGAACGGGGAGGGAGGGGTCAAGATGGAAAGGACAGGAGGCATCCAGGTGGCACTGGCACGGGGGAGGAGGAGGGACAAAGGGAGTGTTTGTCCCCGTTCTGGCTCCCACCGGTGGCCTCCTCACAGGAGGTGAACCTGGAGCTGGAAGAACAGGAAGTGCTTATTCTCTTAGAGGAAAGTTTCAAAGTGCAGTAATTTCTCTTAAAAAATGAAGCCTCTTCCCTCCACTCTGCCCTCTGATGAAAACCCAGCCCCGTGTGCAGGCTGTCCTTGAGGCTGGTGCAGGACAAGGTCGTGGGGAAGGGCGTAAGGCCAAAGCTTTGAAGTACCCACACTTGGGAGGGCTTAGGCATAGTGGCTGCCGGGCGTCAGGGGGTGGTCCCCTCTGTGGTCCAGCTGGTCCTGCAAGCGGGCGAACTCGGCCAGCTCGTTTAGCTCCTGGAACTGTCGGTCCGTCTTATGGCTGACCAGTGAGCGGTAGAAGTGGACAGCAAAGACGATAAAGACCAGGCCGAAGGGGACCATGATGGTGGTCGAGGCGATGGCTGCGGCCTGGCCCGGGGTGATGCCGCTGCTGCTGACGTTGGCAGCTGCCCCGTCAGCTGGGGGCTTGCTGGTGGGCCGCGTCTGGCCCGGCTGCTTCTTGAGGGGCAAGAACTTGACCCAGCAGAGCAGCACGACCTCGGCCAGGAAAAGCAGCGTGCCTATGACAGTGGAGAAGGCCCAGGCCAGCTCGATGTGGCGGTGCATGCGCTCGTGCGGCGACTCCTTGACTGAGTTGAGGTTGTGCACGTTGCTCACCGCCTCGATGTTGGGCAGGATGCAGGTGCTGATCATGAGCGCAAACAGGTGCACGGCCACCAGGACCGTGGTGCAGGCGCTGAAGGCGATGAGCAGCCCGGGCGGGTAGTCGTGGTCAGCATCCAGCTGCACCTCCACCATCGCCACCTGGGAGAAGGGGAGAGCGGGCTAAGCATCAGGATGGTCACAGCCCACAGAGCTGCACTCAAATCCTGGCTCTCCTCCCATCAAGCTCTGAGACCTTGGGTAAGTCACTTGGCATCTCTGAGCCTCAGTTTCCATATCTCTATAATGGGGAGAATAAGACCCACCCACTTGAGGCTGAGAAGCGGCTGAAAGTATTGGTGAAGAAAGCAGGCTTGGAGCCCAGGCTGCCTGGATTTGAATCCCAGTTCTGCCACTCACTAGCTGTGTGTCCCTGGGAAAGTCGCTGAACCTCTCTGAACCTCAGCTTTCTTCTTTGTAAAATAGGGATATCATTTAACAATTAAACGAGAGCTCCTGGTACATGGTAAATGCTTCCCAAATAGTAAGCACTACAATTACCACCCAGCCACGTATTACAAACCAACCACCACAAATAGTTAAAATGCTAAGTTTTATGTATATTTTTATGATGATAAAAAAAGTCTGCATTAAAAAAGCAACCACCAACCCATTCCCTGTTGGCCCCCACTCCCATTCCCAAGCAGAGGCTTCTCCTTCACACCCTGCGGTTGGGGGAGAGATGAAGGCCCTCCCAGGTCACACCTAGGCCCTTTCTGAGAACACAGTGCACCAACCAACAAGGAACCAGGTGAGGCTTCCCAGAAGAGAAGGGCTCCAGCCGCCTGTGCGGACAAGCCCTGGGGCCGTCTCCTCCCCCAGTCCCGGCTCTGGGCTCAGGACCCCAGGACTGATGCACTGGCTGCTCCCCAGTTCCCTGAGACCCGTGGATCCAGGGTCACCACATGCATGCTCCGGGCCCACTACCCGCTGCTTCTCACCTGGGCCTTGCGAAATACCCCCATGTGAAGGAGCCAGCTCATCAGATCCGGGCCGGGAGCAGCGGGCAGTGGGCACACTGCCAGGGTCAGCCTGCCGGGGCAGGAAGGACTGAGGCAGCCAGCGCCAACGGCAATACCACTCAGGATAGTGTTTGCTCCGTATGTGCCAGGCTCAGAGCGGGAGGTCTAACGCCAGCCCCACACCGGCCTGCCCTGATCTCTGCTTACTCCTGGGAGGGAAGTGGGCCCCTTCCTTCCCCACCAGCTCTCCTTCTGCCCGTGACGCCTGACCCGGTTCTCTTTCATGTCTTGTACCTCCGCACCCTTCCTAGGGCCCGGAGAGGCAGTGTGGGCAGTGGTTAGGCGCACAGGCTCTGGAGCCAGGCTGCCTGGCTTTGAACCCTGACTCCTCTGCTCTTTATTAGGCTGTGTGACTCTGGCAAGTTCCTTTGACTTGCTGGGCCTCAGTTTCCTCATCTATAAAATGAGAATAATTTTATACATGAGTATACAAGAGAATACATGACTGAGGGTTGTTGTGAGGATTGAGTCAATACACGTAAAACTTAGTGCCTCGCACCGAGTAAACCTTCAGTGAAAGTTCACTTTATTATGATTATTATTCAGTTTAGAAACGCCATCCCCAATCCCGCTGTCTCTATCTCGAATCCTCTGGGGTTTCTACCCTCCTGCTGGAGGGGCACGCCTGGGCTGAGAGAACACCAGGGCCAAACCGGCAGGCCTGGGTTCTGGTGCCGGAACCACCCCTGCGCTTCCCTGTGACCTTGGGTGAGACCCTCCCCTCATATCTGCAAAAGGAGGGGACATGCCGAGATTAAGGTCACAGTGTAGAGCTGATTTGGGGTCCAAGACCTTTGAGAACCTGGTGAAAATAAGGGACACGCTCCTTAGAACACCCAGGCGTATATATTCATAGGTCTTTTCTGACAGTTCCAATGACATCCACAGACTTTGCCTAGGAATTCCCACAAGTGATGATTGTGTAACTTTACAGCCCAGGAGTTTACGAAATGTTTCAAGCTCATATAAATCCGGGGCTGTGCCATTAGGATTTCAACCTCTTTTAAGATCATTCATGGCCTCAAGCCAACGCTGAGAATTCTTAGTATGTTCGGGTGAGGGACACAGGGCGTCAGGGCCGGCCACAGGGCACGGAGAGTTAAGGGCCGCATCCCAAGGCCCCTTGGTCTCTGTCCCCCGGGCTGCCCACACTGGAAAAGGGGGGCAACCCCAGCAGCGCGTGCCTCCTGCCACCTCCCCACCCCCAGCACTTCCTCTTCCTGTTTTGGCCTGCTGCCCCGGAACCTGAAACCAGAGAAGGGACAGGCAGGAGAGCCTGCTGCTTGGCTGCCCCTGCTCCACTGGCTATTTATTCACTCACCGGAAACGTCGGGATCCGTCAGGTGCATCAGGCCCTGAGCTGGCCGCTGGGGGTATATATAGGGGGGGACACATACAGGTAATGCTCCCACCCTGTTCCCTCACCTGGAACCGCTCCCTCTATATAGCCATGAAGAGTAAACTGGCTCCTCTACTTACAAAGCTGGTGACCTTGGACAAGTATTTCAACCACTCTGTGCCACAGCTTCCACATATACAACAAGGGCCTACTTCTTGTGGTTGATATAAGATGAATCAATGCATACAAAGCCCTTAAAACAAGACCTGGCATATAATAAGCTTAATAAAGTGTCAGCGATTATCAGCAACATCATTAGTCTTCTTTTACAAATGAAGAAACTGAGGCTCAGAGAGGGGAGGCTGGCAGTGCCAAAGGCTACACTGCTGCTGAGCGGAGGATCTGAACTCAAGTCCACCTGGCTGGAAAGCTTGTGTGCAAAGGGGGGAACAGTACTTCCCTCACATGGTTGCTACCACAGACTAAATGTCTGTGTCCCCCCAAAACTAACACACTGAAATCCTAACCCCCAGTGTGATGGTGTGATTAGGTCATGAGGGTGAAGCCCTCAAGATTGGATTAGTGCCCTTATCAGAGAGACTCCAGGGAGCTCCCTCGCCTCTCCTGCCATGTGAGGACACAGAGAGTGAACAGCGTCTATGAACCAGGAAGCCCGCCCCTGGATCTTCCAGCCTCCAGCACTGTGAGAAATACATGTCTGCTGTGGGACTGTGGGATTCTGTTAAAGCACCCACATGCACTAAGGCAGTTGCTGAGGAGATGACATGAGGTCTTGACATGTAACTGTTTAACACAGGGCCGGCCCACAGGAGGCACTCAACAAATCTTAGTTAAGAAAAAAAACACGGAGCTTGAAGTGGGAGAGAAATAGCCCCTGGATGCCCTCAGCTCAGGCTGGAGAGAGCAGACCCCATGTGCCCATGTTCCACCCCTTGGGATGGGTGTGGGTCTCGGACCCCCACTCTGGGCCTCACCTGCTCCATTCTGAGGCTGCCCCAGCTGCAAACGTCGGGCACTAGGAGAACTCGAGCCCCAAACCACACCTGGCCAGACGGCCACCTCAGCAGGACTGAAACCACCCCCTTTACACACCATTCGTCACACCCACAGGCTCCAGGGCCAGAAAACATAGCTGCCAACACACACCTGGCCTGGGGACACCAGAACGGGCCAGCCTTCCCTGAGGTCTTGGGCTGGGGGGCTCAGCCTGTGACGCTGGGCCCTCTGAGGACAGGGAAGGGGCCTGCTGCTGTGCTCTGGAAGAAACCCCATCACCCTCGCAGGACCCTACAATTCTGGAACTTCGACCACACAGGCTGGCTGTAGGACCAAGCTCAGCGCCATGGGGCTTCGGAAAGGAATGGTTCAGAATGAGAAGAAAGGAACGGATGGCACGTATCCTGGATCCTGATGAAAAGTGTTCACAGGAATAAAAGCCACTGCTTTTTCCAGAATGCTTCCCGCTTGGGAAATCTCCCCCCGGATATAGAGAGTAAAGTTGGGGGCCTCACGGAATCTGGCAGGCGACTCCCAGGGCCCCAGCTGAGTCCCAGAGAGATCAGATCAGATTGCAAGCAGCCTCGCAAGGTAAATATAGCTGGAGCGCTGGGCCCGTTAACCCAAAATAAAATAAACAGCTCCCAGCCGGCCACGGGCCTCTTTGAACCTGGCCACACGGGTCCTAAAGGGGTAGGAAGGGCAAAAGACTGCCAGCCCCACCTCACGCTTGTCTAAGAACCCCCCCAACAGGGGACTTGGGGATGCCAATTTTCAAGCATGAGCCAAGAAGAGGGTCACGTGATTTTGCAAAGGGTAGGGCCTGGCTGGCTTTGCCAGGCATTTGCCCACCACGCCCGAATGCCAACCACCTCTCCTCACTCCTGCTGGGCTCTACGGAGACCCCGGCCACCTGGCGCCTGCCTGGAAGTCCAGGCCCTTCTGAGGCAGCCCTCCCACGCCCAGCCTGACCCCAGGGCCCACAGCTGGGAGACACAAGTCTCCTTTCCCAAGCCCAGGCTTCTCTGGTTCAGTCTTTAGGAGGGTGGGTGGCTGCAGCCTGGCACACAAGGGCCGCCAAGCCGCAATCACCCAGGGTCACGCAGGGCCGTCTGAGCCTGCCAGCCCATCTCAAATGCAAACCGTCTATTAAGAGGGGATTGAGGCATAGTCCAGAGGTTTACAGACTCTTTGACCACTGCAGTCCAGTACTCCAAAAGTTTCTAGAAATAGATACGCGCACATGCATAAGAGAAACAAAAGCTTCCCCAAATAATATTTATCCTGAAAGCCCACTAATAGCAGCCTATTCTTACAACACTCCATGCATGCTGTTTTTTATTTCATTCCATTCTTGTTTCATTTAAACCAAGACCCAACGCTGGTTGTGACTCACTGAATTTATGTCATAAGCCACTAAGTTGAACCTGCAGCTGGGGGGTTGGGGGGAGAACAAGCCTAGACTTTCTCTTCATCTGCTAATTCTGACTTCGTCAGTTTTGCCTGGAGGACCTTGTGGCTCTGCTGGAGAGAAAGCAGGAAGTCAGACAGCAAAATTCCTGCCCCAGGGAGGATGGCAGACACTAAGCATTTAGGCAAATAAGTATTTTCGGACTGTGATAAGCGACCTTCAATTATGCTCCTCCACTATCGCACTTACCAAACAAACGTGCTCTAAAGACATAATTACAGGTCTGCTTCCACTCTGCTCCACTTCCCTTTGTTTCTCCAGCAACTAGAGCTGGACCTTGTCCCACTAGGGACCTCAGGAAAAGATCGTTGAAGGAATAAACCTTACTTATAGGTATTTCAGCCCCGGGTCTCTAAATCCTGTGTGACCCACTGGAAATCAGAAGACCGTATCAGAGCTTCTAATGACATTATTTAGCTCATCTTTTCAACTTTGCAATGTTGTATTTTTATGTATGTTTTAATGCACATGATGTTTGATTAGAGCACACATATCATACATAATATGTATTATATATACGTACACAGACACATAACATGTAATACATACGCGTACAAATACTGAGGCTAGCATGAACAATCTTTGGGGAGGGTGTGCACTCAAAAGTTTGGAGACCACCGCTTAGACCAGGGGTTGGCAAACTGCAGCCTGAAGAATGAAGCTCTTGTAAATAAAGTTTTATTGGGACACAGCCACGTCCATTCATTTACCTATCAGTTGTGGCTGCTTTTGAGCTAAAATGGTGGAATTGAGCAGTTACCACCCAGACTGTGTGGCCTGCAAAGCTGAAAATATTTACTATCCGGCCCTTCCCAGAAAAGGGTGGCCGACTCCTACATTAGAACCATGCTCCCGAAGAAGGCTGTGAAATCACAGGCCCAGGAAATTCTCCTCTGAAGAAAACAGCGTGTGGCCCTATCAGTTTGAGAGGTCCCTGCTAGGGAACACATTTAAGGCTCCCCAGAAGGCCTATCAGGGAGAAACCTCCTGGCTTCTGTTTAAATGTTCTCAGTTTTATTTCTCCAAGGGAGCTCCTCCTCTCCCCAGCACCGATTGCCATAGGCCACCTGGGGAAGCCTTAGCTTTCTCCTTCACCAGCCCTGGACCCAGCAACCAGCAGAGCTCAACACAGATCCCAGTGGAAAGTTCTAGAAATGCACCACCAGGCACTTGTGAAGTTTTACAAGAGGCTTCTCAGCTAGGCAGGGAGTGTCCTCCCCTCAGGGCATTCAGCAAAATTCCGTTTCTACACAGCCCGGAGTGCAGAGCCGCACACCCAGAAGACTTCAAAGGCCCAGTTGCCGACCAGCTAAGGTGACGGGTGAGAGCTTGGTTGAGCAGAAAAGGTTCCAAGTCAGACAGACCAGGGCTTGAATTCTACTAGCTGGGTGATCTTCACCTCTATGAGCCTTAGATTTTCTATCTATAGTACACGACTTTAAGAGCCTTCTGATGATTCAATAAGAATGAAAGAAAAGGGGGCTGGCCCTGTGGCTGAGTGGTTAAGTTTGCACGCTCCACTGCGGTGGCCCAGGGTTTCGCCAGTTTGGATCCTGGGCGTGGACATGGCACTGCTCATCAAGCCATGCTGAGGTGGCATCCCACATGCCACAACTAGAAGGACCCACAACTAAGAATATACAACTATGTACCGGGGGGCTTTGGGGAGAAAAAGGAAAAAATAAACTCTAAAAAAGAAAAAAAAAGGAATGAAAGAAAAGGGTCCAGACTCATGCCTGGTGTTCAGCAACATCATCATCATTATCCCAGAATTCATCATGTAACTCCTCTGCTCCAAAACCTTCAATGGCTCCCCATTGCCAATACAAGAGTTCAAACTTCCTAAACAGCTAGGCAAGGCCCTCCACTATCTTGCCTGGCTAGACTCATCTTTCTCTACTACTCCCTACACACCCTCAGCTACAGCCACATCAGCCCCTCTGCCCTTCCCTGAGACCCTATAATTTCTCATCTTTGTGACTTTGTCCCAGACACCTCCTCTGATCAGGGGCTCTTCCTCAAGCCCTACCTCTACCACCCTCAAGGCTTAGCTGGAATCATTCTTCCCAATCAGTTAACCCTTATAAAGGCAGTCCCAACACCATGGGAACAAAGGTAAGTAAGTTCCCCGGGTACTCAGGCCAGGGATATTCTAAGTGCTCTGCAAATGCTAAATCAGTGAATCCTCACACCAAACCTATGAAGTTGATACTATTATTACCCCCATTTTACAGATGAGGAAACTGAGGCCCAGAGCCATTAAGTGGCTTCCCCAGGGTCTCACTGTTGTAAATGGTAGAGCCAGATCTGAACCCAAGCTGTCTTACTTTGCTCTCCCACACTGGAGCCCCCCAGCTCCGCCCTACCCAACTCCGATGCTTCCTCTCCTCTAGCAACGGGGCTACACTACAGGCCAGAGCTCAGCAGCTTACCAGCCAGGTAACCGTGAGGACGTCACTCACCTAGGATGAGCACCTACCCTCACGAGACGGGTCAACAATACTTTGCACAGCAGCGAGCCTACTGCACGAGCCCAGTTATCAACAGCAATGATTACCATTAGTATCAGCAACGTGATTGGTAACTTCTTACTCTCACTTCCATGCCCACCAAACTCCGAACACGTCACAGGCTCAGTGTCTTATGATTTGAGTTCTTCCTTCCAACTCATTTTCAACAGAAATTCCAAGAAACTTCTAAACCTGCTCTGGAACCTGGGAACAAAAGGGTGCTAGCGGGCAGAGAACTTGAGGAGGCAGATAATCCAAAAATAATTGATCCCAGGTCGTGGAAGGCATTTTGTTTACAGCAGCAGGCTGACCTTCCCAATTATCTTCTGCTTAGGCTAACATTACACCCTGCCCTCCCCAGCTAACCAAGATGGCCATGCGTGCTTGCCACGGTCCTGTAGGGCACACGGCCAAGCTGAGGCTGGCTGCCTCTCACTGAGAGGTAAACTGAGGCACGGACGGCATGGATCATAGTCCATGACAGCACCCTCGGCTCAAGGGTGCAGGATGCTGATCTTGTGCTCATCCAGGGCCCCCGGTTTTGTATCTTTCATTGGAATCAATGCTGAGCCCAGACAAGGCCTATTGTTTCTAGAAATGCTGTCAGGAGCGGGAATCTTGTCTGCACAGTAGAGGGCCAGCTAAGGTATACACCATCAGATCCTGGAAATTCCTCAACCCTTCGTGGGCCCAATCTGGCCTCCTAATGAATCCTTATGTAAGTCCATGAAGGAAGAGGATCTGTGCCCCCTTCGTACACATGAGAAAACTGGCCCCCAAAGAGTAAAGCTGCTTGTCTGAGATCCCATTGCCAGGCCCTTCCACCCACGGTGGTGGTGGTGGGGGTCAATCCCCTCCAGGCTCTTGGGAGATTTTCCCTCCATCTCACCTGGTGAGCAGGTGAGCCTCCCATCCACACCAACTCCCCCACACCCTGGAGATCAAAAGTCACCTCAGTTCCTCTGGTTTTCCAGGTCTCTAGGAAGGAAGCCCTCCGGGGGCAGGAAGTTGTTTGTGCTGACTCACAGGCTAAAGGGGAGCAGTCCAGGAAACTTGCTCACTCTGTTTCCATGGCACTGGGCTGTGCAGCACCCCTTCCTCTCGGAGGCTCACTCACAAAGCTGGGTGTCTGCGGCGGGGGTGGGGCATGGGCACACCTACCCTGCTGAGCCCCACTCTCTACCCGAACCCCATCTTTCTCATTGATTTCCAGACTGATGGCAAACGCAGTTACCTCTTGTAACTGCTTCACTAGAATGGAGGCTGTCACGGGGTTCGGCCCTTCCCTGCTGGCAGAACTTTGGGGATTCCATCTTGGAGCCAGGAAGCCTTCTCCACCCTGGCTGGGGAAAGTAAAGGTCCCCAAGAGACAGTCTGGGTGAGCCAAGGCCCACCCAAAGTCGCTGGCTGCCCCTGCCTCCTCACACTGTTTTTAGCAAGAGGAAGAGGGAGGTGACATTTGATTAAAAGGCCTGGCTTCTTCGGGAGGAAGACAAGACTCAAGAAGGCAGGGTCCTCACTTCTCCTGGAGTGGGAGGGGGCCTGGGCAGCTATGAATTTACGATCCCAAGAAAAAGGGAACAGGCATGGCACCTGAAGAGCGCTGCTGCGGGGAGCTGACAATTGCTGATGTCACTCCCTTCCTCTCCCTTCCCCCAAAACATAAAATTTTATTTTGTTTAAAAGAAACTTTTCTGCTCCATGTCTCACTCCCTACAAGGCCTGGTCCTAACATGTCCCTGGCTGGATATCAATCAGAGCTCCATACACCACAAATGGCACAAGAGCCTAACTGAGTTCTGGATGCCAGCAGAGCCGGGTTCAAATCTCCCTCCAGCAGACTAGCTGGGTGGCCTTCGGGCAGTCCCATGACAAGACTCACCTCAAAAGGGTGGCTGAGGAGTATGGAAGTTAAGGAACCTATGCAGTGTCTAGTACACAGCAGGTGCATGGTAAATGTCAGCTATTCTTTGAGATTCTTCAGGCACAAGGCAGAGATGGGTGGCACAGGATCTGGGACTGACAGAACATAGGATGGAATTCATCATATTGACCTAAACCAAAAACTAGACTCCCACTCCCTTGCACATGCACACACACACAATCTCACCCCCTCTCAAGGGCTCCCTCAACTTAATTCTTAAAGTCAGAGAAACTTCTGAGCAGCAGCCTTCACTTACAGATTCAGAAATCAAGGCCCAGAGAGGGCTCTGCTTGAGGTCACACAAGCAGCAAGTGGCAGGGCTGGGAGAGCTCTTCTCCACACCCGGTCACCTGGCCTTTCCACTGTGGCTGGTGTGCTCTGTGCCTGCTCAGGCTTTCTAAAAAGTTCAGGCTCCACTGCACCGGCCCACTTGTTTGTAGAACTCAGCGAGAGGACCAGACACACTCCCTTCCCAAGAAAACAGAAGGGTGCAGCCACGCCCTCCCTCAAGGCCAAGGGCTCAGCTCAATCACTGGGAAAGGGAGGAGAGCTCTAGGCTAGAGACCTTGGGTGGGGGGGGGCTGACCCCATTCAAGAGGGCTGATGTCACCAAGAAAGTGATAATAATCAATTGTTACGTAGGGCCTAGTCCCAAGATTCCAAGATTCCAGGCCTTAAGGCATCCCCAAGGCCACTTCTCCGCCCAACCTGTGTCTCACCCATCCCACCCATCAGAGGCTTGTTTCTACTCTAGCTCAGCAGGGCAAGGGGAGAGGAAACTATGCCAACCCCCTAAATCAAGAAAGAGCCCATTCAACAGGAACATGTCCCACCCTCCTCCCCCACACCCAGTGACTCAGTGGCAAGTTTCTGGGGAAGAAACTGAAAGTGAGGAGTGGTTGTCAGCACAGCAGGCTCAGGCTCTCGGAAAATGCGGTGGGAGAAAGGGTGTCAGGAAATCCCCTCTACCAGGTAATAAAAGAACATGGCCAGCCTCTTCTGACCTCAAGTGTGGGGGTACAAGACAGACAGCTCAGAGGTCCCTCTCTTCCCACCTCCTGACACCTGCTCCCAAGGAGATCAGACCCTTTGTGTCCCTCCTTTCTCCCTGAACATATGTGGGACGGTCTTCTTGCACATCTACTTCGAGGATCCTGCTGTTTCTCTCTCCTTGCTGCATCGAGCTTGCACATCTGAAGGCACCTGAGCCCCTCAACCCTGGACATTTGTATGGTTTGTCACCCTCCCAATTTCCCAAATCGGGTATCACTTGTCGCTCATCTGTGCTCACGTCCAACACCTCTGGTCCCCTCCAGGGTCCATGAGTCTTCTCCCAGCTCTTCCCCTCACCCCAGCCCGCCTGCTCCCCTGTGGGCCCCATCGGGGCTGCGGGAGGGAACAACCAGGACAGGAGAGGGGGCAGGGCAGGGCGGCCCGAGCTCACCATAGCGAAGCCAGAGAGAAGAGCCGAGGTCCGGCTGGAGGCTTTGAGCTTGGCGCGGCTCAAGTAGAGCTTGCGCCAGGACAGCGCCTGCATCGAGTGCTCGTTGAGGCTCATCACCTCGGAGTAACTCTGGCCGATCCAGTCCGGGTAGGTGACTGCAGGAGGAGGAGGAGGAGGAGGAGGCGGCGGCGGCGGCGGCGGCGGCGGTGACGACCCCGGGGGCTCCCCGTCCCCGCTGCGGCGCCGGCTCCGGCGGCTGCCGCTGTTGCTGCCGCCGCCGCCGCTGAGGGGAAGCTCGGGGCTGTTGCTGCTCGGGGGCGGGGCGGGCTCCGGATGCATGGAGCACGCTGCAGAGGCGCGGGCTGGCCCGGGCGCCTGCGAAGGCGGCGGCCCCCACCCCACGCCGCACCTCCGCCTCCGCCTGAGGCAGCGACCGCCTGCCCCCGCGCGGGGCCGGCCTCCCGTGGCCGGGCGCCGACGACAACGACGAGATCGTCACCGCGCCTGCAGCGCCAGCTCGCAGCCCCGCCGCGCCTCTTGCAAAAGCCCGGGGAGGCTGCAACGCGAGCCTGCGCGCGAGCCAGCGTCCGGATCCCGGGGCCCGGACCCTCGGCGCGCGCCGCGATTGGCTGCCGCCCCAGGCTGATTTGCATGCGCCCCCGCCCACCCCGACGCCCCGCCCAGAGGAGGTGGGCGGTGCCGGCTCGAGTCACGTGATCCGTCTCGTCGGCCAGCACCGCCCACAACACCCGCTCGGCGCCACGAGCGCTGGCGCCCCTTCCTGGAAGTGTCCAAGGCCACTACGCCTCGCTGGGCTCGCGCCCCCGGGGCCTCCCGTCTCCGCCGCTGCTCCGACGGCCCTTCTCCCGGAGCTCGGACTCCTGGGTCGGCCCGCCTGAGGTCACCTCTGGGCGCCCCGTGAGGCTCATTTCCCCTTTGGAACAAGATGGCTCAAGTTCTGCAGGAAAAAGAACAAGCTGAGGTCTAGAGTTCATTTAGTCTTTGCTTATTGAGCATCTCCTGGGTGCCAGCACTGTTCTAGGCGCTCAGAATAGGGTGGTGAACAAGGTGGACAAAGTCCCCTGCCCTCAGGAAGCTTACATTCGGGGGGGGGGGCAACACACAAACACTGAAGAGTAAGTTATAATAGTTTAGGTGGTAAATGTATAGAAAAAAAATAAAGCAAGGAAATGGGGGTGGGTGATGCAGAGGCTGCAATCTTATTATTAGAATGCTCTGGGCAGGGGTTTTTGGTCTGTTTTGTTCAATGCGTTCATTTACGGTTCACCAGCGTCTGACACATAGTAGGCTGGCCAGCATGTGATAAGGTTTTTTTTTTTCCCTAAAGATTAGCCCTGGGCTAACTACTGCCAATCCTCCTCTTTTTGCTGAGGAAGACTAGCCTTGAGCTAACATCCGTGCCCATCTTCCTCTACTTTATCTGTGAGATGCCTACCACAGCATGGGTGTGAAGCAGTGCCATGTCCGCACCTGGGATCCGAACAGGGGAACCCCCGGGCCGCAGAGCCTCCGACCGTGCACACAACCACTGCGCCACTGGGCAGGCCCCAATGTTTTTTTGAATGAGTGAATGAAAGCTCAAAGCAAGTGTTTACTGTGCGCCTGTGAAGTGCGAGGCTGAAGGATTCCAGGAAATGGTAACCTTCATGGCCTCTTACATTTTAGTGGGGAGAACAGACAATAAACAAACAAATAAGGTAAGTTTACACTTTCTGAATTGGTCACATCTGAGCTGAGACGTGAGCCAGCAATGCGAAGAGCCAGGGACCTGCTTTCCAGAGGGGAAGGGAACAGCAGATGCAAAGACCCTGAAGCAGCGGTATCTGGCTGTTGGAGCATTAGGAGGCCAACTTAGCTGCGAAATAGCGGAGGGCAGAGGTAGAGTACTGGGCTAGGAGCTGTCCCCTAGGATCTGAGCTCCAGGACGGCAGGGACTTTACTGTCAGTTTCGCAATTCTACCTTCAGCATCTAGAACATCGCTTGGCACATACTCGGGACTCATTAAATATTTGTTGAATGAATAAGTGTGGGAGAGACAGAAATGAGTGAAGCTCATAATTATCCCAGAGTCAAGTCACAAGCATGTGGCATTCCAGGTCAGTGATTTGAAATTTAACTCTTGTCACCAGTAGAGAGCGCCCCTCCATTCACCCACATTATGGGAAAAAACTGAAGGCACCTCCTCCCAAAAGTCTCTAGGATTCCCCCAGAGGCCTTTCTCTGTGTTTTTATGAAGAATAGGGAACTTGGAATTTGAAATCTAACCCCACTGGGCTTGTTTCTTTGGTGGCACTTGTAACTCCTTCCACTTACCATCTGTGTCCTAGCTCAAATATCACCTCTAAAGAGACCTTCCCTCTCTGTCTAAAGTTGCCCCCATTTCATGCTCTATCAGCTCACCCTGTTTTATTTCCTTTATAGTTCTGATCACTACAGTATCTGAAATCACCTAGTTTATTTATGTATTGACCTGTTTGTGCATGTCTTGAGAGCAAAGTTCATGTCTGTTTAAATCACTTCGCTATCACCCCAGGGCCTTACACAGGGTCTGCCTCACTGGGGACTCCCAAGAGAAACATGGGCAAGGAATAAAATAATGAAATGTCTTTGGTTCCGAGAAATCCCAGCTCAGAATTGGGTACACACAACATCTGAAAGCTAGTGGGGCCTGACGGAGGCCAGCAGGTTTGGAAGAGGGGGAGGCTGGAAGCTGGAAGGAGAGATTTGCTGATTTGGAAGGAACAATAGGATCTGGGCGTGGCAACTCAGCAGGGGGCTTTGGGGCGGGGATGGGGCCAGGTTTCCTTTCTCCAGCGCCTGCACCATGCCGTTCCCCTCTCCTGTTTCTCTGCCGTTTGAATCCCACCATCCGCACTGAGCAGAAAAAATAAAAATGCTCTCCAGACTTGAGGGGAAGGCATCCGGGTGGCAACCCCTGCTTCCTGCCCTGGAGTCCTAGTGCCCTGCAGGGCTAGGGGCTAGGAACTCTCCCCACCCTCGTTAGAGCAGCTGGGACCGTGAGATGCACCAACCTCGTCCCAAACGCCTATTTAGCAGAGAAACTGAGGCCCCAGAGAGAAAACATCCTGCCAAAGGACACCAAACAAGCCAGCGGAGAATCAGGACTGGAACCCAGGCTGCCCAACCCCGCAGCGCCTCCAAGCGCTGTGTGTGGCTCCCCCTAGTGGCTAGGAAGGTTTGCTCTCCGCCTTTGGGGGTTTATACCCGAAAAGGCCAGAGAGAATTTTTCAACCCACTCTGCGCATGAGAGTATAGAGATCCAGCTGAAAGTGATGCTGCATCCCGCGCCCACCACCGTGGCCAGGAGGCACAGCCCAGGGCTGACCAAAGATGACATGAACTGCCCGGGAAGGTGGAAGCAAGCGCCCCATCACATGGGGTATAAAAATAAACAACAGGTAGTACTTAGCAATGACCGGCACTATTCTAAGCCCTTTGTTATTAAACAAGTTATATATTTACTATATATTATATTAAAGATATTGAATAGTTTCATTGTTTATTATTTTGTTATATTGACTATATTATATTGAACTCAGGAATTCCTTACAAGGACCGATGGTATTATCATCATCTTACAGGTGAGAACAATGTACAGAGAGCCAGTAAGTGGGAGTACAGGACATTAAACCCACTTGAGTCCCCAGAGTCTGCTGCTTAACCGAAGTCACCGCTGCCCCTGCATCAGAATGAACCTCCAGAGGCATTTTGTGGGTTTTTTTCTGGTTTTTTTTTGAGAGATATTTTGTTAAAATGCAAATTACTAAAACCCATTCAAGCAGTTTACTTTTAGCAAGTTCTTTGGGTGAAGTTTGAGAACCACTGAACCAGATGAGCTTTAGTTTTTGAGTACTTTGAGTCTTTTTTTTTAAGATTTTATTTTTCCTTTTTCTTCCCAAAGCCCCAGGCTACATAGTTGTGTATTTTTAGTCCTGGGTCCTTCTACTTGTGGCATGTGGGATGCCTCAGCATGGCCTGATGAGCGGTGCCATGTCCATGCCCTGGATCCGAACCGGCGAAACCGTGGGCCGCCAAAGTGGAGTGCGCAAACTTAACCACTCGGCCACCATGGGCCGGCCCCTGCTTTTAGTCTCTTTGTAGTGGTTAAGGTTGGCTGTCCCCCTTGGCTACTCAGCTGCAGTTTGGCCTCAGGCAAATTACTTAACCTCTCTGAGCCCCCAATCCTCTTAGCAAAAATGGAGATATTACAAATACCTGTTCATGGACCCTGAAGTTAGACACCCAGTCACCTCCCCCAGGCAGATTTTGAGGAGGGACAAATTTGATGCCCAGCTGAAGAGGAACCCCCTTACCTCTTCCTGCCCAATAAGCCCTCAAAGAATCCCCCAGTTTCATTTCAGTTTAAAAAGCAAGTACTGGGGGCCGGCCCGGTGGCACAGCAGTTAGGTTCACACATTCTGCTTCGGCAGCCCTTTCGCCAGTTGTGATCCTGGGTGTGGACATACACACTGCTTGGCAAGCCATGCTGTGGTAGGTGTCCCACATATAAAGTAGAGGAAGATGGGCATGGATGTTAGCTCAGGGCTAGTCTTCCTCAGCAAAAAGAGGAGGATCGATCCGGCAGCAGATGTTAGCTCAGGGTTAATCTTCCTCAAAAAAAAAAAAGTGAGTACTTTGTCAGAGCCCATCATGGTTGCTTGCCTCTGTCTGCTTCCTCCCCCATCTGTGCCTCCCCCTTGACTGCTCTAAGACTTGAAACTCCTGTTAGTGATAATAAAAAGAGCCACCAGTTCGTGAGCTCGTGCCTTTACAGAACAGTGCTAATATACCTCTGGGAATGGGAAGCTCACTCCTTCCAGAAGCCATGCGTTTCTGTACCAGGTTATTTCTTTTTTTTTAAAGATTTTATTTTTCCTTTTTCTCCCCAAAGCCCCGTGCTACATAGTTATGTATTTTTAGTTGTGGGTCCTTCTAGTTGTGGCATGTGGGACGCTGCCTCAGCATGGCTTGATGAGCGGTGCCATGTCCGCACCCAGGATCCAAACCAGTGAAACCCTGGGCCGCCGAAGCGGAGCTCTTGAACTTAACCACTTGGCCACGGGGCCGGCCCCCGGTACCGGTTATTTCTAACAGTTCAATAGGTGTCCTTCTATGGAGCTGACACAGGCCTCCCTGTGACTCTATGTGTTACCCAGAATGTGTGAAATCCCTCTGCCGCTCAGCCCTGGTGCGAACACCACAAGACATATGGAAGGCAGCTTTAGTGAATGATCCAGAAGGTTTTCAGAGTCAAAGAATTGGGTGAAGGAAGCTGGAAACAAAGTTAGGTATTGTCAGGGCACCGGTTGCAAAATTCAGAATTAGCATTTGCGGACTCTGCTGTTGATCTCTGAATGACTCTGTGGCCTGGAGCTCAGAGACCATGTCCAGGGGAGCCGCTGCCTGCCTCCTGCTCCCCACTTCCTAGGCTTGGAGGCTCTCTCTTACCCCTCCTGCCCCGGTCAGAAGCCACTGCCAGGTCCATGTGTTTGTGCCTATGCCTTTTATGGCTTAGTGCTTTTTGTGTCCTGGCTCAGAAATCATTGCCAACCCCAAGGTCATGAAGATATTCACCTATGTTTTAAAACTCTAAAACATAGATTTTTAAAAAAACTTTAGAGTTTTTGCTTGTATGTTTAGGAGTCTGATCCATCTCAAACAGATTTTTGAGTGAAGGGAGGTTTCCCCATTGAAATGCATGAAGATTTTTGTCAAGAATCAAGAGACTCTACACACAAGGGTCTGTTTCTGGCCTCTCTATTCTATTCCATTGCTCTCTTTGTTCTTATGCCAATACTCACTGTCTTGATGACTCTAGCTTTAAAATAAGTCTTGAAGTCAAGTAAACTAAGTCTTTCAGCTTTGTTCTCCTTTTCAAAATTGATTTGGCTATATGAGGTGCGTTACATCTGTCAATATATTTTGGAGTAAAATGGGATAAATTTTGTCAATGCATACATGATTTAGGAATCATTGCATCTCTTAAAGGGCCAGGTATCAGCAAGAGTAAACATCTTCCTGGAAGGGGAGCCGGCCCCGTGGCTGAGTGGTTAAGTTCGAGCGCTCCGCTGCGTCAGCCCAGGGTTTCACCGGATAGAATCCTGGGTGCGGACATGGGGCCACTCATCAAGCCACGCTGAGGCGGCATCCTACATGCCACAACTAGAAATACACAACTATGTATCGGGGGGCTTTGGGAAGAAAAAGGAAAAATAAAATCTTTAAAAAAAACCAACATCTTCCTGGAAGATCTAGCATCCTCCTTAGCAAAACAGGACCAAGGAGGCTATACTGTAGAGACTGAGCACCTGACATCGGGGAGAAGGACTGTTACGGGTTGAACTGTGTTCCCCCAAAAAGATATATTGGAGTCCTAACCCCTAGTACTTCAGAATGTGACCTTATTTGGAGATAGGGTCTTTATAGAGGTAATCGAGTTAAAATGAGAACATTACGGTGGGTTCTAATCCAATATGACTGGTGTCCTTATAAAACAGGGAAATTTGGACACACAGACATGCCCAGAGGGAAGACGATGTACAGAGACTCAGGGAGAAGATGGCCATCAGGCCAAGGGATGCCTGAGGCTACAGAAGTTAGGAGAGAGGACTAGAACAGATCCTTCCCATAGCCTTCAGGGGGGCATGGCCCTGCTGACACCTTTTTTTTTTTTTTGAGGAAGAGTTGCCCTGAGCTAACATCTGCTGCCAATCCTCCTCTTTTTTGCTAATGAAGATTGGCCCTGAGCTAACATCCGTGTCCGTCTTCCTCTACTTTATACGTGGGATGCCTACCACAGCATGGCTTGCCAAGCGGTGCCATGTCAGCACCCAGGATCTGAACCCCTGAACCCCGGGCCGCCAAAGCGGAACGTGCAAACGTAACTGCTGCGCCACTGGGCCAGTCCCCCTGCCCACACCTTGATTTCAGACTTCTGGCCTCCAGAACTTTGAGACAATAAATTTCTGTTGTTCTCAGTCACTTAGTTTGTGGTACTTTGTTACAGCAGCCCGAGGAAACCCTGGAGTGAGTCCAGGTGGTGTCTTTCGCCAGCCAAAGAAGTTGAGTTTTTTTTTTTTTTTTTTTTAAAGATTTTATTGTTCCTTTTTCTCCCAAAGCCCCCCAGT
The DNA here is from genome assembly GCF_041296265.1 of Equus caballus. Lineage (NCBI taxonomy): Eukaryota > Metazoa > Chordata > Mammalia > Perissodactyla > Equidae > Equus > Equus caballus. Next base: position 24,394,466 of record NC_091691.1, on the reverse strand, counting down.
ACATAGCTGTGTATTTTTAGTTCTGGGTCCTTCTGCTTGTGCTATGTGGGATGCCACCTCAGCATGGCCTGATGAGCGGTGCCATGTCCACACCCAGGGTTTGAACTGGCAAAACCCTGGGCCGCCAAAGCGGAGCGTGTGAACTTAACCACTGGGCCACGGGGCCAGCCCCAAGAAGTTGAGTTCTAATGGGCTTATCAGGGGCTGCACTTGTGCTTAAGAGTCAGCAGAGATTAGAAAGGGACACCAACTTTGGAGCTAGGATGTCTGGATTTAAATCCCAGCTTTGTCAATTTATAACTGTGCCACTTTGGGCAAGCAACCCAACCTCTCTGAGCCCCATCTGTTAAATGGGAATAGTAATAGGACTTGGCAGAAAGGGTTGTTATGAGTGTTCCACGAAATAGCATTTGTTTGGCAATTAGCACAATGCTCAGTAAATGGCGGTTACTATTTTCCCTCTTGTAGGATGTGCCATGCTCAATGAAAGGGGACTGTCTCATTCCAAATCTAATGAATTGGCTAATCTGTGAGTGTTTATGAAAGGCAGAATATCAATGAGAATCCAACCAGGAAAAACAGATACCAGAATAGTGGAACTTTGACAGAGAATTGCTTCACAGGGAGTGGAAGAACTATGGAAGAAGGCAAACAGGGGAGGGTGAAGCATCTACAGATTAAGAACGGCAGGAGGGCCAGTACCACCCCTGCGGCTGGAGGGACTGAGGGGGGAGGCGGTGTTTCTGGTACCGAGGAAGAACTGAAGTCACCCAATAGAAGCTGGACCCACAGTGGGGCTGTCTGGCGGGAGGTAGAGACGCAGGACATGCAGCTGCTGCTGGAGGCAGAGAGAGGGGGAGAAATACCCTGGCTTCTCCCTTCCTCCCGCCCACCAGGCTCCTAATACTGCCTCCCATTGGTCTATCTGTGCAAGAAGCCAGTTGATTGGCAGTCTCCAGGGGCTGGCCTTCATGTGATACAGAGCAAAGCAAAGGAAGGGCAAGGAATGGGTTTGAGGGCTAACAAGCCCAGGCTCAACACCGGAGAGTGAGGGTTACATTTAATCTCCCTGAGCCTCAGATTCCCCATCTAGAAAATGGGGACGATGATGTCTATGAGTCCATATGCATAGAACAGTTGAGTGCATAAAACAAGATGACACATGTAAGCAGTTTAACCCAGTGCCTGGCTGTAGCAGGGAATACCCTGTAAATGTGAATGAACGATCTGGTTAGCTGTTTTCTTCTCAGAGGAGGGAAGACAGAGCCTGGGAATGAACTCAAGGTGCAGGAGCAGTGCTGGTGCTAGTGATATTTTTATCTCGCAGACGTGCCCATCTGTCCTCTCTCCGTTCTAAGCTGGTGACTCTGTCAGTCTCCTTTTAGAAATCCTGAGTCAGGGCTGACCGAACCAAGTTCAGGGTAGCTGGGAGTTCAGTCTTCACGCTCCTTCAAGAGGGTTTCAAATCCACTCGATTTTTCATTGGTGCCTCTGCCTGCAACTGCTGCCAATTTCCCTTGCCTCTCCCAGCCCGGGGCTGAGCCGTTTCCAGGATCTCTCTTTGTATAATTAAAAAGAAAAATAGAACAGCCGATGTTGCCAAACATGTATTTAAAGTGACACCCTGAGTTCAGGGAGTGAAAAATAAAAACGTTTAAGGTTTAGATTAGAAGTCTCCATGCTCAGCTGTCTCCTGACCCTGGGATTTCTCCTCAGCCCAGCTGCCTTTAATCCCCTGCCCTGGCTTGTAAAAAAGTCTTTTAGACTGAGGGCATTTATTTCCCAAAGAACTGTTCCAGCCTAATCACATGAAAATGCCCAGCATCCCAGGAGCAGCTTGTCAAGTGCAGTGTGGGTCTGTGAGGCCCTAGGAAGGTGGGGAAAGTGGGGTGCTGATGAGTCCTTGCTTTCCTTCACTGTGCCCTTCTACCACCACATCTAACCCATCAGAAAACCCAGTTGACTATAGCCCTTAACGTTTTCTTAAAATCTGAGCCCTTCTTTCTAGCGTCACTTCTTCCGTCTTATCCAGGCTGCCATCATTGCTCTCCCAGAGGTCTACAGTAACCTGCTCCTTGGTGTTTCCGCTTCTCTCATGATCCTCCTAAAGCCATTCTGTATCAGCAACCAGAAAAATCCTTTCTTCTAAAACATAAATCAGATCCTGTCCCTTCTCTGGTTATATTAGTTTCCCATTGCTGCTGTAACAAATTACCACAAATTCAGTGGCTTAAAACAATACAAATTTATTCTCTTATAGTTCTTGCGGTCAGAAGTCAAAAATGAGGGCCAGCCCGGTGGTGCAGCAGTTAAGTTCACATGTTCCACATCGGAGGCCAGGGTTCGCTGGGTCGGATCCTGGGTGTGGACATGGCACCGCTTGTCAAGCCATGCTGTGGTAGGCGTCCCACATATAAAGTAGAGGAAGATGGGCACAGACGTTAGCTCAGGGCCAGTCTTCCTCAGCAAAAAGAGGAGGATTGGCGGCAGATGTTAGCTCAGGGCTAATCTTCCTCCAAAAAAAAAAAAAAGAATCATAAGGGGCTAAGATGAAGGTGATGGCAGGGCTGGTTCCTTCTGGAAGCTCTAAGGGGAAATCCATTCCTTGCCTCTTTCAGTTTCTAGTGGCTGCCTGTAGTCCTTGGCTTGTGGCCCCTTCCTCCTTCTTCAGAACGCATCAGTGTAGTCTCTGCTTCCATCATCACATCTCTTTTCTCTCTGACCCTCCTGTCTACCTCTTATAAGGACCCTTGTAATTACAGTGGGCACATCTAGATAATTCAGGATAATCTCTGCATCTCAAGATCCTTGACTTGATGGCATCTACAAAGCCCCTCCTGCCATTTACGGTAAGATATTCAAAAGTTCCAGGAATTAGGACATGGACATCTTTGGAGGGGTCATTATTCAGCCTACCTGATTGCTTAAAGCCCTCCAATGGCTTTGCATCTGAGTTAGAATAAAACTCAAGCTCCTCACCCCAGATAAGAGTGCCTTATTTGACCTAGCCCTTCCCGTCTCTCCAACCCCATGCTTTCCCGCCCTCCCCTTAGCATAGGAGCCCGCTTGCTTCTCACTGTTCTTCCCACCGGCCAAGTCCATTCTTGCCTCAAGGCCTCTGCTCATGCTGCTCCCTCTGCCTGAGTGCTCTTTCCCCAGATCATCACATGGCTCACCAGTTCTTCCCTTTTAGACTTTAGCTCAAATGTCACCTTCTCAGAGGTCTTTCCCTGAGTAATCCATCTCACTCACCATCCCTGCAGTCTTTCATATCATCTGGGTTACTTAATGTCAACATAAGCACTTATTGTCACCTGCTTTTTGTTTTTTCAAAAATAAATTTTATTTATTTATTTATTTTTCAGGAAGATTGGCCCTGAGCTACCATCTGTGGCCAATCTTCCTCTTTTTTTTTCTCTTCCTCGAAGCCCCCCAGCACATAGTTGTATATCCTTGTTGTAGGTCATCCTAGTTCTTCTATGTGGGACTCTGCCACAGCATGTCTTGATGAGTGATGTGTAGGTCTGTGCCCAGGATCTGAACTGGCGAACCCTGGGCTGCTGAAGCAGAGTGTGCAAACTTAACCGTTATGTCACCAGGCTGGCCCCGTAGCTGCTTTTTTAAAATTTGTTTCCTTATTTATTATTGTTTTTCTCCCCCACTAGAACGTGAGCAAATGAGAGAGAAAAAATATTCCTTGCTGTGCTCACTGCTGCATCCCCAGGACTGGCAGATCCCTGGGAGACACAGTAGACCCTTGAGAAATGCTTGTTGAGTGGGTGGATGGATGGATGATGGTCTGGACGTCCAATTTGGTCTCTGGGCTTCAGTGACCAGGATTCAGACTCAGCATGGAGGTAGGTCACAAAGGCAGGAGGGTGCAACATTTAATGAGTGCTTCCTGTATGCCAGGCCCTGTGCTAGTCCTTCCTTTATGTAATTCACCATATTGAACACCTACTGTGTGCCAGGTCTGTTATTTATTCATGTGTTATTTATTCAATTTAAGGAGCATTTATTGAGTGCCTACTAAATGCTAGGTAATGTACATTTATCAAGCATCTACTACACACCAGGTGTCCCAAATCAGCGCCTGGGTCAGAGTAGTTCAATAAATGCCTGAATGAATGAATGCCCTCAAGGAGCCCCCAGTCTTCCTGCCAAAATAGGCTGTAAATAAATGACTGCAACACACAACGATAAGGCTATAATGTGGGTGTGTTCAGAGTGCAGAGGGTTCCCCTTATCACTTCGTACTGCCAGGTACCTTTCCCAGAGCCTTATCTTCTTACCTGGGAACCAGCTCTTTGAAGGTCAGGTAGACTCGCTCCTCACTCACCTGCCTGTCCATCCCCTGGGCGCCCAGGAAGGACCTTGCCTGTAGCATGTGCTCGGTCAGTGCCTGTTGTCTGATTACTTCGGCCTCTCCCACTGGCAGTGGTTCCTTCGCTCATACACCAGGCAAGAGGGCAGTGGCTTGGCCCTAACGCAGATGCTGCTGGCAGGGAGCTGGGAGCCTCTGACACGCTGCCCACCCTCCCATTTGGCCTGACTTTTCCAGCTATAAGTGGAGGATTTGATTCTCCCTCCTTGGTGTAACCCCTTGCCTGGACTTCTATATAATCTATTCTTGTAAAAATTCAGGCGATGCATGGAGATTGTTAAAGACTCAAACCCTCACTGTAGTCACAAGGCTTTGTCTGATCTGACACTTTCCTTCTCTCTTCTTCCTCCTCATCCTCCTTCTCCTTTTTTGTAAATTGTGGTAAAATATACATAACATAAAATCTACCATTTTAACCATTTTAAAGTGTACAGTTCTGTGGCATTAAATGCATTCACACTGTTAGGCAACCATCACCACCATCCTCCCTTGCTTTTTAATAATTAAAAAATTGACTCACTTACTCATTATCTTTTATTGGGGTCTCATATTTAATGATCAATTCATTTAGAACATTTATAAAGATAATTTTAATAATGGCCCATTATTTTGGTATGAAATGGTTAATATAGAGTTTGTCATAGTAAAAGTTAGTCATTAAATTACTTTTTGGAGTTATTTACTGTCATGCAAAGTAATAAAGATTGTGCCAACATGAGCAAGTATAAAAACAAAAAATATTATGCAGTCCTAAGCTTGAAAAGCAGGAAATAAACACACACATGTGTATATCATATATATATATATAACATGTATATGGTTTAAAAAATAATAATATATTATTATCATTACCAATTTACAAAACAAAATTTTGCCAGTTTCATAGTGGCATTATTCACAATAGCCAAAAGGTAGAAACAACCCAAATGTCCATCAGCAGATAATGGATAAACAAATGTGCTACACACATACCATGGAATATTATTTAGCCTAAAAAAGGAAGAAATTTCTGACATCTGCTACAATACGGATGAAACTTGAAGACATTATGCTAAGTAAAATAAGTCAGACACAAAAGGACAAATATGGTTTGATTGCTCTCATATGAAATACCTGGAATAGTTAAATTCACAGAAACAGAAAATAGACTGGTGGTTGCCAGGGGCTGTGTGGAGGGGGAATTTCGGGGAGTTATTTTTTAATGGGTACAGAGTTTCTGTTTGAGATTGTTATGGGCTGAATGTTTGTGTCCCCCCAAAATTAAAACTTGAAGTCCTAACCCCCAATGTCATGGTATTTGGAGGTGGAGCCTTTGGGAGGTAATTAGGTTTAGATTAGGTCACGAGAGTGGGACCCTCACAACGGGATTAGTGCCCTTGTAAGAAGAGGAAGAGAGAGATCTCTCGCTCCATGCACACACACCCAGGAGAGGCCGTGTGAGCACACAGGGAGAGAGTGGCTGTCTACAAACCAAGGAGTGGGCCCTTACTAGCAACTGAATCTGCTGGCATCTTGATCTTGGACTTCTAGCCTCCATAACTGTGAGAAATAAATGTCTGTTCTTTAAGCCACCCAGTCTATGGTATTTTGTTATAGTTGCCCAAGCTGACTAAGGGATGATGAAAAAGTTCTAGAGATGATGGTTGCACAACAGTGTGAATGTGCTTAATGCCACCGAGCTGGACACTTAAAAATGGTTAAAATGATAAATCCTATGTGATATACATCTTGCCACAATTTAAAAAACAAACAGTGCTTGCTTCAGCAGTACATATAATAAAATTGGAATGACACAGAGGTTAGCTTGGCCCCTGAGCAAGGATGACAGCTGAAGTTGTGAAGTGTTCCATATTTGAAAAAAAGAACAGCAACAACAAAACCCCCAACATTATCAGCATCTTTCTTTGAAATTCTCCATGGCCTCATCCCAATCTCTCCTTCTAATCCCCCAGAAGTAACTATTGGCTTTGGTTTTAGATTTATCCCTTACTGTTCCATTGCTTTTCTATGTATATAACTGTTTGCTTTGGCCTGTTTTTGCACTCTAACTTTACTGTGTGCCTGCTTCTGTGACTTGCCTTTCAGCTCAACATTTTTTGGTCAGTCATCCATGTGGATGCATGGAGCTATAGGTCATTCTTTTTCACCACTGTATAGTATTCTGCTTTACAATGTAGATATTGTGGGCCTCTTCAGATCCTCTCAGCCTTCTCTTCTCGGGTACTCTCCCTTGGTCACTTGTTCCATCCTGACTGTTACTATGGTGACTGGTTCTTCGTGGGCTCTGACCAACTGGCCTCCAGCTGGGGCTTCTCTGTGTGGCTGAGGTACACAACATTGAGGGGCCTCCTAGGTGCTCACATGTGGGTAGTCCTGAAGTAGGAGGGAGTTTATACCCTGTGGGGCAAAGCTTTGACCAGGTGCCATAGATAATTGTTCTCTTTTCTTCCTCTGCCTAGAACTGTCCTAAGATGGCATGGTAAATGTGGCCTCTCTTTGGTACCCTCATATTCACTGAACCTCTGTCCCTGCCCCATTCCCTCTTTTCCTCACTCCTGCTTCCTTGAGACTGTACTCCCCAATAAATTAGTACCGCACAAATTTTTGATTCAGGCTCTGCTTTTTGAGGAACCCAAGAGAGACACATTTTGCAATTTGTCTGCTCTCCCGTTAATGAACATTTGAGTCGTTTCAAGTTTTTTGAGACGGCACAGACTGTGGCTGGGGCTAACATCCTCGTTCACACCTCCTGGTGCACTTGTGTCTGTTTCTCTAGAATGTTCCTAGCAGCTGAACTGCTGGATCATAGGTTACACGCTCCTTCAGCTTTACTAAATATTGCCCAATTAGTTCCCCAAGTGCCTACTTATTTTTCAGGTTCATTTCCTCTCTACCCCCACCCTCATCTCCCCATTTCAGATCATAGGGGCCTTCTTTCAGCTCCCTTAGCACGTGCTCCCGCATCACGGAGGCTTTGCATCTGCTGTTTTTTCTGCTGAGAACACTTCCCCCACACCAGCCTGGCTAAGGCCTCCTCTCTCCTCAGAGCTCAGCTCTCTACCCTACTTGGAACAGCTCCCTTGACTTCCTCAACCCCAGATCAGGTCGACCCCTCCACACCCACCCACATAAGACCTCATAGCCCCATTTACCTCTCCGTTGTGATCAGTTGCAATGTCATCAGTTGCAATGTACCATCTCTCTGTGCAACTACTGGTACAAAGCATGTCAACTGTCCCAAGTTTCACTAGCCTGAAAGCAGTAACCACCATGTTTGTTTAAGCTCACCACCATATCTTCAGCGCCCAACATTGGTGTCTGGCACATAGTAGGCAATTGTTTTTATTGATCTAATAGCTGGTCTATGTTGTCACTCATATTCGAGTTCAGTGTGTAATTTTTCCAGCATGTTTTAACATTAATTAGCATCTGCTGGTGGCCAAGATCATGACAATATAAACACAATCCCTTTCCTTGAGAAACTCACAGATAAAGGTCAATTAATATTGAGCTCGCTGGACCCTGACATATTTTAAGTGCTTAGCAACTGTTTGATTCAGAAGTCACCTCTAGCCTGAGTATTACTATTAGTGGAATGAGTAATGATGGTCATTGTTTACTGAGCAATTATTATGTGCCCAGCATTCTACTAAGAGCTTTACATTTCCCATCTCCTCCTATCATCGCACCCTACCAGGGAGGTACTGTTATTACCTCCACCTTACAGCTGCAGAAAGGTGAAGTCACTCAGTCCAGGTCCCACAGTTTGTGAACAGTGCAGACAGGATGGGATTTCTCAGCCAGAGCTCCCAACCTCCTATCATGACGCTAAATTTCTCCTGACCCAGTTGCACTGTTTTCAGTTAGATTCTAGAGACTGAGTTCTTAATCACAATGGTAATCAATGATATTTACCTTGGGGGCCAGCCCCGTGGCCGAGTGGTTAAGTTCACGTGCTCCACTTTGGTGGCCCAGGGTTTCACCGGTTTGGATCCTGGGTGTGGACATGGCACCACTCATCAGGCCATGCTGAGGCGGCGTCCCACATGCCACAGCTAGAAGGACCCACAACTAAAAATATACAACTATGTACCTGGGGGCTTTGGGGAGAAAAAGGAAAAAATAAAATCTTTAAAAAAAATTTACCTTTATTTGGTGCTTATCAAATACTAATCACTTTACATTCATCCATTAATCTATTTGACAAATATGTACTGAGAACCTACTATGTGTCAAGCTCTGTTTGAGGGGCTAGAGGTACAGAGGTGGACAAAACACCTTATAGGAGGAGAAAAAAATAACCAAAACAAATAAGTGAAATACATGATAGATGGTGATCAGTGAAAATGAAAGCAGAAGAGAGAAACATGGAGTGTGAAGACTGGGGTTTCAGTGACCTCATTTCATCCTCCCAACAATCTGGTTTTCCCATTGTACAAATAATAATGAGATTCAGAGAGGTGAAGTCACTCCCCACACTGCTCATAGGCTGAGAAGTCAGGACTCCGGAAGGACTGACGACCCCATCCTGCCAATCGCTTTTTGCTGTGCCTCTACCCAGCGCCTAGAATTTTGGTGAACTCAAAAGGAAATCAAACTTTCTCCAAGAACTTAACATCTGGCAGGGGAGTAAATTGACCCAGGTGAGCAGAGGACTCATAATGCAGTACTGATGTGTTGATACCCTGCCCAGGGCAGACATTAAGAGTGATCGCCTAGGGGAGATGCGGATGCTGAGGCTGGAGTCACAGTTCAGGCTGACGAATCGATTACGGAGATCAGGAGCAGAAGAGGCAAGCCGCCTAGGTCATTCCGGGACTGTTGGTGACTCTGAGGCCCACCAGTCCCTGCCCTGCCCCCACAGCTGGCTCTGCACCCCGCCCCCTTCCACCCTCCGGTCTCCAGCCTCCAGGCCATCAAGTAGGGAGCCTGAAAGAGGCTGGCGACGGAGCGATTAGTCCTGACCCTGCCTTGGGGAAGCCACACTCGCTTGCAAATATTGGCCTCCCCTTCCCCCAACACAGCATCGCCAGCTTGAGGGGCCTCCCAGACAGGGGGGTCTGGGGCCATGACGCGGAGTGCACGTTTGCAGGCCTCAGCTGAGGGCGATGACAGCTGGTCCCCTGTTCCCAGGCGGCCTCGTGAAGGGGAGGCGGAGACGCAGTCTGGAATACAGGGAAGGAGAGCCTGGGCTTCGGAGCTAGAAAGGTGTAGAGCACCCCCTCCCGCAGGCACACCACCTTGTCTGTTGCACTTCAAGAGGGCCTCTTAGAACCTTTGTGTCTTCTTCAAAGAGGTACATTTTAAGGTTTGTTTTTCAAGCTGAAAATAGACATATTTTGGTGTTTGAGGAATTCATTCAACATTCGTTGAGTATATTTTATGAACCAGGCCCTCAGGGGCTGAGGATAAGCAGTGAACAAGCCCAAGGTCAGTCTTTCAGGGACTTTTCCTTTTAATGAGAGAGACAGACATTAGACTGTTAACACATGAGGATTTTATTATAATTCTGAGAAGTGTTCTGAATGAGAAAGGGTTTTGTGCTAGGGTTGGACAAACTCACCTGCTCTCAAGGGGCGATCTCAGAGATTTCTCTCTCCAGGCTGGGAATCAGAGCCAACTGCCCTTCGCATTTCAGAACATCTTAGCCTCCCCAGGGCAAAAGGCCTGTCCTTTGCCGTGAATAGCTGCTGCGGAGTGAAGAGGAGGGTTTCCTAGAAAGGCCGCTCTGTGTATGAATCTAGGAGGCACTCAATAAATAACTGGTGAATTAATGTCATTCCAAGGAGGGTTAAAAAGTCACGGGCTCCATCTGCAAAGGGTGCTATAATATGGCTAGCCAGGAAAAGAGAAAAATCTCAGCACTGTTATTCCTAGATTTCCGGACGGGTGAGGAATTTGGGGACTGGGGGAGGCACGGTTGGGGTGCTGGGCTTCCACTCTACACATACTCTTGGAGCAGGTCGCTGGCCCTGTGCTAGGTAGGATGCAAATCAATGAATGAGACAGCAGGGTTCCTGCCCTCCCAGGGCTCACAGTTTGGTGAGAGCAGAGGCCACAGCGAGGCAATGTGATCAGCATTAGGAGGGGGGCAGGAAAGAGAAGATATCTAAGCGATTCCAGGAGGATAAGTAAGAGATACAGAAAGGGTGCTCTGGGTGAAGGGATCAGCATATGCAAAGGCATAGGGGAGAGAAAGCAGGTTTATTCAAAGAACTCAAAATAGTTGAGCGTGTTCAGACTTTGAAGGAGACTGGGTGGGGAGACAAAGGATGTGGGAGAGAAAAGCAGAGCTCTTCCACCCATCTTAGGCAGCCTTCCCCTTGGGGGAAAACTACATTTCCCCAAACCACAACTAGTTAGGGTTATGAAGTCCACGGGGTCAACTTCGTTTGAATGAAGACACACCATTTACCAACCGCCCTGTTGTAGCACATTGGCTTGGTCGGTCCTCACATCACTCTTACATGTTTGATATTATGGCCCCTACTTTACAGATGGGATAGCTGAGGCTCAGTTTGGGCACCTTGTCCAACGTCACGTAGCTCACTATATTTGGGAATTTAGAATGTTCCTGTATGTAAATGCGTCTGTTCTAGCCGTTCCTTTCACATGAGGTAATGCATGTAAAAGCTTTTTTGTAATAGAGCCATGTAAACATAAGGCATGATTATTCCTTTTGCTGGACTTTTGGCTCCATCCAGTTGAGCCTGCAGCATTCAGGGAACCCAGGAAGGGGCAATAGGGAAAGCCCAAAGGCCCAATGGCCTCTCTTAAAATTGTCCCGTATCTATTCTGGTTCCCTCTCTGGGGCACCTCCAGATATTATCTTCTGCCAAATAGTTTGTTTCTCAGAAGTTGCAAGTCGTGGGAGGTTAAAAAAAAATCAGCAGCATCAACAGCTACAAAACCCCTGCAGCAGCCTGAACACAAAGAGTCTGAATTTTTGAACAAAAGGCAGGGTGAGACCCGAAAGTAAATGCTGACACATCCTCTCTCCAGCTGTGAACTGGGGGTCTGAGGGCTGCTGCAAAGGTCATCTGTGTCTACATCTTTGGGCAGGAAATGCAATTCAATCCTCTTGGTGACTGATGGCTCTGCAAGATTAATGGGATAGTCTCCTACGCTGGTCTCTGTTCTGACGGTACAGAAAGTAAAGCCGACTTCTCTCCTCCCCTCTCCTCTTACTAAGCAAGGGCAGCTGATCCCCCATTTGAAAAGTTCAAAACTTTTCTCCAGGAAATTTGTCCCCTGGTGTTCTTTTGACGGGTGAAACTCTGCCTTCTGGGCTGAGATCCAAAGGTGGCACTTCAAGGTCTGGGGACCTTTCTAGGCTTTTTGTCTGTTCCTACTTCATCTTTCAAAAGAAAATTAATATAAAGGGCATGATTGTCCCTGAAAGGGTTAACTGCCAGCCCTGCTGTCCGGCCCTTGGGGCTTGGCAACCAATGACAATTTTGCATGATGAAGTAATGCTTGGATTTTGATTTCCATTGGTTCACACACTTGTCCATCAATCCAAAGATGCAAGTTTTGAAAGTATCTTTGAACTTTTATGACTCTCTTCCTGGCATTAACCCCTTAATTAACTCACCTGTTATTTCCAAGTTTCCTTCCAATCCTCCCACAGGAAGAGGACATTAGAAAATGCAGAACTCTGGATAGAAACTGAAGTCTTCCCCACATGACCAAAGCCAGTGTCAGGCTGTATGTGACTCTGCTCTTTCTCACTCTGATGCTTCAATCTCCAAGGGACTGAGGAGTGAAAAAAAAGGAAAAGGTCATGGGGAAGAGCAATCACTTTAACAGCAATAGTGTGGTCTGCTGTCCCCCAAAGAATTTTTTTAATTGCAAAAGTAATACAAAATATGGCAAAACTCTGGGGTTTGGCAAAGCTAGGTACTGGATACAAAGTCCTTGCTATGTTTCTTCGTTATATTTATTTTCTATGCCTCTATGTTTGAAATATTTGATAAATTTAAAAGGGCACAATGGTTGTTAAAAATGCAAATAATATATAAATATAGTCTCTATATAACCCCCTCAAAATGTTCTGCCCCCCTCAGAAGTGATCCAACAGCAGTGTGCTGCTCCGTTCCAGCGTTCTGGGGGCATATCTATACAACATGACCTGTATAAAGTTCAGCATAAATGGGATCATAATATATACATTTCTGTGAACTCCTTTTTGTTTCTTAAGCAATCTTGAACTTTTCCTGCCTCACAACATTCAGATTTACGTCATCTTTAAATAATATTTTAGAATGAGGCAGTTCTACGGAAAGTATATGGAAAGAGCTCCAAGTTCATATTAAGTTAAAAAAGAAGAGGTAGAACGGTGTGTATACTTGTATGACACAGTGAGAAAAGGAAATATGTAGACGTTTGCAAATACATAAACTGTTTCTGGCAGGATACCCAAGAGACTGGTTAGCACGTTTTCTGGGGATGGGAGTGTGGAAGGGAGAAACTGGGTGGGTGGGGATGGGGGAGAAAGACAACGCGATTTTAAAACAATTTTAAAATTGTGGCATATTTCATCAGGACGATGGACTCTGTAAACTATTTAAGGACGCTTTAAAGAATTACACTCAGGTGCCCACCATCTAGGTCCAGAATCAGAAAAGCACCGTACCTCTCGCTGTTCCCCTCCCCTGTCCTCCAGTTAAGTCTTTTCTTGTATTTTGTGTTAATCGCTCTCTTGTTTTTATTTACCACTTATGTATCTATACCTGAACAATATTTGATTTAGATTTGCCTGATTTTGAACCTTAAAAGCTCAAAAAAGATGACTCAAATGAAATTCATATTTGAGTAGGTAATACACGTACATAGTACAGATTCAAAAGGTACCATAGCATATAAAATGAAATTAGGTCTATAAGGTTCCAAATCAGGCAACATGAATGCATACATGTGGCAAAAATTTCACCTTGTACCAAACAATAGGTTTTCTTCTCTTCTCCTCATTTTTTTTGTTTTCCAAAGAAAGAAAATTCTGCGTATATAGAAGAATATAGTAGATAGAGATATATCCCCTTTGGTTTACATAAGTGGAAATCATTCCACATGAGTATATATAGAGCTCCCTAACTCTTTTTAGTGATTTGATAATAGCATTTCATTGAGCAGACAAATGGTCCAAGAATTATTTAATCAGTTTCCCAACTTTTAGATTGATTTTCAGTCTTTCTCTATTGCAAACCGAGCTACAATGGATTGCATCTTTGTGTTTGAGTTGATCAGTAGGATATATGTCAGGAAGTGGTCATCCATTTCTCAGGCTTCCTGCCCGATGGCCAATGATCTGTCCTTGAGAAGTTTATGGTCAGATATGGGCAGGTGGGACAATCCATACCCGACTGGCATCCCCAGGTGCCTACAGTGCCAAGCTCTTGGCAGGCACTCTCAGAGCGAGTGGTTTAAGGGCTAACACTTCAGACATTCACACTGTTCCAGATGGCCCCTTCTTGGAAACCTTTGCAGATATCTCTGGCCCCCTTCCCCCACCTCATCATTCCAATACCTCATTTTCTCTAGGACCCTTCGTTCATTCCACAAATGTTTCCAGAAGGTTGATTATAGGGACTCAGTGCCAAATCAGACTGTGATGTATACACAGCCTGGTAGGTGAGTTAAGACAAATTCTGGAAAACACTCTAAGGTTGCGCTGTCCAAAAAGATAGACACTAGCTACATATAGTTATTTAAATTTAATTAAAATTAAATATAATTTAACATTCAGTTCCTTAATCCCACTACCCACATTTCAAGCGCTTAATAGCCACATGCGGCTAGAGGCTGCTACTGTATTGGACAGTGAAGACATAGAACATTTCTACCACGTTCTATGGGACAGCCCTGTGGGGAGGCCTAGTGGTCAAGCCTGCAGGCTCAAGATACCTACAAGCCCTGGGTTCAAATCCTGTCTCTGCTATTTCACAGCTGTAAAATTTGAGCAAGTAACTTGACCGCTCTTTGAGCCTCAGCTATAAAAGTGGGGAGTTACAGACCCTCCCTCATAGTGCCTTGATGAGGATTCACAGAGACAGCAAACGTGAGTGGTTTTGCTCGAAGACACAGTTAGCTCTCAAAAATGAGGAGCTATTATAATTATATATGAATCAGATAAGAGATTCAGTTTCTAACAGTTCAAAAATCTTGGATTCTGGACTCTGGGGTTCCATCCAGAATCAGCCCTTCCTAACTCCCTTGGGAAGCGGTTGGTCTGTCCACTCCCTGCCCTGCCTGGAGTACAATCCGAGCTGGTTCTTGTATCCTCTTGGTCTTAGAGCACAGAGCTAGCTGCTCAATCAACTTTTGATAAATTAAGAAATGAATGAATGGGGCCAACACAGCCAGGATTTGACTGGGCCTGTTCTAAGAATGAGAAGGAGGGTCCAGGAAGTCATTATTATTATGTTTCAAATACAACTGGCCTGGTCTTTTTTGCAAGAAAAAATACCTCTCTTGGAGAAGCACCTTAAGCTTCCCTCCCCTCTCTCCTCTACCGTCTGTTCCTCTGGGACAATTAGCCAACACTGGGAGCTTAAGGGTCTTGGCCCTTCCCCCTTTGGCCCAAAATAACCTCCTCCCCCACTTTGAGCAAATGCCTGAAATTCTTTCAACAGAGGACAAAGCCTTTCATCTGCCAATTACTGATAAAGGGAAAATGCAAATATCGCTGGGGAAGGTGATCCATCAAGGGCCCAACATTTATTGAGTGACCACTTAGGACCAGGCGGCAGGGTAGGCATTCTGGGGGAGTCAAAGGGGAATAAACCCCCGGCTGGCCCATCCTTCTCTCTGGTCTGTGGTTTCCTCACGGTTTGTAAAGGGAGGGATTAAATTAGGTGACTACTCAACCCCTTCCCACTCTGACAGGCCAGGAACTCCCCATCCGGGTGATATATGGACTTAGCTGTTTTTACACTAAGGTGCCTGCCATGGGATCTTTTCCTGACACCAGCTTTTGGGGACACCATGAGGCCACATGGGGAAAAAGAAGGGTCTTTGGGAGGAAAGGAGAATTAAGACCAAGCGTGCTATTTCACAGTTTTGCTTATTCCACTTTACTCATTTTTCAAGATGCTCCAGCCCACAAGCCCTCCTTTGAACACATTTATTTCATTATGTGGGAGCAGTGAAGGTGGTCAATATCCAAAAAGCATGTGATAACAGAGCCAGGCTCCAGTTTGAGCCCCAGCAGCCCCACTTACAATCTGTGTGATCTTGGGTGAGTGGCTTTGCCTTTCTGAGTCCCAGTTTCCTCATTTGCAAAATGAGTAATAACAAGACTATTTCCCTTCAAGGGTTCTTGTGAGAAAGAGAGAAGCGAGTAAAATGGTCCCTGGTTCTTGACAGAGGCTGAAGGCAAAACTCTTCTCACTCCCACTGAGCCCACGAGGGCAATTTCAATTTGGGAACACAATTTTGATGTTTGCCTGCCTCATCCCTACTTAAAAATTTTTTTACAGCTAGTAGACTTAGATTAAAACAAACTTCAAAGAGTAGTCTTTGGGTGCGTGGGGTGGGGGAAGGAATACAGAAAGACGGGACAGGAAACTTTAAGGTGAGCGGGGGGAAGCCGTCTCTCAGGGTGACCAATATGGAGCTGATGTTTTACATCTGATCTCTGCTGGGGAAGCCACTTCCTCCCCACATTTCTGATCGCTGTGTTGACATGGGGACGATATGAGGGCAGAGCAATCATCCAGATTCATAACTTCTCCAGGCCTCGGTTTCCCCATCTGCAAAATGACCTGCTCCAACTATCCCACAGGGTTAATGGGAGAAACAAAAATACAAGCATGGGAATTACTTTGGCAAAGCCTGCTGCGAGCATCCACCACAATCCTTCAGGAAGCCCTGCTGCCATGTCAGCGCAGCGTGATCTTTACCCCCGAGATCAGGCCTACATGGGCTGGAGGAATGTTTAAGGCCAGCTTTTCTCACAACCAAAGTCGATTTGGCTGTTGTTCAGGATGGAATTACAGGACAACTCATTTAGGACTCCAGTTTTGGGGGTGGTCACAGCGAACTAGTTATGTGGACACGGAAGCACACTCAGATCTAACGATACTTCATATGTGTACAGAGGATGCCAATACCTCCGCCAAGAAGCTCTATAGGATTAACCAAGGGCGCCCAAAATTCCCCGCGCCCCATCCCAGAGCGCCTTGCACCTTTCCACCGACTTTTCTCCTATAAACGGCCAATAAGGGCTTACCCTCCTCCTGTTTGCCAGCTGCGTTAGGAGGCGCCAGATCCGATTCTCTCGGTAGTTCACTCCTGAGCATCTATTTCCTCCTCTTGGCGAGCGCAGGGACCTTTAAAAAATGTCCAATTTCTGTTCCAGGGCTCGTCGCCTAGTAAAGGACTCCACAGACGCGGGCAGAATGAATGAATGAAAGGCAACGTCTTCCGGTCAGCTCGGGTCTGAAAAGGCTCTGGTCTGGCTGTATTTCCTGTACCTGTGTGTGTATGTGGGGGGTCCATATCTTTGAGTCCCGGAGTTTAAAAGCTGTGCAGTCCGTACAGGTATGGAGCTGCGCTAATTTCTTCCTGAGTCCCCAGATGCCTTCTCCATATGGCAGGTCCGCACCTGGGGGTCTGGGGAGGATCGTCCCCAGCCCCCTAAAAACCACATGCAGCAGCAAAGCAAAAAAAGAAAAATTATATATACAAAATGTTTTGAATTTGGGTCGGCCACGTAGGTAATAGGGTGGGGTGGATGAGGGAAGAGGAAGAGGGGTAGCCCGTGGGGGCCTTGGGCAAATGGGGACGGGGATTAAGGTGGGGGGTCGTTTTTGGGGGTTCCAGGCCCCGGGGGCTTTCACGCCAGCGAGCTCGGCTTGCATTTCCGCGCCTCCCGCTGAGGCCAGCCGTGCAAATCTGCACCTCCTTCCCGAACCCCTCCTCCTTCCCTCCCTCCCTGCCCCGCCATCTCCGGGATGCGCCCGCCGCCTGCAACTCAGCCCTCCAAAAGTCAGCTCTGCACACAACTCCCGGGCGGCGGCGGCGCCTGCGTGCAGAGGCGCACTCGTGACCCAACAACAAAACAGCGATGCCAGGGCGCTAACGGCGCCCGGTGCCTCCCGGGCGCCCTCCCCGCCCCACACCTCCTCGGGCCGCCGCCCCCGCCCCCCCATCCCGGGCCGAGTGCCCCCCCCACCTAGCCGGGCCGCGGGCTCAGAGCGCGATCGGCAACAATGTTTACGTTCCGGGGATTATGACGTCGACGCCTCCCCCCCCACAACTGCTGAAAATGGTTTCCTAGGACTTTGCAAACGGATCTGCTTAAGTGTTGGTGCAAAACTTTGTAGATCTCGGCTCTGGCTTGCTTTATTTATTTATTTTTTGGTTTGTTTTCTTTGGTCTTCCCTCCTTCCCCCCTCCGCCAAAATGCAGGGGGCAGGAGTGTTGACAATTAATTGGTGAACTCTCCTAAAAAAATGGAGGCAGAGAAAGACTCTGGAAGAAGATTGGTGTGTAGCTTTTTTTTTTTTTTCCAAATCTGTATCTGGTTTATGATAGATCTATTTTTTTTTGTTGTTTCTCGCTGCCTTTTCTTTCCTTTTCTGTATTTTGCAAGAGGACCGGAAAAAAATATAATAAATTGCATGCAAAAGGAAGCAAGCAGCTTACTCCTCCAGTCCCTTGTGAGGCTCAGAGTCTCAGACACTTAAGTGGGGAGGTAGTAGCGGGGAAAGGCGTGTGGGGGGGCTGAGTGGGCTCGGGGTTCGCCCGGAATCTGGGGGGCTGCGGGGCCGGGCTCTGGGCGGTGGAGGGAGGAGGCAGGGGATGCGGGGAGTGGTGGGGGAGTCTCCTTAGGAAGTGAGTGTGCGCGCGCGCTTGTGGGGAGATGAGGCAGCTGCTGGTGCGTTTTGGGGTCTCCGATGGGAGCTTTGTGGCGGGCTGTCTGCCTCTCTCCCTCTCAAGCCCCGAACCCCCCCACCCCTCCTTCTTCCTGCACTGGCGGGCGGTCGGCGGGGGCGGCTGGGGTCTCAGCCCTTCCATTTCAGCTTTCCAGCTTCCCTGGTAGCTCGGGGGCGGCTCCAGTCTTAGAAATGCCGCCGGCCCCGGGTTCCGGCTTCCCGGCTCTGCCGCCGCTGCCGCCTGGGCTGCTGTTAGCGCCGAGCCCGGGCGCTGCGGCGGCTCCTCCCGGGGCCTACAAATGCCCCGCCAGCCCGTGCGCGGAGCCCCCTTCGCGGGTTACATAACCAGGCTCCCGGCCGAGTAGGCAAAACTCAACACCTCTTCGGGGTGGGGGGCAAGGGAGAGCCCCCAGACGTCCCTTCCATGGCCTCCAAAGATGTAGGAGAGGAGTGCCCTGTATAGGGCGCAGCCGGATCCTGGAGGTGCGGGCCCCTCTCGTTATCTTGATTTTCAGCATCTTTGGCATTTGCGCAAAGTTGGTCGGGTCGCAATGGTGGGGTGCAGGGGGCGCGCGGCTCCTGCACCTGTTCGAACTGGGCCCAGGGTGAGAGGCGACCCCCAGTTCCCCCAGTAATGTCCGGGGGTCTCTGGTTTGGGTCCTCGCAGCGCCCGATTGACCGCCAGAGATACGACGAGAACGAGGACTTGTCGGACGTGGAGGAAATCGTCAGCGTCCGCGGCTTCAGCCTGGAGGAGAAGCTGCGCAGCCAGCTGTACCAGGGGGACTTCGTGCACGCCATGGAGGGCAAAGGTGAGGCGCCCCCTCCTCGGGCCGCCCTCCGTGCCGCGGGCCAAGCGCACGTGGGGAGGGAGCTGCCGGTGGCTGGGTTCGTATTTCGCGCCCGCGTCCCCCATTCCAGGGGATCCGGTGACGAAACGAGGCCGAGCACTGGGGGGGTGGGGTGGGGTGGCGAGGGAGGAGGGCAGGCGGGAACCGGGGCCGGCCGTGGGCCTAGGCCGGGTCCGCGCCCACCACCAGCCTCAGGGTGGGCAGAGCCAGGGGGCAGGGGGACAGAGGGACCTGAGGACAGACGAGCGGATGGAGGGAGGGCGGGTGCGGCGCATTCTACCCCACCCGGAGCCGGCCCAGCTCCTTGCGCTGCGAGAGGTGCGGTCACCTGGCCGGAGAGGCGCTGGGCGCCCCTGGGGCATTGAGGTGAGGGTCCCCCCAGGCCCGAAGCTTCCCAAAACCCCATGCCATTTTGGGCCCTGCCAGTTAGGAACTGGCGCTGGGGACGCCCCGAGCCACTGAGTGATGCCTCCTCAGGCCTGGGGTCTCCTGAACCCCATCACCTCGTGGGCTCGGCCGGATTGGGGCAGGGGCTGGATGAGCTCCCAGTTGTTGGCCGGAGCCTCTACTTAAGCCTGAGGCCTCAGCCGGGCAGCCCTGACAGTTCGAAGCCGGGACTGTGGGTGGGGTATTGTCCTCCTTAGGCTTAAGGCTGAGATCCCTGTCCCCTGGCAGTTTGAAGACTTGGGACCCTCCCCCTGGGAAACAGAGTCTCTTCCCAGGCCTGAGACCTTGCGAGTTCTTTTCCTCTTGTGGGCCCTGCCACTTTAGAGCAGAAGTTGGGGAAGCCTCTTGGGTTTTGGGGTGCCACCCCAGCCTGATACCTTCGGGATCTGAATTTCTCCCTGACCTTGGTACTAGGAAGGTGTCTGGGAGTATCGTCCAGGTGACGCTCTGGCTTGGGTCTGAGGCCTCTAGAAGTGCCGCGAGGCCCTGGTACGCCTGTGGGCTTGGAATTTAGAAGATGCTCCTGCCCACCTAGGCATCTCCCTGGGCCGTCCTGGGGTTTGTAAATTCATTTTTTTCCTTTCAGATATTCGAGTTTGCTTTATATTACTCTTTTTTCCATTTTGTTTATCCGCCATCCCCTTGGGAAAACCCTTCCATCCCTCAGTGAGCTGACAACAGGGACTCCCGCCTCCAGGTTCCGGTTGAGTGGTGGGGGCTGTGGAGTTGCCCTAGAAGAGACGGTCCTGGCTTTGCATTTTTGAAGTTTCTCTTTTGTGCCCATTGCTTCCTGGGGCGCTGGGCTTCCGTGCTAGGGGGTAGTTGTGGGGGGAGGGAAGAAGAAATTTCTTCTAGCCTGCCAGGTCTTAAGAGCATTGCACACAGAGGCGGACAGTCCAGGGGGCTACTGCATTTGAATTTCCTTAGCGTAAATGAGGTTTTAATTCCTCTCCTTTCTTCCCCCCTTTTACACAGAGCCCATGAGAAAACAATATGCAAACTTTTCCTAGTCATTTGTGAGGAATTCTCTGCCCAGGATCTCAGAGCAGTTTCTCAGGCTCATTTGAGGAAGTTGAGGCTCACCCAGGGGGTGGGCTTTGGGTGTGTGTGTGTGTGGGGGGGTGCGGTTCCAGCAAGGGAGATTCCTTAAATCTGCGGTCTGGGCTCCTTTCAGGAGGGCCCTAGGGTTTTGGTAGTTAATTCAGATCTGGCCCCAAACCTCGAGGGAGGAGCTGAGAAACAGAAGGAGCCCTTAGCCTGGATTCAAAATAGAAGCTTCTTAAACTTCTCTGCCTTTAAATCCTTAGGCATCCCCATTCACTGTGAGCCCCTGGGGATCTGAGCTGCTGAGGTCAGGGCTTTCCCCGGCTCTGGTTTTGTTCTCTCCCTCTCCTCTGAGCTGAGTTGTGTTGGCCTCCCCCCCGCCCAGCTGCCCTGGTGCCCTGTTTCCCCGGGGCAGGGGCTTCGGCGGCCTGGGATCTCTTCTATCTCCCTTCCGACCGGCCAGGGAGGGCTTGTGCCCTTGCGGATTGCTTCAGTTACCTGAGGATTTCAGGCTGTGCAGAATTATCTCAGCCTCCCTCACCTCTGTATTTATAGGGATATGGTTGGGTCAGATCCCCTGCTTTTGAAACTCAAGGAGGATAGAAACTAAGGCCTCCTTCATGCTCTAGAGCTTTCAGTAAGGATTTTGGGGTCAACACTAGAGAAGCCCCAGACAGAAAACCACACTGAATTTTCTTGGGGTCTCACTCTGCCCTCCTTGCACAGCCCTCACCTGGGAGCACCCCTCTCGGTTATCCAGTTGAAGCAAGTATTGCGATGGCTGCAGCAAAATTTCACTATTAAGACAACAAAGCTGTGCCCAGTTCCCTAGTTATTTTGGCACCAAATACACAGTTTCCAGGGAAACCGGCTTTTCCCCCCTCCTCTTCACTATGCAGGATATTACAATAAGATCTTCCCTGATGCTCTACTACAATGAGAGCCCTCCTCCCAGCCTCCTCTCTGGGGCTTCAGATCCTCCCAGGTGGCATTCTTCAATTTTGCAGTCCCTTTACTTTCTGAGCTCAGCCTGGGATGCGTTTCTCTGTCTGTTCCCCTTTCCCAGCCATAGCTGGGGCTCTTTCTGTGTGGGGCTCTTTCATGAGTCTCCCTCCCCAGCCCTCGCCGGCCTTGGGCTGTTCATTGACAAGTTCTGACCCGTGGGGCATGCAGAGAATGACTGAGTAGGCAGAGGAGCTGATAGTTGGCATGGCTTCTCTTGGGCTTTGCCTGATCCATTTCCCTGTCATTTTTCAGGGAGCTTTTGCCCTAGGGCTGGTGCCTGTGTCTAGTATAACCCTTGCCCCCTCTTCCATCATTTTTCTTCTCCTAACCAATTGATGGTGGTTCATTTGCTCCTTCATGACTTAACCAACTTGTTTTAATTCCAACATCCAAACAGATTTCAACTATGAGTACGTGCAGAGAGAAGCTCTCAGGGTTCCTCTGATATTTCGAGAAAAGGATGGACTAGGAATTAAGTAAGTTGCTGAAACTAATCGCTTCTTTCCCTGTCTCCCTCCCTAACGTGTTTTATAGCTTGGGGTGGATTTCCTCCACCCTTTTTTCCACCTTTCATGGCTGAGAAGGATCTTTATTATCTGGGGATAGTATTTCCTTGTTCAAGCCTTGACAAAGGGGAAAAACGCTCCAAAGATTGGTCTTTTTCAGAGAATTTGGGCAGAGAGGACATAAGGTAGTTAAACAGTGTTGACTTTTTTCCCTGACCTGCCCCAGTTATGTGCAGTGACTTCCTAAAGAGAATTGTGCCCCTCTCCCCAAATCAGGAGACTGAGGCAGGGCCTGAGCTGCAAGGGGATTGGCCAGCCTCTAAGCTCAGGCTCTCCCTTTGTGGGAAATTGGTCCTTTTCTGTGGAGGGTGCATTTCCTAGGCTGTTCCGCCCAGGTCTCCCCTTTGTCTGCCTGCCCTGGCACCTGCCTCGCCACTGTGTCTTGTTCCCTTTACATTCTCCTGGGGATCTGTGAGGACTCCAGGTCGGGGAGAGATCCGGGAGGCAGGCTGGAAGAACAGGTTTCCACCCCTTGGGCAGGGGTGGGGAGGAGGCTGAGGGTGTCATCCCCGCCTGCCTCCCTCTCCAGCATCTACTGCCAGACTCGCTCAAGAATCTCATTCCTACTAGTGGAAATGAAGCCTTTGGCATCATTGTTAATTAATGGTAAATGTCACCACAGTCATAGCCAGTGTTACCACGTCTCTGGAATTGGTATGATGTGCGTCTTTTTGTCCCTCTGAACCTAAAGGGATCCCTCCCACTTTTCATACAACTCCTTATGGAGAGTATTTTCTAGAAGAAGAGACACAGAGAAGGCCACTCACCCTAAAAGAAAGCAGGGTTTGAATGCCCAGCTCTGGCACTTACCCTTGACACCACACCTCCGTCTTCCCCGGAAAAGTGCAGTGGATGGTGGATGTCCCATCCTCTTTCCTGCAGCAGTGCTGAGTTCAGGTGTTGGGGAGAGTGAGGGGGTTTGGTTTGCCTCCTGAGCTGAGGAAGGGGCTCAGTGGTTTGGAGGTGACCCTCCTTTGAAGCACCAACTGGTCTACCACCCTCCCTCAGGGTTATCTCATTTTGGGTTCCCAAACTGAGAGCAAGGGATCCCTCTTGGAAAAATGGCCTCCTCCTGCCCCCCGAGTTAGGCCTAACTCTGTTGTTTCTGGCTTCTCACCAAATGTCTGTGCTCCACTTTTTCCAGGATGCCTGACCCTGATTTCACGGTCCGAGATGTCAAACTCCTAGTGGGTAAGTTGCTTGCCGTGTGCGCGCCTCAGAAATGCTGAAGTAGGGAGGAGGAGAAGGGGAAGGAGGCCATCGCCACCTGCCTAGTTAGATTTTTAACGGCCTCTGAAAAGAAAGTCCCTATGGGAGGAGGCAGGAGCAGGTGTGAGCTGCAACCGTCTCATTCTAGAGAAGAGGTCAGATCGCAAAGTCCCGAGAAGCTGTATTGGAGGGTACTTGCCAGTGCAGTTTTATGAGGCCGATTTGGACCCCAGCGTCCAGTTTGGGTGTCAGCAACGCAATCTTAGATCTCTCCTTCAAGTTTGTTTGTGGGTTGCTGTGTAAACACTGCGTGCTTTGTGACCCCTAAAAGACTTTCAGACATTCTTCCTGCTTCCTCAGGGTTCTAGACAGGTCTAGGGCGGGGCTTGCCTCTGAGTGCCCAGCAAATGTTTGTTAACTCCCTGAGCACCTGCAGAGTGTGGCTGAGCCCTGTGTGCTCCGGACTCCTGACCAGATAGCAGGCGGCCTTTCAGATCTCACAGAAAGTTGTTCAGTAAATTCGTTCTTTCCACAAGTGTTGCTCAAGTAGCTCCTACATGGCAGGCAAGTTCAGAGCTGTGAACATGACAGGCAAGACTCCTGCCCTCTTGGTGGGAGCGATGGATAACAAAGAAGTAGAGTTTTTTGGGTTTTTTTTAAGATTTTATTTTTTTCTTTTTTCTCCCCAAATCCCCCCGGTACATCCCACATGCCACAACTAGAAGGACCCACAACTAAAATATACAACTATGTACTGGGGGGATTTGGGGAGAAAAAGCAGAAAAAAAAAAGATGATTGGCAAGTTGTTAGCTCAGGTGCCAATCTTTAAAAAGAAAAGCAGTATCTTCTCAGAGGATAAGGGCTATGAGGAAATAAAGCAGGGTAATGGGATGGAGCTGTATTTTGATGGGGTGGCCAGGGAAGGCCTTGGGGTCCGCTGTGGGAAAGAACATTCCGGATTGAGGGATGAGTCAGGTCAAAGCGCAGAGGTAGGGGAGGAAGGGAAGGAGCGAGGGAGAAAGTAGTAGGAGACGAGAGAGGTCCCAGAGCCAGGCCTTGTAGGCCCTGGTCGGGAGTTTGGGTTTGACTCCTAGTTCGATGGGAAGCCACTGCGGAGTTTTAAAGTGGGGTGAGGGGGGGGTTGCTGTGTTATTTTCCTGGGGGCGTTTTCCAATTTTATTGAGAAATAATTGACGTACATCACTGTGTAAGTTTAAGGCGTTTAAGTATGACAGTTTGATTTACATATACTATAAAACGATTAAAACATTTTTTCATTTGAGATAAAATTCACGTACCATAAAATTCACCATTTAACCATTTTAGAGTGTACAATTCAGTGGTTTTTAGTATATGCAAAATGTTGTGCAACTGCCATCACCGTCTAATTTCAGAACATTTCCATCACCCCCGATGTAAACCCCGTACCTCCCAATTCTCTCTCTCCATCCCCTGGCAACCACTGATCTGCTTTGTACCTCTGTGGGTTTGTCTATTCTGGACATTTCGTATAAGTGGAATCACATAATATCTGGTCCTGTGTATCTGGCTTCTTTCCATTAGCCTAATGTTTTCGAGGTTCATCTGTGTTGTAGCGTGTGTAAGTACTTCATTCATTTTTATGAATGAATAGTATCCTGTTGTATGAATAGACTATATTTTGTTCATCCATTCTTCAGTTGGTGGACATTTTGATTGTTTCTACTTCGTAGCTATTAAGAATAATGCTGCTGTAACTATTCACGTACAAGTTTTTGTGTGGACATCCATTTTCATTTCTTTTCGGTATGTACCTAAGTGTGGAAATCCTGGGTCATAGAGTAACTATATTTAACCTCCTGAAGAACTCCCGGATTGCTTTCCAAAGCAGCTGTGCCATTTTACATTCCCATTAGCAGTGTATGAAGGTTCCAATTTCTCACATCCTCACCAACACTAGTTATTGTCTGTCTTTTTGATGATATCCATCCTAGTGGGTGTGAAGTGGTGTGATCTGATTTATGTATTATAAAAGCTGACCCTGGTGGCTGTGTGGAGGATGAAGGCAGCTGTCTAGTGGGTGTGTTGGATGCTCCAGCCTGAATAATTGACCCAAAAGTGTGTTAACTCAGAAGGGAGGACCAATTGGCTATGTTATAGATAGAAGAATCTCAGCTAATTGGCAAGGGCTTGCTCAGGAGATAGATTTTTTTTTTAAAGCTGGATTCTGGAAATGCTGAAGGAAGTGAATGTCAGAGAAGAAGGGGGCCAACTTCCAGCAGTGGGCAGAAGCTGGGACGATGGACCCCATAAATCAAGTCTCGGCACAGCCGACTCGGTCTGGTGGCTCAAGCCAGCCCCAGCCTTTGCTGTTGAACAAGCTTAATTTGAGGCCCAACTCTGCTACTTGACTCAGTGATTTTGGGCAAACTACTTAACCTACCCAAGCCTCAGTTTCCTCCTCTACAAGATGGACCCAATAGCAGAAATCAGCCTCAAAGAAGGATTCCATAAGAGAATGAATGAATGCTTAACATTACGCTTGATGACGGGTGCTTGATAACTGCTCCCCATTATTATTTATTATAATGGCAGAACGTGGATCTGATGAGATTCTCTTATGAGCAAGGATTTAAGCCAGATTCTCAAATCTGGGGTTCAGGCCACATCACAATCTTAATAATGTTGCTCTTGGCCCTTTTGAGGAGTTTTTAAGCCCTTTGCAGTTTTATTATGCTCTGGTTGTGCCCAGGCTGCCTCTTTTTTCCTTGAGCCTCATTCTTCTCATTGTGGAAGCAAGAGGGTCCAATCGGATGGTCCCAACATCCCGACATCCTTGCCAGTTCTTGAAAAGTCTGGGATGGCAAAGAAAGTGGCAATTGTAATACCTGCACCCCATGTCTCTTGGCATTTCTGTGATGATCAAATCGATGGAGGAAATATTAAAACTCTTTGTAAAAATATATTAAAAAGAAAAGGCGGGGGCCGGCCGCATGCCTGAGTGGTTAAGTTCTCCGCTCTGCTTCGGAGGCCCAGGATTTTGCCGGTTCAGATCCTGGGAGCGGCCTGGCACCGTTCCTCAAGCCATGCTGAGGTGGCGTCCCATGTAGCACACCTAGAAGGACCCACAACTAAAAATATACAACTGTGTACTGGTGGGCTTTGGGGAGAAGAAAGAAATAAAATATTAAAAAAAAAAAAAAGCTTTGTAAAAGTATAGCATGTTCTGACATGGTGAGTGATGCCTGCCTGTAATTGCAGTTAGTGTGGGGTGTTATTACAGCCATTTTAGTCTCAGAGTGCACACGGGCTTCCAGAGAGCAGTAATAGGACGTGTTTGTCATAGTGACCTAAGTGACAAATGTTACTCAAGCTGGCCTAAGCAAAGCAGAATTCATTGGCTTACGTAATAGGCTCTGGGTGTCACTTCCAGCCACATCCAGATCTAGGTGCTCCAAGAAGATCTCAAGAAGTCGACTCCTACTTTTCCTTTCTGCCTCCCTCTTTTGCTTCCTTTTTCTGGTTCCTTCTCAGGCCAGCTTCTCCCCATGTGGTGCCGAAGGTTGAGAGCCAGCAGCTCCAGGCATCCATCCTACAGGCTCAGGGTCCTCCTTCCCAACTCCCAATAATTCCATCAGCTGTCTCTGGATTGTCTCTGATAGTCTTAGCACACCCCCACCCCAGGAGCTGGTGACTGGCGTCTGCCCGGCAGAACCACGTGGCCTCAGCATAGGGAAGGAGTGATCCTCCAGTGTTGCTGGGCGGCATAAATATGCCCCTACCATAAATGGGAGTTCTGCTTTGAAGGGCAGTGTATGGGGGAGGCTGGACCAACTCTCCCACTTGGTGTGGGATCTCAGCCTCTGTCTTCCAGCCTCTTTCCCCCTCCCCAGGCCCTGTATCTTGGGAGGCACCTGTTTCAGAGGGGGACTGGTGCACGGCCAGCTATTTAGTCTACAGCTTGGGGCTACCGACTCTTCTCTAAGTCCTAAAATTGAGCTTTTTCTCTGCCCACTGGGAAGACAGGCACCCAGCCTCTGTTCCTAGCTCCCCGCATTTTAGAAAAAGGCACTTTCCATTTCTCTAATGCTGGACACTTAAAATAACTTTTTATTGAAGTATAATATACATATAGGAAAGTGCACATATAGTTAGCATACTGCTCGATTAACTTTAACAAATTGAACACACCAGGGTAACTGACACCCAAGGATCAGCCCCTCTTGTCCACTTACTATTCATGTCCAGTTAATACCCTCCACTGTCATCCCGGTTTCTCATAGCATGGGTGAATTTTCCTGTTTTCACACTTTATGTCAGTGGAATCATACAAGGTGTCTTCTTTTGGTTTTGGCTTCTTTTGCTGACCTTTTGTGTTTATGAGTTTCGTCCGTACTGTTGTGTGTGGTTGTAGATTATTTATTCTCATTGCTATATGAGATACTTCACAATTTATTTATTCATTCTGCTATTAATGGGCACTTGAATAGCTGCCATTTTAAGGCTATATGTATAGTGCTGTTATGAACATTCTAGAACATGACTTTTGGTGAACAGATGGCTGCATTTCTGTTGAGCATATACTTAAGAGCAGAATTGCTTGGGTCATAGAATTTGTGTGTATGTCCAGTTTTAGTGGATACTGTAAAGTAATTGTCCAGAGCCTTTGTTCTGGTTCTGATTGCTCTGCATCCTCACCATGACTTGATGTTTTCATCCTTTTCATTTCAGCCATGCTCCCATGCCAGTGGCGGTATGGTTGTATATCATTGTGGTTTTAGTTTGCATTTCTCTAATAACTAGTGAAATTAAGCTCCATTTCATATGTTTGTCTGCTGTTTGGATGTCTTCTTTTGTGAAATATCTGATCAAGTCTTTTCTCCATATGAGGAATAACTCTCCCCACGGCGCTGAAGTCTGGTTTCTGCCGTGAATCAGGGGGCTGCATTTCGGTGGGTCAGTTTCTGGGTGCTCTACTCTGTGTGCATCCCGAGGCCACCTTTCAACAGGATCTCTATCCCAGACAGTTCACTTAAGAGACTGGGACATTTTCGCATCTGTGGGTTGGGAGTTGGGGGGATAGGGAGACTGCAGAAGAGGTAATTCTAGTTACCTCTGAAGATGCTTTAAACCCTCGGAGGAAACGCGTCCATAAAGTGCCGGTCCCCACTCGCTCTCCGTACTTATGTTGCTGAGGGTTGGGATGGCCCATGGCTGTGGGGTCTTACACATGATCTCTTCGTTGTATTTCTCTCTAATGAGGATACCCAAACCAACGGATACTTTCTTTGTCCCTTTTCTTGAAAAATCCTCAGGACAAATCACCTCATTCAGTATTCGTTTATTCATCCAATTATAGTAATAATTACCTGTGTTTTACTGTGTGTTTATCATTTTGTCCTCACCAATAATCATATAAATTGTTATTGTTCACTTTTCCAGATGAGGGATCTGAGGGTCAGAGGGAAAAAGCCATACAGCTAGTGGGCAGTGGAGCCAGGACCTGAAGCCAGCTCCGGGTGTCTCCAAAGCTTTAGCTTTATGCCTTTCTACCCTAACCCTAACCCTAATCCTCACCTGAACCCAAACCTGAACCCGAGCCCTGACCATCCTCTGTTCATTCTTCATTCACACGTTTACTGGGTGTTGGGTTGTGTCTGGCTCTGTGCGAGGTGCTGGGGCTGAGGAGACTCATAAAACGTGGGCCCTGCCCTTGACGGGCCGTGTTTAGGGAGAAGACTTAAATTCTCACTCCTTAGAAATCAAAGATGGCTGACTTGTCCCTAGACCTTTTTTAAAGTTGATTTAAAATCATAGGCTTTTAAAATTTTAAACTCTGGAAGAGTTCTTAGAACTCTTCTAGTCTTGCTTTCCCATTTCACAGGTGGGAAAAACTGAGGCCTGGAGAGAGGTGACTTGCTAGTAGACAGCACATCAGATTCAAATATAGGTTTGAATTTCAGCGATTGGGAGATGATGCTTGTAACAGAACCCCAGGGGAAAAGTAGACCTGTCGGGGGAGGGGCGGTAGATGAGTTCAGTTCCGGCCACGTTGAATTTGAGCTCAGAAGAGAAGTCCAGTTGGACAGGCGCGGGGGCAGCCACCTGGCAGGACAGATGGAAATGCATGGAGGGGAAGGTGCCTGAAGTCAGGAGAGCTGACGATCATGAGCCCCCAAGCGAGGAGGGTTTCAGAGGGGTTCTGTTATGTTCTCAGGTGTGTCTTCTCTTCAAGATGAACACCCACCTCTGTGATTTGTTCTGTTTCTCTTTTCCTGGAAAGCTAGTGCTCTGAAATAAAAATCTTGATAGTGCTGGGGCCTAGGGGACTATACTTGCTTCTTCCCATTGTTTGCCTAATAGGAATCGTTCTCCCGTGGGGGAGCTCCTTAGAATAGAAATAATAGCATTAGCTGCTGTTTACTGAGATCTTATTATAAGCCAGGGACCTCATCTATATTATTTCATGTGATCCACATAAAGCCCTATTTATCACTATCCCCGTTTTATAGATGTTAAAACTGAGGCTCAGTGACTTGTCCACAGTCCAATAGCTAGTGCGTGAAAGAGCTGAGATTTATGCCTGTATCCGTCCGACCGTAGAGCCATTCTCCCAACTTCTGCACGGAACTGGGGCTGGCTCTCGGCATCTCCTAATCAGAAAGCTTTGTTGATGTTGGCTTGGGTGTCTTTTTGGATTTTCTTGTCTGATTGAGTTTAGCCCTGATTTGTGAGTCTGGGTTTGTATCTTATGCCCATCTCTCCATGAGGGTCAGGGTCATGAGCCCAGGGTGCAGAGGACCCTGGATCTGTCCTGGCAAGAGTTGTTAAGGTGCCAAGGTGAGAAGCCAGAAGATATTCGTGTTCAAGGAAAACCTGGGGACCCTTGCAAGCATCTTCTTATTTCGCAGTGAGGAAACCGAGGCCCAGATCTTGGAAGAGATTGGGTCCAAGTCGTGCAGTGACTCTCAGCCCTGGGCCCTCTCTTTGCTACACCTTGCACCTCCACTTTGAGTCCGTGGCCTCAATAGGACCCCTGCTTCTAAGTTTACAAAGTGCTTTCAATAATTCACTAGGCGGGTCCTATTAGCTCAACTTTACAGATGAGGAAACTGAGTCCTGGAGAGGTTCGGGGACAGACCCGAGGCCTCACTGCTAGGAAATAGCGGGGCGGGATTTGAACCGTGGCCAACACTCTCACTGAGAAACACTGTCTCTGTGAGGTGGATGAGGAGCTACTCCCAAGGAGCAGAATAATAAACCAGTCCCGAAACTTGAGGATGATAGACAAGGCTCCAGAGTGATGATGAGGGGGCAGTTGTGTGCACTCTCTGGAGAGCAGGCTCAGGGGCAGTTTGGGGTCAGTGGCCATGTGTGCTTTCTAGTAGCCTTCAAGGTGACTTTCAGTGGCCTCCTCCTGGCTGGAGCCCATGGCTCTTGGAGCTGACTGATGGAGCCTTCAAAGCAAGGGCCATGGGGCCGTGGATTAATTTCTGCTGCTGGAATTTGTTGGATGTGCGTAGCCTGTGAGCCCAGAGAACCAATGAGACTGGAGGGAGGGGAGGAGGGAGGGGAGCGAGGAGGGGAGGAGGGTTGAGCTGACGGCCTAGTTGGGAACGCCCGGCACCGCTCCCATGTGGAAGATTTCTCCTGTAACCCAGTGACTTCAAGAGCCCGAGAGTTCCAGTGCTGTAGATCCCTGGCAGGTTCCAAGGAGCAGCTTGTTCTGTCACCTGCTCCAGGTGTGGCTGCTCCCCAAAGCTTGGAAGGCCACATTCCATTCTTAGCGCTGATCTGTCCCTTCTGTCCCGTGGGGCACCTGCCTCCTCTGGTGCTGAGCTTCCTGCTTGGAGACTGGCCACTTGTGCCCCGCTCCCCTTGGCCACCAGTAGCAGATCAGACTGGGAACCTGAGAAGATGGAGCACCGATTCTTAATCTCCCAGCTCAAACGGAAAGGGACTGGCAGACCCCAAGTGTCCCCAGTGACCCTCAGGCGAGCCTCTCGGTCTCTTCCTCCTTCTGCTTCCCTCTAGTTCACGTTTAGGGGGTCTGATCTGAGTATTTAAGAACTAGGCTGAAAATCAGTGTGTCGACCCTGAAAGAGGACCTACAACTGACCTAACGCAGTGGTTTTCGAAAGGAAATCCCAGGAATCCGGGTCTGAATTCTGAGCGCCCCCCTTCCCCCTTCAGCCTGAGCTGCTTGTTTTTATTTATGCATTTGGCTCTTGTCAAAGCCTCTGTTTGATGAAAGAGTTCTGTGGCAACGATAAAAAGTATAAAGGTCAGCTTCTTCCTGTCTTTCCACACGAGGTAGCTCAAGTCTAGAGCAGGGTCAGTCAGGGTGGCCGGGACTCGAGCTCAGTCCATGGCTCTTGGCAGTGTCCCGGCGGCCCTTCGGGCCCCCACTGCTCATTCTCTGGCCTCCTGTGGGTCATCGCTGACTGAGGAACCAGTCGGGCACCCGTGCCTCCAGTGTGGTTCTTCAAGTGAGAAGAATAGAGCCCAGAGGGGGGCTGTGGTTTCAGGGTTAAAATCGAGGTGCCTGAGAAGTCCACATACGGGAAGAAGGAGTTCCCTTTCCCTTTCTGTCTGATTGCGACAGCACCTTAGTTTGTATTTAGAACCTCATGCTTCTGTCCAAGCCTCAGACCTGCTCAGTGGCTTGTGGCTAAATGTGTTGCAGACCCTACCATGTGGCAGATACCATGTTAGGCTCTCTTACATTAATGGGCCCCCTTTACAAATAAGGACTCTCTAAGTCTCGAAAGGGTAGATGAGTCCCCTGAAGCGACTTAGCTAGTAACAGGGCTGGGATTTATGAAAATACTTTTTATTGGAGAGAATTTTAAAAAGTAACAAGAGTAGACAAAGTATAATGAACTCCCATGCACTCCTCACCCAGCCCCAACACCCATCAATCTGTGGTCTGGCCCCTTCCATGCCCCATCCGCTTCTTCCTCTCCCGCAATATTTGAAGCATATCCAGACATCATACCATTTTATTCACAAAGTTTTCAGTATATAGTTCCAAATGAGAAGGGATTTTGCTTTTTTTTGCTGAGGAAGATTCACCCTGAGCTACCATCTGTGCCACTCTCCCTCCACTTTGTATGTGGGTTGTGGCCACAGCATGGCTGACGAGTGGAGTAGGTCTGTGCCTGGGATCCGAACCTGCAAACCCTGGGCTGCTGAAGCAGCGTGCTCGTAACTCAACCACTATGCCACGGGGCTGGCCCTGGGAAGGGATTTTTAAAAACATAATTACAGTAGCATTATCATACTTTATTTTTTAAAGACTATAATTCCTTAAAATTAGTAAATACTCAATTCATTCTTCAAATTTCCAGTTGTTTCATGTATATCATAAATATTACATTCTTTCTTTTTTTTTTTGACAGTCATATGAATCAGAATGTAAATATGGTCCTTGTGTTGGGACTGGCTGAGATGCCTTTTAAGTCTCTTACAATCTCTGGCTTCTCCCTCCATTTCCCTCCAATCTGAAGATTTGGGTTGTTTGATCTGTAGAGTTTTCCATTTTCTGGATTTTGCCAATGGCATTTCCTGGGAGTAGTTTAATTTCTTCCTCTGTCCTCTGTAGTTCCTGTAAATTGCTAGTTGGATGTAGACACTTGATCAGAATTAGGGTCTCTCTCAAGACACAAAAATGCACACATTCATTCATTTGTTCATTCATTTTTTCTGGCAAGACTAACTTCGTAGATGGTGTTCTGTGTTTCTGTCAGAAGGCACGTAATGTCAGAGCATCTCTCTCTCTGATGTTAGCAACCGTTGATCTTTGATGTCTAGCTCCGTTAGTTTATTAAGGGTTGCAAAGTGGTGATGGTCTAATTCTGTCATTCCTTTGTCGTTTAGTGACTGGGTTACATCTATGGAGAGAAAATTCCCCTCATCTGCTGTTTGGTTTAGAGCTGGTCCTTATCTCGGATGGGCTAGACTCCTAAGCCACAGTGGTCACTTCTACCAGTGTCCTTCTGCCTCCCTAGGCAGTATGCTATTGTTTATGCATTTCTCACTGTCACCTGGGGGCCAGAACCCAGCAGGACTGAGTTTTCTGGTTACTGGTACATTTGTGTTTCCCTGGGGGTTTATGGAGCCCAGGCACCTAGGAGACCTGACTTCTCTTCCACCTCCCTCCACTCTCACTCCCACCCCTCCCACAGACTGTGGCTTCCAGGACACCTGGGGAGCTGGATAGAGCTCCCTGCACACCAAATAAGCTATTCTTAGAACTAAGTGCCCTAGCCTTCCGCTCCTAATACAGCCACTCGGCCTCTCCCACCCTTGGGCCTCTTCCCTGCATGCTCCCCTCCCCCACATCGGCTCCAGCTGCTCCTCACTGCTCTAACCACCCGAGTCCTGACTTCCCTTTTCATCTGTGGGCGGAGCAGTCTGAGGTGGGGTCAGCTGGGGACCTGCAACTGACTAAGAGCAGAGGGAAGTGAGGGTGCATAGGGAGCCCTGGGCATTGTGATGGAGGGCGGGGGCTGGAAGTCTGGTTAGTGCTCAAAAAAGTGAAAATAGACCTTTCCTTCTGCGATCAGTGACGGTTGTCCCAGGGCTGGGGTTCCTGACTGCTCAGGACTTCCAGATATTTTCCGGGTTGGGGGAATCATCTTCCTTGGTGGGGAGCTTACACATAACCACCTCCCGGTCATTTCTTCAGGTTAACTGTCATTTGTATGTGAAGTCACATGTCACCTGCTGCACAGGACATAAAAGTGAATAGCATCCAACATTTGTTTATTCATTCCACAAGTATTTACTGAGATCCCGCTATGTGCCAGGCCCTCCATTCTAGATACTCAGGATAGAATAGTGGGCAAGACAGACAAGTCTCCTGCCCTTGCAGCATTTACGGAGTAGTAGGGGAGAAAGACAAGAAACAAGTAGACAAAGAAATCTAGTATTTAGGATGAAATGATATGATGTCATCGAGGATGACATTTTCTCTTTGTGAAGCCACTAGGCAAATTACCCAGGTTATTTATACAGAGTGTCTGTCCTGTGACAGCTTGTACTAGCGCCGTGGGGGAGGCCAGGGGCCTTCCCTGCTTCAGATCTGACATTTATGGAGCCATGTATCTAGGTTCACCCAGTAATTCTCTCGTTGGCCCTTGTGTTTTTTCCTCAGGCTGCTATAACAAAGTACCACAAACCGAGAGGCTTAAAACCACAGTAGTTTATTCTCTCACGGTTCTGGAGGCCGAAAGTCTGAACTCCAGGTGTTGGCAGGGCCGAGCTCTCTCTGAAGGCTCTAGAGAGGATCCTGCCTTGCCTCTTGCAGCTTCTGCCGGTTGCTGGCTTCCTTGGCGTTCCTTGGCTTGTAGATGCAGCGCTCCAGTCTTTGCTTCCGTCTCTACACGGATGTGTTCCCTCTGGTGTTTCTGTCCAAATTTCTCTTGTTTTATAAGGACACCAGTCCTTGGCTAAGGGCCCACCCTAATCCAATCTGACCTTGTTTTTAGCTTGATCTCATCTGCAAAGACCCTATTTCCGAATAAGGTCACATTCACAGGTATCAGGGGTTAAGACTTGAACATATGTTTTTGGGGAACACAATTCAACCTACAACAGCCCTCGAGACAAGTGGGTACTAAAGTCTGTTAGCAGGATAGAGGGGACTGGGATCAGGCCGGGTGAGGAGAGAGCCAACTTAGGTCATGCTTTCTGTGTCTCCAGCATTTTATAGGGGTCATCTCGGTTAATCCCACAACTTTTTTTTTTTTCTGCTTTATCTCCCCAAATCCCCCTGGTACATAGTTGTATATCTTAGTTGCAGCTCCTTCTAGTTGTGGCATGTGGGACGTTGCCTCAACACAGCCTGATGAGCGGTGCCATGTCCACGCCCGGATCCGAACCTGCGAAACCCTGGGCCACTGCAGTGGAGCACGCGAACTTAACCACTCGGCCACAGGGCCAGCCCCCCACAACGTTTTTTTTAAATTTAATTTTAAATTTTTACTTACCTATTTTAAAAATTACTATTGAAATTTTTCCCCATACTAGTTTTATTTTTTTTAATACCTTGACATATGCGAAGTAAATAACATTTTCAGAGTGTTAAGGTATAATTTTGCAAATTACTACATCCTAGTAACTAAATGATACTGTTAAACTAAATTATTTTAAAGCTGTGTCTCTTTTTCACAAAACATGATTTGTCATTTATTCTTGCATTTACCAAATGATAATGAATCTCAGATGCTTTTTATTTTGTCTACATTTGGACTAAGAATGAAAATGATAATTTATAGGGGGCCGGCCCAGTGGCCAAGTGGTTAAGTTCGCGCTCTCCGCTGCGGCGGCCCAGGGTTTCGCTGGTTCGGATCCTGGGCGCGGACATGGCACCGCTCGTCAGGCCACGTTGAGGCGGTGTCCCGTATGCCACAAGTGGAAGGACCTGCAACTAGGATATACAACCATGTACCAGGGGGGATTTGGGGGGATAAAGCAGAAAAAAAAAAAAAAGACTGGCCACAGTTGTTAGCTCAGGTGACAATCTTTAAAAAAAAAAAAGAAAATGATAATTTATAGATCAATATATTTATACAAGTGAGTGGGAGATATATGTGTGTGTGTGTGTATATACACACATGGGATTAAGTGAGCTTACAAGTGTTGCATCAGCTGTCTTACAAAGGCAAGTATCTTGATATATACAAGGTATATACGTGTTTGAAAACACACTTGTGCCCAAATTTTAATCACAATTACATGTGCCTATATATATGTCCTGCAAGGAAGGTGTTATGTGTCTTAAAAATATCAGTGATTTTTACACTGCTGTGTACTAACCATGAATAACTGAATAGATGACATCTAATTTCTTTTAAAGAGCTTTTCTTTTCTTTTTTTTTTTTTAAAGATTTTGTTTTTCTTTTTTCTCCCCAAAGCCCCCTGATACGTAGTTGTGTATTTTTAGTTGTGGGTCCTTCTAGTTGTGGCATGTGGGACGCCGCCTCAGTATGGCTTCATGAACAGCGCCATGTCTGTGCCCAGGATCCGAACCGGCGAAACCCTGGGCTGCTGCAGTGGAGCGCGCGAACTTAACCACTTGGCCGTGGGGCTGGCCCCTAAAGAGCTTTTCTAAATGTACATATATATATTATATACATATCTATATTAATGCTTGCTTATATGATATATTTATATACACATTTGTTACATGCATTATATGTGTATCACATATGTCTGTCATATATGCTAATAAAAATGGATAAATATACTCCTTTAAGAAGACTTTTTAGAATTAGATTTGCCATTTTTTTGGGAAATCTTTTAATTATCGTCTTCTTTGATTTGGGTTGTATATAAGTTGGCATCAAACATGATACCAACTTTATAGAATAACATTGAGATGATGACCTGCCATTTTGGGGTCGTCAGAATTGTATGCTTATTGCCCATTAGTTCTGTTGTGCAAGTTGAGAATCAGGTTGGTGAGTCAGAGTTGTTCTGAAAGAGAAGGGGCTTATCCAGTCTTGTTTGAGATGGGCAAGGAGGGGAAGCTGTGGCTTGTATACAGATCTTTAACTTCTCTACGCTGAGAGGTGGGGCACATTTGGTGCCCTTAATTAAAGGTCTTTCATTTGCCTCCAGAATTAACTGTCTGAATGTTTTAAAAAAATTTTAGTTAAATTTTTTTTTCATAGCTTTTTTTTGAGATAGGTGGTTTTAGTTCCAGGTTTCAGATGAGAACACTGGGATAGCTGGCCTAAAGATCTTATGCTGTGAAGACTGGAATCTGAAACATGAGTCCTTGGATCCATCTTTTTTGGGGGGGATGTATGTGAAATATATTATATGTGCCAAGAAGTTTAAAGAAAGATTATAGGGGCTTGTCTGGTGGCATAGTGGTTAGGTTCGTGCGCTCTGCTTCTGTGGCCTGGGGCATGCCAGTTTGGGTCCCAGGCAAGGACCTATGCATCACTTATCAAGCCATGTTGTGGCAGGTATCCCACATATAAAATAGAGGAAGATGGGTGTAGATGTTAGCTCAGAGCCAATCTTCTTCAGCAAAAAGAGGATGATTGGCAGCAGATGTTAGCTCAGGACTAATCTTCCTAAAAAAAAAACCCAAAAGACAAAAAACAAACAAACAAAAAGATTATAAAATGAACACCTGCCACCCAGGTTAGGAAGTATTGCAATTCCTTAGAAGCTCCAGTGTGACCCTCCCACCTCCAGGGTGACCATTGTCTTGTATTGTTTCCTGGGGTGGCCATAATGGAGTATCACAAACTACGTGGCTTAAAGCCACAGAAATTTAGTCTCAGTTTCAGAGGTCAGAAATCCGTAATCAAGCTGTTGGCAGCATCAGTTCCTTCTGGAGGCCCTGAGGGAGAATCCTTCCTTGCCTCCTCCAGCTTTTGGTATTCCTTGGCCAGTAGACGCATCACTGCAATCTCTGCATCTCTGCCTCTGTCTACACGTAACCTTCTTTTTTTTTTTTGAGGAAGATTAGCCCTGAGCTAACTATTGCCAATCCTCCTCTTTTTGCTGAGGAATATTGGCCCTGAGCTAACACCCGTGCCCATCTTCCTCTACTTTATATGTGGG
Source organism: Equus caballus (assembly GCF_041296265.1). Lineage (NCBI taxonomy): Eukaryota > Metazoa > Chordata > Mammalia > Perissodactyla > Equidae > Equus > Equus caballus. The sequence continues at coordinate 24,356,517 of NC_091691.1, read as the reverse complement.
ATGCCTACCACAGCATGGTTTGCCGAGAGGTGCCATGTCCACACCTGGGATCCGAACCAGTGAACCCCTGGCTGCCGAAGCGGAACGTGTGAACTTAACCGCTGCACCACTGGGCTAGCCCCACGTTACCTTCTTTTAAGGACACTTGTCATTGGATTTAGGGCCCACCCTAAGTCCAGGATGATCTCGTCTCAAGATCCTTACCTTAATTACCTCTGCAAAGACACTTTTTCCCAATAAGATCCTATTCCTAGGTTCTAGGAAGATAACTCTTTTTGGGGGGCCACCCATACTTGGGCTGAAAGAGTCTGTGGCCCAAGTGCCTGAGCTGTGAGGAGAGGAGACTCACACGCAAGAAACAGGTAAAAGAAGAGAGCGAGAAGTGGAAGAAATGAAGTTCTTGTTCCAGCAGAGTGGAGGAAGTAGATGAGATTTAAAATAATGTCTTCCGTTGCTTTTTTAAAAAAATAATGATTGAAGTGAAATTCACGTAACAACATAAACGATTTTAAAGTGAACAATTCGATGGCATTTAGGGCATTCGCAATGTTGTGCAACCGTCGCTTCTGCTAGTTCACGAGGTTGTACAACCATCACCTCACTCTAGTTCTGGAACATTTTCATCACCCTGAAAGGAAACTCGTACCCATCAGTGGTCACTCCCATTTCCCCTCCGCCCAGCCCCTGGCAACCACTCGCTACTTTTCATCTCTATGGATTTACCTGTTGTGGACGTTGCATATAAATGACATCATGCAGTATCTGCCCATTTGTGTCTGGCTTCTTTCACTGAGCATCATGTTTTGAGGTGCCTCCATGTTATAGCAGGTGTCAGTTCTTATTCCTTTTGGCTGAATAACTTACATGATTTTTAAGACGTTTGAAAGAAAAAAATACTTTTTTTAAAAGATTTTATTTTTCCTTTTTTTCCCCAAAGCCCCCTGGTATATAGTTGTATATTCTTAGTTGTGGGTCCTTCTAGTTGTGGCATGTGGGATGCTGCCTCAGCGTGGCCTGATGAGCGGTGCCATGTCTGCACCCAGGATCCGAACCAGCGAAGCCCTGGGCGGCTGAAGCAGAGAGCACGAACTTAACCACTCGGCCACTGGGCTGGCCCTCAGAAAAAAATGCGTTTAGAAAAACCCAACTTTCTTGGTCATTTAGAGCTTGAGGTTTGTTTTTTTTAAAATAGCTTTATTGAGATATACTTCACATACCATATAATTCACCCATTTAAAGTATACAATTTAGGGGCCGGCCCGGTGGCGCAGTGGTTAAGTTCTCAGGTTCTGCTTTGGCGGCCCGGGGTTCGCCAGTTCGGATCCCGGGTGTGGACACAGCACTGCTTGGCGAGCTATGCTGTGGTAGGTGTCCCACATATAAAGTAGAGGAAGATGGGCATGGATGTTAGCTCAGGGCCAGTCTTCCTCAGCAAAAAGAGGAGCATTGGCAGTAGATGTTAGCTCAGGGCTAATCTTCCTCAAAAAAAAAAAATAAATAAAGTATACAATTCAGGGGCCGGCCCCATGGCTGAGTGGTTAAGTTCAGGAGCTCCACTTCAGCGGCCCAGGGTTTCGCCGGTTCGGTTCCTGGGCACGGACATGGCACCACTCATCAAGCCATGCTGAGGCAGCATCCCACATGCCACAACTTTCTAGAAGGACCCACAACTAAAAATACACAACTATGTACTGGGGCTTTGGGAGAAAAAAGGAAAAATAAAATCTCTAAAAAAAAAAAGTATACAATTCAGTGTTTTTTTTGTCTGTTCCTGGAGTTGTGCAACCATCACCACAGTCAGTTTTTAAACATTTTTATCACTACCCATAAAAACCCCTCACCCATTAGCTGTCCTGACTACGTTTTAGGATCTTAAGCCGTCAGTCCACTGGACTGGCTGGCAGAGATTTCACTGGCTCTGACTTTCCACCGCCTCCCTCTCTCCACCTATAATTATAGATGAAATTGGCTGATTGGGTAACACCACCTACCTGTAGGCACTTCTTGGAAGGGTTGTTTTTTTTTTTAAAGATTGGCACCTGAGCTAACAACTGTTGCCAATCTTTTTTTTTCTGCTTTTTCTCCCCCAAACCCCCAATACATAGTTGTATATTCTAGTTGTAGGTCCTTCTAGCTGTGGCATGTGGGACACCGCCTCAACTTGGCCCAATGAGCAGTGCCATGTCCACACCCAGGATTCGAACTTGCCCTGGGTCGCAGAAGCGGAGCACTCGCACTTAACCACTCAGCCACAGGGCCAGCCCCTCTGGAAGTGTTTTATGTGCATTATCTCATAAGTTTCAGGACAACCCCATTGGCTGGCTACCTTTTTTGTCCTCCTGTTACAGATGGGGAAACTGATACTCAGAGAAACTGGGGCCTGAGGCTCAGCTGAGGTTTGAACCCATGAAATCTTAGCTTAACCACTGCATAGTGCTGACAGGGGCGGCGCAGCCCTGGGCCTTCTGTGCTGACTGTGATTTTCGAGTCCGTTATCCCATCTCCTACCTGCCCAACAGGGGGCTTCGCAGACGTGCCGGAAGCGAGGTTAGGGAAGAGAGGCAGAGGGAGGCAGGATGCAGGCGGAGAGTGAGGAGGGCTTGGGTGCCTGTTCTCCTCCCACCTCCCCCACTCTAACAGCAGGGCCTCTGCCAGGTGGGCATTCCAGAAAAGCTGAGCAGAGCCCACCTGTTCCAGGAGCCCTGGTAAGGAAGGAGCCAGCACTTGCCTAGAACACGGCCAGAATTTCCAGCAAAGTTCAGGGATGCCCCCTGGTGGATCTGCACTCCTGACTCAAAAACAAAGCTGTTCTCCCATGACCCTGAGGCTTCCCAGGATCCACCACTGGGTTCGGAGCCAGCCACTGAAGGCCGGGATCATTTTTCAACCTTGGCACATGATCAAGATTCAGGGCAGGGGTCGGGGATAGGAGAGGGGATATGAGCCTGGGCTTCGGTATTAGATGGAATTGGCTTCAAATCCCAGCTCTTCTGCTCACTAACTGGGCATTTAGGGGCAAGTTCGTTGTCCAAGCCTCAGTTTCTCATCCATCGACTGTGTATGCTGCGGTCGACGTTCTACCTCCCAGAATTGTCAACACAATGAAGATAACCTGGGTGGAGAGCTTGCCTGTGCTCGAGCGCTCAGTGTTAACTGTTCTCATGGGTAGAAAGAGTATGCTCTGGGGCCCCTGAGCCACTCACATCATCTCTCGACCTTGGTTTCCTCATCTGTAAGGTGGGGACAGTCCTACCCAGCTTCTGGAGTGGTTGTGAAGATTAGATATTGAACCCAAAAGATAGTAACACCCAAGTTGTCCTGCGCGCTTAGGGGATTACTTTTATCCTTCGCTTCCTACTATGTGAAAAGCACTGTGTATTTATTCAACAAATATTGACCGTGGGCCTTTTATGGGGCCTGTTGTGGGGCAGGCTCTGTGCACAGAGCTGAGTGTGTAGCGACGAACCAGATGGGAATATGGCTCACATCAGTGTGTGAGTTCCATGAAGATTTGTGCCGGTTTAAGGGTCGCCGGCCTTTCTCCGTGGAGGTGCAGAAAGTAGGTTTTGCACGTTCTGCCGGCCATTCAGTCTCTGTGAACTCCTCAGCTCAGCAGTGGGGGCGTGGAAGGAGCCAGAGGTGATATGTGAACTGAGTGGGGCTGTGTGCTAGTAAAACTATGTATGAACTGGAAATTTGAGTTTCATAGAATTTTCACATCACAAGATATTCTTCTTCTTTTGATGTCCCCCCCCACCACTTAAAAATGTGAAAACCTTTCTTAGGTCGTATGTAGGCCATTTAAGGCCATGTAAAAACGGGCGGTGGACTGGCTTTGGCCCTTGGGCTGTCGTCTGCTGACTGTTCTTAGTTTAGTCTTTGCTGCTGGGTAGCTTTGAACAAGGTGATCCCCTGCTCCCTATTCTTTTCTTTGCTTTTTTTCCCCCTGGTTTCCACGTTTCTGAGTCTCCATGGACTGTGTATTTGTCACTGAGCTAATGAGGAATTGGGATCTTTCCTTACCAGATGGTGGGCGTCTCGTTGCAGTCATGATGCTTATTTTGAGTCCTAACAGACAGGAGGTGCCAGCTTTCCTCATCAATCACCACGGATTTGGCAATCTGCTTTGTGTCTGCCTTCTCCCCTTTCCGAGTACTTCCACTTAGCTTTGGTGGTTCTCGCACCTTGGCTGGAGTTCTGGAGCCATTATTGTTTCCATTTTAGAGATGAGGAGCAGAGGCCGTGAAGGGTCATGATTTCCTCCAGGGTTTAATCAGCGGTGGCCCCAGGGCTAGCACTGGAGGTTCCTGTCTCTGGTCCAGAGCTGTTCCCCGCTCTCTGGGAAGCCGTGAGAGGCACGCAGCCTGCTGCTGGGATGAAAGTCGGGCCTTTGCTGAGAAGGGCCCTCATCCTCTGTGCTTTGGCGGGCCTGCGTATGAGAAGTCACGTGTCACGTGCTGTACAGGGCAGCCAACATTCATCTTTTGTTTGTTCCATGAGTGTTTGCTGACCTCCCACTATGTGCCAGGCTTTGTTCCATGTACTTGGGATAGAATATTGAGCAAGACAGACAAGACTCCTGCTCTCACGATGACTACAGAGTAGTAGGGAAGAAAGACAGCAAAGTGGACAAAGAAACACAATATTCAGGGAATTGCAATTAGTGCTCAGGAATGACGGGGGACCCATTCATTTGTGTACCAGACACTGTGCCACTGCATCTGGAGTACTTCGTCTGATTTAATCCTCCCAACTAGCCTATCAGAAGAGACAGCAAGATGAAGACAAGGAAGTTCAGAGAAGTCAAGTAACTTTCCTGGCCTCACAGACTAGGGAGGGAGATTACTAAACAACTAGTTATCTACAGAGATAAGCACTGTCCTGGTGCTATGAATAAGCAGAAAGGCCTTGATACCGTGCTAAGGGATTCTTCGGTAGGCAGTGGGGAGCCATGGAAGGTTTTAAGCAGAGAGAGGAGTGTCTGTATATGGTCTCTGTTTTAGAAAGCAGTGTGGAGGATGGGTAGGAGGGGATAGTTGGAGACCCCTTAGGAAGCTCTTGAGGCCACCTGGTAGAGTAGTAATGGTGGACTGGACTTGAGTGGAGGCCGTGGTGTTGCAGGGAAGCAGACGGATTGGAGAGAGGTTCAGTAAGAAAAGCAGCAAGATGAGGTAATTGAGCAGATGTGGTGTAGGGCTGAGGCGTATGGGAAACCCTAGAGGAGGAGGAGGTTTTGTTTGGAGGCTCCCAAGTGGGATCTGGACCCCAAGCCGGCAGGAGCCACCAGCGTGTGCATTCTGCCCCCAGGTAGCCGGCGGCTGGTGGACGTGATGGATGTGAACACCCAGAAGGGCACGGAGATGAGCATGTCCCAGTTTGTGCGGTACTATGAGACGCCCGAGGCTCAGCGGGACAAGCTGTACAACGTCATCAGCCTCGAGTTCAGCCACACCAAGCTGGAGCACTTGGTCAAGCGTCCGACTGTGGTAGGCCCCTGGCCGCGGTGCCTTCCCCTGACACCTTCCACCTCCTCCTCTCCTTGCCCTGCCTCTCTTGCTGCTACACAGGTTCAAGGCCAGCCTGTGCCAGCCCTGGGGGAGGGTGGGAGGGTTGTTGGGAGCAGGAGGAAGCGGTTGAATTGGTGAGACGGCCCAGCTTAAGAGTACCCAGAGACAGGAAGTTCTGACGGTGGTCTGACTTTCAGGTGGACCTGGTGGACTGGGTGGACAACATGTGGCCCCAGCACTTGAAGGAGAAGCAGACAGAAGCCACGAATGCCATTGCAGAGATGAAGTACCCGAAAGTGAAGAAGTAAGACTGCCTGGCTGGCGGCGGGAGCTGGGAGGCGGTGACTCACAGCCTTGGGGGGCCTGAAAAGGGGTCTCTGGCTGTCCATGAAGGCTTGAGCATCACTTTGCAGCCAGTCTTCTCCAGAGCTGAAGGAATGAGCCCAGGCCGAGGCCACAGCCCCACAGGGGTGCTGCTGGCATGTAGGGGGTGGGGGTCCCTGGTGTGGGCAGGTTGGGATCTTGCTTCCCTGGAATGCAGGGTCTCTGTATTCTGCTCTGGGTCTGGAATCTTCATCTAGATGGTCCTTTGACCTTCCTGCCGGCTCTCCCTGGAGGGTTGTGATCTGAAGAGGAGGGAGAGTAATGGAACTGTCTCTCTGAGTGCCTGTGTGTTCTTGTCAACATTTGTTTGCTCTCTCTAAATGACAGCATGCCTTGGGCATGGGCGTTTTCAGTGGGACCCACCCACCATGGACACTTTGTTTCTGTTGAGGGATGGGGAGAGGTCTGGTGTTCTTCTTCTTCTTCTTCTTTTTTTTTTTTGCTGAGGAAGATTCTCCCTGAGCTAACATCTGTTGCCAATCTTCCTCTTTTTTTGCTTGAGGAAGATTAGCCCTGAGCTATGCCAGTCTTCCTCCACTTTGTATGTGGGTCACCACCCAGCATGGCTGATGAGCGGTGTAGGTCCATGCCTGGGATCCAAACCCACGAACCTGGGCTGCTGAAGTGAAGTGTACTGAGCTTAACCACCATGCCACAGGGCCAGCCTCTGCTTCTGGCTTTTGAGATCCGGGGCCTCTGATCCAGAAGAACCTTTCCCAAAGAAAGCCTCAGGGCACTTACTCGCCAGATGTTCCTTAGACGGTGCCCTTTAAGTGGGAGGTTGGCGTGGGGCTGGGAAAGTGGCCACATCTAATTGCAGGGAAATCGCTACATGGGATGTGACCAGCAAGTCCTGAGACCAATTGTTTTTTTTTTTTTTTTTGAGGAAGATTAGCCCTGAGCTAACTACTGCCAGTCCTCCTCTTTTTGCTGAGGAAGACTGGCCCTGAGCTAACATCGTGCCCATCTTCCTCTACTTTGTATGTGGGAGGACGCCTACCACAGCACGGCATGCCAAGCAGCACCATGTCCACACCCGGGATCCGAACCGGCGAACCCCGGGCCGCCGAGGACCGGAACGTGTGAACTTAACCGCTGCACCACCGGGCCGGCCCCAGACTGATTGTTTAACACGAGCAGAGGCACCAACAAGCCCCTCATGTCCTAGGACTTCAGGGACGAACCCTGGGGAGGAGGAAGTCACGTTGGGGCCCCTACCATCTCAGGCCCTCTGTTTCCATCTCCAAAACGGGAAGGAGACACCCGCTGTCCCAGGCAGGACTGTTGCTCTGGGCTTCCTAGAAGAGTTGGCTTTGGCGCCTGGGAATCCATTAGCATCCCTCTGCTCCGCGCTGCTGCCAGGAGTGCCCCCAGGAGCTTACAGGCTGTGAACTTTTCATTCACGCAGCTCTTCATTCAGTGCATATTGAATGCGGACTGCGTGCCAGGCTTTGTGAGGGAGGCCAGCACGCTGGCCCTGGGCTTCTCAAGATTTTGCTTTCAAGCTCTCTCTCTTTCTTTAATCATTTCTCAGGCATTTTTCCTCCCCTCAGAGCTGAAGCTCTGTGCACCCCTTCGATCAGGGCTGCATCAAAGCAAAGACTGGGCTCCAGGTGAGGAGGGTAGGAGGGTTTTCAATTCCATTCCATTCCGATTCGATCACAGCAAAATGTATCGAACCCCTGGGATGGGAAAGTAAAAGGATGAGACTAAAAGCCCCTACCCTTTGGGGAACATGCCATGTAACACAGGGATAAGGGGCAGACCTCATCCACGCAGAGGGACACAGGTTCCCGGGAGGGCGATGGGGAGAAGAGGAATCCTTTTTGGCTGGTGGCATTGGGAAGTCCTTTCAGAGGGGATGTTCAACCTGGGCTTTAAAAGACAGAGGAGGGGGCCGGCCCAGTGGTGCAGTGGTTAAGTTCGCACGTTCTGCTTCTTGGCGGCCCGGAGTTTGCCGGTTCAGATCCCGGGTGCTGACATGGCACGCCATGCTGTGGTAGGCGTCCCACATATAAAGTAGAGGAAGATGGGCATGGATGTTAGCTCAGGACCAGTCTTCCTCAGCAAAAAGAGGAGGAATGGCAGTAGTTAGCTCAGGGCTAATCTTCCTTAAAAAAAAAAAAAAGACAGAGGAGATGGGAGGCTGGTGGGGAGGGCCGAAGGTTGGGAATTGCAAAGGGTCTTGAGGAAATCAAGGGTGGACCTCGGGGAAAGAGTGTGGCACTCAGGTTAGTTTTAGGCAGATCATGGCTCTCATTGATTGATTCATTCATTCAGCATATGTATTGAACATTTGATTAGTTCTGAGAATATAGCAGGGAGAAAACCAGATGAACTCCCTGCCCTTGTGGGGCTCACAGTTTATCTGGGAGACAGACATTAATCCAATAATCAGAGAAACAAATGGAAATTTGCAGCTGTGATGAGGCCACAAGGCGGGGACCCACCATACTATGAGAGCGTGTAGCAGGGGATTCACCTTTCGAGGAGGGCAAGGCAGGTGTCCGAGCTGGGGTCTGTAGGGGAGAGGGCTCTCTTAGGTGAAGAGGCCTGGGAAGAGCTTTCCTGGCTGTGTGCAGAGAGCCGGGGATGGCGGGGAGGGGCAGAGAGAGGGAGGCAGGGGGTCCTGGGACAGGAAGGCCAGGGGGGCTGGAGCAGAGCGCGGGAGGGGCAGTGGGTGCAGGATGGGGGCGGGGCCAGGCTGAACAGGGCCTGATGTGCCGTGGTGAGTGGGTCTGTATTTCTCCTAAGAGCAGTCGGAAAGCTCTCTGAGACTTTAAGCAGAGAGGGATGTGTTCAGATTTGTATTCTGCAAGTTCTCCTGCTGTTACGTGGATTGAAGGAGATGGAGTTGAGTGATATGAAGAGCAAGAGTGCATCGTCTAGATGCGGGCGAACGATGGGGCAGGGGAGAGGAGAGGACAAATTGGACATGTATCAGGGAAGGTAGAACAGACAGCACTGGCTGACACAGATTTCAATTAATTTATGTCTGTCTTGCCTCCCTGAGATATTCAGTATATTCTTCACTTTATTGAAAGATTCCTCTAAATAGTAAGCTCTGTTAATACATTGAGAATCCTATCTAATCACCAAAAAAAGGCTCACACACAATTTTCTAGGACCGCATGTCTTCAACATATTGGTTAGATTGTGTGGCAAATAGATTTGCAGACCCCGTCAGTGGCCGTGGGAACTTGTTAGAGGATTTGAACCTTGTTAGGAAGGAAACTGTCACCTTGAAAATAGTCCATTTGTTCGGCTGAAAAGAATGCTGATTTCAGTTCATAAGCAAGGTAAAAATCCCACGATGATGAAGCCCTCCGGGACCACAGAATGGTTCCGTGGAATTTAATTAAAATGACACTGTTTCTAGAAATCACAGAGCTTTTATGCTGGAGGTGCCTGGAGAGTGGAGACAGCTGACAGGCTACCTGAACTGAGGGTTTGCAGGAGGGAAGAGAGAAGTGTTACAAACCCATTACCGCCTTCTCCCGGCTCCAGGATTTATGCTGTTCCATCATGGTGAGGGGATTTGGAATTTTAATGGGTTTGGTCGAGATACTTAATACAAGGGGTAATGACAGTTGTCGAGGGAGTAGTTGCAATTTTGTGGGAGACAAAAGACTTGTAAGGAGTATGTTCGTGTGTTAGTTACCTGTTGCTGCATTTACTGAGTGCCTGTTAAGTGCAAGACACCATTCTAGTCGTTGGTAGACTGCGGTGAATAAAGCAAAGTCTCCATTCTCATGGAGCTTATGTTCTGGTGGGGAGAAGAGACAGGGAAACGGTGAATAATATAATTTAGGAGGTGATGAGTGTTGCGAAGAACCATAAAGCAGGAGTAAGGGAAAAGGGGATGACAGGGTGGGCTGAACTAATATCAGCTGCATCGTGCATTTCTGCCATTGCCATCCCCTCCATCCCCACCTGCAGAAATATTTTGGCTGTAGAGAATTATTTGTCTTGGAAAATTCCTTATAATCATATAAACAGTAACAATTATTTGCGGGTATCTCTGTATCACTTGTTTATTGCTGCATAACAGATTACCCTAAAACTTCACAGTTGAAAAAAAAAGTCTTGGGATCGGCCTGGTGGCGTAGTGGTTAAGTTCGCCTGCTCTGCTTTGGTGGCCTGGGGTTTGTGGGTTTGGATCCCGGGTGCAGACCTGCACGCTGCTCATCAAGCCATGCTGTGGTGGTATCCCACATACAAAACAGAGGAAGATTGGCACAGATGTTAGCTCAGGGCCAATCTTCCTCACCAAAAAAAATCCCAGAAGTCTTAGTGGGTTAAAACAACAAGCATTACCTCAAAGTTTCTGTAGATCAGGAATCTGGGAGTGGCTTAGCTGGGTGGTTCTGGTTCAGAACCAGAGCTTGTATCGAGACTTAGGCCTGGGCTGCAGTCATCTGAAGACTTGGTTAGGACTGGAGGATTCACTTCCAAAATGGCGCACTCATGTGGCTGTTGGCAGGAGGCCTCAATTCCTCATCGCATGGTCCTCTCCATTGGGCTGCTTGAGTGTCCTCATGACATGGCAGCTGGTCCCCCCAGGCATGTGGTTTAAGAGAGGGCAAGGAGGAAGCCACAGGACCTAAGATTGGAAGTCACGCACTGTTTACTTTTGCCATATTCTGTTAATTAGAAGTGAGCCACTGAGTCTAGCCCACACTCAAGGGGAGGGGAATTTAGTTCTGCTTCTGGAAGGGCGGAGTCTCAAAGACTTTGTGGACATGTTTTGAAGCCTCCACAATCTCCTAGGTCTGTGACTTGGGCACAGCTTTTTCACTTAGGACCATTAGATCTTATAACACATTCCAGAAGGAAATTAGCAAGTCAGTTCCCTCCTCACCTGCTCCTGTAGCACACAGGACTTGCAGAAATGAAGGTTGCAGCTTAGTGGAGATATGCTGTGGACTGACAAGCAGTGAAAGAGCTCAAAAGCTCCACAAAAAGGGGACCCCACATAAAGCCTATATTTTGTTCCCAAATATTTGAGAGTTGACTGCATTTTTCTCCCCATGTACTTTCTGGGGGTGGTGGGAAAATTTTGGGGTGCAAATCTGAAACACAGAGAGGATGGCAACAGGCACTGGGATGAGCATATTTCACGAGCTGCCTCTGCCACTCTGTGGTGGCCATGGCAAGTCTTTCGTTTCTTAGAGATTCAGTTTTCCCTTCCACCAACTGGGGATCCTGTCATCCCTGCCCTGCTTCCTTCCCACGCTGTAAGGAGGATGGAGCCTCTAGTGGATGTGAAATGTGGTTCGGACAAGATGTTTGTCTGTTTGGCCCGGAGTGGACACAAGGGCTCCAGCCACCATTGGCATCCTGGCATCCTCTGCTTTTCAAGCTACCTCCCCTCCCATTTGCACTGGGCTTTTATCTCTCTCTTTTTTTTTTTTTTTTTTGAGGAAGATTAGCTCTTAGCTAACTACTGCCAGTCCTCCTCTTTTTGCTGAGGAAGGCTGGCCCAGAGCCAAGATCCGTGCCCATCTTCCTCTACTTTATATGTGGGACGCCTACCACAGCATGGCGTGCCAAGCGGTGCCATGTCTGCACCCGGGATCCAAACCAGCAAATCCTGGGCCGCCAAGAAGCGGAACGTGCGAACTTAACCACTGTGCCACCCGGCCGGCCCCTGGGCTTTTATCTCTACAACTCACATTTCACCCTTTAACTCTCATCAACCATGTTTGCTGGCATCTTACATGGTCATCCCAGTGTAATATATCAGGCAGGGAAACTGACCTAGAGAGGCTGCCAGTGTCACACAACGGGGAAGCTGTGGTCCATGCACCAGGCCCCAAGCTTCTGGATTCCTGGCTTTTCCTCTCTACCTCTCTGCCTTTCAAAGAGGAACAAAGAAAGTCAGGCTTTTCTGTGCTGCCATAGATGGACGCAGGCGCTGTGTCAGACATTTACGCACACATCTCAGTACTGGAAGCAGTTAGTACCCAAATTTACAGACAAGGAAACTGAAGTGCACAGTGGCTCAGTTCAGGTAATGGGTGTAGCAGTTGAGTGTAAGACAGAAGGGGCTGATGTGGCCTGTGGATGACTGAAGAGGCAGGCCTTTTTTTAAAACAGTGCTGGCCAAACAAAGCACATCTAGGGCCTGGTTTGACCCATGAGGGCCACCAGTTAGAGACCCCTGACTAGTTCAACAAATGGGGATGCTGAGTTCCAGAAGGGGAAGATTTAGTCCAGTGTCACACAGCTGATTAGAATAGTTATAGGGCCGTTGCTGGGGGCTACACTTACACTGATGAATCTGATGTCATCCCTGCCATGAAGGAGCTGAGGCATTTGTGACTAAAAAAAGTAATAATAATTCTCCCATGTGGACAGTCTGGTCTAGCTGTCAGGGCCTTCTCTCTTAGCTCATTTAACTCCACCTCTGTTTTGTGTGTGTCAAAGCCCTTGGTCAGGGACACCCACTCAATGACTGGTGCTCAAATCCTACTGGGGGATATTGCTTGTAATTACTATTTTTTTCTTTTAAATAGGGAAAACATACATATGGTGAAAAACTCAACTAGTTCCCAAGAGTTCACAGTCTGACCTCACAGCAGGCCACCGGGGAGGTACTGATGGGTGGGCCATCCCGTAAATGACTCCAGGAAGCAACACCCTGGCCCAGGGCCTTGACCACCTTGACATGGCTTCAGTGTTTGCTCCCCTAAGGTGGGGATTATAGGGTTGTTTAAGGGTGAAACAAAACAGGTATTATTATTAGCACTTAATAATTGGAACCTACTAATTAATATTGGTGGGGAGCCCCTGTGGATGGGGTCTGGTCAAAGAATGGAGAAGCTTGATTTCTGCCCCTGCAGAGTGGATACCACCATCTCCTGCCCCCGGTGGTTTGGGGGAAGGGTGTGGGGACAGGATGGGAGGAGGGCGGTGGCCCTGGTGAGCATGCCCTGGAGGGTGGGACTTCTGATTTGAGCTGGACTAACTTCTTCAGCCGGAAGTCAGTGGTTGAGGTTTGGCTGTAACCTGCAGACTCTGCTTCTTCAGAGTCTTGGGATTTGCCAGGTAGACCTGGAAGAAGGGCTGAGAAACTCAAGACAGACAGCTTGGGTAAGCACCATCACCGACTAGGGTAGTGACTACGGTCACTACCTCTGAGCCTCTGCTTTCTCATCTGTAAAATGGGGACAACCCTGGGAATGACCTGATAGGTTGTGTGAAAATGGGATTAAATAATCCAGGTATCATAGAACTGGGTACTGTGTTAACACGTATGTATCTCAGTGAATTCCCACCATAATTCTGCGATGTAGGGTTACACAGCCACTTAGCGGGGCAGGTAGGGGAAGGGACAGCAAAAAGCATCTTAGAATGCAGAGTCGAACTTTAGGTCACCTCCCTGCCCTTAGGATGAGGAAATGGCTCAGAGAGGTGAATAAGCTGTCCAAGGTCACGCAGCCAGTCCCTCTGAGGGCGAGAGCCACATCCCTGGTCTCTGGGCTGCCGTACCCTGCGTCTGACATCCCTGCAACCCCCTAGCACTGGTCTCTTCTCTAGCTGGGCTCCGATGGGCACATTTAAGGAAGGTGGCTTTGCTGGGTTGTCACCTCCAGGAGCAGGATGGCGTCCACGCTCCCTGAAAACTGGGGTGCGGGGGTGCCCTAGCGCACGCCGGTAGAACGGGGGTAGGGAGAACTACCCTCGTGCCCCCACCCAGCCGGGGCACGGGGCGGCGGAGGGCGGTGGCGGCGTCCCCTGGCGCGGGCCGGGCGCGCTTCCCTGTCGCCGCCGCGGCCTCCCTCCGCCTCCCTGGCGGCCGCCGCGCCGCGCCGGTGTTCAGTTTCAGCGCGGGGATGAGCGCAGGCTGCGCCCGGCTCCCCGAGGAAGGAAGGAAGCGCGTGAGGGCTTCGCGGTCCTCGGCCGGGGCCTGGCAGCGCGGTGGAGGGGGCTCGGCTCGGGTCGCCGGGACCGGGCGCGCGTCGAGCCTCCGCCGCCAAAGGGGACGCCCGGGAGCCGCGCCGCCGCCGAGGGTAACCGCGGGCGCGCCGGGCGGGGCCGGGCGGGCGCCCCTGCGCTGCGCCCCGCGGGCAGCCCGGGCCGGGGCTGCCGGGGGCCCCCGCTCCATCGGGGCGCGCCGGGGCGGGGTGCGGGTCGCCTCCCGCCCGCGGGTGCACGGCCGGCGTCGCGGAGCAGCTCTTTGTGTCTCCTGGGGCTGCGTGTAAGTGTGTAGTGTGTGCGCGCGCCTCCAGCCGCGTCAGCCGGTGCCCGCTTTCCAGGTGCCCCCGCCAGACCTTTGCCCGAGGGGACGCCACCTGGGCTGCCGGGGGAGTTTCGCTAAGTTGGAGGGAAAAGGGCGGGGTGGGGCCGCCCCGCCTCCTGGCCTCCCCAGACCCCAGGTAGCGCCCCAAAGTTGGTGTTGCAGGTGCAGCGCCCCCTCCTACCACACTCCTCCCCCGCCAGCCCGGGCCTCGGGAGGCGGGAACCCCCAAAGGCTTAGCTCGGGGGCTCCCCATTTTCAGCCCCCAACTTGGAGGGTGCTCTCCTACGCGGAAGCCACCCGGGCCACTGGTTGGGGGTGTCGAGGGGCGCGGCTTTCCGGGCAGGGGGCGGCCGAGGCGGAAGCTCGGCTGGCTGGCCGGCCGGGGAGAGCTGAGCGGCCGTGGCACCGAGCCGGGGTGCCCATGTGACTGCGGTGTGCTTTGGAAGAGGAAGCTGTAGAGGTCAGTGCAAAGGCGTCACGCCAGAGCAAGCGAGAGCAGGAGTGAAGGGGGAGACCCGGAATGAGCGCGGGGCCGGCGAGAGGGCGGGGGTGGCGGGCTGCAGGGGCCCGGACAAAGCCGCCCTGTCACAGCCACCCTGGCCCACCAAACGCTTGCAGTGGCCCGGCGGGAGGGGTGGCCAGGCCTGGCGGCCAGGAAATGAGGGACATGGGAGGAGGGGCCTCTCCAGGAGAGGCGGGTCTTGAAGTGGCGCCCCCCAGCTCAGAGGGGCCTCAGAGGATGCTGGAGGGTGACTGGGAGGGCAGATCACACACCAGCTCAACTTGGAGAACTTTCCCCGCACACGGCGGCCGCAGCTCGCAGGGATTCCGCTCTCCTTACACGCTGGGGAGGTTGGGGCTGGGGCGGGAGTTTGGGGGGCCGGGTGACCAGTTTGGCCAGGCAGGTCTGGGGCCTGGAGGCCGAAGAGCCAAGCTTCTCTCCTGACCTCTCCGCTGTGGGCACCTGAGTGGGTATCCAGCTGCAGATTGAAGGAAGCACGTCTCCTGGCTCCACCTCACAAACACTTAAATTGTTTTCCCTAGACTGTGTTCTGCCGAGGCCTGGAGGGGGTGGAAACCAAGGTTAGATTAAAAAAAGAAAAGAAAAAAAACCAAGGCAAAGAGGTGGTTTTAGGAAAATGAGGACTAATATTTTGAAGTGGTGCTTGGAGAGAAGAGGCCGGTGTGGTCTGTGGGGGTGGGGTGGGTAGGGCTTCTGACCGCTCCCCCCGCCCCCCCCAGTTCCTTGGAGAGAAGAGGATCACCCAGGCCTTCAGAGTGGGGACCTGACTGGGGCTGGGCACACTGCGGGAGGAGGGAGGCTGTGGAGCCCCAGCGCGAGCCGGGACTTTAACCACCCCAGCGGCAGCACCGCAGCCCGCGCCTGTCTTCGTGACAGGGCTGCGTCCTGTGCTGTCAACTACACCCCTCCGATGGGGTTGCTAGGCAGCGGGGCTCTGATGTGCGGGAAGGCCTTCTGATTTGTCAGCCTCCTGCAGACACATGGTTAAGGCTCCTTCCAGCCTATCCGGAGGAGGGACGCGGGGCACGCCGCCTGCATACTGCCGAGCCCCGGGTCCACCTGAATGTGAGGTGCAAAAGGCAGCCAGAGGGAGGGGGCACCTGGAGCCCTCCAGCCTCCTAACCAGCTCAGCCCCACACCCCCCATTATCTTCTCTTGGGCTTGCAGCTGGCTCCTCCCTGCCCGTTCCCGCCCCATTCCTCTTCCCTTCCCCAAACCATGGAAAAGCAAAGTGCAGCAGGGAAAAGAGGTCAGTGGGGTAAGCATGTGTGTGCGGGCCTCCGGCGATGCCAAGGTGCATGGGCAGGAGCCGTGGGGAGGCTGCCCCATCCGTGCCACCGGTGGCTCTTGTGGGAAGGGGTGGGTAGGAGGGAGGGGTCCCTGCCACTGCTGTCTGCCAGGCCTGGACTTGGAAGCCAGCTCTGTCTCCCCTCCTCCTTAAGCTCTGCCTACCCCTAGGAGGGCAGCATATCGAGGGAGGAGACTGGTGAGTTCCTGCAAGGGAGGGTGGGTTGTCTGGCTGCTGCTAGAGCTCAGAATGGGGGCTGCTGGCGTGTTCCTTCTTTCCCCAAATGCACTCCATCCAAGCCTCTAAGGGGCAGGCTCTCCCTCCCTCTCTCCTTCCCTCCCTCTCTGCCTGTCCACCACCACACCCCCAGGATCTTCTCTGAATCCCTTTACTTTTTATTTTAGCAGCTTTACTGAGATATAATTCACATACCATTCGTCCATTTAAAGTGTAGACTTCAATGGTTTTTAGTATGTTTACAGAGTTGTGCAACCACAGTCAATTTTGGAACATTTTTGTCACCCCGAAATGAAACCCTGTACCCATTAGCAGTCAATCCTCATTTCCTCCCAACCGCCCCCCCCCCCCCCCCCCCCAGCCCCTGGCCACCACTAATCTATTCTCTGTCTCTGTAGATCTGCCTACTCCGGACATGTCATATACGTGGAATAATACACCGTGTGGTCTTTTGTGACTGGGACCCCTGTACTTTTAGCTGCATTGCTTGCTTTGAAGTCACTTGCCATTTGTCTTGCCATTCAGCTTTTCTGTGCAGTGCTCCATGAAGAGTGTCCCATCCCTAAGGGCAGAGGGCTAAGCATTTCTCTAAGTGCCATGCCTTCTCTGGGCTGGACCACTGGTTGGCTGTCAGGAAGTGATTGTTGAATGAATAAGGAAATGAATGAGGACTGGTAATTGGCAAGCTCTGCAGGTGGTTTACAACTGAATTCCAGGGGGCCCAGCTGCTACAAGGGGGCTGGCAGCTTGGGGGAACTACAGGTGTCTCAGCTGCGAAGGAGCAGAAAGGAAGCCTCTTACTTGGCCAGGGGCAGGGGTGGGGCCAGAGCAGAAACCGAACCAAGTAGCCTGTGGGTTGCCAGCCTCACCTGAAAACAAAAATGCCTCCCCCGGCCTTGGGGGCAGGTGACCAAAGCTTGAGATTCGTCACCTGATCGCAGGGGCTTCCCCCATGGGGAACTCCGATTAGATTTGGATTTAAAAAAGAAAAGAAAAGAAAAGAAAATTCCCCGGTGTCAGTGTTTATAAAAGGGCAGCAGGTCAAGCATCTCTGAAGCTGTTTGCTCACCTCCTGTGGTTCAGGCGCTGAATTGTTTTTTCTACTCCCCTGCTTCTGTGCTGCAGGTACTGTCTGATGAGCGTGAAAGGTTGTTTCACTGACTTCCACATCGACTTCGGAGGCACTTCCGTTTGGTACCACGTTTTCCGGGGTGGGAAGGTGAGTTGGGTCGAGTCTCTTTAACTCTCTGTACATCTTTGGCTGTTTGGGCATGGAGGGCTCACTCACCTTTCCCCTTCCTCCTGCCCCCCTCCTCCAGCCAGCCGTTGCCCTGTGAGTACTTTCAGGGCCACCTCCTCAGTCTCTGTCTTCTTCTGGAGGGAAAGATCAAGATCCACTCTTTTGCATCACATCTGGTCATCTGTTCACACCTGCTCACCCACCCAAGTGTTCTAAGCACCTTGGGCCAGATTAGAACTCCAGATTTGGCTCCCAAGGACCTCCAGCATTCATTTCCCCTGGCTCTAGTTTCAGCTCCAGCACTGAGACCGTTGAACTTAAAAGTCTAGTCGCCAGCACCACCTGCTTCCAAGAACATTTTACGTTAGGGACAGACATCACCCAGAGAAAGGAGGTGGGGCGTGCATTCAGGATGCTCCTGCTGTGTTTGCTTCTGTGTGCACGTCTGCGTGGGGACATGGAGGTCCCTGCACAGATGTGGGTGCTCCTTGACGATACGTGTGTGTGTGCCACCCTGCTCCACTGGGTTGGGGTGTGCATTTGTTGTAACCAAACTCGTTGGAAGAAATTCTGGGTAGGAAGTCATCCCACTTGGTTCCAGATGTTTTTTCTCCTTCTCCAGAGTGAGCACAAGCTGGGTTTATTTATTGGGCCACTTTATCATACAACTTAGGAAATTCCCCTTCCTCTCCTTCCCCCACCTCTCCAACGAGCCTGTGGCTCAGGAGAAAGAATGTTCCACCCAGTCCAGGAAGTCTTCTCACTCTGGTGTTTCAGCTGGAACGGAGAGTCCCTAAAGGCAGGCAAGGGGCGTCCAAGGAGGGTGGCACAGCCCTCCCAGCCTGCCCAGATACCCTTTGGGCCCAGTCCTGGAGGGGGTCCTTGGGGATGGAGCCTCTTCTGTCCCGCTCCCTCCCAGGCAAGTGGGGCTGTCTCCTTGGGT
The DNA here is from genome assembly GCF_041296265.1 of Equus caballus. NCBI lineage: Eukaryota > Metazoa > Chordata > Mammalia > Perissodactyla > Equidae > Equus > Equus caballus. The sequence continues at coordinate 24,338,150 of NC_091691.1, read as the reverse complement.
TGTGGTAGAACCTGGATGAAATTAGAGGCCTTGGCCTGCGTCTTCCTCTGATTGCCTTCTTTTCCTCCCAAGATCTTTTGGCTGATTCCTCCAACCCTGCACAATTTGGCACTGTATGAGGAGTGGGTGCTGTCAGGCAAACAGAGCGACATCTTCCTGGGAGACCGCGTGGAGCGATGCCAAAGAATTGAGCTGAAACAGGGCTACACGTTTTTCATCCCTTCCGGTAGGTTCTGGCGAGGCTGACACTGGGCTCTTGCTCGGCCACCAACTCTCCCAGCATTCGGAGTAGTCTCCTGTGCCCCTGTGGCCTCAGCCAGGGTTTTTGGCCAGGTGACGGGTTTCTCTGTGCCTCCTGGCCATTGGCAGTCCATGAGAGGAGCAGCCTCAGGCTGCGGGAACAACAGCACCGTCTGCTCTCACATCTCCCCTGTATCTCCCTGCCCAGGGCAAGAATTCTCTCCCTGGGAGAAAGCCCAGGGCTCCCCCTCAGGGGAGGTTTGAAGCCTTCCTAGGACTTCCTGCAGAGATTTCTGTGTGAGAGGATGACGGTGGGCCTGTGGGGAGAGGAGGACGTTTACCCTGAGGACTCAGAGGGAGGCCCCGGGGAAGGGCAGACCCAGGGGATGTGGGTGTATGTGGGGGCGGAATGTGCTGTCCAGGAAGGACCCGGAGTGGCCGCCTCCTTCCTGCAGAACAAGGTGAAATGTCATTGGGATCAACGTCAGTTCCTGCACTTGGACTCCCCCTTCAAAAAAAAAAATTAACTCCACAACTACAGCAGAGGGCGGTAATTAAGAGCACCAGCTTGGAGCCAGCCTGCATGGCCTTAGTTTGAATTCCAGCTCTGTTGCTTTCACGCTGTGACTTCACAGAAATGACTTAACCTCTCTGTGCCTCAGTGTTCTCATCTGTAAAATGGGAGTAAGACTTCCCAGGGTGGTTGTGAGGACTGAGTGAGCTAAGACCTATTTGCTTACAGCTCTTCAGAGATGGACTGAGGGCTTTTGGCCACTTGCAGGCTGAGTCACTAGTGGATGTGGCAGGTGACCTAGGAATCAGAGAGTGTGATCTTAGCTTTCATTAATGGTAAAATTAATGCATTTTACCCAGGAAGAAGGAGGTGGCAGTCCTACTGTCTAGGGTGAGGGGTTCAGCCACATGTAGGGGGCTGTGTTCCTCTTGGTTATTGTACTTTAGAGGAGAAGTTGACCTGGACAGAGAGGGGTCTGGACAGGTGAGGTGAGTTTGAAGGAAGAACTGGGTTGTTTTACCCAAGGAAGTGAAGGTGTGTGGTAATGGCAGTCAGCCAAGTGAAAGATTATCTCCTGGAAGAAAAGGTATAACCGAGTAGTATTGGAATGACTTGCTCTGCTAGGTAGTGAGCTCCCCACCACAGGAGGTATACAAGTAGAGTCCAGATATGGGTATACCCAAGGAGTCTGTAGAGAATTTGCCACTGAGTGGTAGCTTGGACCTTAGGATAGGCATATCCTTTGGGGCCACTAAGATCCACTGGATGGAGAAGCTGCTCACACTTAGGCTTCTGAGAGTTGGGCTTGAAGCTGGACATCAAGCACTCGTGTGTGGAGTCAAGTAAAGGGGAGTGGCTGCGGTAGCAGTTCCCACCATGGGGATGGGGCCTGCACACCTGGGCTCTTCTAGAAAATCGGGCAGAAGGTGGACACTTCACTGTTAGGGAAATCTGGGATTTGGAGGTGGCAGGGTTTAGTGAGGGTGAGTTTGTCACCATGGCCCTAGGTTTTTCTTGGGCCTGTGTTTGGCTTCGGGAAGGTAGGGACCCCTGCCTTGGACACGAAGGGATTATAGTTGGTGGGCAGTGTTTATGGTTCACACCCTGGCAATATGCCATGGAGAATCGGAAGGGAGGCGGTGTCCTTGGGAAATGGGTTCACACCACTCTGCAGGTGTGGGGGCTGGGCCCTGGCGGATTCATAGGAACTCTAGAGTGCTCTTGGCCTTGCTGCTGACTCTCTCTGTGATCTCAGGCTGGTCTCTACCCCTCTGTGTGCCTCAGCTATCCCGTCTCTGCGTGGGGCTGGGTGGGGCTGAACTCTGGGACCCTTCCTCCTTTCCCTGAGCGCAGGCCTCCTAACCTCCCTGGGAACCAGGCCCTCTTGGCTCAGGACGTTATGCAGAACTGGGAGGTGGCTCATTGCTTTCCCCAGTCCTGGATGGGAGGGGTGATACTTTTGGTGACTTAAGCAAGTTGGAAAAGGTCTTGAGAACCGGCATCTGAACCACGGTAGGGGTGTGAGTGTTGCGGGCAGGCAGAGGACGTGTGGATTTGAACGGTGGCTAGCAGGGGTCAAGGAGGACCCTGCAAAGGCTCTGGCTCTCAGGGTCAGGAGTGAGACACTAGGACTTTTTTCTGGATTTTTGGAAAGTGAAAAAGAGACACTTGGAATTTGTCACCTTCTCAGAGGCAGGGGGTACATGTGGTTCCCAGGCTTTGATTTCATGAACCAATGAAATAAAAAAGTTAGGAGCTGATACAAAGTTGTTAATTTGTAGTTTTGCTAAAGATGGGCATTAATTTAAAAACAACCCAGCATCTACTGTTTCTGATGTTTCATGTAAGGAAGACTATTCTGACGCTAAAAAAATTGAAAGTACGCAGTTCCAGAATAAAGGACAGTACTTTAAATTTGATGGCTTTGACTTTATGAAAATCGACACCATCTTCATTTTTCTCATTTTGTTGCCAACTATTGCAAACTAAAGGACCGGAGTTTTGGAGTCACTGAACTAGATGGCCACCCTGGGTCCTCACGGGGGCAACCACATCTCTGAGCCATGGATAGACACACATCTGAGATTTGTGCTGGTTGGGGTGTGTGCATGTGAGTTTTTCTGTATCAAAGTGGAGAATCTAATCCTGGTGTTTCCTGCCTCTGACCTGGGTTTTTATCTCCACAGTGTGACATTAGACACCCGTCTTCCTACCTCATGCCGGCCTAAAGTCCCCTCCCGTCGCCTCTGTGAAAGCTCATGGCTGCTGATAGGATAGGAAGATTTTATTTTATTTATTTATTTATTTTAAGGATTCGCACCTGGGCTAACAACTGTTGCCCATCTTTTTTTTTTTTCTGCTTTATTTCCCAAACCCCCCCACCGCGGTACATAGTTGTACCTCTTAGTTGCAGGTCCTTCTAGTTGTGGGATGTGGGATGCCGCCTCAACATGGCCTGACGAGCGGTGCCATGTCCGTGCCCAGGATCTAAACCCTGGGCTGCTGCAGCAGAGCGCGCGAACTTAACCACTCGGCCACGGAACCGGCCCCAATTTTATTTATTTTTATTATTATTATTATTATTTTTTTTTGAGGAAGACTGGCCCTGAGCTAACATCCGTGCCCATCTTCCTCTCCTTTATATGTGGGACGCCTACCACAGCATGGCTTGACAAGAGGTGCCATGTCTGCACCCTGGATCCGAACCGGTGAATCCCAGGCCGCCAAAGCAGAACGTACACCCTTAACCGCTGCGCCACTGGGCTGGCCCCATGGAAGATTTTAAATAACACAGTATCTTTGTGAGACACGGTTTAACTTTTTCTTCTGGTGTCTGGGGGTGAAGGGGTTGGGCACTGGCTCTGTTTCAGGGGTGCTGATTCCTCCGATCTCACTCCTGGGTAGTCCAGGAAGGCTGCCTGGAAGAGGAAGACTGTTGAAGGAGACTGAGGACTGGGATGACCTGGAGAAGGGGGCTTGGGTTTGTCCTGCTGAGCTGGCCAGCCCTCAATGAGGCAGAGAAGGTGGGAAAACAGTGGCTTCACAAGACCACACAGAGTCGGGGTCAGGAGTGGCTGAGGAGTCACCAGGATTCAGTCTGATCATTAGGAGTAAGGAGGGCTGGAGTTGGAATGCATCCCCAAGGAACAGGAAGTTGGATGAAGCTGCTGACATCTTTTTCATTTACCGGACCTGACCTATGGCCAATGCCCTGACCACGTTCATGGGCTCGGCCTCACCCCCTGGCTTCACCAGCCCAGGGGAGCTACAGTTAATAGTAATGAGAACTCACATTACTGAGCAATGAACATTTTATCTACATTACTTACCTTCTCCGTAAGCATGTCAGGAAACACATCCTCCCAACTCCTGCCCTTTTTTTTTTAATAAAGTTCCTGAGGCCCAGAGAGGTGAATAAACTAGCCCAAGGTCACACAGTTAATAAGTAACAGGGCTGTGGCTGGCCCTGTGGCCCAGGGTTTCACTGGTTCGGATCCTGGACATGGACATGGTATCACTCATCAAGCCATGCTGAGGCGGCATCCCACATGCCACAACTAGAAGGACCCACAACTAGAATACACAACTGTGTTCTGGGGGGCTTTGGGAGAAAAAGGAAAAAGTAAAATCTTTTAAAAAAATAAATAAATAATAAGTAACAGGGCAGGGTGAGAACCCAGGTGTGTCTGGTTTCAGAGCCCACCTGGTTCCCCATTAACCTGGGAGTCAGTGGACCTGGGATCTGGTCCACTTTCTCAGCTGTGTGACTTTGGGAGAGTTATTTGCTCATTTAATAAACTTTCTTTAGGGCCTGCTTGGTGCTGTGGAAGGCCCTGGGGAGGATGTCAGACAGATGCCCTCCATTCTCCAGCCACATAGCAGCCAGGATGGTGGAGCCCAGTACAGGGACCTGGGAAAGGACCCTGGCGTCAGTGGCTTGGGCTGGCCTGAAAGTGTTGCCCATCCGTGCCTTGTATTAAGAAACACCTGAGACCCAAAATTCACGGTAGCCCCAGGTATTTCTTAGACTCTGGCAAGTCTGAGAAACAGTAACTTGTAGCTACTTAATGGTGTAACGTGACTTCGGCCTCAGATGACCCATCTGTAAAATGGGTACAGAGCAGACAAAGGGTGGTAGTAAAGCAAGCTGGACATGAGGCAGAGGGTGGTGGGGCTGTGGGAAACCAGGCAATTGCTGCTCAGCTCCAACCAGTTATGGCCAGGTGGGAGTGGGCCTGGTGAACCCATCTTCTCATTTTTCTAGGGAAGAAAGCAATTCAGATTGTCTTGTGAAATTTCCCCATTTTTGTAACACAGGTGTGTCAAACTAGACATGCCCCTGGGTCTGAGGGAGCCCCTGGCCTGCCAATTTGAGCCCCTGGTACCATCTACCGGGTCCTAGAGAGGAGAGGCCATCCTTACTTCATCTTGGCCACTGCAGTGCCCAGCCCTGGTGCCTGGCCCAGCCCAGGGAGTTCATCAGTGCTCATGAAGGAAGCAGACCGTGGGCCTCTGTGAGGCGCCGCTGCGTTCTGTGACCTTTGGGATTACCCCTGTGGCAGCCACAAAGGTAGACAGATGTGGGCGGGGGGCCTTTGGATTCTGAATCCCGAGTGTCTGGGTTGTGAGCGAGAGTCCATGTGCTTCCACTGGCCTTCTCAGCCCCTCAGGTCCCAGAGAACACCCGTCAGTAGGTTTTGTGGGTCGCCTGTTTTCCTTCCACGACTAAATCTGTCCCTTGTCACTTGGCCTGAATAGCCTCTGTTACTGCCTTCATATTGTTTCTGACTCTGGTACGGAAGCAGCCTCCCCAGCCCAGTCACCAGCCCAGGGACGCCTGCTCTCTCATGCTTCCTGGGGTGCGGCGAATGAGACGCCATCAGGAGGGCGGGCATGGAGGGGCTTACGAACGCTGTCATTTCCACTCTCTGGTTCTTCCTGAGGGAAGCGTTTAATGGAGCAGATGAGATGGGGCCTGGGGGAAGGGACTTGGCAGCAACTCTAATCCAGGGGAGGCTGCCTGATCCACCTGCGAGGCCCTGGCTTGGGGAGGAGAGGAGAATGGGTAGAAGCTTCCAGAACCCCTCAAATGTCTGGGAGTACAAATTCCCTGGCCCCCTACTTGAAACAGCACCTCTCTTCTGTTTCCCTCTTTGCTCACGCATCACGGTAACACATGAAAGTCAGATGTGTCTGCATTTCCACCTGATAGGAGAGAAGGGCGAGTCCAGGGCTGATAACTGTGGGTTCACGTGGGCACCGTTCTTTCCAAAGCCCTCGTGATGGATGAGTCTCCCACAAATATCAGTGGCAGTTGCTTACATGGATTGAGTTCTTGCTCACCAAGTTCCCCACGACGGAGGCAGTGGTCTCCCTCATTTCACGCAGGCGGAGGGAGGCCAGGAGAAGGAGCAGAAGTGCCCTGTGTCACGTGGTGGGTCGGGGCTGGGGACAGTCTGGAGCCCAGGCTCCCGGACTTGGGCTTTCTGTGGGGTGGTAGGTAGGCCCGCGAGGAGCATAGGAACAGGACTCAGGAATTCTTGGTCCCGTTCAGGCTTCACCCCACCATGTGCATCCATCTGAACCTGGCAGTCCTAGGTCTACAGAAATCTTGCTTGAATAGCGCCGATGGTGGTAACAACAACAGTAATAGTAGACGGCGTAGCTCTGCTTGGTGGAAAAATTAAAATGTACAGTTGAGAAAATCAGCTGGTACACAGCTGAGGCGGAGAGGCTGGAGCAGATGTGGAAACCGAGACTTTAAAGGCGGCAGCCATACTCATCCTGCACAGAGCGGGTGAAGGTGGTGGGGTGGGCGCCCAGGTAATGCGACAAGGGCACACCTGTCCAGCAGAGCAGCTCCCTCTGTCGCCACTGAGCCAGAGACGAGGGGAGCTAACAGCAGAACCAGGTTACATAAAGCCTTCGTTCTGGTGCACTTGCCTGGCGGTGTTACCCTGCCCTCCCCGCAGGACTGCCAGCTTTGTCCCACCCACTGCCCCCAGCCAGGGAGGGCCAGCCGCCCAGAGTGTCGGCACAGATGCCAGCACTGCCTCGCAGCCTCCAAGCTCTCTTCCCAGGTGGCAGCTTGGCTCCCGGCAGCCCTGCCGCCCATGGTGCCCGTGACTCAGGGCTGGCGTGTTTCAGCTCACCGGAGGAAAGAGGCTGGAACTGCTCGGGCTCAGGGGGGACTCTGGAATTTTCCTTTGAGCAGTGCATTAGGCACAGGCTCAGGAGAAGAGTGGACGGGAGAAGAGGGGCGGCGGTGTCTGGCTCGGGATCTCGGATTGCCCCGTCTGTCCCCTCCCCTTCTGCTGATCCTGTCTTTCACTGTGAGGCCCTCTTCCTCTGTCCTGTCTTTGCCTCCGTGTCTCTTGTTTCTATCTGCGTTTCTCTTTTTGCCTCCCCTCTGTGTTTGCAGGCCTGTCTCCTGGGACTCGCAGGCCTGTGCTAAGCCTTTGATGCAACGGCAGTGCAGCATCACGGTGAAAAACGGAGGTGCTGTCACTTACCAGCTGTGACTTCATTCAGCGAGTGACTTACCTTCTCTGAGCCTCTGTTTCCGCATCTGTAAATGGGAGTGGATCATAATACCACCTCTCTCTAGCTCTGCGCTGCCCATTACGGTAGCTAGGAGCCTCATGTAGGCCTGTTGAGCAATTACAATATGGCCAGTCTGAGATGTGTGAGTTAATTCGGTGACTTGCTTTGTCCCTAGCCTTTATGGATCAAGCGGAGGCTGACTCCCTGGGTTGCAATCCTGATAAGTGACTTGACTTTTCTGTGCCTCAGTCTCCTCATCTGTAAATTGGGGATGAATATAGAATGTGCTTTTTAGGGATTTTGTAAGAATTAAATGACTTAGACCAGTGTAAAGCCCTTAGACCAGTGTCTGGCACCGGGGTAGCACTCAGTTATCATGTTCATGATTCCTGTGCCAGGCTTTGGTCTGGGAGCTCAGGGAGGTGAAAAGGCCATGCCGCAGGCTGTCAAGAAGCTGCAGCCAGCAGGAGAGAGACTTGGCAGCATCATATGGCCTGTAGGGCAGAGCTGATGTGAGACTACAGGTTTGTGTGGCTAAGGAGACCACCTGAAAATGGGCCTGGGAGGATTTTGATGGCAGAAGGTAGACTTGGGCAGAGGGAAGCGTCTGGGTCCTGTAGCCCTGGCAAGATACCACTTCTTTGTTGTGGCCCCAAGTAATCCTTTGTGACCCCTCCTGAGATCAGTGGTCCCTGGGATGTCCAGGAGAAGGCTCAAGGACATTTGAACAGCCTGAGCGAGGGGTTTCCAGCTCCCCGGCCAGCATGGGAGGCGGGCAGAGCCTGCCTCTCTGTTGGCTGCTGAAGCCAGGTCCACGACACTACGAGGAAGCCTTTGTCATCGAGGTCCTCAAGAAGCGAGGGCTAGTCTCCAGCTGCCCACCACCTGACTTGAGCTGGCCAGGAGTCACTGCCTGCAGTGGTCCAGTGTGGCTGCTGGCCTGAAGTCCTCTAGGCCAGCCAGGAGCCTCAGCGTACTGCAGCAGGCAGCCCCAAGCATCCTCGATCCCAGCCCTGGGTGCTCACCTGGGCCTCCTGCACCCTCCTGCATGCTGGTGTAGGTGAGGGACCCCAAAGGGGCCGGTGACTGACCCTCCCTTTGCCCTCCCACCCCAGGTTGGATCCATGCAGTCTACACCCCTGTAGACTCTCTGGTATTCGGCGGAAACATCCTGCACAGCTTTAACGTGCCCATGCAGCTGCGGATCTACGAGATCGAGGACAGAACACGGGTAAGGCGGCTTCCTTCTCTCCTTGTGGGCATGCCGGCCCCTGAGCTCTGCCGGGCGCTCGGGGTATGCGGACAAGTCACTCTGAAGTCTTCCACAGTCCCCCTCTCTCCTGCTCCCTGCCCCAAGCTGGGCCTTGGTCCTGGTTCTGCAGGGCAGGGGGTGCCCACAAGAGCCCCACCCAGGGCCCCGGGGGTTTCTGTGCACCTCCAGGCCGGTGGCGGCCAAAACCCCCTTGCTGAAGAGGAAGTACCTCTTGAGAAAGCACCGTGAGGTGTCGGGAACCCTGCCTCTTCCTTCTTCCCACATGAAGAAAAGGATGCGAGGAGTGGGGGGAATTTCATGGTTGTTGTTGCTGAGGTTTGGGGAGGGGCTGGGGCCTTGGAAAGAAGGTCAGGTCTTGGCCATATGTCCCCCGGGGCCCCCAAATGTGGTGTGGAGCCCCGAGGAAGCCAGTGTCTGTGGGTCCCCTAGGTGCTGTCTCTGAGTTCCGCCTCAGTGTCCGCTTGGGGGTCCCTAGCTCCCCTTGACAGCTACCCTAACAGTTTCTCAGACATTGAGTCTCACCCACCCGTCCGCCTTGGGACCAGGGTGAGGCTCAGACACCTGCCGTGTACCCTCCGCTCCACTCCCTGAGTTTCCCTTGAAAAGCACTGGCCACTTGAATTGGCTACTCTCTGTCCCAGGCTGGAACTTGACCAAGGGTCCCCAGGCATTTGAGACAGGTCCGAGGGTGGGGAACTGGGGCAAAAAGAGCCCATTTCTTCCTCTTTTTTCTTATAGTTATTCAAATATTTATTTTCTTTTTAAAATTGAGATATAATTCCCATACCTTAAATTTCACCGTTTCAAGTACATAATTCAGCAGTATTTAGCACATTCACAATGTTGTGCAGCTATCACCTCTGTCTAATTCCAGGACATTTTCATCACCCCAAAAAGAAACCCCACACTCATCAGCAATCCCTCCCCATCCCCCCCTCCCCCAGCCTCTGTCACTCACTAATCTGCTTTCTGTCTCTATGGATTTGCCTGTTCTGGATATCCTATAAATGGAATCATATAATACGTAGCCTTTAGGGTTCTGGCTTCTTTCATTTAGCATGATGTCTTCAGGGTTCATCTATGTTGTAGCAGGTGTCAGTGCTTCATTCCTTTTTATGGCTGAATCATATTCCATTGTGTGGATAGACCACGCCATGTCTTCTTAGGCTGAGCTGTGGAGATGACTTTTTTGCCCCTGAGAGGTGTTGCCGTGCCTGGACCCTAAAGAACGTCTTAGCGGCAGATGCCCCCTGCCCAGGCTCCCTGCCTTTCCTGGTCTTGTTTTCAGGCCTCGGTCTGCATGGAATCACATGCATAGTGAGGCAAAGTCTTAGCCACTATGTGCGTATCTGACCTTTTTAACAGTCCTGATGTTGAGGGTCTTCGTCCTGGGGTTTCCTGGGGACCACTTTGAGCCACATTCAACCATCAGGTGTGCTACAAGGGGGAATGCGCCTCTTCAGATGGGCAGGTTTGCTCCCTGGGGTGCCCAGATCTGCAGAGACTGGATCTCGTTTTGTGGACTTCTGCGCCTGGCTTCTCTGTTGCCCACCCACCATCCCTTTCCTGGTCTAGGGGAGGCCAGCCCCAGCCCTGTTGTGGAGGATGCCGCCCGTGGCGTTCTGGAGGATGCCGCCCATGGCATTCTGGAGAAAGAAACCATTTGGGTGTGAGTGGTCATCTCATAGTCTGGGTCAAGTGCTGTCTGGGGCTCTGGCCAACTGTTCTTTGGCCAGCCCTGAAGAATGGGCCAGTTTGTTTGTGAGCAGACTGGGAGGTGTGGGATAGAAAAGGAGAAATCTCCAAGAAGGCAGGCCCGCGACTTTCCAGGCAATTCCTGAAAGCCAGTCAGGCTGAGATTTCTAAAGTCTTCTGCAACTTGCTTGGCAGCCGTCCCCCTCCCCCAGAGAAACCAGATCATACATCTCAGTGGATTTGGGCCCCATCATTCCATTAGGAACCCAGCCCCCCTCCCCCACCCTTGGCAGGAGGCGGGAGGGAGAGTAATCGAGCGGAACCCTGCATCCCGCTGAGCTCCTGTGGAATATCGCGCCCACATTGGGATGAACGCAGCAGGGGCCCCTCCCCTAAGGCCCACTGTCCTGTTGTCTGAGTGGGCACCCCATCTGGTTTCCCTGAAGCAGGTTGATGGGCGGGGGGCTGGCGGGCAGGCTGGGCTGGAAGCAGTGGCAGGCTGTTTAATCTGCTTTGATTTCTGGTCTTTGGAGAGGGCTTGGCTACAAGGCCCAATTGTTTATGTCTTAGGAGCCAAGGCAGACAAAAGATACTGGGGAGAGAGGACTGGAAGCAGAGAAAATGCCAGGGCTCCTTGTCAGCTCACTGCAGCTTAATTCTTTACATCCCCGCGAGCTTTCGTAAGAAGGTTATGGCCATTTAAAAATAGTTTTTCAAGAGTCCTAAAACATGGCTTTGCTTGGAAACCAAAAGCAAGGGGTGGGACAGAGGAAACCATCAGTCTCCAAGCCTCACGGTGGGGAGTTTGTTTTAGAACAAGAATTTGCCTTTGTGGCCCAAAGTGGGGGACCTCCCATCCAGACCAGGGGAACCCCAAAGCTCTCCTCTGTTTAGGAAGCCAAGTCTTGCTCTCATGACTTTAATTTCTCTGGGCCGGGTGATGGGTTATTTCACCCTGCAGCCCATAAGGCAAGCACGAACAGGTGCAGGTGTCCTGGACTGGGGGGTTTCCTTTTCCCTCCCCCTTGTGCAGTTTAAATCTTCCCCTTCTCGTTGGAAGCAATGCAGAGGGGTGGCAGAACTACACCAAAGAATGGATGTATTGCATGTTTATTATTTGAAGATAACGTCTCAACAACTATCCGTACATATTTTTCACTCCAGTTAGGTTGATAAGGGATAGGGATGTTCCAGCTGATCACTCATTAAATTGCCGTCTCTTATTATATTTATCTTTTTTTTTCCCCCAATGGCTCTGGTGAAGCAGCCTTCTCAGGAAAGGTAATGCCGGCACGCCCCTTCCCTCTCAGCCAGTGAATCGATTTGGAAATTGCAAATAATTTACCCTTTCTCTCGCCTTTCCCTTACCATTGGATTTTTTTTTTCCATTGACTTTTTTTTTTTTTTCCAGGAGAAAAACAAATTTTAAGACACTTCCACCCACCCTCATATTTTAGTGTTTTATGTCCTTGAGACCTGGGAGTTTTAGATACACTGAAGCACCTGTGGTTCTATCTCCTGAGGTCACTCAGCTCTACGAGGCAGGGCTCCGGCCAGGTGCTGCTCAGATGGGCCTTTGGGAACTCAAACTGACCCCTTGAGACCCGCTGATAGATTGATTACCCCCCAGGCTGGGAGCATTGCATGCTTTCTGACTGCCTTGCCTTTTGGTGAACTGCTCAATTTGGTGAGGCTCCGAATTTGTCAACAAATAATGTTGAGCAATCGTGTGTTTAATGTTCCCAGGCATGTGGCTGAAACCTTTTGAAGGCGAAGGGTGGAAGGCGACAACCCGTTTGTAAGTCAATTCTTTGCAAATTTTGTTTCCTGCGGTGCTCTCTTGGAAAAAAAAAATAAAAAAATAAAATGAAAAACTCTGAATTCCTTCATCAGCATTTGTTTCCACCCAGCTGGTTTCCCTTGGGTTCAGCAACCGTGAGAGGATACTTATCTTCCTCTCCTGAAATACAGCCAAAAAAAATTTTTTTTTTTCCTAATCTAGAAAGATTCTCAGGCACCATGGTGCCCGTCAAGGCAGAGTGGCTCGGACGGTTTCCCAAAATTTGAAAAGTCAAAAGCAACTTCAGAGTTTTACCAGTTGAGTCTGAAGTCAGGAGATGGGTTAGGGTCTGGGGAGATGCAGGCCGCCTGTCTCTCGCTGCTCTCTAGGTATTGGCAATTTGTCTCAAAATGGCTTGGCTCTTGCTCTGGAGTCGGGGTGGGGCTGAGACCCCCAAACCCTCTTCACAGGAGGTCAGGGTCTGCCTCAAGACGAGGAGCCTCACTCCTTTTTAAATTCCAGAGGACACCGATCCTGTGACTGTGCAAAAAGATTAATGTTATCCCAGCAATGAAACTGGGGTTCTCGGGAAAGTAGCTGGAGCCAAGGAAACCGCTAGATGATGTTCCCAACTCCATGCATCCCCGCGAGGAGCTTGAAAGCATGCGGCAGCCAGGATCTCATTCCAAAGCATACCATCTGCCAGAGGCAGGGAGGTCAAATGGACCCAATATGCAGATAGGAAAAGTGAGGCCCCCAATGTGGGTAAAGGGCCTCGCACCTGGAAGCTGAGTCGGTGGGGCCTGGGGTGGACAGGAGCTGGGACTCTCCAAGAGGGCAGAGTTGGGGCCTTTTCCAGATGGGCACTGTGAGAGAGGCAGGACAGTCGTATTCTGGGGCAGATGGAGGATCTGTCTGCTTGTGTTTGCCGCCATCCCAGTTGTAGAATGTCGCCTATTGATTGTCAGCAGACAAAGTGGGAGAGTGTGCTTGCTTAACACCCAACTTCCTGCGTTCCTGGAGGATAGGATAGGAGAGGTGAGGAGGGGTCTCTGGTCTCTGCAGAGGTCCCTCGAGGCAGACACACCCTTGGTGAGAGGGCAAGTGAGCAGGCCAGGGGTGAGTATGGATGTGCAGGATCCATGTGTAGCCTTGGGCCCAGCGGTGGGACACAGAGACCACCCTCCTATCACCCGCATTCCTCCCTTGCGCCCTCAGGATGTAGTTTCTGGAAGGTTCATTTGTGCCAGGGCCATCAGTGGTATTGCTTCCTTCCCATCCTTCGCTGCCATCTCATCCGTATAGACCCCTCGCTGCCACCCATCGGAATCCCCGCGGGGCCCAGCCCTTCTCACAGTTCTGATGCGCAAAGCTATCTGCACCTATCCTTCCCTAGAAGGAACAGGCAAAAGGGGACCTCCACCTGGATTCCTGCTCCAGACCCTGGGGTGTGTTAGGGTGGTCCCAGGTCACACTGGGAACTTGTGTCTGAGGGAGTCTTCTGTGGGAACACAGGCTGGGCAGTGCTAGGTGGTTGTGGAGGAGGAGCCGGAGGTGGACCCCTCTGAGTCCCCGCCCTAGAGGTAGGAGAGGCCACACCCCTCCTTCGTCATTGGTGTGCCTGGTGTGGCCTCCTCCTAGAGTACAGGAGATGCTTGATAGCCTGTCTGCAAATGGGTAAGGTTTGGGGGTTGATTTCTGTTTTTCAAGGGGTAGTAGAGTCTGTGCAAGAATTCTAGCCCCCGTCTGTTGTAGCTAGAATCAGGCAGTGGCTTGCATCTGCAGGTACCCGCACCCTCTGTCAGCAGGGCAGGGGACAACTCTGTTTCTCTGCATCTCACAGAAGCACAAAGCGGACCCCATCCAGCTTCCCCTGTGCACAGCTCAGGGAACTTTGAAATGATGCTCTCACATAGGTCTCTTCCTCATTTGTGCATGCTACTGGTATCTTGTCCTGTCCAGTGCCTCCCTCTTGCCTTCCCTCTAGCCCACCCCCATTTTTCCCTCACACCATTTGTACTCTTGCTAAGATGATGAAAATAACTTCCCCCCAAGGAACTCCTCCCATCCCCTAATTCTCTCCCTCTGATCCCCTTTGCCCTCCAGAAGCTGATCTCTGCCCCTGGGTCTTTGCTTTCAGGTGCAGCCCAAATTCCGTTACCCCTTCTACTATGAGATGTGCTGGTATGTCTTGGAGAGATACGTGTACTGTGTGACCCAGCGGTCCTACCTCACTCAGGAATACCAGAGAGAATCAATGCTTATTGGTGAGTGAACCTCGGGCCCGACCGCCTTGACTGCTCAGCTGGGGCAGAAATTGTTTCAGTGGGCCTTTGGGAGTCTTGGGTTCAGGAAATCTTTTGAGCCAGAGTGTTGGGCAGATCCTAGAGACCCCTTAGAAGGGGAAGCCATTCTTGTCATCTCTTGCCTTAGAACACAGAGTCCAAGAAAATGAAATCGTGACCCCAACAGCTTCCCTTCTCGCTGGTGACCATGCAGATGTGGGGAGGGGCCCGTCCTGGGCAAAGATCCCCACGGAGCAAAGAATCTTGGTTCTTTTTATTCCTCCCTGGCCACCAGCTGACTTTTTTCTTCCTGCACCGGGGTTTGGGTTTTTGTCTATATAGGAGCAGGCCCATGAGATGCAACCAGTCTCCAAAATCCCAAGCCAGCTTTAAGCCAGAGGGAGGGGTGACCGGGGCTGGAGACAAGCTTGGCAGAGCAGTGGGTGGTTCTGACAGTGGCAGGGAGAGCACATTTATAGCCGCAGCTGCAGCGCCCTGCCCTACTTAAAGGGACATCGTCCCCCTAGAATGGCTCAGTCCTTGAATCTTGACTCGCAGACGCCCTCCCCATAGTTGCATCTGGCTGTGACAGCCCCAAAGAGCGATCTGTAGGAGGAACGCGTTTCTCTGTCTCTCCTCTGCTGTTCCTGTTGAGGGGTTTTCCGGGGCTGCACTTGCTGTGCCTCCTTCACTGCATCTTTCTCATCACGGGATAGAAAAATGCCATCGGTCTATCTCCTTTAGGGTCTGCGTGATTTCTCTTGCAATTTCCGGGATCTTCAGATTCTTTTTTTTTTACCCCTCACTGTAAGCCTTCTTCCTTCCTTCCCTTGACTCCCCTCCTTAATGACTTTAGGGGTTTCAGGCCGAACAGATGATGGGGACTAATGTTTCTGCTGGGGTCTTTATTGGGAAGTGCTCATTCGCCTTCTGGAAATTCAGTTTTGTCTGGGGGGTCTATTGTAAGTCTCATTCCTGTCAGATGATGCGATATTCAGGTGTTGAAAAATACTGAAACCCTACAACCTGCTCTTCTGAAGCTCCCAGCCTGATCCGAGATGGGAAATGATTCTGAAAGAGTGTCATAGCTACTGTGGTTGCAGTAGCTACACATTCCTGTGGGGACCGGAGGCTTGATTTTGTGACAGTCCCCAGGACCAGGAAACGAAGGGTCTCTTGTCTCGTGTGGATATTTAGGGCCATAGAAGAACGTTTCCAATTCCGTTTCCAGGCAGGAGAGGAAATCTGGAGGCAGTGTTTGGGTCATCGGCACCCGCTCTTTTCTTAAATTGTCTTGTCACTCTTTTCTCCTTGCCCCCAAAGAGAAGGGGGGATGTTAGGGAGACACCTCCTTGATCGAATGCTAGTTGTGTGCCAAACCGTGCTTGGTGACGCCTTACTTAATCCTCACAACGAGCCTTCAGAAGTGTTCTTTGCCTTATATTTTCTAAACAGCATCATTGGGATATAGTAACATATGATACAATTCACCCATTCACTGTGTACAATTCAGTGCTTTTTAGAATATTCCCAGAGTTGTGCAACCGTCACCACAGTCAACTTTTAGAACATTTTCGTCATCCCAGAAAGAAACCTGTACCCTTGAGTTATCATCTCCTTATCTCATATCCCACCCCACACCCCAGCCCTAGGCAACCAGTGATCTGCTTTCCGTCTATAGATTTCCCCCTGTTCTGGATGTTCCATATGAATGGAATCATATATAATATGTGCTCTTTTTGCCTTATATTTATATATTGAAAAATAAAATGCCAGGTGTGTTCTGAGAGGTGAAGCAACCTATCTGGGTACACACAGCTGGGAAGGAGCAGGGCTGGGATTTGAACCTATGTCTGACTGACCCAGCCTTTCTAGAGGCTGAGGGAGGCATAGACCATAGAACTGTGAAAAGACGCTCCATCTGCAGAGTACAGTGGAGGTGCAGTGAGTAGAGGTCCCAGGGACTTCCAGCAGGGAGTTTAGGATGTCACCTCAGTCTTTCTTATGACCCTTACCCCTGCCCCCCGTAGATGCCCCACGGAAGCCCAGCATAGACGGCTTCTCATCTGATTCCTGGCTGGAGATGGAGGAGGAGTCCTGTGAGCAGCAGCCGCAGGAGGAGGAGAAGGAGGAGGAGGAGGAGGAGGAAGGTGCAGATAAGGCACCAAAGCCGCCCACCGATGGCCCTGCCTCACCCACCAGCACCCCTTCTGAGGACCAGGAGGCCCCTGGGAAGAAGCCCAAAGCACCTGCCATGCGGTTCCTCAAAAGGACTTTGTCTAATGAGTCAGAGGAAAGTGTGAAGTCCACGACGGTGCCCATAGACTACCCCAAGACGCCCACCGGCTCTCCCACCACCGAGGTCTCAGCTAAATGGACCCACCTTACCGAGTTTGAATTGAAGGGCCTGAAAGCTCTGGTGGAGAAACTTGAATCCCTCCCGGAAAACAAGAAGTGTGTCCCTGAAGGCATCGAGGACCCCCAGGCACTCCTGGAGGGTGTGAAGGTGGGCAGAGGGTCACGTCTGGGGCTGGGCAGCTGAGGGCCAGCAGGTTCTGTTCAAGGTGCAGCTTCCCAAGGGCGGCTCAGCTCAGGGTGGCTCGGTGCAGACTGGCCGGGGGTAAGTCGAGGCGCAGCGGGGCCTCTGGGGTCTCTGGTCCAAGCAAGCCCATCTGGAGTGTCTAAGCAGAGGCCACCACTGCGAGCTGCATGGGAAGCTTGGGGGAAGTTGGCTCTGGTTGACAATGAGTTCTCGCTCAGCACTTGCTGAGAAATCAGAAGCGTCACCAGCAGTGTTACAGGTGTGCTCGTAGCACTGTCATTGGGTTGGGGACAGACTCCTCCGTCCTGCTCAGGAAGACTTGCTGTTCTGGGCTGCCTTCCCTTGAAGTGTGCCTCTGTTTCATGTGAGCAGCTGGTACATCCTGATGGTCCTCCAGGTGGCCAGCTAAGGTGGGCCATGTGGCTACACGAGGTTCAGAGGTCTCCAAATGGAGCCCACTCATTGAGCAAACTCTCACTGAGCACCAGGTGTGCTGGCCGTTGGGGGAACAGAAAGCAGGAGGGCACGGTCACTGCCCTCAGGTAGCTCACCAATTAGCAGGGGAGCAGGCGGGTGAAGAAATCAGGAGACGGGGAATTAAGTGCCACTGAGCATGCTGTGTGTACTCAGGGCATGGAAGTGGGGTGAGGGGACACTTATCAGCTATACCAGGGGCCAGGGCTCTGGGACAGTTATGCACAGGGAATTTGACCTGGGCCTTAGAGGCTGCATAGGAGTTCTTCAGATGGGGAAGACTGCTACAGGCAGAGTGCAAACGTGCCGTGTGTTTTATTTCCCAGGAAATACATTGGGAGGTCTTGTCCTGTAGTAATCACAATCATAACATTTTTTGAAAACACAACTACCTGTCAGGTACCAGTGCTAGGCAAGGTACCCTAATTATCTGCACTTAACGGATGAGAAAGTAGGCTCAGAGAAGTTAAGGGACATGCCTGAGGTGGCAGAGCAGCTAGATAGGGGAGCTGGGATGAGGACCCAGCAGTGGCTCCAGAGCTCCCGTGTGTATACCACCACATGGAACTGCGTCCTGTTTCAGCATTGCTAAGGCCTTTTGGTGTGAGCCCTTGGAGGCATGTGGGCTTCCTTCTCCTATGTCTGATTCCCAAGTGACTTCAGCTGCCTGCTGGGGTTGGAAAAAGTCTCTTTGAGGGTTGCAAACTCTACCCAGGACTTATTAATTCGTTCATTTGTTCATTTAGGAAACATTGTATCAGGTCCTGGGATCTAGAAATATTCAGAGTGTCCAGCCCTTGAGGTGCTCAGTGATCAGGGGCTGAACTCTTGGGGTCTAGCCAGATAGAGACTGGGGCCTATGTCAAGTAGCCTGACAGGTGCCACCAGCAGAAGGAGCTGGTGTACAAAATCATTAATCCAGTACATCTCTCTTAATTTAGCAGGTATGTCCCCCTTAGGTGCTGTGAAATGAAAATCTTATAACCTGGAGAAATTGCCAGGTAAAAGAACGCTGTAGTGAATATCCCTATAAAGCAAATCTTTATTTCCTAATGGGTCTTTTTTATTGATTCTTACTTTTTGGGAGGTTGCTGACCTCTCTTGAGAGTTTTATCAAAGTATGCTTATACACACAAAATTTTGCATGCAATGTCAGGGATTCTTGACCCCCTGAGCCTGTTCCTAGACCCCTGATCTTATGGCATGGATTTTTGTATATTGGGTTTCCTAAAGGAAACCTTAGAATTCTATCATGTGGCTGTTTTTTTATCTGAGTCCTATAAAGTAAAAACAAGGAATTTTCATCAGTAATAAAACTGTTAATAGTATTAGGGTCCCAAAATGTTGTAAATGAGTCAACAACACATTCATCTTAAGAGAAAGTGTTGTTTTGTGCTCGTGGAAAGCCTTTTTTACTTTAAAAGTAGCTTTGTGTCTCTGATCTGTTCCGTGCA
Organism: Equus caballus; assembly: GCF_041296265.1. NCBI lineage: Eukaryota > Metazoa > Chordata > Mammalia > Perissodactyla > Equidae > Equus > Equus caballus. The sequence goes on along the minus strand of NC_091691.1, from coordinate 24,319,350 downwards.
GTGTTCCTGGTTGCTCAGATTTCTTTGCAGGGATGGGGCTCGGCCCCTCCCATCTCTCACCTATACCTGCCTGATGGGTGTCTGAGGCTGGATCCAGCCTAAGCCCCTTGATGGTGTGGAGGCTGCCTGGGGTGGAGGCTTAGACACATTTCAAGGAGCCCAGCCTCCCTCCCTCCATCCCCACCATGGGGTTCAGTGGCCGCTCATGATAATGTGTCTCAATTACTATATGCTGTCGTAGGTGTCTTTTTACATATAAACTCATTTAAACCTCCCATCAACCCTCTGTGGTACTTTTATTATCCCCATTTTGCAGATGAGGAAATTGAGGTACAGATAGGTTAAGTAACCTACAGGTTAAGGTTGCCTAAGACCACACATGCTGCTCAGTGGGGCCGTCCATGAGCTCACCCACTACGCCATCCTGCTTCTTTGGCGGCTTTAGGGAAAGCAGTTTTCTCCCTTCTCAGAGGCCATCCTACATTTAGGGAGAAGGTAGTAAGATGACTGCTGGGGATTTCTTTACAGGACAAGCAATGGATTTGGTCCTGGAACAGAAGTTGCAAATTGGCAGTCCCTGGGCCAAATCTAGCCTCTAGGCGTTGTGTTTCGCCTGCACAGTATTAAAATATCCTGGCTATCCTGACCCGTGCTCCTGACTGACTACAACCAGCAGGACGTGAGTAGCAGGTGACCTCATACACCTCAGTTCCCAGCACTCCCCACTGTCTCCTTGAGTATGTATTTACCATTGGGCTCGCCCATCTTTTTTGTATAATCTAGCCACTTAGCTCATTTATTGAATTTGCCTGTCTTTAGAGATATTTACGTTCTTGATCTTTGCCTGAGGAGGCCCTTTTCAGGCTAAACAGCTTGTAAATTAGGTAGACAGGGCTGCTTAGAGTCCCAGGAAAATCGGAGCCTCTGCCAGCCTCTGAGTGCTGTGTGGCCAAATGCCTGTATGGGGGAAGTGGACCAGTCGTCTCTTCCAAAGCAGAGGAGTTCCTGGCTGTCTGCGAGGCCATCAGCCCCTCACAGTTCCTGGAGACCCAGAAAAGATTTTGAACCCAAGACTGACTTTCACAGTGAGAGTGTTGTCACAGAAGGTAAGCGGCTTTTCCGGGCTGCACGCTTAGGTCTCTCTGTTCTCTCTTCTCAGATGGTGGGGTTTCTTTTGCACCAGCTAAGAAATAAAAGATAGCTCAGGAATGTGAGTCCAAGACAGAATTCTCAGCCCATGCCTGCTGCCCCGAGTTCCATTCAGTGACTTGTGTTCCTGAGCAGGGGTGGTGTGCCCTTGAGGACTGACCAGTTACGATCTTTGATTTGTGTTGCAAAAAGATGACATCTTCTTTCCTTCTCTCCCTTTCTCTGGGACCTCAGAGGCTGCTGCACATGGTGGCTCCTGGTAACCAGAGCCCCTGGGATTGGAGACTGTCCCCAAAGCAACTCAGTCTCCAGACGTCTAGGTTTTGGCTTTTATCAAAAATCCATTCTTTCTTTCATTTGTAGTATATATATTTTTATTTTTATTTTTTATTTTTTCTCCCCAAATGCCCCCCAGTAGATAGTTGTATATTTTTAGTTGTGGGTCCTCCCAGTTGTGGCATGTGGGATGCCACCTCAGCATGGCCTGATGAGTGGTGCCATGTCCGTGCCCAGGATGTGAACTGGTGAAACCCTGGGCCGCCAAAGCAGAGCTTGTGAACTTAACCACTTGGCCATGGGGCTGGCCCCTGTAATAAATATTTTTTTTAATTGTGGTAAAATACACATAAGATTTACCATTTTATTTTTTATTTTATTTATTTTTCCTCTGCAGAGCCCCCAGTGCATGGTTGTATATTCTAGTTATAAGTCCTTCTAGTTCTGTGTGAGCTGCTGCCACATCATCGCGAGTAACAGACGGGTGGTGTGGTTCTGTGTCCAGGAAATGAACCTGGGCTGCTGAAGTGATGAGAGCGCCGAACTTTAACCACTAGGCTGTCAGGGCTGGCTCACCATTTTAACCATTTTATTTTATTTTTTTTAAAGATTGGCACCTGAGCTAACAACTGTTGCCAATATATATTTTTTTCCTGCTTTTTCTCCCCAAATCTCCCCCGTACATAGTTGTATATTTTAGACGTAGGTCCTTCTAGTTGTGGCATGTGGGACACTGCCTTGACGTGGCCTGACAAACGGTGCCGTGTCTGCACCCAGGATCCAAACCAGCAAAACCGTACCACTCGGCCACGGGCCCAGCCCCATTTTAACCGTTTTAAAGTACACAGTTCAGTGGGATTAAGCACGTTCACCATATTGTGCAACCACCACTGTGTAGTTCAGAACTTTTTCATCACCCCAGACTGAACGCCATACCTGTTAGCAGGTGCTTCCCATTTCCCCCAACCCCCTATCTGCTTTCTGTCTTATGGATTTTCCTATTCTGGATATTTCATTGTAAGGTAGCTTTGCATCCTAACATTTGCTTTCTGAAAATAATCGATATAAAAGTTTTAAGTAATAGTGGTACATGATCAATGTAAAAAGAAATTAAACATAGCTATCGGCTAGAAAACGTCCCTCTCTTCAATTCTTTTTTTTTTTTTTAAAGATTTTATTTTTTCCTTTTTATCCCCAAAGCCCCCCGGTACATAGTTGTATATTCTTCATGGTGGGTCCTTCTAGTTGTGGCATGTGGGATGCTGCCTCAGCGTGGTTTGATGAGCAGTGCCATGTCCGCGCCCAGGATTCGAACCAACTGGGCCGCCTGCAGCAGAGCGCGTGAACTTAACCACTCGGCCATGGGGCCAGCCCCCTCTTCAATTCTTACACCTTGGTGGTAACCCCTGTTAATCATTTGGTGAATATACTTCTGGAGCTTTCCCCTCACCCTCCTATACATAATTTTTAAAAAATTGCATCATACTGTTCTGCAACTTGCTTTTGTCCGTTAAGGCTTTCCTTTTTGTGTCTATACCTGTAAGTCTAGCTCACTCTTTTTTGTGGGCAGAACTTTTGTGTGTGAGGAAGGTTGTCGCTGAGCTAACATCTGTGCCAGTCTTCGTCTGTTTTCATGCCACCACAGCATGGCGTGATGAGCAGCGGATAGGTCCACACCCAGAATCTGGACCTGCAAACCCCGGGCTGCCGACGCGGAGCATGCGAGCTTAACCACTGCCCACTTGGGCCGAGGGCAGACTTTTTGAAAGTTGAATTTGTCCTTGCAGCTGTGCTGACGAGAGTACCTCAGTGTGACCCTGTGGTTTCAGCAGGTCCGAGAGAGCTCCTCTGGACCTTGAAAACTTGCCATGAGGGATCTGGATTTAGATTCAAACCAAAATGACCATCCTGCTTAATTTAGTTTGTGAAAGGAAAGGAGATTCTAGCATCTTGTAAAAATGTAACTAAGAAAACCATGTTCTTCCCTGACTTTGTGAAACCCTTTGGGATTTGGCATTGAGGTGCCTTCAGTGACCTTCTTCCTTCGAGACACTTATTCTGCTGCAGGTGCAGGATATTGGCCTGTGTGTAATGGGAAGAACAAGAAATCAAGACACGAGACCCTTGAGTTCACTTGTGGTTTCTGTTCTTAGCTACTTGCTGTGTGGCCTTGGGCAAGTCGTTCCACCTTTCTGTTTACCTGTATGTGAAATGAGGATATTGGACTACATGTACTAGATTCTGTAGTTCTTGGCCATTCTGAAGTGCTTAACTGATTGAAACCTGAGTGTCCTCACTGTAAAATGGGGATAATAACAGGTACCTATGTCACTGAATTATTTTGAGGAACAATGAGGTAATGAACACCTCGGGTTGCTGGTAAGCCCTTGGAGAAAGATTAGCCGTTCTCAGGTAAGAGTCAGAGGAAAGCCAGGCTGTCTTTGGCCAGCTCCCCACCCTTCCCAAGCTCTTTCCCCACCTCTCAGCTTCCCCCATCCCTCTTTCAGGTTAGCGATTGAAATCTGTATTATTTTCTTAGGGCTAGCTAGCAGAACAAAGTACTGTACCACAAACTGGCTTCAAACAGCAGAAATTTCTCCTCTCACAGTTCTGGAGGCTAGAAGTCCGAAGTCAAGGCCACGCTCATTCTGAAGTTCTAGGGGAAAATCCTTGTCTCTTCCAGCTTCTTGTGGTTGCTGGAAATCCTTGGTGTTCTTGGCTTGCAGCTGCATCACTCCAATCTCTGCCTCCATCTTCACTTGGCTGCCTGTCTTCTCCCTGTGTGTCTGTGTGTCTTCTCTTCTTATAAGGACATCGGTCATTGGATTAGGGTCCACCCAAATCCAGTGTGATCTCATCTTAACTTGATTATATCTGCAAAGACCTCTTTTCCCAATAAGGTCACATTCTGAGGTTTTGGACGCACGTGAATGTCGGCGGGGGTACACTGTTCAATCCAGTACATCATCTTTTTCCCTCTTGGATTGGCAACCATTAATTGGCGGACACAGTCTTTCACAGTCAGATGGGATCGCCCTGCATGCTATCCCCCCGAGAAGAACCTACACTCAACTAGAACTCAGGGAACTGGGCTCCTGATGGGAGGACAATAGGGCATTTTGCTATTTAGGGGCAGATCTAGTCCTCACATCGATGGTAAATGATTTGAAAACGACCAGGTGCCTTGCAAGGTTGTGAAGGACTTGGGCCTAAGTGGGGAGCGACCACCGAGACTGGAGGTGGGAGGGTCTTTGTCAGTTATCCCTTTGCAAGGTGATTTCGCAGCTGTCGTTGCTAATTAAGGTGATACCAGGCTCTTTCCCATGAGATCATGCTCCCCTGGCTGTCAGAGCTCACTGTAGACAGCCACCTTTCTTCTTGCATGGATTATGAGACTGCACAGAATTATGGGACAGCATGGAATTATGGGACGGCATGGAATTATGGGGCTGCATGGAATTATGGGACTACATGGGATTGTGGGCTGCAGGGAATTATGGGGCTACATGGAATTGTGGGGCAGAATGAAATTAAAGGGCTGGAAGAGAGAGTGAGGGACCATTGCTTTCAGGTATCTTTTTTTTAATGCTAAAAAAAAGACATCAATTGTATTGTTTTCTCATCAAAACCCAAATATAATAGGAAAGAAAATAATTCTAGGGGCCGGCCCCGTGGCGCAGCTGTTAAGTTCACACGTTCCACTTCGGCAGCCTGGGGTTCACCGGTTCGGATCCTGGGTGCAGACGTGGCTCCGCTTGGCAAGCCATGGTGTGGTAGGCGTCCCATGTATAAAGTAGAGGAAGATGGGCATGGATGTTAGCTCAGGGCTAATCTTCCTCAAAAAAAAAAAAAAAAATTCTAAATTGAATACATTATCCAAACAGGTGTTATCTTTTAAGACCAAAAGTTCTGGAGTCAGGCTGAACCCCCTGAGCCATCCCTTAACCAGCTCAGTGCCCCTGGGGACTTGATGAGATGGGGATAGTAAGAATGCATGCTTGTGGGTCGTGAGGGTTCAGCGAAGTGACATGTGTAAAGCCTTATTATTTTTTCAGACACGGTGGGATGAAAACAGGCCCATTTAGGGTCAAGTGGGAGAGTTTGCAGAGCCCATGACCGTGGAAGGTGTATATAGCTTTTCTCTCCTGGGGTCATCAGGTGCTGACCCCGGAACACACCTGCTCATTTAAGTTGCCCCTCCTGGGTCTTGCTGTTTTGCAAAACAGTGAGGTGTAGAGTAGGTCTCCAGCAGTGTGTGTAAAATCATCACATCCCTCCCTGCTTCAGAGGAGCCTAAAGGTGGGAAGCCAGTGCGAGGACTGCAGCCTGACCTGGTCACCCCCTGAAGATGACCCAGAGCGCAGAAAACAGCACAGCCAGATTCAGCCCCACCAGGGGGATCAGGCCACCCATGGTTGCTGAGGCTCTCCTGCGGGGGCTGGTGTAATTCCGCGCCCTGTGTTTGGTATTTTGGGGGGCAGTGAGGGGATAGAGGGTTGATGTAAGGGTCAACAAGATAGGCCTCTCACCTTAGGACCTTCAGCATGATTACAGAATAAGTAATCTCAGTCCTCTGCCTGTGCCGCCTCAGGAGAATGAAGGAGAACAGCGAGGGTTCAGAGATCTGAGTTCCAGACACCCGGGCAAACCCCAGACCTGAAAAATGGATAGGTTTATCCATGCCACTTGGGGCTTTTTTTAGCCTAAAATTAATTTCTAGGCCCCTGAATCACATTTATTACCTTTATGACATATGCAGCTAAATAAACTGTTAAGTTTCCCTGTGCTTAGAACTTGTTAAATGGATGAATTCTGCAAACAGAGGCTGGGGCAGTGTATTGCAACAAGGAACATGGCACAAGTCAAAAGGGATTGGTCAACATGTGTTGAGCATTTCCATGCGCCCGATACCTTCCATGCATTGTGATCCTCACCACAACCACAACCAGACAAAAAATGGGGACTGTTATTTTCCCGTTTTTTTAGATGGGGAAACTGAGACTCAGAGAGATGTGGTGACTTGCCCAAATCATGCAGCTAATAAACTTTTGACCATAATGTGCTATGGCAAGGCTGGTAAGTTAGTTTCCTGTGACTGCCATAACAAATAACCAGAAGCTTGGTGGCTTAAAACAATAGAAATTTATTCTCTGACGGTCTTGGAGTCCAGAAGTGGGAAATCAAGGTGTTGGTGGGGCTGTGCTCCGCGGGAAGGCTCTAGGGGAGGATCCTTCCTTGCTCTTCCAGTTTCTAGTGGTTCCTGGTGTTTCCTGGCTTGTGGCCACATGACTCCCATCTCTGCCTCCACCTTCCCATGCCTTCTTCCTTGCGTTCTTTATTCAGTCCCACTCCCCTTGCCTCTTATAAAGACACCCATCATTGGATGTGGGGCCCACTCTCAATCCAGGATTATTTCATCTCGGGACCCTTAAGTAATTAGATCTGCAAAAACCCTTTTTCCAAGTAAGGTCACATTCATGTCTACCAGGGGTTAGGGCTTGAACATAGCTTTCTGAGAGACTCAATTCCGCCTAGTACAGATGGGTTTGAACAGGCAGGCACAAGATGGCGGGGCTGGAGTGGAGGAAGGGAAGACCCAAGGTGCATTGACACCTGGTTGCAGGGGCCCTTGCCTGTGGCAAGGGGGTTCCCCTGAGATGGCTGGGTTCCCCAGGGCAGCAGTCTGAGGTGCTCCGTGTGCATTACTCTCCCTTTACCAGCCTGTGGTTGGCGATTCTTTCCCGATGCCTACTTCTGTTTTATTGTCACAGTGCTGGTATTTTTAGTTACAGTATAGATGGAGTTTCTAATTGTTAACTCACCACCCCAGGAGCAGTGGGGCCTGAATCCATTGTTAACTAATTAAGCTCTTTGAGAGAAGTTGGCATAAGGGGGAGCAGAGGCCCAGCACATGCATTGTTTGTGGTTGTCTTATTAGGTCAAAAGCAGGGCAGTTTCCAGCAAAAAGGGCCCAGTGGCCCCAGTTGTTCTCTTTTAGAAGCCTGCCCTGGGCTTTCCTACAAGGCTTGCAGGGTGTAACCTTAGGGGGCTGGGCTGGTACAGGCATCCAGGCTTCCTAGTCTTGGCTTCCAAGAGCCCCAGGGAGTGTATAAATTCTGGCAGAGCCTAGGGAAGCCAGTGACATGATTCCTTTCAGCACAATTTATTTCCCAGAGAGAAAATCTCCAATTAGAATAATCTCCTCTTCCTGCAGCCTGTCACATACAAATGAAAAGACTTCCCTGAGGGACAGAGCCCAGAGCGCCCCCTGGTGGCCATCGCGGGCCACACATGGAGGGGAACTCTGCTTCCGGCAGGGTGTGGGAGATCCTGGCACTAAGGGCACTTGGGGAGGTCTCTTTATTAATTTGTGTGTGTGTGTGTGTGTGTGTGAGAGAGAGAGAGAGAGAGAGAGAGAGAGGAAGACTGGCCCTGAGCTGATACCTGTTGCCAATCGTCCTCATTTTGCTTGAGGAAGAGTGGCCCTGAGCTAACAGCTGTGCCAGTCTTCCTCTATTTTGTATGTGGGATGCCGCCACAGCATGGCTTGATGAGCCGTGTGTAGGTCCATGCCTGGGATGTGAACTGGTGAACCCAGCTGTCAAAGCAGAGTGTACGAACTTAACCACTATGCCACCAGGCCAGCCCCCTTAATTTTTAATTATTATTTATCATTATCAATGTGTTGATCATTAATAATACCTACACCTTCAGTATAACTTTTTGTAGCCAGATAGGCCTCTAAGGAGACCTCACTTCAGTGTTTGGGAATTACTTGCTCCAGCTCTGCTGTTGAAATGACAAGATATCTTGAGACAATTTGGAAGGAAACTCAAGGAAAGCAAAAGCGAGTGGGCATTATTTTCAGTCATATGCAGAGCAGCATTTGTAATCTGGTGGCCCATGGCCCAAACCAGCCCACAGGTATGTTTGGCTCACTGTGGTTTTTTAAAAAGATTTTTCGATCAGTTGCTAATATTTAAAAGTGGAGAGATTTCAAGTAAAACTCTGGGTCTTTGATTTCTTCTGAAAAACCAGAGATCTGGAAGGTCTTTCATTCCCATAGGAGGTTAGTAGATTGGAATTGAGTAGCATTTGCCCTCTTTAAATGAAGCATGTGATCTCTAGTTTGCCATAGGCCACACCACTCTCTATTGCCATAGTCTATGTACATCTTTCACTTTATCAGCTTGGTTCCTGGAGGCATTTGAGCTTGTCACCCCCGGCCTAGAGTTTGAGATTGGGATAAGGGGACAGAAAATCCTGTGGAAGTGATGGGTCCCCTGCCCCAACCATATGGGGAATATATATATATATAAAGTCACATGTCATTTAACAACGGGGATACCTTCTGAGAAATGCATCATTAGGCAGTTGTGTCATTGTGCAAACATCATAGTGTGTGCTTACACAAACCTAGACAGTACAGCCTACCCCACACCTAGGCTCTACGGCACTGAGCTTATGGAGCTACCATCATTGACTGAATGGAGCGCCATGATTGACTGAAATGTCGTTATGTGGTATGTGACTATACATATATGTGTATATATATATGTATATAATTGAAAGGCTTTGGCTAACCATGGAGCATCTTCCTGGAAAATCTTTTTAAAAAATTATTTGGGGAGGGCGGGAAACATTATTTTTAGAAAAAAACAACCCTGATGTATTGTAGAGGGTGTGAAATTCATATGGATTATTAAGAGAAACCATGAAATAATGAAATTTCATGCTTGTGCAGGCCCACTTTGGGTGCACGTGCCTCTTCTGTGATTGGGGGAAAGTTTGAGAAATGCTTTCTAAGGAGTTAGTGGCAGAAGTAGCTCTCTTATTTGCAAGGAATAGACAAGGATGGCTCGCTTCTGTATTTGTTAATAGAACCGTGAATGTGGAGCCCAGATTGGCTCCTAGGTGTCCCGTTTTTGAATAATGGGGTGTAGATCTGCTCCAGAGGTTACTGGAATATTTCCTGAGGCTTTATCACCCAGTGTTGTGACCCAGGCTTTTAGTCAGGTGGACCAGGTCAATGTCAGATTCCAACATCTCCTAGCTGTGTGATCTTGGGCAAGTCAATTAACCTCTCTGAACTTTGGTTTCTGCTTTTGTGAAATGGGGAGAATCGGCCCTACCCCACAAATAGGATTATTTTAATGTCCAGAGCAAGCACTTAACAACTGCTCCTAAGAATGGTAGTAAAATCACATCTAGCTTCACAGTGTCACCTCAAGGTGGGTATCACTGTTCTACTCTTGGGAGGAGCAGTAGGCAGCTATGGCTTACTCAAGGTCACACAGTCTGTAAGTTGCAGAACTTGAACCCAGATCTGCTGACTCTAGACCTAGCATAACAGTGACAGGTAAGTAGTGCAATATTAGGCCCCCAACTTGTACTTTCTAGAACCTCTGAATTCATTCCTTAAGGGGGGACTGCTTAGCTGCACTCCCTCCTCCCCCTTTTTAAAAATTGTGATAAAATATACCTAACATAAAATTTACCATTTTCTAGAGTTCACTGGCATCAAGCACGTTCACATTGTTGTGCATCCATCACCACCATCCATCTCCAGGACTTTTTTTATCTTCGCAAACTGAAACTCAGTCCCCATTAAACAGTAACGTCCCATTTGCCCAGCCCAGCTCCTGGAAACCACCATTCTACTTTGTGCTTGTATGAGTTTGACTCCTCTGGTTTCCTCACATGGGTGGAATCATACGGTATTAGTCCTTTTGTGACTGGCGTATTTCACTTAGCGTAATATCCTCCAGGTTCATCCATGTTGTAGCATGTGACAGGATTTCCTTCCTTTTTAAGGCTGAGTAATATTCCATTGTACGGATAGACCACATGTGTTTATCCATTCATCTAGCAATGGACACTTGGGTTGCTTCCACCTTTTGGCTGTTGTGAATAATGCTGCTTGAACATGGCCCCCTTTCCTTATTTTAAAGATAGGCTGAATGATCCTCCAGTTAGACAGCACAGGTTGTGGAGTGGAGGGGTCTCCACCCCTTACTGGTTGAGTGGCGTTAGACCGTTTTCTCCACCCCGCTAAGCCCTGGTTTCCTCATGTGCGCTGTGGAAATGATAAGAAGCCATCTCACAGAGTGGTCAAGAGGATGGGATGAGAGAATGGATATGAAATAGTTATTGCAGTGCCCAGCACAGAACAAGTATTCAATACATCTTACTCAGATATTCATTCAACAAACATGCAGTGTCTGTCCTGCTGAGGCTTACATTTGCACCCCTCACCTAGCCAGTCTCACCTACCCTGAGTGGTAGACCAAGGTGGGGAGAGGGCCATGGGATGGCCCACCTGGGTGCAAGTACACCTGGGGTGCATTGTCTGCAGTGCATTTAAAAACAGCAATTAACCTCATTAAAGCTGAAACTGATGAGAAGTTGTTCTGCTTTGTAGCATCATTGGGACCTGGCAATTCTAAACAGCGTCAGTGATGAAATACTCCTTCCCCAGGGACAGATGCTCCCCATAGCCCCCACCCTTTGGGGGCCCCTCATACTCCATGTGAAGTCCTCACCTGAGCTGAGTCGTGTCCATATTCTTGGTTCCTTTCTCTTATATTTCTTTTTAAATATGCTACGTACCTGTTAGAAAAATTGGCACCATAAGAATTCTATTTTGCTTTATTGTTGCTGTTAGTACTGTCTGATTGGCATTTCAAAATTAATAGACTTTATGTTTTAGAGCAGTTTTAGATTTACAGAAAAATTCAGCAGATTTCTTTTCAGTAGAGCGTTTCCACTCCCCACCCCCCAGTTTCCCCAATTATTAACATCTTATATTAGTATAGTACATTTGTTACAAATAATAAACCAATATTGATACATTATTGTTAACTAAAGTCTATGGTTTATTCATATTTCCTCAGTTTTTGCCCAATGTCCTTTATCTATCCCAGGATCCCACCCGGGACACCATATTACATTTAGTCGTCGTGTCTCCTTAGGCTCCTCTTAGCTGTGACAGCTTCTCAGACGTTCTTGTTTTTGTTGACCTTGACAGATTTGAGGAGGATTGGTCAGGCATTTAGTAGAAAGTCCCTCTTTGGGGATTTGTGGCTTTATTTTTTTTGAGTTATTTACTGGAAACTTACTATAGGTTAGTCATTGTGTGAGGCTTTAAAGGGGGATGTAGCAGTGAACCGAGACGCTTTATAAACAGCATTTATACATCAGTGACACTGACGTGGTTTCCATTGAGTGTGTGGGTGGAGGGGGGGCATCGACTGTGGAGCGCTCTCAGTCTTTGGCTGGGTTAGGTCGGCCTCTGGCCCCCTTCAGAGACCTTCCCCCTACCCTGGGCTAATATGGCTCCTTTGTTTGGCCACAGAATGTCCTGAAGGAGCACGCGGAAGACGACCCCAGTCTGGCCATCACTGGGGTCCCCGTAGTCACTTGGCCAAAGAAGACTCCAAAGGTAAGACGCAGATTGCCGCCGCTGGGAGACGGTGCCCCTGCCTTTTCCCTCTCCTGTAAGGTGAACGTTGGCATCTTTTCAGGGGGGACCCCTGGGAGAGGGCACCCCAGTTAAGAGGAATGGTTTTGGTGATTCGTTCCTTGCCAGTTTTTGTTTTTTAAAAGGGACCATTTTCCGTGGCTGTGGAAACTGCAGGCAGTGCCCCCTGGTGGTCCCTCAGAAAACTGGGGAAGTGATGTTTCACCTTCCATCTTTAGGGGAATTTTCTTTGTCTCCTCTCCTCTCCCCTTGCTTCTTTCTTTCCTTCCTTCCCTTTTTCCTCCAGCTGCTTCATGGGCTGTTTCCCTCTCTTTGAAAGTAGCCTTTTTCTCTTTGTAAAACGGATTGATGCTCACCATGAGAGTCTCATCAAACACTGGGAAGACGAGTAGTGACGTCACTGCGCGCGTATCAGGAGCAGGTTACTTTGCCCAGTCCTCTGCATTCTTTATCTTATTTAGACTCCAGCGACCCGGTGGGGTAGACACTCGTGACCCGTTTTCCAGATGTGGAAACTGAGGCTTAAAAAGGCGAAGTCAGTTGTTAGGGTACTTGGCAGAGCCAGGGATGCGAAGATGGGTCTATTTGACAGCGAACTTGCAACCAGTGCTTGCCTCAAAGTCCAGCATCCAGAGAAGACCAGTAACATTTTGGCGTGTTTCCTTCCAAAGACAGTGCTAGAGTGGGATATGTATATATTAACCCATTTAGTAACCATCTATCTATCTACACGTGGCTTCACCACTTTCTTGAGCAAGTTATATAAGTTCCCTGAGCCTTACTTCCTCATTTGTAGATAGGGTTATACCAGTACCTACTCCGAATGGTGGTTGTGAGGACTAAAGGAGATAAGCCATTGTTGAATTTATCTCTTGAATAAACTTGTTTCTGGTTTACTGTAATAAGAAATGAAATAATGCCTGCAAAGTCCTTAGGACCAGGACTGACCCGTGGTTAGCGCTCTCTAAATGTTGGTTGTGACTTAAGCAGCCTCCTCGTGGATGGGTATTTTGTTAATTTCTGATTTTTTTTTGCTGTTATAAAAACACTCAGAGGAACATTCTAGATCTGTGCTGTCCAAAATGGTAGCCACTAGCTGTATGTGGCTATTGAGCTCTTGAAATGTGGTGAGTCCAAATTGAGATATTTAGTATAAATATTGCCTAGGATATACTCACGCTAAAAAAGATTATTTGTTGTTCATCTGAAATGTAATTGAGTGAACTGTATTTTTGTTTACTCAATCTGGTGACTCTAGTTGAAATGATAATATTTTGGATATATTGGTTAAATAAAATAGATTTTTAAGATTAATTTCACCTGTTTCTTTTTACCTTTTTAAACGTGGCTACAAAAAATTTGTAAGCGCATAGGTGGCTCACATTATATTTCTCTTGGACAGTGCTGTTCTAGGTTATTCTTTTCACCTTTGTTCGATTATCTCCTTAGAGTATGTTCCTAGACGTGGGATTGCTGGGCAGAAGGGCACCCATTACTTGCAGGTATTGAATTCTAATTCTCTTTGAAGCTTAGTGGGAATTCAGGTGGCAATAGAAATGAAAAAGATATTGCCTCCATATCTTCTGCCCTTCGTTCTCCAATCTGTGGAGGTGTGCGGAATTTTAAAGTTGACTTACCCCTTACGTGGGCACTAAATATAAATGCCATTTATCAGACCACAGACTGTACCTGCAGACATAGCACCTTGAAACAACCCAGCCAGGCCCCCAGCTGCTCTGAATCTGAAGAGGGAACCGTGGCTTTGCCTCACCGCCCGCTTCCCCCCTGGCTGAGGAATTGCTCCAGGGAGGGATTAGGGTTCACAGAACATGGGCTTTTAAAAAACAAACGCACCACTATGCACTATTATCTCGGAGTTAATGGAGGGGTCCAAATGAGCCTTTCTGGGAGAAATCACTTCAGGACTGCAAATGTGTCCTGTCTTCCGTGCCTGAGACCCTCAGCCCACTCGTAAGGGGCTTAAAGGCACTTTTTAAAAAAAAAAAAATCAAACCTCTGCCCTCTTTCCTCCAAAGGCCTAGAAACAGGGAGCTGGCTTCTAAGGGGGCAGTAGCCCCTGTCTAAGTAAGATTCCTGTGGAGGACGGTCTGTAAGCACTGTGCACAGGTTTGGCATGGCTGGTATCATCAGCACCGGCGGGAGACACTGAAACTCCTACAGTGGTTGGGAAAGAGTGGGTAGGAAGGAGAAGAAAGGACTTTCAACGCTTAACAACACTTAGGGAGTACCAGCCTTTTTTTTTTTTTAACACCTTGTAATAAAACAAATACAATTTGCATACCATAGAGTTCTCCCACTTAAAGTACACAATTAAATGTTTTTAGTATGTTGAAAATATTCAAAGAATTGTGTAACCATCACCACAATCTAATTTTAGGACATTTTCAGACCCCCTAAAAGAAACCCCATCACCAGTCAGTCCCCCCTCCCCCCAATCTTTCCCTGCTCCCCCCAGCCCCTGGCAACCACTAATCTGCTTTCTGTCTCTATGGATTTGCCTATTCTGGACATTTTGTATAAGTGGAATCATGTGGTATATGACCTTTTATGATTGGCTTTTCACTTAGCATAATGTTTTTAAGCTTCATTCAAGTCGTAGCATCTATAGGTCCTTCTGCCAATCCTCTGCCAATCCTCCTCTTTTCGCTGAGGAAGACTGGCCCTGAGCTAACAACCATGCCCATCGTCCTCTACTTTATATGTGGGACGCCTACCACAGCATGGCTTGCCAAGCGGTGCCATGTGCACACCTGGGATCCCAACTGGCGAACCCTGGGCTGCAGAACTGGAATGTGCAAACTTAACCACTGCACCACTGGGCTGGCCCCCTTCATTCCTTTTTCTGGCTGAATAATATTCCCTTGTGTGGATATACCACATTCTGTTTATCCATTCGTCTGTTGATGGACACTTGGGCTGTTTCTGTCTTCTGGCTGTTGTGAATAATGCTGCTGTGAACATTCGTATACAGGTTTTTATGTGAACATGTGTATTCATTTCTCTTGGGTAGAGCCTAGGAGAGGAGTTGACTGGTCAGATGCTAACTCTGTGTTTAGCTTTGGGAGGAGCTGCTGACTGTTTCCACAGTGGCTGCAGCATTTGCCATTCCCACCAGCAGGTTCCAGTTTCTCCATGTCTTCACCAACATTTATTACCTGTCTTTTTGATTAGAGCTGTGGCAGTGCAGTCTTCTTCTTTTTGGTTTAGTTTATGTTTTCTATAACTTATTTTAAGTTTGCTGTATTAGTTTATAAGGGCTGCCTAACAAAGTGCCACAGACGGGTTGGCTTCAGCGACATGACAGAGATTAATCTTCTCACCATCCTGGAGGCCAGAAGTGTGAGATCGAGGTGTCAGTTGGCAGGGCATGTTTCTTCTTAGGACTCTCTCCTCGGCTTGTAGACGGCTGTTGTGTCTCTCTGTCCTTTCGTGGTCTTCCCTTTGTGTGTGCCTGTCCTAATCTCTTCTTATAAGGACACCAGTCACACTGAATTAGGGCCCACCCCAACGACCCCATTTTACTTTGGTTACCTCTTGAAAGATCCTATCTTTGAATATAGTCACAATCTGAGGTCCTGGGGGGTTGGGACTTTAACGTGAATTTTGGGGGGACACAATTCAGCCCACAATATTTATTATAAATTATCTCAGAACTACAAAAAGGTATAAATAATAATAATGAACACCATGGCCCCCTACTCAGCTCTAGAAATAAGTTATTGCCAGTACAGCCAAACCCCTGGGTATTTTTCCTCAGTGGATGTGCCAGTTTTTAGATGCAGTTTTTAGATCTTATTTAATCCTTACAAAGAGGCCAGGAGGTGGAGCGTATTATCTCCATGGTGCAGTTGACACTGGGGGCTCAGAGAGATACACTGGTACACCTTGGGCCACACAGCTTGTGAATAGCAAGGCGTTCATCCCCAGATCTGTCCCTGTGCTGAGAGGAACTCAATGAAGTGTGGCAGAGGGAAGGGGGAGGGGAGGCCCGCCACTATATTTATGCATTTCCTGGCTGGTGGGGTTAAAAAGTTAACAGGAGAGGAAGAAGTAAGTAAACGACTGACTGCCTGGGCCACCCGGGGTCTCTCGATTCCCAGGTTTGCAGTCGGCTTCCTCCCAATTTGATGCAGGCTGGGTTGAAAGATCAAGGGTGCTCATTGAGGCTGTCAGGATGCGAGGTAGGGAGCGGTATTCGGTCTGGGTCAGGTTACTTAACAAGTAATTAATGCTAAATGATGATTAGCAAGAAATGCTTTGATCTCCCACCTTGCCTCCTGGAGAACAAAGTCCTTTTCTGGAACTGATTAGGTGCTGTGAGGTCATTTCTGATGTGGTGCCTTTCAAATCAGAGATGCTACTGAATCACCATCCGTCACCATTCACCCCAATTGGCTGTTTCCACCAGTGGTGATGGATTTGTTTTGACCCGTCTACACTCTGGCCGCTTCCTTTTATGACCAGGTGGCAGGATTTAGGGGCCTGTCTGTGACCTTAGAACCAAGCCAAGGAACTGAGCTTTTGAGGCCTGATCTCTGACCTCAGCCTTATTAGCAAGTTGACCTTCAGCTCACCAGCCAGACACTTCTACCCGGCCTGCCTGCTGGTTCATTCACAGAAAAGGAAACTGAGGAAGGAGGGGAGACTGAGCCGAGGTTGCCTCTGGAAAGCAAGCCTGTTGATGAATCCTGCTTCTTA
Source organism: Equus caballus (assembly GCF_041296265.1). Lineage (NCBI taxonomy): Eukaryota > Metazoa > Chordata > Mammalia > Perissodactyla > Equidae > Equus > Equus caballus. The sequence continues at coordinate 24,302,726 of NC_091691.1, read as the reverse complement.
ATCCGTTATGTCTAGTGGCCAAACTAGGCCACCACTTGAATTTCAATTATTGGCGCTTTTTTTTGGTGAGGAAGATTGTTGCTGAGCTAACATCTGTGCCAGTCTTCCTCCATTTTGCATGTGGGACGCCACCACAGCATGGCTTGACGAGCAGTGTTTAGGTCCGCACCCAGGATCTAAACCCGCGAACCCTGGGCTGCTGAAGCAGAGCACACGGACTTAACCACTACACCACCGGGCTGGCTCCTATTGGCAATTTTTATGGAGTGTAGGAGCAGAGTGGCTGGAGTGTGTATGAACAAGTGCCCTGACAGGGGACGTGGAACCGTCCCCTTCAGCAGTTATTGGATCAGCTTCCTTACGGGGACACTATGGGGCCACACAGGAACCATTGGAGGAAGCGGCATACACACACCTGATGTCCGTGTCACCCTCAGTCCTGCCTTGTTTCTTTTCCCTTCCTCTGCATTTCCATCTGGGAGGCCTGGTAAGTAGGGGTACCTTGGGAGTGACACTCAGCCTTTCCCTGAAGGAGAGGCACATACTTCAGTAAAAGAAGCCCCCCTATACTTCCTATCTCCTCCTCTGCCATGCTCCCAATTCCTGTCACCCTGCAGTAATTAAGTTGCTGATGTACAGTTGAGGAGGAGGATGACGACGATAAGAGCTGCCATTTATTGTTGCCTACCCCGGGCCAGGTAATTTCCTAGAAGGGCAGTGTATTCTAATGAAGACCAGCACTCAGGCTGGTGGCATCAGCTTTACTTGGGGAGCTTATTTAAAAAAAATACAGCTTCCTGGGCCCCACCCCAGATACTGTGATTCAGTAGGTTTGGGGTGGAGCCTGGGAATCTGTACTTTCTAAATGCTTCTCAGAATCACTGGAGAGCTCTGGGGTTAGATGCACCTGGGGATTGAATCCTGCCACTGCCACTTACTAGCTGTGTGGTTGTGGGCAAGTCTGAGCCTCAGTTTACTCATCTGTAAAAGGGGCTGTCAGAGCCTTTCGTGCAGGATTGCCGTGAGATGCTGTCTGTAATATACCTCTATAGTACGCCATCAGTCAGTGATGGCTATTATAATTTTTTGTAACTCTGGGTTACAAGTAAACAATAACCCTGAACCTTCCCTCCCAGAAGGCTGGTGATGCTCTCAATGGAGTGGAGGACACGGAAGGAAGAGCCAGGAGCAGGGGAAAGCGGTGAAAAGTTTAGAGACGTTTTCCATCCCTATATTATTCTTGGCTGGTGCAAGAATTTAATGTCACTCAAGGGCCCGAATGGCTTAATTTCCCTAAAGTAGTCACAGCTGAGCTGAAATGGCTGGTGTTTCCTACAAGGGGCTGGTTCAAAGAAGTGCTTTCTTTTTTATCCCTTCCTCACTCCCCTGAAGGGAGATGTCCTAGGCCCTGTGAGCAGAGGGTGACTTTTGCCTTAGAATTTGCCTCTGGGGGTTTGAGGCAGCTGAGGCCACCTGCTGGGCCCAGGGTAGAAGGAGAGGGTGTTGAGAGTCCAGGGTGTTGAGAGTCAAGGGTGTCCAGTCCTTCTACCCTCCAGAGATCAGGAAAAGGCCTGAGAGCCTCGTGGGAGAGCAGCCTCCGAGACCCGGAACATGTGATGCTCACCAGGCAGGAAGGAGGCCGGCACGGGAAGCCACAGGGCCAGGAGAGCAGAGAAAGGCAAGAGAAGCCAGTGGACAGCGAGGAGGGTGCAAGGTGGGGGAACCAAGCAAAAAACCATCTGAGACCCTTGCGTGGAATCCCCAGGGTTTTCCTAAGTGATAGCTAAATCATTTATGGAGTTTGGAGTCTGGCAGGTTCCCAGAAGTGCAGCAAAAAACCTGTGATAAGAGAATACCCGCAAAAGATGGTCCGCTTATTCTGAATGATGTTATGTACAATGTCAACGTCAGAAAAATCCTGTTGAAAGAAAATTGTTGGTGGTAAAGGGAGAAGCAGGGACCCAGGTCTCTGGTTTATGTGGGCTCCGATTCCAAATTTGTTAGTGACTGAACCGTATGATTTTGTACCTGCTGGTAATCTGGATGACAAGGATCCCATCGGAGCCCCCCTTTTTAGTGGAGTGAACTGAAGCCAGAAAGTGGAAGTTTCCAGAGTCACACCACAGGAGAGATCTGGGCAGGACAGGACAGTAGCGTTACCTGCTGGCTTTCTGGAGGCACGAGTTCTAGCCATCTTCTCTCTGTACAAGTCTGTGTCCAAATTTCCTCTTAAAGATTTTATTTTTTCCTTCTTCTCCCCAAAGCCCCCTGGTACATAGTTGTATATTTTTAGTTGTGCGTCCTTCTAGTTGTGGCATGTGGGACGCCCCCTCAGCATGGCCTGATGAGCGGTGCCATGTCCGTGCCCAGGATCTGAACCCGTGAAACCCTGGGCCACCAAAGCGGAGCGCGTGAACCCAACCACTCGGCCACGGGGCCGGCCTCCAAATTTCCTCGTCTTATAAGGACACCAGTCATGTTGGATTAGGACCCTAATGACCTCATTTTAACTTCATCACCTCTGTAAAGACCTTTTGTCTAAATAGGTCACATTCTGAGGTACTGGAGGGAAAGATTTCACTATGTGAATTTTGGGGCAGACACAGTTCAGCCTATAAACTTATCAAACCTTCATTGACTATCTTCTTTAACATCATCTCCCAAATCCTTAACCTGGCCTTGAGTGCCCACGTCTCCAATTGTCCCTGTGCCTTAGGATCCCTTGAAGTCCTCTCATCATCTTCTATACATTGCCAGAGAACTGAATTACTCCATATTTTCCACTTACTTGTCAGCCTCAGTCTTTGTGGGAATACCCTTCTTATTTTCCCACATAGAAATTCTCCACCTTTAGGCGACCACCTTCTCCAACCTAATTCCTTCCTCACCAGGAAGCTTCCTGAGCTGGATGTCTTCGAGCTGTACCTCCAGAGCCCCACTCCAGCGCCCCACTCCAGCCTCCTCCAGGCACTCTGTGGGCTGCATCAAAGGAATTCTTTACCTCTCTGGCTTCTGGTTGGGCTCAGCCAATGGGAGGTATCAGCAGGAGGTGGGAGGAGAGAGAGGTTGGGGTATTTATTCCCCTGGTTTCCTCCCCATGACATCATTGCAGGTTGGCTATTTCCTTCCATGAAGACCACAGCTTCTGTTTCATTGCTTTCTCCACGTTTGCTCTCTGCTTTTCTGATTACCATTCCCTCCCCCAGCCCATTGGTCAAAGGGAGGTAATGGCTCATCACTGTCACTAGGCTTGGGGCGCATCACCATGCTTTGTTGGTTTCCCTTGACTCTATTTACACTCTGTAAATTGAGCCTTTGTTAAACTCTTCTCCAGGACCTGGTGTGAGGGTGCCAGGGTGCCATCTATTTTCTGCCAACATCCTGGCTGATATACTCCCCCAATTTCCCTTCCCACTGGACGTCCACATTCTTCTCTGCATTTTGTTGCATATCTGTCCTAAGCCTCCACTAGCTTCTTGGGACTGGAGCTCACCTTATTAATTCTTTCCTTACCCCTTCTTGTATCCTATCATGCAAGATTGCTCCCAGAGAGCATGGGCCCGGGCAACGTTTGTTGAATGAATGAACTTGAGAGCAGGATTTTCCCAGAGGTTCTAAAAGATGAAGTTGTATTCAGTCAGTTTCCGTCTCTTTGCTGTTTCACCTGCTCTCCAGATGCCTCCGAGTCTTCTCTTTGGTGAGAATAAGATTCTCCCCTTTAACTTTTGTGTCTCAGTCCCAGCCAATTGTTGAAAGAATGCTAAATGGAAGAGTACTAAAAAGAGCTCCTGGCGCTCCCTAGATCCTTTTGTCCCTCAAATTTAGGCATCCCCCTTAATCCCACCGGATTTACCTCACCTGGATCTTACCTCACCTGGAATTTTTCAGCCATCATCTGTATCATTTTAGAACCACTTTATTGGAACTTTAAGACAGTGTTCAGCTGCAATAACCTGTAATTAAAGTCTATAGCCCAGGATTTCTTTCTTAGTCTGATAACCTGCTCAGCTGTCTGTGTTAATAATGCCAAAGACAAATTCTTGGAAAGCAATTGAGATATTGAGGGCTCCTGCCTTTGGTGGAGTAATTAGAAAGCTGGGCAGGCACTGTAAGTGATTGCTTGCCATTATCATGGTTTTATTTTTGGAACAATGGCCTATCCTTCAGACTTTTCTTTTTGTCAGATGTCATCGTGTATTTCTCATTTTAAAGGAGGACACTTGATCATTGACATTGGGAATAAGTTGTCCTAGTCTTTCTTTCCCCTCTCTATGATTTGGCTTTGCTGGAAAGATGGATGTGTGCGCGAACAAATGACGTTGTCAGATAATCTGTTCTTCAAATTTAGGTGATCTAGAGGAAAAAAGCATGATTATGTGAATACAGGTGAAATATCTGCATTGTTTGATTTTGCTTCATGTTGCAGAGATGGGAAGGGCAAAGGTATTTGTCGGGACAAGGGGAACCTTGATTATACACAAAGAAAGTGGGTGGGAAGTGAAAGCTGTAGTAAAACCTGCTCTAAACCACCAAGGAGTGTAAAGGACTGAACAGCAAGTACTTTGAAGGATTTCAGAGATAATCTCACTTAGAAAAATGATATATATATATTTTTTGGCCATTTAGATTTGTTTCCCTCCTGGTTAATGCTTATAGGACGAGATAGCAGGAGGGCTTGCTGGTTTGAGTGTTCCTGATTGATTCTTCTGGGGAATGGTGTTATTTCTTATTTTATTTTTTTCAATTGTGGAAAAATATACATAAAATTGACAATTTTAACCATTTTTATGTGTGCACTTCAGTGGCATTATTAAGTACATTCACATTGTTGTGCAGCCATCACCACCACTGATTTCCAGAAATTTGTCATTATCTGAAACTCTGGACCCCTTGAACACTAACTCCCCATTGCCCCTTCTCTCCAGTCCCTGGTAATGACCTTTCTACGTTGTCTCTATGAATCTGACTCCTCTAAGTACCTCATATGAGTGGAATCATACAGTATTTGTCTTTTTGCGCCTGGCTTATTTCACTTACCAAAAAGTCCTCAAGGTTCATCCTTGTTGTAACATGTGTCAGAATTTTTTTCCTTTTTAAGGCTGAATAGTATTCCATTGTGTGGATAGACCACATTTTGTTTATCCGTTCATCTGTCAATGGACACTTGGGTTGCATCCATCTTTGGCCATTGTAAATGATACTGCTGTGAACATGGGTGTGTAAACATCTTTTCAAGTCCTTAGTTTCAATTCTTTTGGATATATACCCAGAAATGGAGTTGCTGGATCATATGGTCATGTTATGTTTAATTTTTTGAGGAACTGCCATACCATTTTCCATAGCGGCTGCACCATTTCATATTCCCACCAACAGTGCACAAAGGTTCCAGTTTCTCCAGATCCTTGCCAGCACTTGTTATTTTCTGTTTTTTTGACAATAGCCATCCTGATGGGTGTGATGTGGTGGGTGTTATTTCTTTTTAACTCACTTTATTTCTTTATACTGAAGTATTCTTTAGAAAATTACTGATATCATGGCATTCTACCCTTAAATACTTAGATTTGCACCCTGAAAAAGAATATTTTTCTACATAGCCAAAATAATGTGACACCTAAAAAAATTTACAATTCTTTAATACTACCTAATGCCTGGTCATATTCAGATTTCCCAAATTACCCTTTACAGCTGCTTTGTCCAAATCAGGATCCAGTCCAGGACCACACATTGAATCTGTTCTTAATTCTCTCTTTTAATCTAGACATTTCTCAGGACAATGATTTGTAGAGAAGATGGAACCATGTGTCCTGCAGAATATCCCGCTTTATATAATTGTCTGATTGTGTCCTTGTGGTGTCATGTAGCTTCTTCCCTATCTCTTGTAATTTCTGTAAACTGGAAGTTAGATCTAAAGCCTTGGTTAGATTAAGGTTAAATATCATAGTTAGTGGATTAAGGTGATGCCAGCCTGATTCCTCCATTATTCAGTTATGTTGGTCCCTCTTTCCTCCAGAGAATAATCTGGAAGCGGATACGTTGGCCCCTTGCTTCCCTCCATCATTCACTGATGGTTTCAACACCAATTGATCCTTCTTTCCTGTATCAATAATTTTATCAGGAGACGAAAAGGAAGCTTTGAAGTCCATCATCCCTCCCATATGGATTAGCTGGCTTTCTTTTGCAGGACTTTCCCTCATCAGTTGGGGCTACCTTTAAATACAGTTCCTCCTGAAAAGGCAGCATACATGCTTAATTCTTTCCCTTTAAATACCAATTTTCAAAGTAAGGAGTTGGTTTTAATGACTGCTTCAGATGGTGACGGATGAGTTTTGTCAGGCTTTTTCTATTTTGAGTGTCATGATAAACTCATGGATTTTCATAGATCCAGGGGGCTTTTAGAGGCAAATTGGCCTGCTGGAGATGAGCCATTTTTAAAGAAAAGCAAGAATGGTAAATGAAGAGCAGCACATGGCAACAGCCAGAGAGTGTGTGTGTGTGTGTGTATGTGTGCTCGTGTCTGTTCCCCATCCCTACTCCCAGCCACACCAACCTGTGTGCGCTTGCATTTGTCATTTGTCCCGGAGCAGAAGAGCCTATCGGACCCCCGCAGTGACTGTTAGCAGCTCGTTTGAGAGGTGATTCAACTATCTCTTTGGTTTGGTTAGTTTCAACATGCCCCAGGATTTAGGGCCTTCATTTCCTAACCAGATTGCCTTTCAGGGATAGGAACTAAGATCCCTCTAAAGTGATGGCTGATGAAAATAAAAATTTTTAAAAAAATATGCTTTTTTATTGAGGTAAAATTCACCTAACATAAAATTAACCATTTTACAGTGGACAAGTCAGTGGCAGTTAGTATGTAGTCAATGTTATGCAATGATCACCTCTATCTAAACTCCAAGATATTTATTTTCATCACTCCAGAAAGAAACCCTGTACCCATCAGCAGTCACTCCCCATCCCGCGTCTCCTCCCTCCAGCCCCTGGCAACCGCTAATCTACTTTCTGTCTCTATGGATTGACCTACTCTGGACACTTCATATAAATGGAATCATATAGTACGTGGCCTTTTGTGTCTGGCTTCTTGTTCTTAGCATGATGTTTTCAAGGTTTATCCACATTGTAGCATGGATCAGTACTTCATTCCTTTTTATGGCCGAATAACATTCCCTTGTATGGATATGACACATTATGTTTACTCATTCGTCAATGGATGGAAATTGGGTTGTTTCCACATTTTGGCTATTGTGAACAGAGCTGCTATCAATGATGAACATAATTTTATTCCTATTTTGCCTGTTAACTGTCTGCTTTATCATCCCATTTTGAGTAATCTTTGGATTTGGTCTTTTCTTTTGAATCTAAGTTCCACGTAACTTTATACAGACTTGTTTCTCCAAGTTCTTTTTTGAGGATGGTAGAATAGATAATGTGATGGGTGCTCTGGTTAGGAAGGAAACCAAGGGGGAGATGTGGTCTTGTTAAGAGAAATATTTTTAAATTACAAAAGTCCTGTTTGTAGGCTGGAATTATGCTGGCATGTTATGTACTTTTAGCTCCTCATATTTTCTGGAGCCGGGAGTGGGGAGTCGGGGTTGTAAAGTGAACCTATTTGTCTCGTCCGGATTGTCTGAGCCCTCAGCCTTAGCCTGGATTTTCGGAGGGAAATGAATAGAGAAGGGAAGTAACTTTCTAAGGTCAGCGAATGAATTGGAAATAGGGTGGGTGATGGAAAAACATTTCTCAAATCACTGCCAGTCACCTGTTAAATTAGTTAATTTTTTAAAAATCCTGTGCACAGCCACAAGTCTTCCAGTGAATGTAAATATTTATTGGTTGATTTTGGTAATGTAAGGAGACAGTATTAGGAGAGGAACCCCCATTTAACAGAAAGCTCGGTCTGTTTAAAAGACCCATATGACAAATACACGTGGTTTTTAAATGCTTGTGGAATGCCTCTCCAGGGGGAAAATAAAAAGCAATTAAATAACATCAGTAATTTCCTTAACAGAAATCACTGCAGCCCTTGGTCTGTCATTCAGTCACTCTCTGAACCACAGTTTTATCCAGGCAACCCCGGAATCAGTCCTAAGTTGCTATGTAACCCTATGCAAAAATTCTTCTTATTTACATTTTATTAGAAAAATAACTCTCCAAAAGACCTTCTTTTGCCATTAAGGGGGAAAAAACCTATTGAAGAACAGAGAGACAAATGGTAAAATAATAGTAAAATAACTGAAGCATGCATTCTCTATTGCCTGTTAAGCACAAATTATTACTTGCATCAGGAAGGGACCCTGTGCATGCCTGCTCTGTCATTTCTCTTCCCTCCTTAGGGACATGTTTACAAATGGTGTCCACTGGTTCAGGACTCTTTCCCTGCCCCGATCCTTTGGAAATAATGTTTCCAAGCTTTTGCCCAGCCCTTTGTGACTTAAGTAGGAGGAAAGGGGCCACATGCTGAGAGATGCTCGCCTGCAGGAATCCCAGAGTCCAGGGGCACTACCCAGTCTGCCCTTTTCCCTTCCCTTTCCTGGAAATGAGGATGGCAAGGATGGCTTCCCTCTTCCTCTTCTCTTGACCCCTGCCCTGGGACAGCCTGCAGCACCCTTAGGTGTCTAAATCTGGGCAGAATCTCTTGGCCGATAGGGGTCATTCCTGGTGTCTCATGATCTGATAGACCAGAATATTAAATGACACTCAGAGAAAGCAGGCAAGTGGGTAACGACTGTGACCGAGGGGGACTTGGCTTCCATTTGTTTTTGCTTAGTTCCTCACCACTTGGTGTAAGTTCTGGATCCTCCTGGTTCAGGGCAAGCACCAACTGCCTAGGTGGCATGAGTTTCAGGGAGCTCTTACTAAGACTGTAAGCACTGGCTCAGAGAGAGTGTTCAGTTCTTAGGGTCACTCAAAGATGACGTCAAAGGTACAATGTCAACACTAAATTTTAAGGTGGCAAGTCTACTGGGTGAGGGCTGGCACAATGTATTTTATATACAGTCCAGCACACTGTTAATACAAAACAAATGATGGATAATTGTGTGGACCAGTAAGCTAAAGGAAACTTGATTGTGGGAAGTAGAGGGAGAAGCTCTTTGCAAGTGTCAGAAGAGGAATTTTTTTCCTTTTTTGGTGAGTAAGATTAGCCCTGAGCTAACATCTGTGCCAATCTTCCTCCATTTTGTATGTGGGATGCCTCCACAGCATGGCTTAGACGAGCAGTGCCATGTCTGCGCCCAGGATGCAAACCAGGGAAACCCTGGGCTGCCGAAGTGGAGCACACGAACCCAACAACCCGGCCATGGGGCCAGCCCCCAGAAGAGGAATTTTTAAGAGGTGTTAGGATAGTGGCTGCCAGGAGCCTTCTTAGCATTTAGAGAGGACCCACCGCATCATCATGTCTTAATCCTGGCTTCCCACTTCCATGGTTGGCCCCTGACAGATCAATCAGACAGCAGTTTGGTTATCAAAACCATACCTACCTGCCTTGAAATTGAATTTGAACCAAGAATACAGAATTTGCAAAATTTAGTATGAAACACGTAAGCCTGAGTTTTTCACTTGGATTATTATGCAGGTCTCATTTAGCATCCTTGTCTCTTGTCGCAGGCATGAGGCTTTGGAGTGGTGCGATTAACAGCCCAGGCTCCAGGCTCCAACTGCCTATGGGTTCAGATCCAGGTCCTTTCATTTCCTAGCAGCAGTGTGCCTCAGTTTCCTTGTCTGTAAAATGGGTGAACAATGGTACATACCTCACAGGGCTGGTAAAAGAATAAATGAGATAATGTCTACAGCACACTTAGTGCTGGGTCTTGCCCTTCAACCAAGCTTAGTAAGTATTAGCTGCTGAAATTGCCTAGGTCCCTGGAGGAGGTCTCTGGTTGGTGGTATGTAAGGGACCCCCGGCTTGAGCGCTACTTCATAATTTTCTTGGGGCCTCTATTTCTTCACTTGTGAAGTGAGGGGCTCTGGTGAGGCCCCTTCTAGCTCAGAAATGATATGATGGAAGGAAGGAAGTTTGTGTTAGCTACAGCTTCTGTTTATCAACACTTTCCCTTTCTCTTCTTTGAGCCATGATAAATGAAAACTGTCTTTTTACTTCCTTAAATACAGAAGTGAGCTTTTGAGAGTTCTCAAAATCAGCTCAAAGACAAGTCTAAATAATCTTGCATTCCTGATATGTAATGGGAGAGACCTTTAAGAAAAAGCCCTGCTTCCATACCTCTCTCTTGATGCATTATATTATTTGGGTATCTCTGTATGCTTCCAGTTTTGATCAATTACAATGAAGTGAAAGCATGGTTAGCATTTTATCAGTGTCCCCCCCCCCCCCCCCCCCCCCCCGCCCCTTTCTTTTAAGAGGCTTCCTACAGGGTAGTGTGGCCCCTAAGAGGTCATCAGATGCAGATTTCAGTCCATCAAGGTAGCTTTTTAAAGGTTGAGACCTCTGGGGGTGGAGGGGGGCAGTATTCTTTTGCTTTCTGTCTTTGTCGTTAACCTTGAGTGGATTGTGAAAAATGTAAGAAGGGAAGAAGGAAACTCAGAGGAGAGACGTTTCAGTAAAGAGCAGGTCTGCTGGGATTTTTTTCCCATCGTTGTCAGTCGGTGTATAAATTTCAGACAGACTTTAAAAATCCACTCAGGAAAACTGACATCCCCGTTTGTTCACTCCTGCTAGAAGCCTCCTGATTTTTATTTACAAGGTTCCTGCCACACATTCTGCCTTCCTTGAAAGCCCAGGCCATGACCTGCCTGTGGGTCCCTTCTGTTCTCACAGTGGATTTCATGGCCAGTGGCCTGGGCATGAATAACAGTTGGATGACATCACAGAGTTGATCACCAGATTTCACAGCTAATGAGCTTTTTCTTGGGAAAGCCTCAGATCTCTTTACAGAAGGTTACCCATCCCTGGTTTGGGCAAACCTTCCCATTTTATAGATGAAGAAATGAGCAGGTACAGATATGCCTGTTTAGTGTCACCTTGGACATTCTTAGTTAGATGATGTATATGCCAGCTGCTCAGCTAAGTAACCCTGCTCCTTAGCTTGAGTTTAGCTGTGGTTTTGATGCTTATAACAGCATTGATCACTCTAGCTAATGGTCACTGACCTCCTCCTTCCCACTAAGGGCTGCTGGCATAAGTGCCCCATAGACATTATTTTTTATAATGAATCTCAGTCTGGATTTCCAGTAACAATTTTCTGCAGGAGTGGGCTGCTTTTGGAGTAATAAGCATTAGGAACCTTTACAGTTTAAGAATTTAGAAACCCACACCTTCTGGGCCAGGCACGGGTACTGCCAGTCTCCTAGGAGAACTGAGTTCTGGCCTGCAGCGCCCTCACCCTTACTGAGATCAGCTCCCGGGCACCGCAGGAAGAGGGGTTCCTGTCCAAGAGTGTGGGGCACCCACCTTAGGGCAGAGTGTTGAAAATTCAGGGCGTTCTCCTTGGCAGCCTCCAAGTCAGGCAGCTCGATCGGAACTCCGGCCTGCACCACCCCACGTTTTACGCTGACTCCCTCTCTACCTGGAAAGGCAAACCAGAGGGCAGAGAGGGCAGCGTCAGGGGATCGCCCAAGCCAACTGCCCGCGTCCGGGGGAACTGGGCCACTGACCGTATCCCGGGTTCGCCGGCATCAGGTCCCGGTCCCATGGCTTGTGCAAACCCGGGAACCCGTGTGCCCGCTTCCTGGGGCACAAGGACGTGTACCCGGCGTCGCGTGCAGGGCTGCCCGCCGTGGCCTCTGCGCCCCGGGGCCCCCGCGAGACGCCCCGCAGGACCACACAAAAGACCCCACCCCAGGCCGAGCGTGCATTTCCTGTTCGAGCGGCGGCGGCGTGCAGCCACCCATGTGCATCCCGCGGCGCGCGGGCCGGGCGGGGCGCGGGGCACGCCCCCACGCAGCCCCAGTCCCCGCGCGCCGGCCGCGAGGGGCCGCCCTCGCCGGGCCCGCCCCCGTGTCACCGCAGGCCGGGCTCCCTTTGTGTGCGGCCCGAGCGCCGCGGCCGCGCCATTGGCCCGCCGGCCCGGGGGGCCAGCCCCTTCCTGGCTCGCCTCATGCATATGCATAAGCCCCCCGGCCCTCCCCGCGCCGGCCCCTCCCCGCCCCCTCCCGCGCGGGCGTGCGAGGCGCGCGGCGCGGCTCCCTCCTCGCGGCAGCGGGAGCCCGAGCCCGAGCCCGAGCCCGAGCCCGAGCCAGGGCGAGCCGAGCCTGCTCCGGGCGGGCGGCGGCGGCGGCGGCGCCGCTCCAGCCATGTCAGCGCGCTCGAGCTTGGGCCCACCATGAGCCATGGCCATGTCCGTGAGCGCCGAGGACGACGACTATGAATCGGAGCCGGACCAGGTCGGCGGCCCGGGGTGGGGCTGAGGGAGGGACCCGCCGCCCGCCCGACCTCCCGAGCGACCGACTGACGCGCCCCGGGCGGCCGCGACGCCGCCGCCGCCGCGATGAGGAGAAAGTTTTGCAGCCGCCGCCGGCGGGGCCGCCAGGGCCGGGCCCGAGCGGGGCGCGGAGGAGCGCGGCAGGCCGGCGGGCGCCGCGGGCCCCGCAGCCGACCCGGGCAGGGGGCGTGTGCGGGCGGCCGCGCGAGGGTGGCCGGCCGTGCCGCGGGGACAATGTGGGCCTCGCCGTCGGGCGGGCCCTGCCGGCGCGGGCCACGGCCGGCGGGCAAGTTGCGGGTGCCGGCGCGGGCGGCCGGGGCGCGCCGCGCCCTCCCCTCGCGCCCTCGCCGCGGCCCACGCGCGCGCCGGGCGCACCCGGACCCGGGGCCGGCGCCGCCTCGCTTTCCGTCGGCGAAGTTGCACCGGGACCCCCGGCGTCTGGGCCGGAGGGCGCACGGGGCCCGTGGGCCCGACGGCCCGAGCTTTTGTCTGGGCGCCGCGCGCCCGCCGTGGGCAGACGGAGACAGGAAGGGGTGCGAGCGGCGGCCGGCGCGGGGAATCCGGAACCCGGGCGAGTCCGCTCCGCGCGGCGGCGGGAGGAAGCCGTGACCCCAGATGGCAGCGTGTGGCCGCGGTCGGATTTAGAAGGGAAAGCAAGCTCTCCTGGGACCGGGGGGAGAGATGCGTGTATAAAACAAAGCCCTGGGTGTGTTTACGGCACGAATTTGCTCCGGGAAGCTTCGTGTCTAGGAAGCGGGGGAAGAAAGTTGAGGTTTTACGAAGTATAATCGGCACGGTATTTGCACCAGGACGCGGGCTGGATGGAGTCGCCCGGGGAATTAAGCGGTGGACGGGCTGAGTTATGCTGTGGGCATGGGGCTGGCGAGTGAGATGCTTGCTTCCAGTCCGGGGCGCGTCTCCTCGGTGCAATAAGGAGGCTGGGGAACGTGCAGGCCGAGCTGTGGACGCGTCTGTCTCCCGCCCCTAGGTGGGATTGAGGAAGCGCCACCTCTGCCGCACTGAAGTCGGAGCTGACGTTTTATTCCGTGGTTTCATTTGACAAAGTTAAGTTGTGTTGTTTTCTCAGTTTTGCTGGACGTTTCTCAGCCACGTAGACCTTGTGAGGTGTTCCTGAATCTCATGGTTTTAGGGCTTGGATTCAGCCAGAGACAACCCAGGCGGTTTGGGCTCGGAACTTCTCTCGAGTCAGTAGCACCTTCGGTGAGTGGCTCTCAATTACTGCTGCTTAGTTCACACTTCAAGTCTTGGTTTGGAATTTTCGGTTCATTTCGGTCTGTCTGATCCCTGCCAGCAGTTTACCATTTCTGTGGCATCTGGTCCTTAATGAGACTCTTGTGTTCAGCGTTGACTGTGCTTTGGTATTCCAGGATTGAGGTTCCTGTTACCTGTTTTGTTTTGTTTTGTTAATTTGGCCACACCCTATGGCCTGTGGTAGATACAATCTTTGACACTGCAGGAGACAGCACCTCGGGTGTCTCTGGGCTTAAAACCACGCTTTCAGGTCCTGCCACTCCTGAGACACTTCCATCAGGAGAGGACCTGTACTCCCTGTAGCCAGATTTTCTTTCCTCCTCCTCTGGTCAGTCGGCCGGTCGTGGCACTTCTGGAGTTGTTAACAACAGACGTTCTCGAGGTTGCGATATTCACTCTACAACGACTTTTTCCACTCAGTGCACTGAAGGAGATAACATCTAAGCCAGATCCGTGGGCAGCAGGTTTTTCCTACAGTCCCAACAGAGAAGACAGTTGTCAGCGAAAGTAACCTGCTCTTAGGGACACTGTGGCTGTGGCTCACTGCTGCCAGCCTCCCCCCACCCTCTCACCGGTTTTCTCAGCCCTGGGATTTCTTGGGCCGGAGGAGAGTGGCTTCCTCTAAGGACCTCGAAGGCATTTGTTTCTTCCACACGAGAGCCAAAGTCTTTGGAGTCTTAGATCGCAGGCTCTAGACCCCGCTCTTCTCTAAGTAAGTCTCCTTCTGGGAGGGCTCAGGAGGTCTGACTCCTGCGGCTTCCACCCCACCCTGTCGGAATGGGTTTGACACCAGAGGAGCAGCCCTTTTGGAGGGAGGACAGGTGGAAGTCCTGGAGTGCGGGCAGGCAGGTATACTCGCCCACCTGCTGCATGAAAAGACCCGCGGCAGCCGCTGGGAAGTCACTGTTGCCCAGCCCCTCACTCCCACCCCTCATCAGAATTTTCCTGCTCCACCTTAAAAGTCTGTGCTCTTCTCCCATCCCCACTCGAGGCTGGTGTCCAGTCCTGGGCAGCATTGGGCTTCCTTCGGCCTGTTCTTCTGGGCTGGCCTGTCTGCCCCGTACCTTTCCACAGCAGCCAGGGTTTCCCCTGCTCCCGATGTTGCAGCCTGTGGGACTGGAGCAAGGGGGTGATGGTGGGTAGGAGGAGACCCCTTGCACGCCCTGTGCCAATGCCCACCCTTAGCTGGGACTTCTCCTATGGACTTCATTTGCTTCTCCAGTGCAGAATGTGTCAGAAAATTCTTCAGCTCTGCTTTTGAGTTTGTGGAGATGCCCCTTAAAGAAGGGCTGTTAGGTGAGAAGAATTCTTGTTCCATCTTGTTTGTTTGTTTGTTTTGAGGAAGATTAGCCCTGAGCTAACATCTGCCGCCAATCCTCCTCTTTTTGCTGAGGAAGACTGGTCCTGAGCTAACATCTGTGCCCATCTTCCTCTGCTTTATATGTGGGACACCTACCACAGCATGGCGTGCCAAGCGGTGCCATGTCCACACCCGCGATCCGAACCGGTGAACCCTGGGCTGCTGAAGCAGAATGTGCGAACTTAACTGCTATGCCACCAGGCGACCCCTATCTTGTTTCTTTTAACCCCTGAAGTGAAAATACATTTATTTCTTTTTTCCTATAAAAATGATTGTTGCTTATTTAAAATAATAAAAATAGTAATATTTAGGAAATTATGAAGAAGAAAATCTTTTGGAAATTTATGCAGCCCTAACCACTGTGTTACTCATTATAGCTTCTTACACAGTGAAATTTTAAGATGGTTCCCTGAACCTTCCAGAAATTATATGCAAAAGTTTTGTGATTTTATGCCTGTGCATTTTTCTGGGGAAAAAGGTCCTTAGCCTTCCTCAGATTCTCCAGAGGTCTTCCCACCCACTGGGTTTCTGTGTGTTTTTATTCCCTTGCTCTTTACCCTCACTATATAAACAAACGGAAGCCCTCCCCGGATTCTACAGGTGTGTGCTAAGGGGCCCGTGATGCTGCTAAAATCCAGCTTTTCTTTGGCTGTCCATTATGCCGGAAGATTTGGAAACAGACATAATACTGAAATAAATCTATGGTATGCAGTAGGATGCAACATTAGCATGACAAGGAATTCCATGCTGTTTGGGGGGCCATAGCTACCCCTTGGGCTAAGTGTCACTGTGCTGCTGTTACGGTAATTTGGTGGGAAACATTGAACTATCTTGATAGTAAAAACACACAGCCACGTTCTGCTGTTTTTCTCACTGACTCCTCTTGACAGTTGAAACTCCAGCCTGCTCCCTTCTTGAAACTCTTCCTTGGCTCGAGATGCCACAGCCTCCTGCTGCTCTTCCTGCCTTTCTGGCAGTGGCTCTTCAGGTTGCTCATTCTTGCCTGGCCCTCAAATGTTTTTAGTCCTGAAGGCGCTGTCCAGGGCCCTCTTTCCCCTCTCCCTGTTCTCCCTGGGCAACCTCGCGGATTTAACTAGTTTAACGCTGTGGCGCTGATTCCCTGTTGTGTGTCTCAGCTCCCGTCCCTCCTGCCTGCTCCGCCTTCCTTGGATGTGCCCTGGGTCCCTCAGTTGCCACGTGTCTATGGTGGAGTCGCTGTTCTCTGCCCTCTCCTAAGTCCCTTGTTCTGTTGGTCAAGCCAGAAGCTTCTGAGTCTCTCAGGACTCTTCCTGCCTGTGTACCCCATGTTAGTCAACCTCTTGGGTTGTTGAAACCCAGGGCTGCTTCTGAAACAGCCTGAATCATCTCCTCGTCTGCGGCCTCTGCTTCTGCCTTCATAATCTTGAGCCTGGACTACTGAAGTATTTTCAACTCATCTCCCTGCCTTTCATCTTGCCCGTTGCCCCAAAAATATTCACTCTCCACACGGTTGCCGGAATACAATCATGTTGCTCCTGCATGTGAAGTCCTTGAACTACTCTTAGGGCCACCATTTCCCTAATGTGGTGTATGGGGCTCTACAGAATTGGGCTTCTGCCACCTCAGGGCTGTATTCCAGCAGCCATATCAAGCTATTCCTTGAATGTGTCGTGTAGTTTCACATCTGTATCTTACTCTTCCTTCTGCTTAAAATATCCACTCCCTAACCCCACCCCTACCCTTGGCCTGCAGAGTCCCATTCTCCCTCTAAGACTCACCTGAGTCACCACCTCCTGTGTCTGTGACACTTTTCCCAACCTCCCTTCCCAGTGAGATGCATTTCTTCTGGGTCAGCATGTCAGGGTTCAGGCTTTAGAGCCGCCACCTGGGTTCATATCTCAGCTTCTTGTTTACTGACAGTATGACACTGGGCAGCTAACTGTGCTGTGCCTCAGTTTCCTCCTTTCTAAATGGAGATAATAATAAGTCGTACCTCACAGATTATTGATAAAGGTATTGAAGAGAGTGGTTACTTCAATAAATATTATCATCATCACATTGCATTGCATTTATGTGGTTACATGTCTTTCTCCCCCCAGACTAGTGCCTTTGAGCGTAGGGAACACAGACAACAGAGGTGTAGTCCCTGCACCTAGCATTGAATCTGGTACATAATTCACAGCCAGAAAACACTGGGGTGGGTATGTGGGTGAGTGAATTTTGTGGGTGAGAGAGTTAATGAATGAGTCTCCAGTGTGGATCATATACTTGATTGGCTAGTGGTAATGAGCATCTTTTCATGTGCTTATTGCCCACTTGTATATCTTTTTTGGAGAAATATTTGTTTAAATCCTTTACCCATTCTAAAATTGGGAATACTTGTCTTTTTATTGTTGAGTTGTTAGAGTTCTTTATATATTCTGGATACTAGACGCTTACCAGATGTATGATTTGTAAATATTTTCTCCCATTCTGTGGTCGTTTACACTTGATAGTGCCCTTTTAAGCACAAAAAGTTTTAATTTTGAAGTCCAGCTTATCTTTTTTTCTTTTATAGTCTGTGTTTTTGGTGTCAAATCCCAGAAACCATTGCCTGATCCAAGGTCATGATAACTCTTATGTTTTCTTCTAAGAGTTTCATAGTTTTAGCTCTTACATTTAGGTCTTTGATCCATTTTTGAGTTAATTTTTGTTTATACTGTGAGGTAGAGGTCCAACTTCATTCTTTTGCATGTGGCTATCCATTTGTCCCCACACCATTTGCTGAAAAGACTGTTCATTCCTTCACTGAATTGTGTTGACCCTTGTCGAAAATCAGTTGATCATAAATATTGTGAGGATTTATTTCTGAACTATCAATTCTATTCCATTGATCTATTTGTCTGTCCTTATGCCAGGACCACACTGTCTTGTTTATTTCAGCTTTGTTGTAAGTTTTGAAAAATCAGGAGGTGTGAGTGCTCCCACTTTGTTCTTCATTTTCAAGATTATTTTGGCTATTTCAGGTCCCTTGCATTTTCACTTGAATTTTAGGATCAGCTTGTCAGTTTCTGCAAAAAAGCCAGCTGGGATTTCAGTAGCGATTGCAGTGAATCTGTATAGATCACTTTGGGGAGTATTGCCATCTTAACGATATTAAGTCTTTTCAATTCATGAACATGGGATGTCTTTCCAGTCATTTAGGTTTATCCAAGTATTTTAGAGATGAGGGATTGAAGAGTTTCTGCCCATGAATATTCTGGAGAGGAGGATCTGATAGGAGGTACTCAGTATTTGTGGAATGAATGAATGAGAGAACTACCTTAATAGTATTTCTTGTAAGCATATTACTTATGAGTTGCTGATGGAAAAAGGATGTTGGAATACTAAGATTTGGGTGTGTGGGCATATGAACTCTAGCTTTTCCTAACCAGATAGAGCTGAGGATATGGATCCTGGACTGAGAAATCAACAGGTGGCCTGCAGTTCTAAACAGAAGTTGGATGCCCTCACTGCCTTTTGCTGAGAACATTTCATGCTAAGAGGCGTTCTTGGTTACTTAAACAAATAGAGGCAAGGGTAGGATAGAGTAAAATCTAGTATTGGTTTGTAAACTTTTAGATGTCACCCAAAAGAGATTAGGACAGAATTTTCTTGCCAAATTGAGAGGCTTGTTCACCTTCCCTAGTAGAGACTCTCTGATGTCTTTCTTACCTGTTGATTTTCTCAGCGGTCTTTATTAGGATCCTGCATTTCAGGTGTTGCTCAGTTGACTCCTAACAAGCCAGCTTGTGCACACTTCTACAAATGCTGGCTCGTGAACTGCAGGCGGTGGCAGCTTTCCTAGCTGGATTTGGCAGCTGGCTGGAGAGGGCCTGAATCAAGGTCTTCGGAAACAGCAGCTCCTTACACCTCTTCTTTTGAGGCGCTGTCTGTCATTTGCTCTGTCATTTTTCCGGGATGTCTTAGCTGCCATTGAGATCCAGGCAGATTTCTTTCTTTCCATAGGTTGGGAGTGCGTTTTGGAAAGCACAGGGACGTGGGCTTGTTCCACAGTCACATACAAGCTTTGTGACCCTGGCTGGATCGGCCCACCGTTTTTCCTTCTGAGAGACACTATCCTCATGGCCAACAAGTCCAGAGGTGCCCAGTGGCTATTTATACCTGACGTTCCTGAGGGGGAGGGAAGAGCTGTGTTTGGACTCCTGGAATTTTCTTTTCAGTCTTTCACCAAAGAAGCTAGTCCTTGGAGTCTCCTGCTCCAGGGTCAGAGTGTGAGCCCTTCGCCTCTGCTTTTGTCCTTGGAGGCTGGACCGTGCGCTGCTCTCTCTTTACCTGACTCGAGGCTTTGAAGCGCCAGCCTTGTTGCCCGTGTTTCAGGGGTTTGCGGAGTGAATCGGTAATAGGACATGTGATCTTTATCAGAAAGTCTTCGGGCTGTGAAGAGAGGCAGAAACCTTCCTGATTTCCATTTCTCTGGAAGTAGGTGTGCTTCTCTGCCCCTCCTGTTGGCACCCGTCACACAGGGTGTCGAGGCCCTGGCTGTGAACCGTCCCAGGGCGTGGGGTCAGTTCTGTGGACTCTCAGGGACTCTTGCCCTCCTTGTCCGCACATCACTGTGGTTCACAGTGTTCAGAATGCCCTTTGGGGGTGTGCACATCCTCTGCCGCCTTCTTGACCTTGGGCCAGTCATTCAACCTCTGGCTCCACTTTCCTCATCTGAAAAGTGATGTCTCTCTTAGGGTTATTACTGGGAAAATAGGTAATGTCATGTAAAATGATGAGTACAACAGCAGGCACTCAGCGAATAGCCACCTTCACTGCTGTCACCGTCCTCGTCGTTGTTGCCTCCACCCGGCTCTCCTTGCTGCTCTTTGGTCAGCTGCTGAGTTTTCAAGTCCAGCGGTCCCTTATGTGCCATTCTCAAATCCAAAGGCTCTGAAAACTGTTCTCTTTTTTTTTCATTACTCATCTGGCAGCAAGACCTGGCCTGAACTGACGTACATGATGTGTGGGCCGATTTATCACGCTTAAGGTGTTATTGCTGCATGACAAGGGGCACCCCAGACCTCACTGTTGTATAAGGACTGGTATGAGGAGGCCTGTGAGACCCTTCATTGCTTGAAGGAAGAATAACTGGTGTTGGAGCAGCCCCTTCCCCCAGGCAGCTGGTTGGTGTGTAGGCCTGCCCATGGGGCCCTCCCTGATGACAAGGCCGCGGGCTGGCCTGCCCCAGAGGTGAGGGTGGGCATGACTGAGTGAGTCTGGAGTGGCTTTGTGGGAGCGATGGGGTCAGGGCAGGGGGAGGTGAGGACAGATGGACCAGTGAAGCCGGCTCTCGCGTCTCCCTCTCCTCCTTGGAGGGCAGAGCAAGTTGAGCGGGATAAAGGTCCAGGGCAGCCCAGCTTCCTGAGGTGGGCACCTCAGCCACCAGAGACTTTGCAGTTTCCTTGAATGCTGCAGGCTGTCGGGAAAATAAATCTGAGGGAAGGATCCACTTAGGGGTCAGTTTCAAAAGGTGTGTGTGGGACAGGGTCTGTGAGATTTTTCCGCAGGGCCCACTGCACTGCAGAAGAAAATGGATGACGATGAGGCTTTATTCACGGGAAAAGGTGGACTGTTTTTCTTCCTGATGTGGTTATAAGTTTCTCGGCAGCCCCTGTGGTGTTGCCCTCCTGGCAGGAGGGCCCTCCTCACTGTTACGGTACATAGTAACCACACGTCTGGGCCCAGGAGCTAACAAGAGGATTGGGATTTTGTTTAGGGATCTGAGTCTGACAAGCAACTAAAATTAAAAAGCTGGACCTAGACTGAAGGTTGTTGAACTGGCTGAGAAGGGCTTTCAGCGTTAGATGCCAATTAGCTCAGATAGTTTTGAGGGGAGTAGTGTGTCTCCCTGACAGATGAACAAACCATTTCTCAGCAGACTCGTGCTGCTCATAAAGGTGCTTCAGACAAGACACACTCGACCATCCTGGTCCTTCCCACTTCAGATCCCCGGTGCATGTGGGACCCCGGCAGCATCCTCAACAGCTGGCCCAGGAGCTCCACCACAGATCCTTGTTTGCAAGAGGCTCTGGAGCTGGTGGCCAGGATGTAAGAACCTCAGGGCAGGACCTGTTGTTGGCATCCTCTGTTTGGCATTTAGCATCACTTTCTGTTCACCTGCCTATCTCTGTTTTCCTTTGAGTCACAAAGAAAGAAGCTTTTGGATCCCATTTAGAGAAGGTTTCAGAAGTCAAGTTTCCTTAAGGTTACTGTCTCATCTCTTGGGGTTTGTTTGGTTTATTGAACACATGCTATGTGCCAGCCGCCTTGTTGAGAGGCAGTGGTGACAAGACACCCTTGATAACTGCCTTGCTGAGCTCCCTGTTAAAGGGAAGAGCCACGGGAGAACTGACAGTTGTGATAAGTGCTGTGATGGGGGCCCACAAGAGGCACCCCGAACCCAGTGCAGGGTGGTCAGGGAGGGCTGCCAGAAGAAAGCAGTGTGTCAACTGGGTCCTCTCCAGGGAAGCACAGGTAGCAGAGCCTGGCCTGAGGTGTGGGGGCCACGGAGGGGTCTTGAGCCAGAGCATGCTGCCATCAGGAGCAGAGGTGCCTCTGTGTCGGTTTCCTGGGCTGCCATAATGAAGTACCACAAACTGGCTGGCTTAAAACAGCAGAAACGTGTTCTCTCGTAGTTCTGGAGCCCACCAGTCTGAAATCAAGGCATCAGCGGGGCCCTGCATCCTCTGAGGTCTCTAGGGAAGGAGTCTGCCTTGCCTCTTCCAGCTTCTGGTGTTTGCTAACTTCCTTGGCATTTCTTGGCTTGTAGAATGCATCACTCCAGTCTCATGGCCATCCTCTCCCTGTGTCTTCACATTCCATCCCTCTGTGCCTGTGTCCAAATTTCCCCCTTTCATAAGAACTCCAGTCATATTGGATTAGGGCCTACCCCTAATGACCTTATTTTAATTTGGTTACTTCTATAAAGACCCTATTTTCAAATGGGGTCACATTCTGAAGTACTGGGGTTAGGACTTCAACATATCTTTTTGAGGGGCACAGTTCAACCCCTAACACCCTCTCCTGGGGTATGGCCAGCCCTGCAGCCTCCCGTTTCACCGTCCTGTGTGTTCTCCTGCAGAACCGGGCGGTAGGTCGGCCCAAGGGGAAGCTGGGCCCGGCCTCCGCGGTGAAGTTGGCCGCCAACCGGACGACGGCGGGAGCTCGCCGGCGCCGGACGCGATGCCGCAAGTGCGAGGCCTGCCTGCGGACGGAGTGCGGAGAGTGCCACTTCTGCAAGGACATGAAGAAGTTCGGGGGCCCCGGGCGGATGAAGCAGAGCTGCATTATGCGGCAGTGCATCGCGGTGAGTGCAGCGGAGGGGCACCCCTTCCTGAGAAGGGTGCCGCATGCGGCAGGGTCCCACGCTTCTACACCCCCGGGAGTGGAGGTGGCAGCGCTTCCTTCCTCCCAGACCCTGGCCCTCCCCTGAATCCAGACCCCACCTTCCTCTGCACCAGGCTGGTTTGTTCATCTGCTTGTTGGTCTGCCCAGAAAGGGGGCTCCGACTCGTACTGTTTTCATATTCCACGTTGCAGGTCCTGGGGCAGTCCTGCCATGTGCTCAGGCTCCTTTTTCTTGATAGTCTGATGGTCTTAGAACTCCTTCCTTCCCTAGATGACCGAGTACTTTGAAGTCTCTGCCATTAAAGATGTTAGGGCAGCTTGTCCTGTCTGTGACCCCGTTGCCAACATTTATGGTCCAGTTCACGACGGTTCTAGGCCCTCCCTTCCTTCCTGTCCTGCCTTCAAAGTCAGAGGTCTGGGTGGAAGGTCAGTAGCCCTCCTGAGGGGACTGCCCCAGATAAGGAGGACTGATTTATGGAGCCCAGGAGCTGGCCTCCTGGAGAGGCTGGCCAACCCCTGCAGACAGCCTTATATCTGGCTTTGCCCCAGGACCGGCAGTGGATGCAGACGGGTGACTTGGCATGGTCCCGGCATCTGCCTGTGCTTCCACCTGCACACACCCACCCACTCTGCCTTCCCTAAGGCACTGCTCACAGGAGCCCCAGGGTCCTCCCTGTGGGAATAGTGATCTCCGTTCTCCCATGGGAAAGCAGCCACTGCAGGAGGGACAGACCCTTGACCCGGGATGAGCTTCCCCGCAGGCCCAGCCTGGCGTTGGGTGAGACTCTCCCTGGCCGCTGCTGCCCCTCCAAGCCCAGGGGCACCTTCCGCCTCTCCCTCCACGCAGACACTGCTGGTGTTTTTGTTTTTCCTTTTTTTTTTCTAATTGTGGTCAGAAACACGTAACATAGAATTTACCGTCGTAGCCGTTTTTAAGTGTGCAGTACGGTAGTACTACCTATATGCTCGTTGTCGTGCAAACCGATCTCTAGAACTTCTTCATCTTGCCACGTGGAAACTCTATGTCCAGTGAACAGCAGCTCCTCTTGCCCTCCCCCCAGCCCCTGTCAGCACCTTTCTACTGCACTCTCTGTTTCTAAGTGTGACTCTTTTAGACGCCTTATATGAGTGGAATCATGCAGTATTTCTCCTTCTGTGACTGGCTTATTTCACTTAGCATGATGTTCTCAAGGTTCATCCATGTTGTAGCAGGTGACAGGATTTCCTTCTTTTTAAGGGCTGAATAATATTCCATTGTATGTAAAATACTCCATTTTCTTCATCAGTTCCTCTGTTAACGGACATTTAAATTGCTTCCACCTCTTGACTATTGTGAATAATGCTGCAGTGAACATCAGTGTGCCCAATATCTCTTTGAGACACTGTTTTGAATTCTTTTGTGTTTATACTCAGGAGTTGGATTGCTGGATCACATGGTAGTTCTCTTTTTAATTGTTTGAGGAACCTTCATACTATTTTCCACAGAGGGTGCTCCATTTTACATTCCCACCCACGGTGCACAAGGATTCCAGCTTCTCCACACCCTTGCCAACACTTGTTATTTTCTGTTTTTTGATATTGGCCATCCGAATGGGTGTGAAGTGATAGCTCCTTATGATTTTGATTTACATCTGGCTGACATTAATGATGTTCAACATCTTTTCATATGTTTGTTGGCCATTTGTATGTCTTCCTTGGAGAAATGTCTCTTGACGTCATTTGCCCATTTCTTAATTGGGTTGTTTGCATTTTTGTTGTTGAGCTCTAGGAGTTCTTCATATGTTCTGGATAATTAACCCCTTATCAGATATATGGCCTGTACATATTTTCTCCCATTCTGTAGGTTGCCTTTTTACTCTGTTTCCTTTACTGTGCAGAAGTTTGTGAGTTTCACTCCTTGTGTTTTTAGTTGTTACTTGTACCCCAGGTCATTTGAATAGATTTCAGGGAATTTGAAAGCCCCCTTGAAATTACATACAGAGTTTTCTCTGTGCGCATGTGTTCATGTGCATTTTTCTGGAGCGAGGGTCCGGGTGACCCATTGCATTTTGTCAGGATTTAAGAGAGGTCGTCTGTAGGGACTGTTGATTTTGAGAACAGTGTCACCTAAAACGTGGCATTTTTCAGTAACCCAGAACTGTCTCCTCTTTAGCTTTATGTTCTCTTCCAGCCCCTCTATCTTCCCTAGTGTCTCAGGCCCAGTTATAGGAAACCTGTCTCTGCTGTCCCCTGTTCTTTGCATCTCTGGTGCCTAGGCCGGTGCCTGGCACAGTGAGTGTTGGTCGAAGGGAACCTCACTTTCGTATGTCTCCTCTCTCCAACTTGACATGGCTTCTGGACCTGATGGCAAATGCAGACTTGGCCTGACCCTTGGTTCCTTACTCCTCTGCTGGCCTTTCCACTTTGTTAGGGCTCTTCCTGCCACATTTTATCCACCTGACACATGTAGGTCCACCTCTATTCCTTTTCCAGGCCCTTATCTCTTGATGTGCTGGGGTCTCCCTCTTCTCATAACCAGCCTTCCCTCTGCCCCCTCCAAGAGGCTTCCTTCCCAGACTTTATCCCTTCCCACTGTCCAGCGCCATCTGCCTGCTAGCCGAGACCTCGGTTTCCTCTGCAGTAGCTTGACCTCTGCTTCTGCCTCTCCTCACCTGTTTCAGTCAGTCTCCGACCCCTGCCCACCCACCACTCCCCGTCACAGACCGTCTTCTGGCCTCTGGGTGTTCCCCACCCAGCACCCCCAGCTTCAGTCTCCCCGTGCTCCCCTGCCCCAGGTGGCCTGGCCCGTCCTCAAGGAGTGTATGGCCTAGGCCATCAGTTCTAAACTGTGATCTCAGTACCGTCTTAAAAATCAGGAGGACCTCAAAGAGCTTTTGTCTATGTTGGTTATTTTTATTTATTTATTTTTTAAAGATTTTATTTTTCCTTTTTCTCCCAATGCCCCCTGGTACATAGTTGTGTATTTCTAGCTGTGGCATGTGGGATGCCACCTCAGCATGGCCTGATGAGCGGGGCTCTGTCCACGCCCAGGATTCGAACTGGTGAAACCCTGGGCTGCTGAAGCAGAGCGTGCAAACTTAACCACTCGGCCATGGGGCCGGCCCCTGTGTGGGTTATTTATTAATATTACTGTATTCAAAATTAAAACTGAGAAATTTAAAAAATATTTTTAATGCATTTAAAAATAACAGGAAACCCACTACATGTTAGCATAAGTAACAGTTTTATGAGAAATAACTACATCCTCCAAAACAAAAATGATTAATAGGAAGAATGGCATTGTTGATGTTTTTGTAAATCTCTTTTTTATCTGGTTCATTCGAAAAGACTTAGATTTTCGTAGCTGCTTCTCTTATTCTCTTGTGATATGTTGTTTAGGAGGAACTATATGAGGAAAATCTGGCCTCACACAGATAGATAGATGGAAAAGGGAGGAGTATTTTAATAGGCTCTTCAGATATCCGTGGGTATTTTTCTCTGATACTCCACCAGAACTCAACAGGTGGCAGTTTCTTAAAGGTTAGTTGCAATGTGGAATCTGAAACTGTATCAACGGACTTTGCATCCTGTTACATTAAAACCCATTAGTCTTTCTTGCCCCTGGAATAGCTCATTGGCTCCTCTGTGATGTTGTAACATCATGCATTCATCATTTGGAAAATACTGGCTCATGAGTTATACAGATTTTCCAAATATTGGCACATAGCGTTATACAATGTAAAAAAAAAAACAACCACCATGTTTGTTAATACCTCCACCAATCTCGTCAGAAAAGTCTTTCAGTATTCCTTGGAAGCTGTCCAGTTTGTGATGGCTAATGTAAGTTTTCCAAAATTCTGATTTTTGTTTGAAAGTTCAAATTTTGTTATTTGTAACAAATACCATAAATTATTTTTCTGGAACTGACAAGCTCACTTGTTTGTCTTTGAGAAAATATGCAAATACCCATGAGTTTTTTTTCTTTAATCAGTCATTGTTTCAAATAAAATGATGTTCTATGGAGAAAGTGGCCAATTCAGCTCACTACTTGGTCACGTGAGCGCTTTCCATTTAGATAACCATCGTCCTGTGGTATATAGCAGAAGTACTTTATACATACTTCCTATTTTGTCACACAGAGTATTAAAAGGACATGTACTCAAGGGTCAGAGTTTTAATAAAATTAATAATTTTTACTGCTTCATCAAAGATATTCTTAAATGAAGCTGGTAATCTTTTTAATAAGTGTGTGGCCAGTGACTGCCAGTGTGCTGTGGAGCCCCTGCCCTGACATGTGCCAGCGGTTTCACCCACCAGACCAAATGTTAACACAAAGAAAAAGGCAAATGAAGTCTCAGAATTATTCTGAAAATAGATTTAACCTCCCAGACCTCCCCTGTAAAGATCTTGGGGACCCCGGAGCCCACAGTCTATGCTTTGATACCTGCTGGTGAGATGCAGCCTCAGCCCCACACTGGTCTGGGCTCAGCTCACGCCCCACCTCCTTCGGGTCTTTCCTCAAATATGAAGTCCCCATCTTCTACATTTCAAATTAGCCCCCCTTCCACCCCTCACCTCTGACCCTGGCCCTCTTTGCTTTGTTTTTCTCCATATCCCTTTTCACTGTCTAATACGTTGTATTGTTCTTCATTTTGTCTGCCTCCACTAAAATGTAAGCTCACGATGGCAGAGGTTTGTATCTATCTTATGCATTGCTATATTTCCAGCACTTAGACTAGTACTTGGCACACGGAGATAGTAGCCTGAGAAGTATATGAATGAATGAAGGGCAGTGCCTGGGTTGGTTCTTTGCCGTCTCCTGGAAGGCTGGAGGAGAGCAGCTCATTGCCTTTGACCCATTCCCCACGGAGCTCCTGGCCCCTGCTGACTTCTCTTTGCTCTTCCCTGCTCCCCAGCCAGTGCTGCCCCACACCGCCGTGTGCCTAGTATGTGGCGAGGCAGGGAAGGAGGACACGGTGGAAGAGGAAGAAGGCAAGTTTAACCTCATGCTCATGGAGTGCTCCATCTGCAATGAAATCATCCACCCTGGATGCCTTAAGGTGAGTGGCCCCTAAGGGATCTGGCTGTGCTGCCTGACACCCCTACCCATGGCCTCTGATGGTATTGATGCTGGGGGGAGATTGGTGGCTGCGCTTGGATTCCTTCCCTGGAGGACCCCCTAGTCTGGAGTATTCTGTGTGTCAGACGATGAGCCAAGGGCAAGAAAAGTCTGGAGTAGCTCAGACCTTCCACCTGTGTCTTTGAGGGAATGAACACACCTCCCCCCCCCTCCCAAAATTGCAGAACCACAGAGAGTTCCCAGAAGGAGAGACCGGGTGGTTGGGCTCTTCACTGGATTCCTGGCTCGGGGCTCCTGGGAAAACAAGGCCTGGGCCAAGGGAGGGCAGGTCCTGTAGCAACAGGTAGTTGCATTCCTGTTCTTGTGTGTGCCCAAGGCAGGGCTGCCTTCTCTTTGGGACTGCCATGCTGTGCCTGCCTGTCTTAGACAGCAGGTTCCACCTTTGAAAGGAAGAAACTGCTCTGGCCTGGCACATACCTTCTGTCCCTAGGGAATGTCATCATACCTGCCGCATCCCTGTCAGCCCAGGTGTCAGCCTGTGTGCATCTGTGTTTTAGAGAGATCAGGGTGGGCCCCGCCCCACACCGTGCTTCAGCTCTGCAGTATCCCCTTCGCTCTGTGGGGTGGTAGGGGTTTGTTCTGATGCTCACTCCTCTACACACACACCTCCCACTCTGAAGGGAGTGCTATGATTTTTCCCTGGCTTTGGAAGTCAGACTTTCATGTCTTAATCGCCTGGTGACTTCTCTCTCTCCCAGGTCAGAAGTTCCAAGAGGGCAGGGGCAAGCACACCTTACTTGCTCACACCCAGTTGCTTGCACCCAGTTCAGTGCAGTTTATTGGGTCCTTTCTGGGTGCCAGGCCCTGAGCTAATTGCTTTGCCTAGGTGATCACGTTGAATTCTGGCAGAACTCCAGTGAGATAGGCAGACTCCATTCCATGGACAAGGGCACGGGTCCACGGGGATGGAATGACTTGCCCAGGATTACTGAGCTAGAAAATCAGGATTTGAACCCTGGCCTGAATTCAGAGCCACCTGTCTTAACCACTCTTGTTTTCTTTTGGCCAAAGATGGCATGGAAATGGCATTTGGGAGGGGGTGTTGATGTTCCTGGCAGAGGTGACCTCTTCAGCCCCCTCCCTGCTTGCTGACTGGCGCGTGTCCCTGCAGATTAAGGAGTCAGAGGGCGTGGTCAACGATGAGCTTCCAAACTGCTGGGAGTGTCCAAAGTGTAACCATGCCGGCAAGACCGGGAAAGTGAGTGCCGCGCTCCAAGTCCCAGGGGTCAGCCCGGGAGGGGCGGACCTTGGCCTTGCCAGACCCAGCCTGTCCTGGCATTGTCGGCTGGTGGGGTGCTGCGGGCTCGGGGGAAAGGGCAAGTCCAAAGATATACAGTTTGTTTTTCCCTTCTCTCTTTTTGGCCTACAAGCAAAAGCGTGGCCCTGGCTTTAAGTATGCCTCAAACCTGCCCGGCTCCCTGCTCAAGGAGCAGAAGATGAACCGGGACAACAAGGAAGGACAGGAGCCTGCCAAGCGGAGGAGTGAGTGTGAGGAGGCGCCCCGGCGCAGGTCAGACGAGCACCCCAAGAAGGTGCCCCCTGACGGTATCCTGCGCCGAAAGTCGGACGACGTGCACCTGCGGAGGAAACGGAAATACGAGAAGCCCCAAGAGCTGAGTGGCCGCAAGCGAGTACGGACTGGGAGGGGCTGATGGTGAGGGGTGGCCTGGCTGGTCCTGGGTATGCCTGGGCGGGGGCGGGGGCGGGACGGGCAGCAGGGAGAACTCTGGCCTCTGGCTGCCCTGAGCATGTCACCTAAGTCCTGAGAGCTCGGCCCAAAGGAAAGGAGGGAAAACCAGCGAGTCACTCCTTTTCCCACCCCTTTAGGCCTCGACGCTTCAAACGTCCCCCGGTTCCTCCTCTCACCTCTCGCCGAGGCCCCCTCTAGGCAGCAGCCTCAGCCCTTGGTGGAGATCCAGTCTCACTTACTTCCAGCAGCAGGTGCTCCCACGTCGCCCCGCCCTCCGGAGGCCCCGGGGACTTGCGAGTCCCAGGCGCCCCCCCCCCCCCGCCCCACTGGTCCTCCAACCCGTTGCCGCAGCCGCCGGGAGGCACCTCTTCACTGGAGCTTCCCAGGCCTCAGTCCCAGATCGCTTGCTCGTGATTCTGGCGTGGGGCCTGGGAAGCTGAAGCTGCCGCGGGGAAGCCCTTTGGATCTGGGGAACCTCGGAGGATCCCGGCGGCCCCGCTCCGCCCACCGGCCCTTCCAGCATCAGCCACGAGGTGGCGCCCGGTTATCTTTTCCCAGCTCTAGCCATTAAGGCTGGGCTGGGAATCCCGCAGGCCCTGCCTCCAGGACTAGCTCCCAGGGCCAAGTCTGACCTGAATGGGCGACTGCATATGTCTGGGTCTGACCAAGGGGGAGGTCAGTTGGGTGGGAACAATTCGATCACTCTCCTCCACTTCCAGCTTTTTCCTTAAAACCAGCAGGCAAGGCCTACCCGTCTCTCAGTCAAAGCAGAGGAGATGGGATTTGCGGGGAAGGTGACCCTCCAGCCCCTACACTAGAGACTGTGGATTCATGGTGGGGTTGGGTGTAGAGGGGACCAAATCTCACCAACCCTGGGAGCAAGCTCTGCATCCTTTCTTTCCTGTGACAGCTAAAACCTGGCAAAGAAGATAAGCTTTTCAGGAAAAAGGTACTGGCTTCCCCTCCCCACTTTTCCCCTCTTCTCACCCCAGGCCTGGGAATGGGTCAGGGAGAGGGTGGGGAGGCCTAGGTGGGAACAGCGCTGAGCCTAGGGGCTTACCTGCCCTTGTCACCCCACCCCCCCACCCCCAGCGGCGGTCCTGGAAGAACGCAGAGGACCGGATGGCTCTGGCCAACAAGCCTCTCCGGCGCTTCAAGCAGGAACCAGAGGATGATCTGCCGGAGGCGCCCCCCAAGACCAGGGAGAGCGACCACTCCCGCTCCAGCTCCCCCACAGCCGGGCCCAGCACCGAGGGGGCAGAGGGCCCAGAGGAGAAAAAGAAGGTGAAGGTACGCCGGAAACGGCGACTCCCCAACAAAGAGCTGAGCAAGGAGCTGAGCAAGGAGCTCAACCAAGAAATCCAGAAGACGGAGAATAGCCTGGCCAACGAGAACCACCAGCCCATCAAGTCGGAGCCCGAGAGTGAGAATGAGGAGCCCAAGCGGCCCCTGGGCCTCTGTGAGCGCCCTCACCGCTTCAGCAAGGGGCTCAACGGCACGCCCCGGGAGCTGCGGCACCAGCTGGGGCCTGGCCTGCGCAGCCCACCCCGAGTCATCTCCCGGCCCCCTCCCTCCGTGTCCCCGCCCAAGTGCATCCAGATGGAGCGACATGTGATCCGGCCCCCCCCCATCAGCCCCCCACCTGACTCACTGCCCCTGGATGATGGGGCGGCCCACGTCATGCACAGGGAGGTGTGGATGGCCGTCTTCAGCTACCTCAGCCACCAAGACCTGTGTGTCTGCATGCGGGTCTGCAGGACCTGGAACCGCTGGTGAGGGCGCTGCTTGAGCTCAGGCAGGGACGTACTTAGGGACCAGCCCTGTGTCAAGCTCTGGGCTAAGGCTTAGGCTAGACCGGGGGTGGCATGTGTCCCCACCTGAGTCACTCATGATGCTTTCTTTTTAAGTCCAGTCCAGCTTTAATTATCTTCCTCAAAGAATTCCAGGTGGCTCCAGCAATCCAGTCAGTCTGGTCTTATCAGAAGAGGGGAACCCTATTTGCTTTCCTGATTTAGCTCCTTGGAAGGTGAACTAAGGACCGGGTGGAGTCCTTTTCCTTAAGGAATTAGCCAAGGTTAAGAGCAAGAGTGCCAGTTTCTGGTGTCACTCCCAGCTTTGATATTTCCCAGCGCTCCGGCCTCAGCCGAGTTACTTACCCTCATCCGTGAACAGCCACGATGCCTGCCTCAAAGGGTGGTTTTGACATGCGGCGTGTAGAGGGCATAATAATCTGTCGGTGGTGCGGTCAAATCATTTGCACTTCCTAGCACCCTTGTGGACCGCAGAGCTGAGCCCTGTCTGGTTTTTTTGCGCCATCCTCTCACCTTCCGGTGCCAGACAATGCTCCGCTGCTATTCATAGGGTTTTCCTGGCCAATTTTTTCAGAAGTGGCTGGCCAGGTCCTTCTTCCTAGTCTGTGTGTTCTGGAAGTTCTGCTGAAACCTCTCCACTGTGGATGACCCTGCTGGTATTTGAAATAGCAGTGGCTTAGCTTTCAGCGTCAGCAACATGAAGCTCCCAGTAACTGCTTAATGGAGAGCGAGTGCCTGCACCTTCCACAGGGACCCTATGGCAATCAGAGCAGAGGTGCCCAGGTGCAGGCAAGACAAGAGCTAAACAGAGAAGGGTCCAGAGGGTGGAGTTAAGGAGCCTCCCCCTGAGCTTGGTACGTCAGAGAGTTACCACAGGCATGCAGGAGGCTCCCTAAGTGAGCTTCCAGCTCTGACAATGCCCCCTCTGCTGGGCCTGGCCCACAGGTGCTGTGATAAGCGGTTATGGACCCGCATCGACCTGAACCACTGCAAGTCCATCACGCC
Source organism: Equus caballus (assembly GCF_041296265.1). Taxonomy (NCBI): domain Eukaryota; kingdom Metazoa; phylum Chordata; class Mammalia; order Perissodactyla; family Equidae; genus Equus; species Equus caballus. Next base: position 24,270,740 of record NC_091691.1, on the reverse strand, counting down.
CCTGATGCTGAGTGGCATCATTCGGCGACAGCCTGTCTCCCTGGACCTCAGCTGGACCAATATCTCCAAGAAACAGCTGAGCTGGCTCATCAACCGGTTGCCTGGTGAGCACTGGGCCAGGGACCCCAAATGTGCAGTAGTGGGGGCTCGGGTGCATTACCTGACCTGCTGCTCCCTTCTTTATCCCTCCAGGGCTCCGAGACTTGGTGCTGTCGGGTTGCTCGTGGATCGCAGTCTCAGCCCTCTGTAGCTCCAGTTGTCCCTTGCTTCGGACCCTGGATGTCCAGTGGGTCGAAGGACTAAAGGATGCCCAGATGCGGGATCTCCTGTCCCCACCCACGGATAACAGGCCAGGTGAGAGGCCAGGCCCGGGGTGTGCCCAGGGGGGTCACATGGAGGTGGTGGGACCCAGCTGTGCTGTTGTATCTGGTTTTCAACTCAAACCCCATCTGGTGCACATCCTCAAGCTTTCTCTGACCTCAGCTCTTCTCTAGAGGGTGCAGAGATGAGCCCAGCTGTTGTGTTCTCAGTCAGTTTCAGGCACAGAGGTGATCTGAGAGAGGGCAGAGGCTCCTTTGCACACCCGAGATGCCACCCTGGAGGCTCTGTGTGCATCTGACTACTCTTAATTTGTCCTTCACTGGCCTCAAGCCTTCACTAACGTTGGGATCAGTGTGGTTGGACAGGGGCTTACAGGAGGACAGAGCCTTCCTAGGTTGGGTTGGGGTGGTTGTTGCTCTTCGCCAGTAGCTTAAATAAGGAAACCGTGGTGATCCAGAGATGCCGTGCTGTCTCTGCTCTGGTTGGCCAAGTACTGCTGGTTAGAATGTGGGCTCTCTGTTTCTAGATCTTCTGATTTATCAAGAATCTAGAAGTGTAAAATTTGATGTGGAATCTTCTGATTTTTAAATGTTGGAAGTAATTCTGATTTTTGGGGGGAAATACTCATGGCTAAATGAAACCCAAGTGTTACATCTGGCTGGTAGGCTTTTTAGAGTTTCATGTCAATGTGATCAGAACTCTCTAGTCAGGTTGACATGTTGCTCCTCTCCTGCCTGCCCCCTCAGGTCAGATGGACAATCGGAGCAAGCTCCGGAACATCGTGGAGCTGCGTCTAGCAGGTCTGGACATCACGGACGCCTCCTTGCGGCTCATCATACGCCACATGCCCCTGCTCTCCAAGCTCCACCTTAGTTACTGTAACCATGTTACCGACCAGTCCATCAACCTGCTCACTGCTGTGGGCACCACCACCCGAGACTCCTTAACCGAAATCAACCTGTCAGGTCAGTCGGGGCACCCGTCTGCCCAGCACCGTTGGACAGGCTGGGAATTTCACATTCATTGGAGGTCACAGTGTTAGGTGCTAGGACGTACCGGTGAACAAGACAGACACACAGCCTAATCTAGAGGGGAAACATACATTAAATAAATATTGGGTTTGTAATAATTGCTACCAAAAAATAGTGCTGGTATCATTGAGAGCATATAGCAGTGGTTCCTGACCCAAAATACAGGCTAGGGAAGCTTCAGGTGGTGTGGACGGGCCTGCACCTGGCAACGGGGTGTGGGAGAGTGGTGGGCAGTGAGGGAAGGCCAGGCTGAGCAGGCTTCAGCTGATGGAGCAAGCAGCTTGGTTTCTGCCATTGTTGTTGGTTCCGTGTACTCCTCCTAACCCTGCTATCAAGGGGCCTGTTCTTGGGGAGAAGACGACCCCAAAACTAGGTGCCCTTATGGTTATGTGTCTGTTACGTAGTGACAGTGAGGGAGTCCTCTCTCCCTCCGCTTGCTGATGAGGCTGGAGTCGGTTCTTAAGGACTTGGGGGCATGACCGTCACTGAGGTGGACAGAGGCAATGCTGCCCACGCTCAGCCCATCTAACCTGGTTTTGGTCTGATAGCTTAGGATGGTTGGATTGGGCATATAAGATTTGGACAAAACCAAAGAAAAAAATGTTTTTCCCCCCAGAAATTACCGAGTAATAAAGGACACCCTTCCGTCATTTAAACTAGCTTTTGACACGGTCCAGTCTGATGTTCTGCTTCATCAGGATTCACATGCTGTCTCGTTGTATGCCTCTCTTTGCATCCCACGGTCATGCCTGATAGATAAACGCCTTCCTGTTAACCATGCCGCAGTCAGGCGGGAGTGGGGAGGTTTGAGTGCTATGAGATAATTCTGCACTAGGTGCCTAGGAAGCCATCCCTCCTTCTCAGGGAGTTTTGATGCTGGGGGTTGTCCCACCCCATGGAGGCAGAAAACAGAGAGCCATGCAGAAGTGAGGTTTCACCAGGATCCCAGCCCAAGGCTCAGCTCATGGTCTTGAATTGATGCTGGGGCTGCCCTGCAGAGAAGGGTTTGGGTGGCATCTTGTTCTAAATGCTTGGTATTATATGAACTCTTTTTACTTGTTCTAATTTAGTTATTATCTATGTGAGGCAGAGATCCCAATATATACTCCCCTTCCCTGCAGTGCAATCCATGATGTCTATGTGTGTTTGTGTAACTCATCTTTTGCATTTTGTTTTCCACCACAATTCATTCATTCAGGTCTTCTTTTCGTCTCAGTACCTATAGATCTCTACATTCTTGTTAAGACTGTGAAGTAGATGGAGGCAAATCTCTAAGCCCAGTCTCATCTAGATTCATTTCTTTTGAAAGTGTTTTCCCCTCCCATCGGTATAACTAGTTGGGTTAATGATAAAATGAGTTTGTGCCACAAAATGGTCGACAGTTGACAGTTTCAGGATCCTTGAATTGGTTGGAGGATCTGGTCTAGTGACAGTGTGAAGTCGCGCTTGTCTAGCCTAGTTATCCAGGTTGCATTTCATTGTCGGAATATGTACTGGGTGCCCAAGGCAGCTCTTTGCCTGTCTCTCCCCACCCCCGGAGGCCCCCACCTTCAACTCTTGAGTTCTTCCAGCGTTTTCTTGCACATTTTCCAATTGTGAGCCTACATTGCTATTTCTTGATTTTTTTTTTTTTTTGCATTCAGACATTCCGTATTTATTAACTTCCTACGTGGAACACAAGGATGGCTATTCTTACATCCTCTTACTCTCCTCTTTTTTTTCCCTCCATCTTTCCAATTTGTGGTTACATCACTATTATTTACCTTATTCTGGCCGTGTAAGTATTGTCCATTGTTGAGCCAAATAGTATATCATGAGTAAGTTTCCTTTCTTGCAAAGTTTTTTTTGTTTTTCCTAGAGTCAATAATTGTCTCATTTTTGTTTGCTTAGTCTCTAAGCAGATTTTACAACAGACTTGAATACTATTCTTTCCCCAAACAAAATCATTAGATCCCAACCAGTTTTTGTAGAGCCCTCCCTTCTGGATTTCTTTTCCTCCCCTTCTGTTTTCTCCTTCTGGGCTCCTGCCTGTGTTTGAACTGGCTGTCTCTGCCTGCTGTATGGCTGCCATCCTGGGACTTTCTCCCACCGTCCTGGGAATTTCATTGGTCTGTGTCTTGTGTAGGGTCCCCTCTTTCCTTGTCTCATATCTTCTTTCTTGGATCTCTGATCTGCTGGAGGACATCTTCTGTTTCTTGTATGTCCAAAAATGGTTTTATTATACCCTCACATTGAGTTGATAGCTTAGCTGGATATAGAATCCTAGTGTGGGAACCATAATGTTTCAGAAAGTGGGAGGCATTGCTCCTCTTTCTTCTGCCTTGCAGAGTCAAAGTCCAAAACCATTTCATTCTTCGTCCTTCAGTGAATCTGTTTTCTCTTTGTCTCTGGTTTCCTGTAGTTTTTGATGATGAGCCTTGGTTTGAATGTATATTCACCCATACCACATGCATATGAGCCTTTTCACTCTTTCAGTCTGGAAACGTATGTCCTGCAGTTCTGGGAAATTCTGTTTCTCTTTCTCCACTAGTCCTCTGATACCTTTTTTTCCTCCTGTTTTTCACCTTTGTGTCTTTTTGTTCTATTTTCTGGAAGTTTTCCTCCACTTGATCACACAATTCATATATGGTCACACACCACATAATAACGTTTCAGTCAACAATGGACTGCATATACGGCAGTGGTCCCATGAGATTATGCCATATAGCCTAGCTGTGTAGTAGGCTGTACTGTCTAGGTTTGCGTAAGTATGCTCTATGATGTTTGCACGACAATGAAATTGCCTAAGGACACATTTCTCAGAACATATCCCTGTTGTTAAGTGACGCCTGACTGTAGTCAGTTTTTCATTTCTGCTGTCATGTTAGGTTGAACCAAATGCAGCTGCTATTTATGTAATTCAATAACAGTCAAATACTGGCAGTTTCATATGGTTCAACCTATATTTCTAATTTTACAGCTGTGTTCTGTTCTCTGAACTTTTGTAGAGTGGCCTGTTCTTGTTTCTTGGATCAAGATATTGTCCATCCTGAGGATATTGATAGTTTTATTTTATTCTCCTTGCGTAGACTGTTTGCTTCAAATGTAGTTAGTGGCCCTCATAAGAGGCCTCCTCAGATTTAGTGGACTGAGTGTCAGTGCGCGGTTTTCCACTCGAGGGTGATTGGAGGCTCTGGGCACACACTGGAGCTGGTCTGCTGTAGACGTCACTTGTCATGTGGTCGGCGTGGCTCATTCCTTTGGGGAAACCCAGATGTGAGATCTTGCCGTCTTTCCTCTTAAGCTGGTCAGGGTTGTCAGAAGGACTCTCCTTGACCTCCCAGCTGAAGAGTGCATGCCAGGCTGCCCGTGTTCTAGGGCTTGGCAGAGGAAAGAGGCTGCGGGGGGGGGTCTCGAAAGTCAGCAGGTAAGTTTCCCTGTAGCCCCCGTTTTTCAGTGGGTGCCCCTACCTTCCACAGTGCCTGATGGCGTCTGGTCCAGAGACTTTTTCTCTTACCCATCAGAGTCTAAAACTCCTCTCCAGCTGGGGAGGGAGTCTGGCTGTCTCATCGCTCCTTAAACAGATTTTCAACCAGTCCTGTCTCTAACCCCATCTTTAGCCCCACTTCCAATGTCCCCATTGCTTCTATTGCTTGAACCTTTGGGGTGTTTTGTAGACTAACTGCTTCTCTGCTTTCCCTTCAGCCAGTTTAGGGTTAAGCTTTCTCAAGTTTGCTAAATTGTTACCTCCTCTCCACCTTCCAAGATTAAAAGAAAAAAGTTTTTATTGTGGCAAAATACACATAAAATTGCCCATTTTAACCATTTCTAAGGGTACAGTTCAATAGCATTAAGTTCATTCACGTTGTTGTGCAACTACCACCACCGTGCACCTCCAGAACTTTTCTTCACTGCATCAGAAACTCTCAACCCTCTAAAAAATAGCTCCCCAGTTCCCCCTTTTCTCCAGCCCCTCACAACCACCATTGTACTTTTTGTCTCTGAGTTTGACTCCCACGGAATCTCATATAAGTAGAATCATCCAGGAGCTGTGTTTTTTTGTAACTGGCTTATTTTAGTTAGCGTAATGTCTTCAAGGTTCATCTGTGGTGTAGCATGTATCAGAATTTCCTTCCATTTTAAAGCTGAATAGTATTCTCTTATATGTATATACCAATTTTGTTTATCCATTCATCTTTTGATGGACACTTGGGTAATGCTGCTGTGAATATGGGTGTACAAATAAATACCTGTTCGAGTCCCAACTTTCAGTTCTTCTGGGTATATATGCAGAAATGGACTAGCTGGATCATATGGTAATTCTGTTTAATTTTTTTTGAGGAAATACCATATTGTTTTCCAGAGTGGCTGTACCATTTTTACATTCCTACTAACAGTGCACAAAGGTTCCAATTTCTGCATATCCTTGCTAACACTTATTTTCTGAGATTTGTTTGTTTATTTGTTTATCATAGCTATTCTAATGAGTGTGAAGATCTCAATGTAGTTTTGACTTGCAGTTCCCAAATAATTAGTAACGCTGAGCATCTTTCCATCTACTTATTTGCCATTTGTATATCTTCTTTGAAGAAATATCTATTCATGTCCATTGCCCACTTTTTTAAAGGGTTATTTTGTTGTTGTTGTAAGAGTTCTTTATATATTCTGGATATTAATCCTTTATCAGGTACATGATTTGCAAATACTTTCTCCCATTCTGTGTATTGTCTTTTTTTTTTCTTTTAAGATTTTATTTTTCCGTTTTCTCCCCAAAGCCCCCCAGTACATAGTTGTATATATTTTTAATTGTGGGTCCTTCCGCGGCCTCAGCATGGTTTGATGAGTGGTGCTATGTTCCAGGATCTGAACCGGCGAAACCCTGGGCTGTCCTTTGCACAAAAGTTTTTAATTTTGATGAATTCCATCTCTTTCCTCTTTTCTTGCCTGTGCTTTTGGTGTCAAGTTTAAGAAACCATTGACAAATCCAAGGTCATGAAGATTTTTCCCTGTTTTCTTTAACAGATTTATGTTAAATCTTTGAATTATTTTTAGTTAATTTTTCTATATGGTGTGAGCTTAAGGGGTCCAACTTCATTCTTTTGCTTGTGGATATCCACTTTTCCCAGCACCATTTGTTGAAAAGTCTGTCTTTCACCACTGAATTGTTTTGGTACCGTGTCAAAAATCATTTGACCACTCAAGGGTTTATTTCTGGGCTCTCAATTTTAGTCCATTGGGTCTATATGTCTATCCTTATCCCAGTAACAACACTCTGAATTTGTAGTAAGTTTTGAAATCAGGAAGTATGAGTCCTCCAATTTTGTTTTTCTTTTTCAAGATTGCTTTGGCAATTCAGGGTCCCTTAAATTTCTACATGAATTTTAGGATGCATTTTTCTATTTCTGCAAATAACGCTGTGGGTACTTTATAGCAGTTTCATTGAATATGTAGATTGCTCTGGGTAGTATTGACATTTTAACCATATGAAGTCTTCCACTTCATAAACATGGAATGTCTTTTCATTTATTTAGATCTTTAATTTCTTTCAGCAATGTTTTTTAGTTTTCAGTATACAAATCTTTCACTTTCTTCATTAAATTTATTCCCAAGTATTTTATTCTTTTTGCTGCTGTTGTAAATGGAATTATTTTCTTAATTTTCTTTCAGATTGTTCATTGCTAGACATGGAAATGATTTTTGTGTATTGATTTAGTATCTTACAGCTCTGCTGGATTCATTTATTACTTTGTGTGTGTGTGTGGAACCTTCAGGATTTCATAAGATGATGTCATCTGCTGGCAAAGATAATTTTACTTCTTCCTTTCCATAAGTATCATTTTTTTAATTCAGTGCTTTGATCTGTCTAGAATTTATTGTGTTGTGAGGTAGGAGTTTGTGTTGATAGGCCACATTGTTTCAGATTTGTAATTCTTAATCCTTCTTCTCCTTTCTTTGGACGTCTATTTTTTCATTATTAAACAGACGAGGAAAAACGTCTTTGTTTACTAACCCATCATGGGCCTATCCATGATGTTCTCCACACCACCAGTTTTATAATTCGAACATTTTCAAACATAGGAGAATTGGAAGAATGGTATAACGAACGCACATCCTCCTGCTAGACGCAACAGCTGTGTCCTCTGCTGCATGTGCTTCATCTCTATATGGACCTTTTTTTCTTTTGCTGTCATTTGAAAGTTGTAAACATTGTGACACTTAAACCCCTGAATACCTCTAGATACTTCAGCCCTCATTTCATGAGAATAAGGCCATCTTCCCCACATAACTACGAGAGCACTGTCAACACCAAAGGAAAAAATTAAAGAGTTAAAACAACCAAATGTAATTTCTCGTATCCTACAACAGTCCCTCTAGGCTTTCTACCCCCTGACGTTGACCTTTTGAAGTATCCCAGCATGTTTTCTCACATTCAGGATTTGTTTGTTGGTTCCATGTGTCCTTTAGCTTGTACTTGATCCCCTGTATTTCCTGTAAACTGCCAGTTAGGTCCAGAAGCTTGCTTGGATTCTGATTAGACAGTTTTGGCAAGAAAAGCTCATAGGTGCTGGTTATGTACTTTGTATGTCTCCTGCTGATATGACATAATTGTGCTCATCTTTGGCATGTGTTCCCAGCAGTGGAACTGGTGCTCACAGGGCATATGCACGTGGCGGAATGACCCTGGACTCCTGGCACGCCCCTCCACTGGCCTGCTTTAGGTCATTCCTCAGAATCTTCCAGCTTTACTACCCTTCCCCTTGCAAGCTCCTCACCTGCCTTCCAGAGAGTGCTGTTTAGTTCAATTCCCAGTGTCTCTCGTTCCCCACTCAGATCCACCTCTGCTCTCCCCTGCTTCTAGGCCCGCCTCCGTCACCAGCTCAGGGCTGTTCTTGCCCTGAGACACTCTCCCAGTTCCCTGCAGCAGGACCCGGCTCAGGTCCCTCAGTGCCTTCACGCTCCAGAGCGGGCACCTCCATCCTGGAGAACTCACCATCTAGCTGGTGCGCTGTCGTGCCCGTGGCTGTTGGGTGGCTGAGGGGACCTCCAGGGTGTCCTGGCGGTTACCTCTTACACTGAGGCAATACTTCCTGTGAAGTGTGACCTGGAGTCCTAGCCAGGGTGTCTTGGGGCAGACAGTTTTGGCATACATTAGACCTCCCTGCAGTCAGCTTAAACGGTGCTGCCGCCTGTGGAGGAGTATGGTCACATGGCCAGTGCTGGAACACTCGTGCTATATCCAAGGACAATTGATACGAGAAAAAGGCCTGTTCAGTACAGGGCCTATGTGTAATAGTGAAGAGTGGAAAATGAAACAGAAATATATGGCAGTAAGTTTATTTTATTATGTCAGCAAAATCATCCCTATCCTGTTTGCACTTAGAATGAATCAAGTATTGAGTTTTGGGGGGCATGATTTTTCTGAATTGTATGATAGCATTGTACAACATCCTTCATCGCTTGACTTTTTGCAGTAAGATTATAAAAAGGATCAGCCATTTGTGGGGAAGTATTTGAGGGATTAATTAGAAGGTTAAGAAATACTCTTAGAAAAACTGAGGTCTTATCCTCAAAGCATCTCTTTGTCAGCATCCTTGTCACTTTTCCCAACTAACTGCCTGGGCTTCGTTTGTTAGTGGCAATGCCTGTGATGCAGACAGGCCTCCATCACCACTTCTTCCAAATTCATGAATTCCTACTGCCTTTATGAGATTGGGTTGTATTTATGCTGTCTGAAATGGGCATCCAAAAATCTGCGCGTGTCTGTGCTAACATTTTGTGCTGACCTGAGGAGCTTGTTTCAAAGGAGCTCCTGGCATAAAGTAGTCAGTTCCTTGGTGACTCGTGTGGTGCTATGACTTGACTTCCTTATATCACCTCCTAACCTGCAGGGACTTTGATGGTATGGAGCTAGCACAGGCCTTATCTGCGTTCTTGCAGTTTGCCCTTGCTGTTTTTTTTTTTTTTTTTTTTTTAGATTTTTTTATTTTTTTTTTCCTTTTTCTCCCCAACGCCCCCCGGTACATAGTTGCGTATTCTTCGTTGTGGGTTCTTCTAGTTGTGGCATGTGGGACGCTGCCTCAGCGTGGTCTGATGAGCAGTGCCATGTCCGCGCCCAGGATTCGAACTAACGAAACACTGGACCGCCAGCAGCGGAGCGCGCGAACTTAACCACTCGGCCACGGGGCCAGCCCCTGCCCTTGCTGTTTTTATTCCTACTTAATTTAATAAAAGGAAAGTGCAGATACTAGTGATGACACGCAGAGGCCTCAAGTTGAATGCCATTGAAGCGAAGGAATTACTCATCTGGCCCAGAGTGGGGGCTCTGAGCCTCAGTTGCATGCTAACTGTTATTGAAGCCAGTTGACTGTAGAGTCAGTTCTAAAAGAAAAGATGATGATAAAAGCAAAGGACAAATTGATAGAAACACACAGTTGAAGAGTGAGCCTGCAGGTGACGGCAGGATGAAGGATGCTGAATTCTGGTTTTGCTCTCTGTAGACAATCTCTCCAGCCCCTTCTAGCACATTGGTCCTCTGCATAAGTTTCAGGGGAACATTCAGTAAAGGGCTAGCCTTCATGCTGTGCCCTGCTCAACAGTGCTGGTGCCCACGTGAGCAAAAAGGATGCCAGGATGACCTTACAGATGTTTTCACTCCACCCAGCCCTTCTCCCCTGGGATTATCTGAAGGGAATAAGCAGATGCATAAATGCACAATAATGTGCATAGAGAGGTATTCATCACCAATATACTAGACGGGGAAAGCAAGCAATTTAACATATCGTGTGATCCTGTCTTTGTAAAACAACACAGACAGGAGACCTGTTGATGTGAGAGTATATACATATAAAGAGGCGGCTATGCAGTAAGATGCTAAATGATTTCACTTGGAACAGTATTCCTGCTTTTCGAGCATATATTAACCTTTATAATTGGTAGATGAAACCATTACCCATTTGAAGAAAGCTTTGAAGCAAGTAGTTTTCCTTAGGGCACCAGGGGCTGGTAAATGCGCAAGAGGTCTCTCCATTGCTGAGTGCCTGGGGGTGGGGGTGGGGGGCCTTTGGGCTCCGTGCTTCCTGCACCTCATGCTGTTTCCTCTTCTCTGCAGACTGCAATAAGGTTACTGACCAGTGCCTGTCCTTCTTCAAACGCTGTGGAAATATCTGTCATATTGACCTAAGGTACTGCAAGCAAGTGACCAAGGAAGGCTGCGAGCAGTTCATAGCTGAAATGTCTGTGAGTGTCCAGTTCGGGCAAGTGGAAGAAAAACTCCTGCAAAAACTGAGTTAGTCCAAGGACAATTATGTAAATACGGGGTGGGTGGGGGGCGGGGATGTGGCAGGGGAGGGTGAAAGACTTTGCAGAAACTAGGGCTTTTATTTTCAATTTGGAACTTGGAACTACAGACCACAGAACGATTCCATTTTGCAAGTCTTGCCGAGGGAGAAGCTGTTCCACCACCCGTTTGGGGATGAGTGAGCTGGACACTTTCCTTTGGTCTTTCTGAATCGTAACTGCACTGCTTTCTGGACCATTTCTAAGGTGGCCTTTACCAAGAAGACATTCCCATCGGAGAGGAGGATGAACTCTGGAGAATTTCTCTTACTGAAGCATGAGCTTAGGAGTTTTTTTGGTGGTGGTGTTTTTGTTTTGGACACCTCATTCCTTGCAACTCTGAGGTTTTTGGTGTCAGCATAAAGTGGACCACACACCACATTTGCCGCCTTGACATATTTGTTTTGTTTGTTTGTTTGGTTTTGTTACATCTTACATTATGCAGAACTATTTTTGTACAAATTGTTTAAAAGTTATTTATGCAAGGTTTGAATGCATACCAGTGTTTTTATTGTTTTGAGATTGCCAACTTTCCTGGTTTTCTTAAGGTAGGAGAGAACTTAACCTGTACTTCACCAACAAATAATCCATCTAACACGTGCCCAGATCTGGCAGAGCAGGCTAAGACCTTCCAGTTAAGAGCATGTGTAACTGGCGGTTGGGAGCCTGCTTCGTATGTCAAGAAGTTACATAAGCATGTTGTGGATATATGTAAATTATAGTTGAAGTAAGACACTTTGCCAAGTTTCCTCTGTATAGAATTTACCTTTTTCTCAAAATTTTAAAATTCAGAATTCAGCCTTTGCACTCAGGAGGGTTTTGCTCCAGCATGAGCTCTTGTACTCTACATACAGCTAATTTATACAGTGAGTCAAGAAGTAGAATAAATGATCCAACATAGCCTTTCTTTTCCTTTTTTCTCTCCTTTGAAGTGTGAGTTGAGTTCTCATTTAAGGTTTAGAACATGGCTTTTTCCTAGTTGTAAAGTTATGCCTTCATAAGTGCCATTGTTGTAAGGTGTTGTTTTCCGAGACCTTCCCAGATGCAGTTTTACCTTTGTTGAATTTGTATAAACAATTGTACAAAAAAAAGACTCTTGGACTTTGAGGGTTTCTGTTCTAGAAGTAGACTAGAAATTTGGAAAGTCCAGAGGCGCAGTCTCAACACTAGTTTACGTTGTTGTGAAGCCAAACAAGCTATAATTTCTCCTTCATCTCAGAAATGCAGCAGCCCCTTGGTACATGTTTTTTTCCCATCTTCAGAAAGAGATCTTAGGGTTCATGGCTAATAAAGGTAATGGGAAAGAACTGTGCCACACAAATGGCCTCTTGTAGGAATCAGGTACAGATGCCTTAAGGGAGAGGGTGGCTTCCCTGTTTGGGTGCCTCTGACCACATCTATATAAAATACCTTCTGTGGCCACTTGGCATTTCCACTGCCAAAGGGGAGCAGGGGGTCCGTTTCCTCAACCTCCCATTGGAGGCAACTCAAGGATTGCTATCCTGTGCTTGGTAGCCTTGGCCTGGGGTGGCTGGAGGCACTTGGTTATGAGGTGACTTCCCCAGGTGGCAGACAGAAACCAGACAGACATAATTTTAGATCACAGAATTTTCCTAAGGACAGGGCCCTGCAGCATCATACTCATATCCAGAAACAACTGCTCTGAAAATGGAGAAGATAACTCAACTTCCTCAATAATCAATAGCAACATAAGACTTTAGTCTCATGGGACAAGACTTTCCTGCTAATAGTAGTTTCATATTATCCCTTTTTTTTTTTTTTGCCATAGTGAAACAGTTTGAGATTCCATCTAGGTTCGTACTTTCTGTTAATTTAGATACAGAGATCCTTTCTGACTCAAACTGGAGACATCTGAAGCTGTTGCACCTCGGAATTTAACTCAGGAGATGTACTTAACAGAAGTAAGATTGGTTTAACACTCTGTGGTTTATTTATAAAAATGCGGCTTACCTTTGCAAGCCTGATTGTTCATCATGGAGCACCCCCACAAGAGGCCAAGTTTCGGTTCTCTTGGCAGCCGGAGTTCTCTGAACCTCGAAATAAGAGTTACCCTGCCATCCAGTAAAGGCATCCTCTTCCTTGGGAACTGTTTTTAAGGGTAATAGTGGTTTCCGGGTGACCAGTCCTCGGGGTTAGAGGGCCCTCTTTCTCCTGTAACGTTTCTGGGAGCATAGAGGTCTGCCGAGAGAGGGGGCGAAAGAGGGGCCGCCAGGGCTGGGGAGCCACAGCTTCCCTAGGGACACACCACAGAGCCAAGACACAGTGTCTCTCCAGGCTCGAGGTAGGCTGGGGTAGTGCAGTGGTCACAGATGAGCTCCCCTGAAGTGTACTCAACAAGCCAGTTAAGATTACACCCTAGTACACAGACTGTACACACCTATTTTTTTTTTTTAAATAAGCTTTAGATGAGGCCAGGCTAAGCTAGATGCTTGCAAACAGCTGCTCTGAGCCCACACACTATATCTGACAAAGTAATGAAAGGACCATAAACCAGGGGGAGTGCTTCCTCTGTTAGATGGCAGCTTTTTAGCCCAGAAAAGAAGAGAAGCTCCAGCCCCCCTCCTCTAGGCAACCTGAGGTTTACAAAGGAAGACACCGTAGCACATCCAAAGCATCAAATGACGTCCTTCCATATTGCGAGGATGGGGCAGAGGTGTCACTGTATTCCATTGTGAACCTTCAGAATTTTATCCATATATTACCTATTCAGAAAATTAAAGAGGGATGGCATGCCACCTAGAAAATGCAGATTCCAGACAGAAATGTATGCCTTCTGCCAAATCAGTTAGTTCCTTGAAATTTGGTTATTCCAAATGTCAAGCCTCTTAGGCTAAAAATTGGTTGGTTTCTGACTAAACCAAGGTTACTTTAAAACGCTACCTAAAAAGATCCACCATTAGCAGTTTTTATTCTCTTGCTAAAAATAAGTACCTGAAACAATATATAAATCCAAGAGGAAACATAAAACAAGCTGTTTCAAGCTGAGACTATGTGCAAATAAATCTGTTTTCTAATTTAACTTTAGACAAACCAGCACGTGCTGCTCAGCTTCTCTTTCAGTGTGTTCAGCATCCCCTACTGGCTTGGACTTGAAAACTTCCCTCCACGAAATTAGTGATGTGTGGGGAAGGTTGAATTCGGGCCTTCACTGTCTCTAGAGGAGGACAGACAAGGAAAGTGCTCCTAAAGCTTCAGCAGGGGCTGCGCTTGTCCTGCTTCTATAGGAGGAAACGGTCTGCTCAGGCTGGTCACCATGAATTGTGGCCAACACCCACCCTGGGCTCTGCAGGCAACAGGAGAGAAGGGTATTTGAAAATAGCCCACAAGGCCTTGATTTGCATGCTTCTACCTTCAAAATCAAAAAAGGTAGAAAGGCATGTTTTTCTTCACAACTAGTCAAACTTTCTGCCCAAGGGCAGTCTCTCTGCCTCCCTTGCTATAATTTTCAGGTCTGTTGATTGACTCATGGATCCTGAGCAAGTACCCACTGCAGAGTCAACAGATAAAACCCAACCAGACTCGGCTGAGAAGTTAGGCATTTCTGAAAAGCCTACCTGTCTGCTAGCAATGAGAATTAATCCACAGGTTGTCTCAACTCAACCCCAAAATCCACCCTGATTAGAGTTAGACATAGAAGAGATTTCAGATCATGTCCTAAGAACTGGTTTGTTTGTTTTTTTTGCGGAAGATTAGCCCTGAGCTAACACCCACCTTTTTGCTGAGGAAGACGCCCTGAGCTAACATCTGTGCCCATCTTCCTCTATTTTATATGTGGGACGCCTGCCACAGCATGGCTTGATAAGTGGTGTGTAGGTCCATGCCTGGGATCAGAACCAGCAAACCCCAGTCAGCCAAGGCAGAGTACGTGAACTTAACCACTGTGCCACCAGGCTGGCCCCCAAGACCTTTTTGCATAAGCTCACGTCTCAGGTTTCTCATTTACTATGTGGTATTGGCAGAGTTAAGGAAAAATCATTGGCATCGGAGCTAGGTTCAAATTCTGACGAGGCCACTTTTTAACTGAGAGTTGGACAAGTTCTTTAACTTCTCAGAGGTCAGGTTCCCCATTTGCAAAGCAAGACAGTATCTATTTCAGATGCTGGAGGTGACCATCAAGCACCCAGCATGAAACCTAGTCATGGTAAATAGCAAGTCAGTAGTTAACCTTGCTGGTAAGTCAGCAGCAAAGGTAGATCGTTGCAACATCTTTGAAGGTGCTCCCATCTCTTAAGAAGGGAGCGAGATTAGGCACAGACAACTCATTTATGCTGTACCCAAGTGAATTAGGAACTGACCAGGACAATGTAAACAAAAGCATATTTTAAAATCTAATTTTATTCCTAAAGTTCAAATTAGCTAGCGGGAAAATACACTTTCACTATACAAAACATTGTAAACTGATTACACATTAATAAAGAATTTAACACACACACACTTTTCTAATGAAAGAAGCTAGATGCAGCCCTTGCTATAAAAAGCTGTACCTGAACAGGAATGGACATGTTTAGTCTAAGGCCCTGGCAGTTGACTATAGAATGTCAGTTGTTCCCAGTTACGTTTAAACGCAGAAATAGAAACAATGTGGAAACTTACATTCATCAAATAGTAGCATTTTAAATATACATGACTAATAAAGTGAACATTCAGAAGGGCCACTGCTCAGTGTGAACCATGTCGGCCACTTGAGGACAGTGATCTCATCCAAAGAACAGAAGTTTCAAACATCTGAGTAGTTTAAGTTAAAAATAGGATGAAGGAGAAATAAGAGAACAGGATAAATGTCCTCCAAAGAGAGCAGTTGTAAGCAGTCTGACTTCAGTAATTAGTGATCGTGGATGTGTGATGAAGCCCGGAGGAACCTGGGAAACTGAGCATGTCCACAGGCTGACAGGCATACAGCATGGACCAAAGTTGCTGCAACTTAGGATGGATCTTTCTGTCCCCAGTTAGTAGTGAAAATAATTTTTAAAAATAGTTTCAGCCTTTGAACACTAAGTATCCAGTCCCTTCTGTGCATTGAAATGCCTGGGCTCAAGCTTGGGGCAAGTGTCCTGTTGGGGAGAGGCTCGGCTTCAGGACTTGAACACGTGCACGGCCCGTACCACATACTGCCGGCAAATGGGACACTCGCTCATGCGTTTGCCACACTTGGTACAGGTGACCATGTGCCCACATTCGAGCAGGACGCAGTCGATGACGGCATCCATGCAGATACGGCACAGGCTGTCATCTTCCTCGTCCTGCAGCTGCAGCCGCTCGCCATCTGAAAGGCAATAGAGTGCTGGGGCTTCGGGCACAGCCACCTGATGGAGGCTGAGAAGTCACCTGCTGTGACCACGGCAGGCCCAGAATGAGCCCAGTGTTGTAAGAGAAATAATCCCAACTTCTCTACACTTTGGTTCCTTCCACTAGAAATGGCAATAATAATAATAATGCCTACATCTCAGAGTTTTGTGAAGAATAAATGAGAAATGCTTGGCTTAAGGCCAGGTAGGAAGTGCCCAACAAATGTTAGCTATTTAATTCTATTTTATATCTGTATATAATTCAAGGCTTTTGTGATAAGGATAGATTATTTCTGTAAATAAAAATGAAGAAACCCTGGTTGTCGTACATATGGGCCTCAGAGTCAGAACATTGGAATTTCCAGCCCAATTATGTGGCCATTAGGAAACTTGCAGTCTCCGGAGCCTCATCTCAGTAGAAAGAGGAGCTTTATTTCCACACTGATAGGAAAGCTATGAAGAGTCGTACATCAAATAGCCTGTAGTTGGGAGAAGGCACCCACGACCCCAGCCTTAGAAGCATCTCAAAAGCCATCTGTGTTCCCAGCCACCCTGGTACTGCTAAAGTCTGTCTAACTCAGAAGGGATAGGCCATCCTGGCTCTGTGGCCAGATTTAGGTTCTAAGAAAATCTAGGCTCTGAATAAGAAAGGTGCTGAATGAATTTAAAAAGTTCATCTCAGTCTGGGGTTTGGCCATAGAGCTACGGACACTGAGGCTTCCCTTTCTATAGGTCATAGAGGGGATCGAGGGGAATCACGAATACGGTTAGAAAGAACAGGAATTCAAGCTTAAAGGGCCAGTAGTCTCTGGATTTAAGAGAAATAAACAGTGCCATGTCAAGAGTCTTGTAATCTGGGGTCTTAGTTCATAGCCCATTCCACTCCTGGGGATTGAGGAGAAAGGATTCATGGGACGAGATGACAGATAAGCTGATGGAGAAGACACTAGAGGGCTCTTGAGAGTAAATCAGAATCTGGGCCTTGGTCTCCTCTCCTGCGTGGAAGGTTCCTTCTAACACTTAGAATTTCTGAGCATAAAGCAGAGGAGCCAGAGTCTGTCAAGCAGATTAGACTAGGCTATTGGGGTGAATCTCGGCATAAGTGGCTGAAGCCAGTCAAACTAGGAAAGTATTCCAGCTGTGCTCAAAACACACCATGTATTCCACAAGCCTGGAGATTAGACCAGGGATAGATTAAGCAGTGAGTTAACTGAGAAAGGCACTTTGGCAACCATGCATGCCGTGGCCTGCTCTACCGTACACTCCTGGAGAGTGGAAATGGCCATGCACTCCCAGCACACAGCTGGCATGTACATCTACTAAGTAAACTGACTTCTCCCCTCACTGCCAGAATACCGTTTCCCAGGCTGTGAGAAATGACGTGAGGACTGCTTCAGTCTAGATAGGAACATAATATTTGTCAGGCTGAACACCACTGAATTCTTTTTTTCTTGCTTGTAAGTGCTCTATGGCTTGGCACTATTATCTGCTGAGGACTTCTGCTCCATGCTTCATCAATAACAGAAGTTCTTGACTTCAGCTTTCTGTGACTTACAAAGAAACTCCTCCTACTTGATGCTAAGAACTCCTTAACTACCGTGGCTCCATGGAACTTTCTTTTCCACTGTTAGGATTTAAAAGCTACTATTGAAATAACCAAAGTATTAGCCTGCCGGAGGAGTTAGTGAGAAAACAATCATTTTTCTAGAGACAATGAATTTCATTAGAGTTCTAACAAATTATGGCAAGGAAAATCAGACTGAACAGATGATTGCCTAACTCACGTGGCAATGGTAGTCTGAGAGCCCACATCGCATAATGAACTTACTATTTAACAGATCTATAAACAGGTTCATATAACTAATTCATACTCAGTAAAAGGATGCATAGTTTTCTCAAAAATAAATTTGACTTATTTGTGACCAAAATAGCTCAGTTTTTAAAAGCCTAAGGAAGGATCTATAGGGGAAAAAAGAAAAAAGAAACCTACATGACTTTTGGTTTTCTTCATTCTCTTTGTATAACCGGTTTACTTTCTCCACCAGCTCCCATTTTTCACAACAGCCAGAATAGTTGACAAAATTCCGAGCCAGGATTTCCTTCAGCTGGCGCACACTCATCCCTTCCACATCGTCCAGACTTGACAGGTCAGACAGCGAAGCTCTCACTCTTTTCTTAGAGAGGCCAGGCGTCTGAAATCAGAGAGCGCTTCCATTACCTCTGTTCCTGCAAATCCAGACCTCCCCACAGCAAGGAAAATGGCATGCTCCCTTCACCCTATAGTCACCACTGGCCCTGGATATTCTTCCCAGACCTCTCCTCAGTCCTTGAAGTATTTTCTATATTGTGCTACATCCAAACAGAAGAAACACCCTGTCCTAATCTAGCAAAAGTCCACAAAGACATTTTAACTGCCTGCCAGGTTGACATGTCAGGGAAACAAAATTTTATAGGAGATCTCACCCGCTCCTCCAAGTTTCCTTCATCATCTTCATCCTCATCCTCCTCATCATCATCGTCATCATCATCATCATCATCATCTTCTGTGTTTGCTGAAGCTACTTCACTTTGTACCTACAGACATAATGGATCTGATTAGGTCAGGAATCATATTTTCCTAACAGTATCAACCCGTATTTATCACTGGAGAAAGACTTTCCATAGGTCCTCTCCCAAGAATGACTGCAACACCTGGCATATTCCACAACTTCTCTGAATCCTGCATGCCTCTGCCCCTCCCAAAGGGCTGGGCCCTACCTTCCATAAAGTTATCTCAAAAACCAGATTCCTATGTGTGTGTGAATTTGTAAAACCTAACCAGAATATTAACTCCCCAAGGAAAATCCTATCAGGGAATGCCAAAGCCATAAGCGTATGGAATTGCACTGCGTCATTATCAAAGGACCTGCATATGGGTGGTTTAACTGGAACCTCTAAGGTACAGGTGGAAACTAAAGGGCTAAAATCAGCCCAAGTGTCAGGGGCATTTGCTTTGAAAAGATCTCAATCCTACATCATACTTGGACATTCCAATTCTAAAGAATGCTCTCTAGGGGCTGGCCCCGTGGCTGAGTGGGTAAGTTCCCGCACTCCGCTTTGGAGGCCCAGGGTTTCACTGGTTTGGATCCTGGGCGCAGACATGGCACCGCTCATCAGGCCATGCTGAGGTGGCGTCCCACATAGCACAACTAAGAGGCACTCACACCTAGAATAAATAACTATGTACTGGGGGACTTTGGGGAGAAGAATAAAAAAATTTAAAAAAAGACTGGCAGTTATTAGCTCAGGTGCCAAGCTTTAAAAACAAATTTTTTTAATTAAAAAAAGAAAAACGAATGCTCTCTAAGACTTCTTCACTGATGGCTGATGCTAGTTCTAGATTTTCGAAATTCCTCACCAATCAAAGGTAGTCTTTCATTAGGAAGAACAGAAATCCCTTTGATTTGGGTTATGTGCACTTCTTTCCCATTTTTTTCTTCCGACTTTATTGACCATAGCTCTACGACAGCCTGAGTCAGTTTCCAGTTTCAAATACTCTACCCCACTGGTTCATAAGCGCCATACTGTAGCATCCAAAGACCCACACCTCCCAAGTGGTATCAGACATCCAACAGTAGCACAGAAGTCAGATGGATCTTATGTTTGCATCATAATTATGCCAGCTCTCATTTCGGAAAAGAATAAAACTCCTAATTTGTACTTATCTAATTTATGACTATTTAAAAGGCAACTAGACCAATTTCCCTCTGCTTTTAACTCCTTCAGAGAAGACAATTAAATGTGGACAGAAATGTTCAAAACAATTATTTCAGCATTTTACAATCATTCATATATACAAATTGAAAATTAATTACAAGCACTTGCATGTTATTCAATCAGGATGCCCAAGGACCTCACTGGGACAATATTCTGCACTGTCATTTCTTTAAAATTAGTACATAACCACATTCTTTCACTAATTTGGATGGCTATTTCCCATTATCTAAATAAAAACAATTTTACTGTAGCAAGGCCACTGGGCATTAGGTCAACTTACACTATTGTTTCCATGGTCACTGACACACAAATAGTCCTGCAAATGTTTCTATGCTACTTTTCACAGTCATTATTTCAGCAGTTAGTATTTAACTATATAAGGAAGGGAAAATGAGGTAACTAAGGTCAAGAGACTGATGAGCTATTTTGGAGACCTTCACATAGCTGACTTTGGGGCCACGACTCCCATCAGGACAGCCTGTGAGTGCAGAGTTCAGCAGCTTGTGGAACCTCTGCTCCTGCAAGGACTCATCAAGCCCTAAAGGCCTCACTATAAGGCCAAGGGTAGATGTGCCAGGCCCTTGGAGTAATTATGCCCTCATACCTGTGCCAACGCTCCAGATCCTAAGGTCCGGTCTCCACCCATAAGCTCTCCCTGAAACGAAGATACAGTAGCAGAGGGGGCTGTATAGTTTGAAAAAAATGAATGTGTAAAAAAGCTAGAAGTCTGGGACCTTGAGGAGTTCAGACTGCTCGTGTCCAGGTCGTCCTCAGAGCCCAGCCCATGATGGCACAGGACTAGATCCACCAAGTCTTCTTTCTCCCGACAGGTATCGATCGGTATGTTTCTAAGAATGAGATACTGCCGTAGATCCTTCACCTTCAGTCGCATTAACTGAGGGCGCTGAAAGGCCGTCTCTTGTAATAAGTGACAAGTGGAACATCTACGGAGATTTTCTTGTAAGACTGAACAAACAGAGCAAAAATCCTTCTTGCAGTCACAACATACATGCTGAAGAAACAGATAGAAAAGAAGCATTTAATGATAGCCAGATACAAGCCATTGTGAAAGCACTAGTTTTCTTTTTGCCTTATATTAAAATTCAATTTTGGTTCTTATCAAGTCCCCCATGGCACCAGACTATTCTTACAGGCATTTTTGTATTCCCAAAGCCATGAAAATCAAAACAGTCACTGCTGAGGCAGTTTGGATTCACAGAAGTTCAAATACAGCCCTTTAAGAAAAACATACACTCTTGTGTTAATGAATTAAAACCTTTCTACTCCTTGAGGCAAACATGTAATTAGCAGAACAGCGCTGACTTGAACCACATAAAACAGAAAGCACAACTACAAACTCTTCCTGCTCTTTTCCTATGCAAACAATTTCCCCATTTGGAGAAGGGGACAAAAACATAACAGATGGAAAGAGAAAGACAACTGATCTCTCAAAGTCAATCCAAGCAAACAGAGGACCCCACTAATACAGTAGTCAGTACCCTACAGAGCTTTAATCCCAATCAAAGCCATTCTAGTAGCAAAGCTTACAGAAGCCACTAAGATGTGGTCATTTCTGCTTGGCATGTTGTTGCCACAAACACCACCTTGTTCCGTAAGTATTTCAAAGGGTTGAATTGATGATCAAAGACTGTGAGATGGCATAGCAAGATGATGGTTCTCAGAGAGAATGACTTTCTCTCCTAGAGAAAATAACTGTCTTAGCCCAAGTGTTTCATGGTGAATCTCTAAACAGTATTTAGTTACCTTAATATACTCATTTCTTCACTTGAGTTAAGAATATGGATAGGGACACATTTTTTGAAATTTGAGATCAGTTATAGTAAATCATCTCTGAACAAAATTGCAGACTAATTAAATCTCTTGCTTCAGAACATAAGCATCATCAGGAACAATCAAAGTACAGAACTCAAGGGAAAGAATGCCTGAGCAATGTGACAAGTAATATGTCTAGTTGGAAAACCTGAGCAGTGATACAGTCCCTCCAACTGAGTACTTTTCTAAATGGGAAATGATTAATAGGACTAACTTTCTGATATTTTTCTAAAAAGAAATAAACATTCATTAGTATTCAAAATAACATACAATCAAGAATTCTAATTCATGTCTTTTGTATGTAAAATTTTATCTAACTCACCTTCTTTCGAAAGACTGAAAATGAAAGTCCACAGGCTTTGCAAACTATATTAGGCCCTTCTGTAGGTGCTGGTGGATAAGTGGAAAAATCAGAATTTGGTGTAAATCTGAATGGACCAGTGCCTCCTGCAAATCCTGACTGCTGGCCCCTGACAGCTCCGGTTCCCATGACTTCATTCAGCAGCCCACAGCACGAAGCCCACATAGACGTGGCACCCGCCTAAAAAAGAACACAAGTAGGGACCAGAGTTTAAAGCTAAGTGGAACCTGGTTTCTCTGGGATCCTCAGAGAATGCCATTCTGGAGAGGTATATTTGCTCTAAATAACTTTCAGATTATTCTTTTAAGTGTCAAAATTTCAAGCAATTTGGAAAGAGACAATTTCCTGGCATTTGCAAAGAATATTTGGCATTAAGAATACTCGTTAAACAAAAGGAAAAGACAAAATGAACACAATCTTGTAAAAAAAACAAACAAACCTACATACACTCAGAGATACATGTGCACATGCATAGGAAAAAGACTGGCTAGAAGTGCGTGCTGCGCAATATTTGGGATACGCTTATACCAAAACAATTGTCCATTGTTTATCTGAAATTCAAATGTAACTGAGTGGCCTGGATTCTATCTGGCGCCCTTAAACTGGCGACTGCGCTGGGGCTGATTTACCCAGCTGTCATTCAGCAGAAAGAATATAAACTCACATTACTGAATTTCATTAAACTTCTGTTCTCCCATTTGTAGCTGGCCATAATAAACTACGGCCTACATAAATAAAAAAATATATTTTTAAGTGACTGGAAAAATATCAAAAGGTCAAGTGAAGCTCTCTCTAGATTTTTAATGTAACTCCTATAATTTATTTTCTTAAGTTTTTCTCTACTTTCCAAAATTTTTATAAAAAATATATTAATTTGACACTAAGGAAAATATTCTTAAGAAGGAGTTATCCTACCTTTTCAAATTGAAAATACTAAACACAATTTTTGATGACTCAACCAAAATGACCTCTCGAGGTGTAAGGGCTATTTGCCACTCCACCAAATGGCCTGAAACTAATCTATTGCCTCATGTTTTTTCCTCTCTTCCCTGTGAGCCACCAGTGCTGTCACTACACCTACAGCTCTAGCAACCTGTCCCCTTTCCGACTTCAGACTCGGAAACCTGATAACCGCGCTTGTTAGAAGTATATATACAAATATCATTTTCAGTGAGGGCTCAAGGCATTTTCCCATGCTTAAAGTATAAATGCTATAGTGTTTGGAACCAATCGGCTTTTGTCCCTTGTCCTAATTCTTAAGCATATTCTAGACTCTAGATAATGTGATAGGTAATGGGAAGTCCAGGTAGGTGAGGTCTTACTAGTTAAAATGGCAGCACATGACAATCATACAGTTTCATTTATTTTATTATTTCTGTCAAACATCTACTGTTTCTCCAACAAGCTCTTTAAAAAAATTTTTTTTAACATCCTTAAAAGGCTATATGGAATGCTGTAGAAGGATCGTGCTATTCTTGCTACTACCCACAAAAATAATGCTATATTAAATATAAGGAAAAGAGTAGGTAAAGCAATAAGAAACCACAATACAAGGTTCAAACAGTCTTAAGTATCAGGGTGACTGACTTAAGTATTATATGGCTTCATACTCTATAATTCTTAAGAAATAGCGATGCTTTTAAAGGTCAGGTTAAATTATAATTAATAGTTCATACCTTTAAATAAACACATACCTCAGACTCTAGAGCCATGGTTCATTTAAACATAAAAGCATGAAAATCCAGATTTACTAACAGTTCACTTAAACTGAGTGTTCTTTTAGCAAAGGATTCATCCACAGTGCTTTGAACAGTGAGCTCTTAAAACAATGGAAAACGTTTTAAAAATTAAATCTGCACATAACAGTTTGGGGGGGATACCTTAACTGCAGAAAGTAACACCGAGATAAACTTTTCTTTGTTCCAAGAGTTTAAAGAAGTTTTTGAGAAGCTTCAGCTTGCTGCTGACCTAGCTACTAAACAATTAAACAGCTGTGTTAGCTTTTATCCCCCTTCTGATTCCTGGGTTATGTTGTCTCCCTAACTCAAGTGAACTTCTTCCACAGCATCTAGTTCCACCACCATGACTGATGAGTAATTAACTGTGTAAAAAGTTTCTTTATATTACCTCTTTAAAGGCAATGCAACATTATTTAAATTTTGTGTGCTACCTAGCAAGTCCAAATTGTGTCTTGTTGAGAAAGAGTAATAAAGTTAAAAAAGATTCTGATCCAGTGGGCTTAAAATCTCAAACAATACTCCCCCCTTTTTTTTTTCCTTTTTCTCTCAAAGCCCCTTGGGTACATAGTTGTGTATTTTTTTTTTTAGTTGTGGGTCCTTCTAGTTGTGGCATGTGGGATGCCGCCTCAGCATGGCTTGATGAGCGGTGCCATGTCCACGCCCAGGATTCAAACTGGCGAGACCCTGGGCCGCTGAAGCAGAGCACGTGAACTTAACCATTTGGCCACAGGACCGGCCCCAGATACTCCCTTTTAAAAACAGCACTGTCACACATTTTGTTTTTTATACCAGAAATCAGTTTTACAACTAGAGTTAAAGAAGGATACAAGTTTCAAACCATATTAATGAGTATGATCATTAAAATTCTAGGCTGAAAATATTCACAGCTCTGGTTAAGGCAACAGGAGGATTTATTTTGGGAAAACAGGTGGAATCTCTGTATAGACATCAATATTGGAGGGTAACAATTTCATCCCATTCCTCACATTTCTATAAAAGGGAGGGAATTTCCTCTTCATTCCCCAGAACGGAAAATAATGAAAAGAACACTTCCATCTACTTTCAGCCATCTCATTATAAAACTAAAATTAAAAAACAAAGCCCAAGTCAAGCCCCGAAGTGTTGGCCCAGGCAAAAATATGTTGCTATAACCTAATATTTGGTATAACTCAGCCAAAGAGTATAGCGGAGGGAAAGAGGAAACACTGAAAAATCTAGGTTTTAGCCCCATTAGATCTGTGAACTTAAATTTGGACAAAATCTCCCAATAAAAGAATACTCTTAGCATTATACTGAAGGATAAATCTATGTATACTGTTATCCTCTGACAGTAGCAT
The DNA here is from genome assembly GCF_041296265.1 of Equus caballus. Lineage (NCBI taxonomy): Eukaryota > Metazoa > Chordata > Mammalia > Perissodactyla > Equidae > Equus > Equus caballus. Next base: position 24,245,741 of record NC_091691.1, on the reverse strand, counting down.
TTGCAACATTCCAGCCCTCTTAAAAGTTCAGAAATTAGAAACAGTGGAAGCCCCAGTCACTAGTGGGTTGTTGTTTTGTTTTTGGCAGGTTTTTTTGTTGAGGAAGATTGGCCCTGGCTAACATCTGTTGCCAATCTTCCTCTTTTCGCTTGAGGAAGGTTTTCCCTGAGCTAACATCCATGCCAATCTTCCTCTGTTTTGTATGTGGGAAGCCACCACAGCATGGCTTGATGAGCGATGTGTAGGTCTGCATCCGGGATCCGGGCCACAAACTCTGGGACACCAAAGGAGAGTGCATGAACTTAAACACTATGCCACCAGGCTGGCCATTCCAGTCACTAGTTTTATTCGAAGTACCTTTATTTCCCATCCAGCACTTTTTTTTCTTTTTGAGGAAGATTAGCCCTGAGCTAACACCTGCTGCCAATCCTCCTCTTTTTGCTGAGGAAGACTGGCCCTGAGCTCACATCTGTGCCCATCTTCCTTACTTTATATGTCGGATGCCTGCCACAGAATGGCTTGACAAGTGGTGCACAGGTCTACACCCGATATCTAAGCCAGCAAACCCCGGGCCGACAAAGCGGAACATGTGAACTTCCCCATTAAAAACTTAATTTCCATTTCCCCTTGAAGCCCCGTGTTTTCTGGCACCTCAGTGCTGAACTGAAAGTGATCTATTTAGTGATTCGACCTCCTTAACTTCTTCAGAGCCAATATTTTGAGTCCTGTACCACAGGGACTGCTATCACTGTCTCTTGCTAAGAAACTGCCTAAGCCTGTGAAACTATCCTTAAGACAGTGGTTGGACTCACCAGAGGAGCCTTAAAAAATACTGATGTCCCTGGGTCCCAGCCCCAGAGATTGACTGGTCTGAGGTACAGCCTGGGCATCAAAATATTTTTAAAATCCCCATGTGATTCCAATCTACAGCCAAGGTTAAAAGGTTAACACCTGCTTAGTCTAGGGGATTTCTCCTTCCTGCCTACATGGTTTCTGCTGCAGAATCACTCTCAGCAGATTCCTGAGGGGAAGGAGTCATGGTTACTTCTGAGGCCCGTGCCTCTAGAGTTCTAGGGCCAACACCTCAGCCGCATGCTCCTCATAACCTGGCTCCTTTTGTTCCCCCGCAGCAGTGGGACAAGACTCTGGTGTTTCCCTTCCCTCTATGGCTTCCCCTAATCCCTTCAGAAGGGCTCAGCTAAGTTTTCAACAATTTAATCTGATTCTTACATTACTTCCTTTTCACCTATTGGCCTGGAACTTTTGCTGGAATTTGGTGCCTTTCTTCATTTTATTTGCTCTTTGCTTTTTGGCCCAAATTTTTATTTCCTAACTTATTCCTTTACATGTTTTCTTGTGTGAAATCTTCAATATTAGGAGAAAGACACTGATTTCTGGGTCTTTCAAAAAACAGCCATTGTTTAAACTATTTTTGTCCTTGTTCACCTCTGAGTTGAAGAATCCACCCAGAAGACGAATCCCCCCAGGCTTGGGCTCCATCTCCCTGCCTCTTTTAGTATGCTTCATTTTCCTGCACTTTCTCTTAAAGTCCCAATTTCCCAAGTTTCTTCTGCATGTCCCCTCAGGGCACATGCATCCCTACCTAACAAGTGTCACCTTGATGTTCACCCAAAAATGCTTGAAGTGTCCTACACCGATCTTCCCTTCTCAAATCCGCCCAAATTTTCTGTTGCTACTTGATATAACAGTCCCAATTTTCAAGTGACAGAATCTATATAAAAGCAATTAGGGAACGATTTAAGACAGCATCTTCCCAACAGTTTACTGAATGTGGACTCTTGAAGCGGGGTAGGGAAGAATAGGGGAGACGTCAATTTATCCTCTGGGCTCTTGACTCTCTGCCTTTGTCACACTTCCTCGGGGAGCCCAGTTATCTGCTAGGGTAATAACCAAAAAGCTTCCCTCTTTTTGCATCCTCCCTCTAAAAGCTTTAAAGACTCAAGTTCATGTTCTTTCTCTTTCCATTTCTGTCTTCCTGTCCTCTAAGATCTTTCACCAGTTTAATCAGCCTCCATTCCCTTATTTGTCTTTTATTCACTTGTTGCTCACCTTTTGGTAGTAAGATTGAAGCATATTTTCCAAACTACTCCATCTCCTCCTAGATTTTCTGTGCAAACCCAATTCCTAGACAGACAGTACACAAGGCGCAGCACTTTGGCTTTTGAATTTGCAGTAAATTCACTGAGTTGTTACTCTGCCTCAATACCAAAGAGGCGTATTCCTTATGTAAGGGTCACCATCCATCTTTTATTTGATTAAAAAAAAAAAATCCACTACCCTTCCATGAGTGAAGCCAAGGTCTGACCTCTGAAAACCAAAGCTATGATCTGGGCTTCTAACAATTCTAAATCCTACTTGGGACCATGGTTGAGAGTAGGACTCTACTGGCTAAACCACATGAATCCAAGAGGTTAAAAGGAACAATAATCTGTAAAGATAGCTACATTTCCTCCCTTGACCATGAATGTAATTCAAAAACAACAGAGAGAATAACTGAATAGAGTAACTATTTACCTATGACTGGCATAAAACTCCTAGCTCAGGGAATTTAGCTGTGTTTACAGTTTATTTTCTAGCCGTCAATGACTACTGAAAATGACTTTTTCTTGATAATCTAATCCCTTTCCTACACACCCCCTTAGGCCAAAATTGCTCCCGAATAGATCAGCCATAGGACCATGGCGTGCCTGGCTGGTTAAGAACCAGGCATCATATTAAAAACTTACACGGCCTATAGTCAAAAATTACATTCTAAAGCCTCCTATCTGCCCTGCCCCAGACACCTACATCTCTTCACATTATTCTGGTATCTGATGCCAGTTCTTGTGCTTTTTTCAAAGCCAGTGCACCAAAATTTTAGGGCACCAATACCACTACCTTTTTTTCACTCCCAATTTGGAACTAATTAAGAAATCAGACAAATAGAAATTTAAATGTTTGCTTTTTTACTAATAACACCAAGTGGAGAACATGACTTTAGCTCTGCAGCTATTTGGTCTTGATAATATGCCACCCAGTCACTGGCACAGCTGAGCGACAGGAGCTTATCATCTAGGAGACCAGACTGCCATCCTTCCACAGGAAGACAGATCTGAGGAGTTCCCAGAAAGTACTGAGCCAAGCATGTTTAGCTCTTTGGCTAAAACTCACTGACACAAAAGTTCCTCTTCTTTCTCTAGTAGCAGAAAGGCTGAAAGCATTCCTCCTCTACTGTTCCTTCCCAGAGAATGAATTAGAAATTCCCTCCCCTCTGCAGCAGTATAAAGGAGCGGAGGGCATGTTAGCCACAAACCTAAACAATTTGCAGGAGAGCAAGACTGACGGTTACCAGTACTGTGACACTTATTTCCATAACAACAGACTACCAATTTTATAAGCACTCTGATTCCTCAGTCAGATTCACACAACATAAACCCATTCTCAATCACCATTTCAGTCAACAAAAGCAAGAGGAAATGTACTGTTTCTTCACAAAAACAGTAGCCCAGCCTTCTTTCTGGAAGAGTGCCAGAGTTTTCAACACGCCTCAAGGTTCAGCTGTCTTTGATTGAGCGTCAGAGCATGTGCCTGATCTAATGTGCTTTTAGAATCCCTGGGGGGAAAATACTTCCTAAAGGCTCTATTTAAAGAATTAATAAAAAGTTTACTACAAATTTCGACTCCTATTCTAAACTACATCAGATGTGATCCCTTTTAATGACTCCACCAAATGTAACAGTGACCAGGCAAACTAGAAGGAAGACTCAGGAAAGCTATGGTGGTTTCCAGGAAGATTAAACGTCAAAGACAAAGAGTAAGTTGACGGATTTGAAAACAGCAGGACACTAAACGCTCACAGACTAGATCATCCGCTTCTGATTAAACTGGGTAAACAGCAGTAACAATAAAGCCACCTCCTAGGAGTTGCTTGCCAGAACTCTAAATTGAATATGGTAATATTTTACACAGTTACTTTAAATAGAAACCTAGAAGTTTCAAATTCAAGAACACTGTTTTTCTTGGATGTTGTAAGAAGCTACTAGGACGAGGCAGGGATTCAATTCTTGCAGCACCTCAGAGAACTCACTCACTATAGGCTTTGTTTTAAATTCTGAACAACCAGTTTACTGAAACTCAATGTCCTTATGTTAAACACAAAAAAATCCTTCAAATCTTAGTGCTGGTGATGTAAAAGAATAAGTTTTACAGTTTAAATTTCAATTAGGTTAAACTTTCCTACCGAAGTTAAAGCAAAGCAGAAGAAACAATTGAGATAATCAGCAAAAATCTTTGCTCTAACTAGAGCCACTTGAGAAACATGCTCCTTCAAATGTGAAAGGATTTCTTATGGAAACTGCTGCTTCAATTGAAGTACAATATGCAGGGAACTCTGCTCTCTCAATGACCAGATATCAGACCATATACCACAAAACAGGGAATTCTACATTCTAAATTCTTTCTCTCATACCATTTGGACCTTAAGCAGGCTACATGATGCTCATCTTAAAAATGTAATATTTTTAGGCAAGATATTTGGCTAAATTGATAGATTTTTAAAATAACGTGAGCTGGAGATCATAAATGTTACCTGTCTCATGTTTGTGTTTTGTTTTCTTTTTCATACTTGATCCTTAGCATCATTCCCTCACCTTTCAGAGAAAAAAAAAAGGAAAAGGAAATTACATTCAACAGATTACCTTTTCCTTGATATCTCATTTTGAACTTGGAAGAATGAAAATGATTAAGTAAAATTAAGGGTGAGATCAATATAAGTATGGAAAAACAGGAAGGAGGATTAAATTACATACAGGACACCAATCTGGATTTATTTTTAAATCCCTTATAGGGAGTTTAGTAGACGCTACTCTCATGTTAAACAGTTTCTTGAGTCTTTGAGAGGTAAAACCTATTTCAAAACATCAGTTTCTAAACAAATTAAAAGAAGAAAGTAAATACCCCTTCCACACAGATACTAAAATCAGCTGCTCCTGGCTATAAGTGAAGATGCACTTGTCTGATTGCTCAGCTTTTAAAGTAATTTTAATTCCACTGAAAGAAGTACTTGCCTAGATGAACATTCACATGTTAGAATTCCATAGCAGGAATCACCAACCTTGCCCAGAAAGCTACAGATGAGCATACCCCACAATTAAACAATTTCAATATAAAACAAAGTTAAATAATAAATAGCTGAAATTCAAGTTTTGTGAGTCTACTTTCCATAAAAAACATAAATGAAAAGTAGTATCTTCATAATTGTCATCTTGCACAGATTGATGTCTATTTAGATCTGCATCTTGCTTCATAAAATATCTATCTTTTCTACATTTTCAACTGCCACCAAACTTTGTTTCTAAAATTTCAACTCAGAAAGCAGCATCTTCCACTTAAATTCAAAAACACTTCTATTTTTAAAGAACTTGATTAAAAATTTCAACACTGGACCTGTCCCTACTTCTCTCCTTCTACATGTAGTTCCTTGATGGGCCATGAATTTAATATTGATAAAGACACTGACATTCTTTGAGGTAAAATTATATATATAAAGATCCTTGCTTTGTTTTCGGGTCTTAACATAGTAAGACGATGGTTTTAAGGAAAGAAAGCTAGTTTTAGACATTTTAATAGGTATTCTAAGTTGAAGTAGTATTTTATAACGAAACTGGGAAGTTAAAAATAAGCTCTTACAATATCCTCGTGTTTAAACGCACAGTTCAAAAGTTACCTATCCCAAAAATCTTCCTTGCTTCCTGCAGCCAGAAACAGCCTTCCTTGCTCCTGCGGGTTTTGCGTTTTCTTGATACCTTACATCACATTCTGCCTGGTAATGCGGTTACTTGCGCATGTGTTTTCCCTTTTGATTGATAAACTCCTAAAAGGTGGGATTATGCTTTCCGTTACTTCTGTTCACCAAGTCGCCCTCTTAGCTAACACCCAGGAAAAGTATCACGAAACACGTGCTGAGTCTCTCCAGGCACGGGACTCTCCCCATCGACCCTCCGCAGCCAGTCCTCGCGGCTCCGCGAAGGTGGAAGGTGGAGTTCCAAACCAGCAGTTCGCTCTCTTTTCCTCCCCCACACCAAGCCCACCCCGCCGTGGGGACTCAGGAAACCGTCTGCGTCTGAAAGAGCATCACCTGGTGACACCCCGCTGGGTGCTGAGCTCGGCGAATGAATCAATACCCGAACTGACGGCTGCACAGAGCTCTTCGGGACTCTCAGCGACCGAGCGGGGAGGATCGGCTCCAGAAGTAGGCCAGAATCCCACCCGCCTCCCCCCTTTTCTTAAACTTCTCTCGGGGATGCTCCCACGCTCACACCCACCTTGGAGAACTCAAGCTGTCAAACGATCGGCTGCGCACCTAGCGGCGCCGAGACGCGCCCAGTCCGCCAGCGCTTCAGGTCGCGGCCCCGCGTCAAGCCGACGAAGAGACCCGTCGGGCAGGCTTGTCCCGAGACACGTCCAACCCGCGAGCCCGGCCCCGCCTCGCGACCCCGTGCATCACTCCTCTCCCTCCGTCCTGCGGCAGCTCCGCGCCGTCCCCGGCCCTCGGGCTAGCTCAAGGACTCGGGGCGGGCCGCCGCGGGCAAAGGCTCGGAGGGCTCAGGCGAGCACAGCGGGTCTGCCTCAGGCCCCCGAGGACGCGGCCCGGGCCCGGCGCAGACGGCGGGTGGCCGGCCTCCCCCCTCCCCGGGCTGGCAGACGGCGCTGCCGCGGGACTCAGAGAGGCCGGGAGCCCAGGATCTCCGCCCTGCCCGGAGAGGGCCCCAGACGCCGGCCGGGGCCGCCCCTCAGCGGAGCTCTCCGAGGTGCCGGCGGGGTAACCACTGAGGCGAAAAGAAGGCACTTCGGACGCCCCAGCCGGAGAGGAGAGGCGAGGAGGGACTGCCGGCCCCACCGTCCCCTCACCTTCATGGCCGCGACCGCCGCGTCTCGGTCGGCTCCGCCGGGGAACTGAACACCATAGCAGCTCCTCGCACAGCCGCCCTCCTTCCTTTTGGGCGGCGATTACGGCGCCTCCCGAGGCGACCCAGCGTCCGGACGTAAGGGGTGTGGCCACGCCCGCCGCGCGCCCCCGGTAGGCGCGCCGAGCGGCGGTCGAGGCGGCCAATCCGGAGCTGACACTCGGGGGGCCGGTCGCCAGAACCAATGAGGTGGCGGGAATGGGGCGGGGCCTCTGGCGCTGCCGGTGGGCGGAGAAAGACTTCATTCCCTCCCGAGCGGAGATGGGCGGGCCTGGGCGTGGCAGGAGGCGCTCTCTGGGGAGGCTTTCGTGGTTGGGTCGCTGAAATAGGAGTCAGCGTCCCCTTAGGAACTTGTGCGGCAGGGATTTGGCTTTAGGGCTAGGAGGTCAAGTTCCCGGGCCGTGAGGGCGGGGCGGGTCGTGGTAAATTTGAAAATGCCGGTTGGTTTGAAGGCTTTTGTCGTAACCGTCAGAGCAGGGCCTCGGATTTCCTCCCGAGGCGTTCCGGCCTCTCCCCCTCGGTCGTGACCTCCCGTCTCCTCGCTCGAAGGCCCGGTGAGCAGCGGCAGCTGCGCACGCAAGGACGCGCCTTTCAAAACGAGGTTTTAGTGAAAACACTTAAGAACCAACGGTTCTCAGATACCCAGCTGCTCGTTCAGAGCGACCTTCAAAATAATCAAGTCCTAGCACCGTGAGAGAATTCGGGCGAGCCCTTGGAGTTGACTTTATTTGGGCAGAGAAAGTGAGGTTGCAAATTAAGGTGCCGATTTCTTCAGCCCGACTGGATGACGCTTGGTTGGTTTCCCTACGCTTCTTCCTCTCTCCTCTGACTCAACCGATATTTAAGCATTGAAATAGAGGAGACTTGAAGATGTCAGTTCACTTCTCACGAGGACCTGAGACTGTTGTATCCCTTTTTAATGTATTTGCTTATGTGGATTATGTCGGACTGAAACACCGACACGCCACTTCCTTAGGCTGAAACAATACTTATTTTTTTAGCTTATGTTTCAGCTTATTTATTTTTTCTTGCTTCAAGCGCTGCTCTGATAACGTAATTTAACTTCTTATGCAGTATAGTCCCAGATTTTCTTCTTTGGAAAAATGCAAAGAAAGCCTTTCCTTCACCACGTGGGAGCAGCAGCTGAGCTTCGCTGGAAGAGAAAGTATTAACTTGTTCTTCTAATGACCTAGGCACAAAGAAACTCAATAAAAATTTGCCGGTGGTACAAAGCCGTATTTCTAACTCATTAAGAAAGGAAGCTGGCAGGTCTACTTCAAGAGTTAAGGAATAAGCACATGAAAAGACACTTGACTTCATTAGCCATCAGGGAAATGCAAATCAGAGCCACAAAGAGATGCCACTTCACACCAACTAGGATGGCTAAAATAAAAATGTAAGTGTTGTTGAGGATGTGGAGAAGTTGGAACCTTAATACATTGCTGGTGGCACTGTAAAATGGGGCAGCTGCTTTGGAAAACAGCCTAGCCGTTCCTCAAAATGTTAAACACAGACTTACCGCAGGACCCAGCAATTCCGGTTCTAGGTATAAACCCAAGAGAAATGAAAACATATGTGCACGAAGAAGCCTTATACGCGAATGTTCGTAGCAGCGTGATGGTAATAGCCAAAAAGTGGAAACAACTCAGATGCCCGTGATTTGATGAATGGATAAATAAAACGTGTTCTATCCATACAGTGGAATGTTATTTAGCCAAAATTGGAATGAAGTACTGATACGTGCTACAACATGGATGAACCTTGAAAAATGGATGCTAAGTGACAGAAGCCAGACACAAAAGGTCACATATTGTATGATTCCATTTGTATGAAATGTCCAGAATAGGTGAATCCATAGAAACAGAAAGTAGAGTAGCAGTTGCCTAAAGTGGAGGGGGTTAGAGAGAAGTGGAGTGACGGCTAATGGGCACAGTTCTTTTTGGAGTGATGATAATGTTCTAAAATTGATTGTGGTGATGGTTGCCCAATTCTGTAAACATACTAAAAACTATTGAATTTTACAATTTAAATAAGTGAATTGTATATGTGAATTATATCTCAATAAGCTGTAATAATAGTAATGATAATGATAGTGATATTGAGAAACAACACACAAAAAAGAGTTAATGCAGCTAGAGAGTGGCCAGAGAAAGGCAATTAAAGCAACCAAGGGTCGGGAGAGATTTAAATATTGGAGACCACTTTAAAACTGCAATTCTTGGGCCAGCTGGGTGGTACAGCAGTTAAGTTCCCACATTTGGCTTCTGAGGCCCAGGGTCCGCCAGTTGGGGTCCCAGGTGCAGACCTACGCACTGCTTGTCAAGCTATGCTGTGGCAGGTGTCCCACATAAAATGGAGGAAGACGGGCACAGATGTTAGCTCATGGCCAGTCTTCCTCAAAAACAAAAACAAACAAACAAAAAACCCTGCAATTCTTGAGGAAGACTTGTCTTATTCTGTGCCTAAGACAAAGCAAGCTCCCAATAAATATTTGAGTGAATTCTTTCTTCTGGAAAACTGAGAAGGAATATGATATTGAAAAAAAAATCATAAGGGAATAAATAGAGTACACATGAGTCTATAATCTCTAAATACTTGAAGTTGGGACCTCCTGAAGCTTGAGAGGAATTTTGTGCTTAAACATTATACTTTTTATATAAAAGAGGTGCACTGTGGGATCAAAATTTTTTTCTTTGTTTCAAACTTTATATGACACCCTTCTTTCAATGGTGTACTAATTGTACCAATTGTAGTTTAGGAAAATGTGGTCTGTTTGCTAAAATAGCCTAATACTTTGTATCACAGACTCAAAAAGTATTACTAAGACACGTGGGATAATTTATTGCAGCTCAACTACTTGCTGAGGATGTGCTGGGGCTGTTCTCTGAGTTTGTCTTTTTTTAATCCCTCCAAAAAATTCTTTTACTGAATTCACAATGTGTCAATTGAATAATTTCAAAACCTGTCTCAAATTCAAGAAGTAGCAAAAGCTTCATTATTTAAATTTTAAGTTACTCAATAATCTACATCAGTTATCATGCATATTCATAAGAAAATAGGGTAGAAAACTAGCTATTTTTGTTCTAGCAATAAACTCTCTTAAAAATAATAAATCATGGAAGACCATATGAGCCTTTTGCAAAGTTGATTAGCAATTTGCTGTACTACACCATTTCATATTTTGGAAAATTTTGAACACATACTGTATGAAGTAAATAAAATAGTGTAACAAACTCCCATGCATCCTTCACCCAGTTTTAACAATTCTCTACATTCTGCCATTCTTGCCTTGTCTCCAGCGCTTGCATCTCTCCACCCACTCCCCACCCACCCCCCATCTGAGTTAAGTTGCATCATTAGATTAGTGCATGACTCTGGTTGCCTAGATATGAGCCAAGTGAAAGTTGGATTTATCTGAGAATTGGATCTGGTTTGCTATATTGTGTTTATCCTTGGTCACCTTCACAAATATAACTATTTTATGCCGTCAAGGTAATCCATCTTCTTTGTGGCCGTTGCTTGAATTTCATGATTTAAGAGACGAAAGGGATTCTCTAACTAGCCTGACTTAACCTGAGTTCACAAATGCCAAAGTTGTAGATAGGTCATAAAATCTACTCACTGGTAGAATGAAAAAGCATCTTTTCACTGGGTCTTATCTGAACCCTGGCTGTCTGATTGACTTCTGCTACAATAAAAATGTTTTCAACCATCCTTACTGCACTTAACAGAAGTGTCTCTGCAGCTGGAGAACAGAAGGTTCTGCAGAATCATTTTGTTTTGGACTCATAGAATCTTTTTGGAATTCTGCCGGTGAAGTACTTTGCCGACTTAGACATATAACCCTCTTCTGCCTTGTTTCTCTATCTTTAAACTGGAGATAATGACTATTAACTGGCAGCTTATGTCTTACACTTTGCTAAATGGTTGAAAAATCCTGATACCAAAAGTGAAACAGAAACAGAACTGTAAACTCGTTTCCAGAGCGTAAAACAAATACTGTGGGGCCATTTTATATTTCTCTTAAGTACGGTGAAGCACTTTACAGGCTTCCCCCGGCCCCCACACCCCCACCACAACCCCATCCTTCTCCTTAGTAGGCAGAAAGGGAACAGGGTTTTCTTTTCATGGCTTGGGAAACTGAGCCACAGAAATGAGCTCTCTTGCCTGAGGCTTAGTGAGGCAGTGATGAAAGTTAGAAGAGCTGCCAAGGCTTCTATCCCCAGCCCAGTATTACTATTCTAATAAAGAGACAGACCTTGCAAAACAAGTTAATTCTTGTACATTAGATCTGCATTCACATCGAACCTCTTTATGGATATTGTAAACATTATACAGTTTTGGGGAAACAATTCACCTGTCACTGAAATGTGGAGTCAGTACAATTTCCCCCGGTATTGATAGCTCATATCATTTGACATATATTAAGCACCCACTATGTGCCAAGCACCAAAAAGAGGGACACATCCCTTCTCCTCATGGACCTTAAATGGGCACAATAAAAAAAAATGTCAGAAGTAGTGTATTGGTTTTCCGGGACTGCCATATCAAAACCCACAAACTTGGTGGCTGAAAACAACAGAAATTTGTTCTCTCATGGCTTCACAGGCCGGAAGTCCTAAATTAAGGTGTAGGCAGAGACGTGCTCCCTCCAAAGGCTCTAGGCGAGCATCCTTCCCTGCCTCTTCCAGCTTCTGGGGGCTCCAGGCATTCCTTGGCTGTAGCTACATCACTCCGGTCTCTGCTTCCATCTTCATATGGCCTTCTTGGTATCTTCTCTTTTTCTTTCCAGTTTTATTGAGATATAATTGACACGTAACACTGTATTAGTTTAAGGTGTGCAACATCTTTTCTTCTTACAAAGACACTGGTCATTGGGGGGGGTGAAATAGGTGAAGGTAGTCAAAAGGTACAAACTTCCAGCTATAAAATAAATAAGTGATGGGGATGTAATTACAGCTTGGTGACTATAGTTAACAATACTGCATTGCATATTTGATAGTTGCTAAAAGAGTATATCTTAAAAGTTCTCATCGCAAGAAAAAAACTCTAATTGTGGTGAAGGATGTGGTGATCATTTGGTAATATATACGAATATCGAATCATTATGTTGTACACCTGAACTAATATAATGTTGTATGTCAAGTATACCTCAATTTTTTTAAAAAAAGGACACTGGATATTGGATTTAGGGCCCACTCATATAATCCAGGACAATTTCATCTTGAGATCCTTAATTTAATTCCAAAGACCTTTTTTCCAAATAAGGTCATATTGACAGGTTCTGGGGGACATAACTTTTGGAGGGCCGCCATTCAACCCACTACAAGTAGCAAGACTGCTAAAGAAAGAGAAATATACATTCAGTGTTCTACCTTCTCATTCTTTAGTTTTAGGACAAAATGCTACACAATTGAAGTAATTTTATTCATTGTGTCTGTGTTAAAACATACTGGTATATTTGTCTTTTTAAAATTGAGATGTATTTGACATGCAACATTGTGTAAGTTTCAGGTGCGCAACATTGATTTGATACATTTATATTGCAATGCACTGCCATTGTAGCATTAGCTAACACCTCTAATTTGTCTCATAATTATCATTTCTTCTAGTGTTGGGAACAATTAAGATCTAGTCTCTTAGGAAGTTTAATGTTGTAATACAGTTGTCTATAATCACTGTACTGGTCCCCAGTCCAGTGTATTAGTGGATATTAGTCCAGTCCTAATACTCAGTATTAGGTCCCCAGGACTTATTTATCTACCATTTGCAAGTATGTACCCTTAAACAACACCTCTCCTATAAGATTTGTCCTGAGCTAACATCCACTGCCAATCTTCCTCTTTTTGTATGTGGCCCACCACCACAGCATGGCCACTAACAGACGAGCGGTGTAAGTCTGTACCCAGGAACCCATCTAGCTGCTGAAGTGGACTGCGCCAAACTTAACCACTAGGCCACGGGGCTGGCCCATAATTTCAGTCTTTTGAGATTCCATGTATAAGAGATATCATTCAGTGTTTGGTTTTCTCGGTCTGATTTATCTCAGACAGTTTTCTTTAGCCTAAGGTCATCAAGGTTCATCCATGTGGTTGCAAATGTCTTTCCCAGAAAAAAAAAAAAAGTTTCTCCATCTTTGTACTTTTAAATGAACCTCTTCAAACATCGTAATTCTCCTTAGCATCATGGTGCCCTAGAGAACTGAGTTTCTTTGACTGGTAAAGCAACTTCCTCCCCTACCAGGTGTGATAAAGTAAAGAAGTTATTTTTTAGAACAAAGGATCTCTGCTTTGGTTCTCTAGAAATGGGAGCCAATGCTTTCAGTTGAGATGCATGGACAAAAGGCCCAAGGACATTTGGGGAGGGAGAACAGAGAGGAGTAAATAGATTGGATTTGGATGGAAAGATTGCTTGGTGGTGATTCAGCTAAATATGGTCATGTTCCTGTCACTGTCATCACATGGTGACAGTCACTTTAAGGCCTTCACCAATGAAGGCACATGAAACAGCATGAAAGCAAACACGATCACTCGTGAACTGAAGATAAACAGCATCCAGATCAGAGTGCTAGGGTGTGACTTTCCCTCAAACTGTGAAACCTGTCTTATTCTGAGTGTTCTTTCTGGTTGTTGATTTCTTGGCCTTTTTGTTTACTTGTAAGAGAAGTCTTTTGCTTTGCTTACTTGTAGCAAGAACTGTATTAACTGCACTAAATATGAAGGCCCACCAGGAAAAAATAACATCCTAATCAGAGTTAAAAAAAAATTTTTTTTTTTGAGGAAGATTAGCCCTAGCTAACATCTGCGACCAATCCTCCTCTTTTCGCTGAGGAAGACTGGCCCTGAGCTAACATCCGTGCCCATCTTCCTCTGCTTTATATGTAGGACACTTGCCACAGCATGGCTTGACAAGAGGTACGTAGGTCTGCACCAGGGATCCAACCTGGTGAACCCTGGGCCACGGAAGACGAATGTGCAAACTTAACTGCTACGCCACAGGACCAGCCCCTAAAAAGAACTTTTTTAATTAGCCAGTTGCCCTTTTCTTTTTCAGTTTTGTTTATTTTTCCCAGTTTTATTGAGATACAATTGACATACAACATTTTATTACTTTAAGGTGTACAACATAATGATTTGATATATGTATATATTGCAAAATGATTATTACAATAAGTTTAGTTAACATCCATCACCTCACATAGTTAAAAAATTTTTTCTTGTGATAGGAACTTTTAAGATCTGCTCTATTAGAATGTTTCAAATATACAGTACAGTATTGTTCACTATAGTCACCATGCTGTACATTACATCCCCAGAACTTATCTTGTAACTGGAAGTTTGTACCTTTTGACCACTGTCAAATGACAAAACTAAAACAATTTAGTAATGAGTTTGATGTCCTTTATTCAAGGGAAAACGATCCATAGACTGCGGGATTACGTTGCCTCAGAAGCAGGGGACCGCTCTTCCTGAGGGAGTTTGGGCAACAGTGAGTTCTATAGAATGTGTTTAGCAGAGACCCTGTGGAAACAGGCAGGATTGGCTAGCAGGTCAGGGATTTCCTTAGAAGGCTAGCAGGCGCCTATTTCTAGGGTAAGGTAAGCTAACTAAAGCTGAGTGAAAGGATTGTGATTGGTGTACGTTAGATTTCCTTGACAGATGTTTCCCATTAGTGCAGGCTGACCTAGGTTTAGATTTGTGACATTGGCCGGGCCCCTGAGGGGAGCCTCCATTTTGTGGGTCCTGATATACGAATTAATTTTATCACTACATTCATCCATCCCGTTTATTTAATAGTTATCTCATAATGGTATAGCTTGAACAGGCTCTTTCTATGGCCTAGAGATTCTGGACTTGATAATGAGTCCTTCGATGTTTGCTGTAGAATTTTTGAGCCAGAAGAGCCCTTCAAGGTCACTTTACGCACCCTTTTCATTTCACAGTTGAAGAAGCTGTGCCTCAGAAGAGTCAAATGTGCTCATCTACCTCCAGACAAAGCTGGGACAGGGGGACAAGTCTCTAGTCTCCAAGTTCATGCTTTTGGGGTCAGAAACTCCGATCTACATAAAGAAAGGAAGAGCATATAAAGAAGGACTAGGTAAAGGTAAAATAACAACTTTTATTTTTCTTATTCTTAATTGATCTAACAGATAACTGTTTGTTCAAAATAATAATAGCAACAATGTATTCAATTATGTATGCCTCTGTATATAGTATATATCATATATATACTTATGTATACTTGTATATAAGTGAAATTAATGACAGCAGTGATGCAAGGGACAGGAAGAAGGAATTAGGATTGTTTTGTTATTGGAAGGTACTCACACTACCTGTGAAGTGGTATAGTGTTATTTGAAAGCAGGCTTGGATTAGTTGTAAGTGTATATTGCAAATACTAAAAAATTTTAAAAATGAAGTATAACTGATATGCTAAGAAAAAAGCAGAAAAAGAGTAGAAGACAAAAATAGGAACAAAGAACAAGAGCAAATAGAAAGCAGTAATGAATACGGTAAATATTAATCCAACCATATCAATAATCACTTTGAATGTCAGTGGTCCAAATGCATCAGCTACAAGACAGAGCTCATCAGAGTGGATCAAAAAACACAACACAGGGGCCACCCTGGTGGTGTAGTGGTTAAGTTCATCTGCTCTGCTTTGTCAGCCTGGGGTTTGCTGTTCAGATCCTGGATCCGGACCTATACACTGCTCATCAAGCTGTGCTGAGGTGGTATCCCACATACAAAATACAAAATAGAGGAAGATTGGCACAGATAATATAGCTCAGCGACAATGTTCCTCAAGCAAAAAGAGGAAGATTGGCAACAGATGTTGACTCAGGGAAAATCTTCCCGGCTAAAAAAAAAAAATAATAACAACACACAACCCAGGGCCAGCCCCAGTGGCCTAGTGGTTAAGTTTGGCATGTTCTACTTTGGCTGCCCAGGTTCAGTTCCTGGGTGTTAACCTATACCACTCTTCAGTGGCCATGCTGTGGTGGCGACCTACATACAAAAAAAAGAGGAAGATTGGCACAGGTGTTAGCTTAGGGCAAATCTTCCTCAGCAAAAAGAGAAAGATTGGCACAGATGTTAGCTCAGGGCAAATCTTCCCCAGCAAAAAGAGGAAGATTGGCAACAGATATTAGCTCAGGGTGAATCTTCCTCAGCAAAAAGAGGAAGCTCAGCAACAGACGTTAGCTCAGGGCTACTCTTCCCCAGAACAAACAAAACAAACAAACAAAAAACATACAACCCAACCATATGTTGTCTGCAAGAAACTCACTTTAAATATAAAGACATGTATAGATTAAAAGTAATGAATGCAGAAAATATATCATGCTAACACTAATCAAAAGAAAGCAGGAATATCAATTTCAGACAGAGCAAATTTCAAAGTAAGCAAAGTTATCAGGGATAAAGAAGGGCATTACATAATGATGAAGGAGTTAATTCCCCTAGAAGATATAACAATTATTAACATGTACATGCCTAACAACAGATAGCCAAACTATGTCAGGCAAAAACTGGTAGAACTGCAAGGAGAAAGAAATGAATCCACTGGGCTGGCCTGGTGGTGTAGTGGTTAAGTTCATGAGCTCCACTTCGGCAGCCTGGGGTTCGTGGGTTCAGATCCTGGGCGCAGACCTACACACCACTCATCAAGCCGTGCTATGGAGGCATCCCACATACAAAATAGAGGAAGATTGGCACACATGTTAGCTCAGAGAGAATTTTCCTCAACAAAAAAGGAAGAAAGAAAGAAATGAATTCACTATGATAATTGGAGACTTCAAGACCCCTCTCTCAGAAATGAACAGATCCAGCAGGCAGAAAATCAACATGGACAGAGCTGAACTCAACAACACCATCAGACAACTGGATATAGTTGACGTCTATAGACTGCTTCATCCAACAACAGCAGAATACACATTTTTCTCAAGCTCACATGGAACATTCACCAAGACAGACCACAGTCCAGGCCATAAAACACACCTTAACAAATTTAAAGAATGGAAATCATACAATATTTGTCCTCCAAACCACAATGGAATTAAACTAGAAATCAGTAAAAGAAAGATAACTGAAAAATCCCAAAATATATAACTATATAAGGTGAATGCTCATGTATCACTCAATAATTTATTAAAAGAGATGAACTGATTGTTGATACAAAAGGAAATACAGACTGTATTGATGAGAGACAATAGAATGTCATGGGAGTCCAGAATCTGAAACCAGGGGGCTCGGATTTGAATTTTAGCTTTCCCACTTATGAGATATGTAACCTTGGGCAAGTTACTTAAATGCTATTTTCTCATCTGAAAAATGGGCACAATAATAGTACCCACTTCCTACGGTTGTGAAGATTAAATGAATGAACATAATGTGCTTAGAACAGTGCCTCACATACTAGTAAATTATATGTTTGTTTTTAAAAGTGCTTTAAACAGTACCTAACACAATTTACATTGATAACTACTATCATACGTGGAAATACGATTTGGAATTAATTCTATGCGTAGCATTATACTAAGTAGGAAAAAATGTGAACATTTAAACCAGAGTGTCTCAACTTCAGCAGCATTGACGTTTTGGACTGGATAACTTTTTGCGGGGAAGAAAGTCTCTCCTACTCACTGTAGGATGTTTAACAGCATCCCTGGCTTCTAACAACTAGATGCCAGTAGGCCCCCCCCCAGCTGTGACAATCAAAAGTGTCTCCAGGGGACTCGCCTGGTGGCTCAGTGGTTAAGTGCGCACGTTCTGCTTCAGCCACCTGGGGTTCGCCTGTTCAGATCCTGGATGCGGACCCAGCACCGCTTGGCAAGCCATGCTGTGGTAGGTGTCCCACATATAAAGTAGAGGAAGACGGGCATGGATGTTAGCTCAGGGCCAGTCTTCCTCAGCAAAAAGAGGAGGATTGGCAGTAGTTAGCTCAGGGCTAATCTTCCTCAAAAAAAAGTGTCTCTGGACATTGCCAAAAGTCCCTTGCTAGACAAAATCACCCAGTTGAGCAGTGCTGATGTCAAAGTCTCGTGTGGACCACAACTCTCTTCCCTTGGATAATTGTCCCCCACTCCCAGGTTTCCCTTCTACCTCTTTGAGCTGTTTCTTTTCAGTCTCCTCTGCCCACCTTCGCACTTTGGTATTCATAAAAATATTGTGAATCTCTTCACTTCTCACTCTACAGATTCTCAATGGATGGCATTGCCCAGCCCAGTGTCTCCCTATATCATAGTCATTCTAAGGAATCCCATGTCTAGAGCTGCACAGCGTTCTCCTGAGCCCCAGACCGCGTGCATCTTCACCTGTTGATCAGATCTGTCCCCTCATTACCCTCTTCCCTACCCCTTCTGCTCCTTTCCCTGGGTCCCCATCTTGCTTTGTGGCACTACACCAGAGACCTGGGAGTCATCCTTGACTTTGACTTCTTCCTAAATCCCAAAGCCAGTCAGTTCTGTCCCCTACTTTCTGCTCAACTCCATCTACTTCTCCAATCCCTCAGCCATGGCCGGTGCTCAGGCCACATCTTCTCTTACTTTATTGCAGCTGCCTCCTAACTGCCTCCCTGCTGTCAGTCTTGCCCACTTTCAATCTATTCTCCACCCTGGAGACAAATTGCCTTTCTGTATCATAAGTTTGACCTTGTCTTTTCCTGTTTAAAATCCTTTAGGGCTTCCCAGTGGCTTCATGATAACCTCCAAACTCATTAAATTATCTATACAGGGCCTTTCCTGTTTTGTTCCCTGCTCATCCCTCCAGCCTCATCTGCCACCAACCTCACCTCACAACTTCCTCTCTAACCATAGTGAACTGCTTGCAATGCCCCAAATGGGTCACACTCTCTCCTGCCTCTGGGCCTTTGCATATGCAATTTCTCTATTGGAAAGAGCTCTTCACTGGCTTCTTCACCTGGTTATCTTCAATCAACCTTCAGGTACCAGCTCTGCATAGTTTTTCGGGGAGAATTTCTCTGAACCCCCAACACTGTGCCAGGTACCCTGATATATGTGCACATCACACCTACACTTACTCTGTCATAGCATTTGTCACACAGTATTGTAATCGCTTTTTGGGGAGGTTTTTTGGCTTCTGCTTCTTTAAAATTGAGGTGCAATTAAGATATAATAAAATGCATAATCTTAAGTGTTCAGTCCAGTGTTTTGGTGATTGTATATGCCCATGTAATCACCACCTAAAATAAGATATGGAACATTCTCATCACCCCAGAAAGTTCTCTTGTGTTCCTCTCTAGTCAACACCCCCTCCTGCCAGCAAAGGCAATCCACTGTGTAACTGTTTATTTGTCTGGGTAGACCATAAGTTTCACGAGGGCAGTGACCATGTTTACCTTCTTTATACATTTCAAAACCTAGCACACAATAGACAACTGGTAAAAATGGGTGCATGAATGAATGCTTGGAACATTGATAGAATGGATAGAAAATTGGAGTGATTGCATTAATTTATTTGGGCATTTTGAGGGTTAACATTGCTAATTTTACGAGCAATAGTACCTGAGACAATTTTCTTTGAATAATATTTCCTTTCTGTTCTATAGCTAGCTTTAGCTATTCTCTTGATCTGACCATACTTTTTGCTTCTGCTAAACACCCACACACTTAGTGAGAACCATCCTTCCAGTTTACAATTTAGAGGGACTCAAAATCAAGGGTCTCTGCCTACTTTCATAGATTTTTTAAAAACTTTTTTATTATCAAATGCTTTTGTAGATGTTTGTTAAACCTCATACAGCAGTTATTAACATATGGGATCAGGTGAAACGAAGGAGAACTAAGTGTTATTTACCAAGTCAGTAACGAATGGAGCAGAAAATAGAAGTGCTCTCTCTCCCTGGGCCTTTGTCCAGGTTCTACACCTGTGCTGGTAATGAGACCTTTCTCTTGTTTAGGTTAAAACTCAAGGGTTAAGCATTCCATCCCCAGTAACAGTTATTAAAGTCAAAATAAAGCTTTGTAATTCTTCATTTATTTGAAAGCACTTTGAATTCCACAAAATTCAAATTTCACACTAAAGTGAATCAAATTTTAAAACATATTTATTTCAAGTTGCCAAGTATATATAATAATATCACATCAAACAGCTACAGAAATGTGAAAATATAACATTTCAGACTGGATTGTTTTCCAACACCACCAAACCACTCTCCAATTCTCAGTGGACCTTGAACTGGGTGCCCTAAAAATTTAACTCAATTCTGGCACTGTCTCCCTGGAAATAGCATCGGATCCCACAACTTAAAGGCTCAGTTCCACAAGACTGCCCCCACTTCAGATGCCCATTGGAAGTCCAGGTTGTCACCTGGACTTCTGACTGACCGGCTATAAATCGGGGTTCCCATGATCCCCTCCTCTGGTCTGATAATTTGCTAGAATAGCTCACAAAGCTCGGGGAAACATTTATTTACATTCGCCAGTTTATTATAAAGGATATTATAAAGGATACAGGTGAAGAGGTAAATAGGGCGAAGTCTGGAAGAATCCTGAGCACAGCAGCTTCTGTCTCCATGGAACTAGGGTTCCACCCTCCCAGCTCTGCCCACGGATGTGTTCACCAGCCCAGAAGCTCATAAAATCTTGTTCAAGAATTTGTATAGAGTTTAATCTCCAGCCCTCAAGTCACTTGGTCTTCTGTTGACCAGTCCCATCCTAAGTCACCTCCTTAGCATAAACACAGGTGTGCTCAAAAAGGGCTCCTATGAGTAACAAAGCCACCCCCATCACTCAGGAAATTCCAAAGGTTTCAGGGGCTCTGTGCCAGGAACCCAGGGACAAAGACCAAACATACTTATTATACCACACAGACATTCACCAATAGATACCACTGGTAGGCCTCAGTTGTTATATTCTGCATGGGCTTCCAGGCTAACCATGTGGGAAAAGTAGATCAGGTCAACTTTCCCCACTCTTGAGAAGTGCTGGCACTACCAAGAAGGCAGTAAAGGGGACTAAGCCTGCTTCCAAGGTCATAATAAATACATTTATTAAATCCCTAATTGCGTGTGGTGCTGTGCCATGCTAGATGATTCACAGAGAGAATTAGCTAAACCTTGTCTCTTCTAATACTTTACAATCCAAGGCAGACAGGCTGATGCTCATTCACATTTACCGACAAATTGGACAGACGCAAACATTAAGTCAACTCATAAATGAACAGGGTAAACATTCAGAGATGGGGGGATTCAGATGGTTGAAATAGGCAGAGTTGTCTTGAAAAATTCCAATTTCAGGCTATGCAAGATAAAAAGCTTGGTACTTTTCTCTCCTCTCCACCACCACATTCATTTACAACCGTATAGTATATGTAAGTGCCTCATAATTGTTCTCTAAAATGTCAGTCTTTCGCCCATCATCCCAAAAGGAAATCTCATACCCATTAAGCAATTTCTCCCCATTCCTCCCTCCTCTCAGTCCCTGGAAACCACCAATCTGCTTTCTGTCTCTGTAAATTTACCTGTTCTGGACGTTTCATATAGACTCAGACAATGTAACCTTTTGTATCTGGCTTCTTTCACTTAGCATAATGTTTTTAAAGTTCAGCCATGTTGTAACACATATCAGTACCTTATTCCTTTTCATACCTGAATAATATTTCATTGTGGATACATAGCACAATTTATTTGTCCATTCATCAATTGACAGACATTTGGGTTATATAGATTTTGGCTGTTGTGAATAGTGCTGCTGTGAACACTCATGTACAAGCATTTGTTTGAGTACCTGTTTTCAATTCTTTTGAGAATATCCCTAGGAGTGGAATTGCTCGTTCTTTAAACTTTTCCAACTGCCTATAGAATTCAGCATAACCCAGCTCTGAGCTGCTTGCTGAGGGTGACTGTTTTCTGGGAGAAGCAAATGCCATTATTAGGGCAGAGGAATTCTATATATTAAGAACTAGACTCTTATATATTCATCAGACAGTAAAAAGAAAAAAAAATCTTAGGAGATGTACATACACTATATTTTAGAAGGTATTTGAAAATATAGTTATTTAAAATTTGGCAGGTATAGGAGCTATCTTTTTATATTCAAGAGTCAGTTCCAAACCAGTCAACTTTGAAAGCCTGTTTATCCATTACAAGATTCATTTGCCCCTAAAATATATAGAGACTAAAATGTTTGGCTTGATGAAAAAAATGTTCAACTCTACCAGAAATAAAAGAAATGCAATAAAAACAAGAAAGATACCATTATTTAGATACAATATTAGCAAAGATTTAATAAATTGATAAATAAATACTAGTCAAGGTGCATGGAATCAGGGCCTTTCTTTACAAGACTAACCCGTCACCATTCATGTGTGCCCTTTACCCCTTTTGCCCACCCCAGCTTCCCCTCTGGTAACCACTAATCTGTTCTCTTTATCCTTGTGTTTATTTATCTTCCACATATGAGTGAAATCATACAGTGTTAGTCTCTCTCTGGCTTATTTCACTTAACATAATACCCTCGAGATCCATCTATGCTGTTGCAAATGGGATGATTTTGTCTTTTATTATGGCTTTGGAAAAATATCTGTTCATATCCTCTGCCCATTTTTTTTCTTTTTGTGAGGAAGATTGGCCCTGAGTTAACATCTGTTGCCAATCTTCCTCTTTTTGCTTGAGGAAGATTGTTTCTGAGCTAACAACTGTGCCAATCTTCCTCTATTTTATGTGGGATGCCGCCACAGTATGGCTTGACGAGTGGTCCTACGTCAGCGCCTGGGATCTGAACCTGCAAACCCCAGGTCACCAAAGCGGAGAACATGAACTTAACCACTATGCCACTGGACTGGCTCCCTTAGCCATTTTTTGATCAGGTTGTTTGTCTTTTTGTTGTTGAGTTGTACGAGTTCTTTATATATTTTGGAAATTAACCTCTTGTTGGATATGCGATTTGCAAATATTTTCTCCAAGTTGATGAGTTGTCTTTTTGTTATGTTCATGATTTCCTTTGCCTTGCAGAAGATTTTTAATCTGATGTAGTCCCATTTGTTTATTTTTTCTTTTGTTTTCCCTTGCTTGAGTAGACATGATATTCAAAAAGATGCCGCTAAGACCAATGTCAAAGAGTGTACTGCTTGTGTTATCTTCTAGGAGTTTTATGATTTCAGGTCTTATGTTCAAGTCTTTAATCCATTTTCAGTTAATTTTTGTGTATGGTGTAAGACACTAGTCTATTTTCACTCTTTTGCGTATGGCTGTCCAGTTTTCCCAGCACCGTTTATTGAAGAGACTTTCCTTTCTCCATTGTATAATCTTGGCTCCTTTGTCAAAGATTAGCTGTCCATAGATGTGTGGTTTGGCTTCTAGCTTTCGATTCTGTTCCATTGATCTATGTGTCTGTTTTTGTGCCAATACCATGCTGTTTTGATTACTATAGCTTTGTAATATATTTTGAAGTCAGGGATTGTGATGCCTCCAGCTTTGTTCTTTTTTCTCAAGATTGCTTTGGCTATTTGCGGTCTTTCATTGTTCCATATAAGTTTCAGAATTCTTTCTTCTATTTCTGTGAAGAATGTCATTGGGATTCTGATTGGGATTGCATTGAATCTGTAGACTGCTTTAGGTAATATGGACATTTTATTTTATTTTATTTTTGAAGACTAGTCCTTAGCTAACTACTGCCAATCCTCCTCTTTTTGCTGAGGAAGACTGGCCCTGAGCTAACATCCATGCCCATCTTCCTCTACTTTATATGTGGGATGCCTACCACAGCATGGCTTATTGCCAAGTGGTGCTGTGTCTGCACCTGGGATCCCAACCAGCGAACCCCAGGCCACCGAGAAGTGAAACATGCGAATTTAACCACTGTGCCACCAGGCTGGCTCCCTATTTGTTTTTTTTTAAGAGTTTTGATCTCTTTGGTGAAATATTCCTTCTGCTCACTAATTTTATTCCTGAGCTCATTGAACTGTCTTTCTGAGTTATCTTGTAACTAATTCAGTTTCTTTATGATACGTATTTTGAATTCTCTGTCATTGAGATTGTAAGTTTCTGTGAGTTCAGGATTGGTTTCTGGAGACTTGTTATTTTCCTTCCGCTCTGAGGTGTTAATGTAGTTCTTCATGGCGTTTGATGAAGTGATCCTTTGCCAGTGCATTTATGGTAGTATTAGGTCACAGATTCCACCTGCCTCCTCTGGAGGGTTGGCAGGAGCTGTGTTTTTTGATCCCATCCCATCTGATGGAAGTTGTGTTGGTAGGGCTGCTGTGTGTTTGCCCAGACTGACTGCAGCCAGTCTGTGGTTTTTGCTCATGTGGGTAAGGTCTCTGGGCTAGGTGGGTGGGTCTGGCACCATAGGTTGGGCCACTGTTCTTGGCAGGGGACTGGCTGAGCTGCCGCATGCTAGGTAAGAGGGGCACCTACACAGGGGCTGAGCCATCACTTGGTGGGTCCCATGGTCTGCTGTGCTCTGCAGGGGGTGCAGGGGTACCTTCTTGCCTGCACTGCACTAGTAGGGTTGGGTGCCCACATAGTGTCTGAGCCACTCTCACTCAGTGTAGAGTGTTCCCATAGGTGAGGCCACCATGGCACATTGCACACTCCTGCAGCCAGGCTGCAACTCTGAAAGTGTTCGTGTGGGCTGGGCTGTCCCCACCTCCTCTTACAGTCGCACACGAGGCTGTTGTGTGAGGATCCGCCAACTGGCTTGCTGCCGCCAGGGAGAGGGAGGAGTGTGCTTACTTAGTTTCACTGCTTCCCAGGGATGAAGCCCACCCACCCTCAGATGTCTAGCTGTGTGGATCTCTCAGAAGTCCTGTTGTGCCGTGCAGGGAGTCCTTTGCTGGTTAACAAATCTCCATTTAGTTGTAACTTAAATGAGAGAGACAGAGGGAACAACTCACTCTGCCATAATGCTGACATCACTCACTCTACAAGGCCAAGTTTTATAAAATGGATCTATATGCATAGAAAAAAGTCAGTTTCTTTCCTCTATAAAATGAGAATAATAATGTCATGCACCTATCCTGACATCTGTAGGGGGAAGCCCCAGGTTTGATCTTAGTCTCCACTCCCTGCTCATTCCTCAAATCTGGTCTACTCTCTTCTCAGCCTGAGTGATACTGAACAAAGAGCATTCAGAAAATATTTTGGAATGAATGAATAAATGAATGCAGACGTGACAAATGAGTGTTGAAGACTGTTGCTCCATCAACTCCGAGAAGGAAGAAATCATTCCAGCGGGAATGTCAGGCACGGTTCCAGCTCTGGCAAGTCTAGGCCTCTGGAGGAGAACCTCATATAACCTGAGCTATCGTGTGCCTCCAGGCCTATCTTTACAGTTGTCCTCATGGCTTCTCTTGTAGACACTGGGATAGAATCACACTTCAGGTAAAACCAAAGAAACTCACAACATTATCCTTCAAACTGGCGTCCTTCCTAAGTTGCACATCACAGCTGATGAAAGGGCTGGCTGACCCCTAGGCTTAAGTTTGGGGGTAATTTAACATTTTTCTTGATCCTCACTAACTGCTTTATAATATCTTCCTTCAAAATACCTCCAAGAGATCTCCCATTCCTTCTATTTCTGTCTTTTAAAGACAAATTATATAAATAATGCATTGTGTTTGCAGAAACTTGGAAAATGAAAAAAATATATATCCTCATGATGTGGACTGAATGTGTCCTCCAAAATCCACATATTAAAGACTTAAACCCCAATGTGACGGTATTTGGGATAGAGCTTTTAGCAGGTAATTAAGGTTAGAGGTCATAAGAGTGACCCCCAATCTGATATGACTTGTGACCTGATAAGAAGAGGAAGAGAGATCTCCCCATCCCCCTCCCTGGTCAGGTGAGGCCTCAGCAAGGAGGCAGCCATCTGCAAGCCAGGAAGAGAGCTCTCAGCAGACACTGGATGGGCTGGCCCCTTGATCGTGGACTTTCCAGCGTCTGGAACGCTGGAAAGTAAATTTCTGTTGTTTAAGCCCCTGAGTCTGTGGTATTTTCTTATTCCAGAATCTTTTAACACAGAAGACAAGTACTGTTAACACCATTTCCTTCCAGATTTTCTTTTTCTTTCTCATCCAACAACTATCTTTGCAGTCTTGTATACTTTCCTTCTCATGTTTCCCTCTTCTTCCCAAATTACAGCTCTTTTACTGGACTTAAAATGTTTTCACTGATCAAATTCACCAGACTCTGCCTACGCTTGAGGCCTTTTTAGTCTGGATTCCTTCAGCGTGAGGCATGAGGTTGAAAAAGATGCTAGAAATCTTCTTGTTCAAATCCTTGCAAGAGCATAAATCCACACTAGTATTTTTTTATTTTTTATAAAGAACATTCACATCTATCACTTTATTTAGTTATCAATAAATTCCATGAAGTAGGTATTGTTATTTTCTTTCTTTTCTTTTCTTTTTTTTTTGAGGAAGATTAGCCCTGAGCTAACATCCACCATGAATTCTCCCCTTTTTGCTAAGGAAGATTAGCCCTGAGCTAACATCACACTAGTATTTTTTGACGTAAAATGAAATTATGACAATTTGTGTGGATTTGGAAAATGGCTGTCTGAATTAGTGAAAAGTCTGAATTATGATAATTTTGAAAGAGATGTGATTTTAGCACACTCAAGTATGTGCAATAAATTTGAATAGGCCAAACAAAATTTAGCAAAATTGAAACTCTTGGAAATTTGCTTTTATGAATAGATAAAGATGATTTCCCGTGCATTCAATAACAAGTTTATGTTTTTATAGTACTTTATCACTTTCAAAACACTTTGCCTTTATTATGTATTTTGATCCTCAGTCTCAGAAGTAGAGGAAGCAAGTATTATATTTTCCATTTTAGAGATAAAAAGAAAGCTAGTGACTGACTTGGAATGGGTCAAAAATCCTCTAGCTTATCAGTATTTTTAATGCAATAAAAATAACAGCTAACATTTATTGTGGTTTATTAAGTCCTGGGCACTATTCTAAGCACTTTAAGTGTATCTTCTTATTTAATGCTTATTATTTCCGTTTTCTACCAAAGATGCATCGCAGCATGATGACCTGCTTAGCAAGTTCCCACTAGGCTTTCATTAGCACTCTCCCCTAAGGCACTGGAAAATTTATCCAACATCAAAAGACTTACCCATCACTTTTGATGAACTCTGCTTTGGGGAAGAATAAGAGTCTTGACAATCCAAATCACATACCAGAGGCTAGAAAACGTTAATGCAGCTTCCAAATCAGCAAGGGAAATTGCCTTCATATGTGAGATGTGGCCGAGTATATTCAAGTAATGAAATGTTTTAGAGTACCACTTCTGAAGTGGATTCTAAGTGGATGGTTTAAAAGAGGCCGCTCCTTGGCTTGGAGTCCCCTGCCTCTTCTCTGTGATTTGGATCTGTCTGTAGTACTTCCTCAGAATTCTGAACTAGAAAATTGAAAGATACTAAGTCAATACAGTGATACTCATAGTCTCACTAATTTTATGGTAAAATTTGCTTGGTTTAACTCAACAGAGAATATCATTAATGTCCTTAATGAATATTTATCATATGCTAATTATATGTCAGGTGCTGCTATATGTGTGGAGATTCAGCAGTGACCAAAGATAAGGGAAACATACCAAAGTGACACAGAAGTTATCACTGGGTTGTGATGTGATAGTCAGTTTTGCTTTTTCTGCTTTATCCTTTCCTATATTTTTCAAGTTTTCTACAATGAGCATGTATTACTTCCATAGTCTGAAAAAATATATAGTTATGTAAAGTTTTTTTTGCGGAGGAAGATTCTTCCTGAGCTAACGTCTGTGCTAATCCTCCTCTATTTTGTATGTGGGTTGCCACCACAGCATGGCCACTGAGGAGTGGTGTGGGTCCATGCCTGGGAACCAAACCCAGGCCACTGAAGCCAAGCACGCTGAACTTAACCACTAGGCCATGGGACCAGCTCTGTAAACAGTTCTTAATAAATATAGTGTCATGTCAGTGTTCAGTATAAGTTTAATCTGAAGGTGGAATAGTGATTTTTAAAGCTGTTAAACTATTATGCTTTTATTACAGTTTTTCTACTGCAAAAACTGCTTAAGAACTATATCTCAATCAGGATAACAAGGTTAAGCATTAACATGTACCTTATAAAACCAATTAAAAAGTGGAAATTGACCTATGGCTCTTCCTTGTGTGTGCAACAAGGAACTAAAGGGACAGATTGTTTGTGTGTCCCTTATAGAACCCAGCCTGGTTAATTTGCAATAACACTACACACGTATAAATACACAGATATGCAGTCATAATGATTGCAAAATGAAATAAAATATACTCCTGAAAACTTTAACTTTTGAGTCTTTTTTTAACCTTTTTAAAAGTGTAACCTAGAGTAAAGTGTATAATCTTAAGTGTACAGCACAGTTTTTTTTGTTTTTTTGTTTTTTTTTTTAAAAGATTTTATTTTTTCCTTTTTCTCCCCAAAGCCCCCCGGTACATAGTTGTATATTCTTCATTGTGGGTCCTTCTAGTTGTGGCATGTGGGACGCTGCCTCAGCGTGGTTTGATGAGCAGTGCCATGTCTGCGCCCAGGATTTGAACTAACGAAACACTGGGCCGCCTGCAGCGGAGCGTGTGAACTTAACCACTCGGCCACAGGGCCAGCCCCCTACAGCACAGTTTTTTAAACCGAGGTAAAATACACATAAAATTTACCACTTTATTTTTTAATTTTTAATTTTTAATTTTTAAAATATTTTATTTTTCCTTTTTCTCCGCAAAGTCCCCCCAGTACATAGTTGTATATTCTTCGTTGTGGATCCCTCTAGTTGTGGCATGTGGGACACTGCCTTAGCGTGGTTTGATGAGCAGTGCCATGTCTGCGCCCAGGATGAAACACTGGGCCGCCTGCAGCGGAACGCGCGAACTTAACCACTCAGCCACAGGGCCAGCCCCAAAATTTACCACTTTAAAGTGTACAATTCAGTCGCATTTAGCACATCCACAATGTTGTGCAACCATCACCTCTATCTAACTTCCAAAACATTTTCAACACCCCAGAAGAGATCCTGTACCCGTTAAGCAAGTACTTCCTTTTCTCCCTCCCCCCAGCCCCTGGAAACACCAATCTGCTTTCATTTCTGTGAGTTTGTCTATTCTGGACGTTTCCTGTAAATGGAATCACACAACATGCGGCCTTTTGTGACTGGCTTCTTTCACTTAGCATAATGTTTTCAAAGTTCATCCATGTTGTAACGTGTATCAGTGCTCCATTCCTTTTTACGGATGAATAATATTCCATTACATGGATACACCACATTTTGTTCATCCATTCATCAGCTGATGGACATTTGGGTTGTGTCTATCTTTGGGGTCTTGTGAATAGTGCTATTTTACGTGGACATGTTTTAATTTTATTAGGTTCATACCTAGGAGCGGAATTGCTGTGCCCCATAGTAACTCCGTTTAGCTTCTTGAGGAACTGCCACAATTTTCCGTTCACACCAGCAGTGAATGAGTGTTTCAGTTTCTCCGCATCCTTGCCAACATTTGTCACGAACCATCTTTTTGATTATAGCCATCCTAGTGGGTGTGAAGTGGAGTCTCACTGAGGTTGTCCCTGTCTATGGCTTGTCTGTGTCTGAACTAGACTGTGACCTCAGTGTGGGCCTGAGCTGAATTTGTCTCACTCACCACCATTTTACCGCGTCTAGCTAAGTACCTCACACAAAGTAAATGATAACAACATATTTGGTGAATAAAAGAATTGATAGACACTGCTAGTTTTGTGCAATCCTCCTAACATTTCCTCTCGTATACATTTTGCCAGGGCTCACCAGAAACAGCTTTAAACATAAAGCAGTTGATAAAAGGAATGAATTTTTGTGTTAAAGTCCCCAAATCTAGTTTTTATTTCATAAATTCCTCATATAGTGATATTAACATTGGTTTTGGAAGAATTCTAAAATTTGTTTTGCTGATTGAAGATTTATTGATAATCTTGTTGTCATAGATATTGACTAAGTTAAACAGCTTTCTCGAATGCCCATTTCAAGGGTTACACCTATCCAGGTGTTGGGTAGTCAGGCCAGAAACATATCATAAATATATTAGTCTATTTTTAACACACTGTCTAAACAAATTAAGCTCATCTTTTCTCTGGGATAATACTTTTTTTCTCTGAAACTTTTCCCTCTTCTTAAAGATGCTCACTCTTTTATTCATTAATTCATACAAACTAAGATCCTGAAGAAGAATTTCCTTCTTTTCTCTCCCACACACACAATGAATAAAATACCTGTTCAAAAACTTAAAATGAACAAGATATTAGAGAAGTTCTCTGGCAACTTAATTGTTTTTGTGGTTCATGGCCATTAAGAGCCTGAATATAAAGAATGAAAGAATCATACAGTTTCTAAGACTGAATAATAACGCTCAGAAGTTCCAGAAGCTTATGGGAAAGATGACCTCTAGTGCTTTGGCTGGGAAGCATGAAGCCACTTTTAATTTTCCAGTAAATCTGGCTTGACAAGAACTGGCTATCATTCCCTCAAGCTTTAAGTCAAGTGAAGCTTTAGATCAAGGATATATTATATCCTGAACTCTAGTAGAAATAGATTGTTTCTAAAAACTAAATAAGAAATGCTGTGGGTACGTTTCCAATTTATTCTGATCAATCTCTGAGACTCCAAAGTTAAGTTCTGACTTTGATTTCTAATATTAGGAAGTTTTATTCACAGCTGGCCTCAATATGAAGTGAGAGATGTATGTGGGGGAAAGAATTAAAAAGGAAGGAAGATACTAAATCTGAAATTATTAAATTTAGCTCATGCTATGGACTAAATTTTGTCTCTCCTCCAAATTCACATGTTGAAGCCTAACCTCCAACATGATAGTATTTGGAGAAGGGCCCCTGGGAGGTAGTTAGGGTTAAATGAGGTCTTGAGAGTGGGGGCTTCATGATGGAATAAGTGTCCTTATAAGAAGAGACATCAGAGAGTTCGCTCTCTCTTTCTGCCGCATGAGGACATAGTGAGAAGGTGGCCATCTACAAGCCAAGAAGAGAGCTCTCACCAGAAACTGAATGGACCTGCACCTTGATCTCGGACTTCCCAGCCTCCAGGACTGTGAGAAAATAAATTCCTGTTGTTTAAGCCACTCATCCATGGTATTTTGTTATGGCAGCCTGAACAAACCAAGACAGCCCATACATCTATTTATATAATTGTTTGGTGAGATTAAAAACACAAAAATCAGTAAAATCTATTCCTCTTGCACCAAATCTTCCCTTTGTATAAACAAACTGAGGTTTAAGAATGGACTGCACAGGGGACGAGAAGGGACTGCCTTTAGTAGATTGCACTTTTGGCCTCGAGTCTTCACCTCTCCCTGTGTCCACACTTGTTGCCATGCG
Source organism: Equus caballus (assembly GCF_041296265.1). NCBI lineage: Eukaryota > Metazoa > Chordata > Mammalia > Perissodactyla > Equidae > Equus > Equus caballus. The sequence continues at coordinate 24,214,435 of NC_091691.1, read as the reverse complement.
ACTCTGCAGTTCCTCTTGCTAAAGAGGCAGAGTCTATTTCCTGACTCTTGGATCTGGGCTGGTCTTATGCTTTAGCTAACGGAATGTGACAGAAGTACTGATGTGTGCCACCATTGAGCTTAGGACTCTAGGACCTATTTGTTTCCACTTTCTCTCTTGCACCTCTGGCTTCACTGCAAGAACATTCTCTGGGGCAGCCTGCTAGAGGAGGAGAGATACATAGATAGAGCCACTCCAGTTGTCCCCAGTCACATCTGTTTTAGATCATCCAGTCAGCCAGCACTCAGATGATCTGTGATGGAACCTCAACAAGATTAGCAGAGCTCCCCAGCCTTTCACCTCAGATGTGTGAGCAAACACACTTCTTGATCTAGTTCTGATGTTCTGTATTTATGAAACAGTGTTGTTGTTGCAGTGGAGAACTATACATTGCCATTATTAGGCACTAGATGTTCATCAAACATTACAGATCCAGAAACTCTTGCAAACTGAAATGTATGCAATTTTTACAAACCAAGGAATTAACATCCTGCAAAGAAGGAAAAGCAATGAGCAAATGTAGTTTCTGCTTCTATTACTGATATTGGCCACTTCTACTGGAAACTGCCATTAAGTATTGAGAGTGAGTCAGTGTATCCATAAAGAAATGAAAATGGTGAGTGTAAGATGTACTCATATACTTGTGAAAATTACGTAATGTATATTATCTTTCGCTTACTAGCACTAAGAGATATATGAAGTGGGTTCAAGCAAACAAATGATGAGAGTTGACAATAGAAATGTAAACTCGATCCCAATTAATTAATTTGTTCATTGATCCTTCCAGCTACAGACAGTGATGTCTACTTGGGATGAAATAGAAGGTCCAGAGACAATGAGAGTTTCTTTCCCCAGGGAGCGAGGTCACTTTAGTTCATGAGCTTTGAGAAGCTGGAATGTTACCTTGAGTCTGGAAATACTTAGTGATGCTTGTCAGGCTAGAGATCAAGTTTCCCCAGCAGCTCAGTTAACTACCCAGAACTTTTCGTATTGATTGGGCCCCGAGACTCTGCATGACTCTCTCAAAGTCAGCGCTCATTTTACTCAATAGGAGATATTTTCTTCTCTCTCAGCTGGATTTTCTCAAATTATCAAAAGAGAGTGTTTATGCACGCACACTGGAGAACTGGTTCACACATTACATTTTCCTTTTTCAGAGCAATCAGCGCTATTATCTATTTCCTCTAACATGATGTCTTAGAATTGGACAAAAACCAGTTAGGTTTTTCATTTTCACAAGTTTTGCATCTGATTAGCAGGTAAAGCATGCATTCTGTGACACTCCTGTGACACTTTCCCATCTGTGGTGGGAGCTGCAGATGATGTGCCAGCACTTAGCTGCTGGTGAGCTACTGTCTAATGAGCAATGCGGAAAATTGGTTGTACTTGGCACAATTCTACTTAGGTTGTACAGTGTTCAGAGATACATAAAATCATGAATGCCATCATCCATTACTCAGAATAACTTAAACATCTTTGATAATTATTCAGTTTTTTTAATAATCATGACATTGCTAATCATGATTCATAATGAAATAGCAAGCTGGGTTCCTGATCCTTGTTAAAACGTAGAGGCTACCCTCATGCATTGCTGATGGGAATGTAAAATGGTGCAGCCACTGTGGAAAAGAGACTGGCAGTTCCTCAAAAAGTTAAATATAGAGTCAATATGACCCAGAAATTCCACTCCTAGGTATATACCCAACAGAACTGAAAACATATGTTCACACAAAAATGTGTATACGAATGTTCACAGAAGCATGATTCACAACAGCCAAAAGGTGGAGACAACCCAATGTCCACTGACAGACGAACAGATAAACAAAATGTAGTCTACGCATACAGTGGAATATTATTAACCCATGAAAAGGAATGAAGTACTGATACATACTACAACATGGATGAACGCTGGAAACATCACACAAAATGAACACAGAAGACCACACATTGTATGAATCATTTATACGAACTATCCAGAAGATGTAAACCTACAGAGACAGAAAATAGATTAGTAGTTACCACAGGGTGGTGGGATCGGGAATAGGGAGTGACTGCTAATGGGTGTGGGGTTTCTTTTTGGGGTGATGAAAATGTTCTGGAATTAGATAGTGGTGATGCTTGCAGCCTTCCTTTCCAAGCGCCTGAGTCAATTGGCGGGGTTGAACTAATAGGAGCCTCTGGAGGGAGGTTGGAGGGTGAGAGAAACAGAGAAGCCACGGTACTTCTTGCCCTCTCTCTCAGGCAACATCCTCCTGCAGTGGCTGTGTCATTCCTGCAGCTCCACTTCCCACCCAGTGACTTCAGCTTCTGGGCTCTGGTCACCACCTCTTTTCTTTGTCCCTTCTGTCCTGGGAGTGGTAGCATCTTCTTGTTGCTAATCTCTGTCCCACTTGGCTTCTCAGGTCTTCTATCACCTGTAGAGCCAATTCTCTGTATTAATTTCCCTCTTTTTGAAACATCTAGAGCGGCATCTATTTCCTGCCTGGATCCTTCTAAGGGCTACATCAGCTTACATGCCTTCCAGTAGTATGTCACCTGCCAGTTTCCTCCAAACCTTACTAATACCGCATAATATCATTCTAGGATGAATGGGGAGTTATTGCTAACGTACATGGGTTTTCTTTTTGAGGTGACGAAAAAGTTCTCGTAGTAGATAGTAGTGAAGGTTGCACATCATTGTGAATGTACTTAATGCCACTGAATTGTACACTTTAAATGGTTAAAATGATAAATTTTATGTTTTTTACCAGAATAAAAATTTTTAAAAATAAAAGTAAAAATAACAAGTCATAAAATTGTAGCACAGTAGAGGACTTAATGGGTCGTCCAGTTTAAACTTTTCATTGCTACTGTGCCTGATCCAAGTTCAAGGGAAGCCTTAGTGGCTGCCTAAACCACAGAGCTGATTAGGCAGATCACTATTAATAATAATTCAGGCTATGAGAAGTAAGTGTCTTGGGAAAGGTACAGATGAATGGAAGGGAAGTTGTGAAAAATCGGATTGAAAATATTGTCTAGGAATTGATTTTGGAGGGCTATGAATGCCAGACTATGGATTTTGTAGTTTATTAGGTAGGAAACAGAGACTCACCACAGGGAGGTGATACTATCTTCTTTTCCACGTTGGGATACGTGGCCACTTGCAACCTGATCTGGTTATCTGCAAACGGCATTTGTGAAATCCTGAGAAAAAAATGTTTATTATTTAAAGAACTTACTGAAACTCCCAAACCTCGAGGTTAAAACTTAACATAATGGGCTAAAAACTTTAAAGGTGTAAATTTAGTTTCGTTGCTTCTAAATACAATCATTTTAAAATTCAATTTTAATTGCTTTCAAATTAAATGAACAAACGGACAGCCCCCGGGACCCTTCAGCCCTGGCCCCCAAGCGTCGACTCCTTTTCAACCCATGCCAGTCCACGTCGCCCGGGAACCTGCTCTCCTTCCGCAACAGTTTCTGTGGGGACGCAGTCTTTAGGTGCACCGCCTTTGCCCCACCCTCCACAGTGCCCCTGGACATTCTAATTGGCTGTAGCCCTCCCAGGTGCTCAGCTCTGGTTCTCTGATTGGCCCACGGCGTGCCGCGAGCGCGAAGAGCCCGGTTTCCTGGGATACGGCGCTGGCGAGTGGAGGCGTAGGGGCGGCGGTTGTGTGCCCTGACCAGGAACCCGGTGGGCGGCTGGGGGCCGGCTCGGGGGCTTCGTCGGGCGCGCCATGGCCAGCGTGCACGAGAGCCTCTACTTCAATCCCATGATGACCAATGGCGTGGTGCACGCCAACGTGTTCGGCATCAAGGACTGGGTGACGCCGTATAAGATCGCGGTGCTCGTGCTGCTCAACGAGATGGGCCGCACGGGCGAGGGCGCCGTCAGCCTCATGGAGCGGCGGAGGCTCAACCAGCTGCTCCTGCCGCTGCTGCAGGTGAGGGGCCCCCGCCAGCGCCCGCTCCTCCAGCGAACCCCGCCCGAGCACCTGCGCTGTGCCGGACGGCTCCCTGGGCCTGGGGGCAGGCGGTTCATCAGATAGTCTCCGCTGCAGGACCGCGAAAAAATAAAGATTCTGAATATCACCAGCGGACGCTCAATGAGTGCTTAAGGCGGGCCAGGCGCTTCACGTGCGTTTTTGTTTGCAAGTTCATATCTGGCCCCAGCCTGCGACTGGGGGAAGTGTTATTTTCTCAGATCCTCCGTCTCCTGTAGAGTGGGGCTACACGTACTCTTGAGCGTGGGAGACACAGATGGATCATAGAGGCCCCGTACCCTGGAGGACTGTAATAAATACTAGTAATGACATAAAAGTAACAGCGAACATTGAACCCCTACTGTGTGCTAAGCACTTTACGTGTTTTATTTCATTTTGCAGACTGAGGTTGTAGCTCTGCCACTTACCAGCTGTATGGGGCTTACAAGCCCCGTAACTTATTTAGGTCTCTGTTTTCTCTCTAAAATGGGAACAATAATAGAAACTGGCATGAAATGGCTGTATTAAATTAGAAGATCCATGGAAGCACTTAACAGTATGTGGCACATAGTAAATTCTCAATCAGTGTCAGCAGTTTTCATTTTAATGTGTTCTCGTAGGGCATGTACCTCCCCTTATATCAGTTGTGGTTTGTCCACTTATTTGCGTGATTATATGGCTGATGTCTCTCTCCCCTACTAGACTAACCTCCATGAGGGCAGTACTTTGTCCTATTTTTGTTCACCCTTGTATTCCTCAAAGCCTAGTACAGTGCCTGTACTGTACATTCATATGTGGAATGAGTGAAATGTGACATGCCCTCCTTCTGGTGGATGGATGTACTCAGGTGAATGGGGAGGACTTCTTAGGGGAAGAGTAGTGTTAATCTGGGGCTTGAAAGATGAGCAAGTGTCTATTGAGGAACAGTGGGGGCAGAAACAAAGGTCAGGGGTCTTGGGCCCCCAAATTATGGGATATGAAGAGGTAAACCTAATAAAATTGTACCCAGTGTTGCACATCTGCAACTCAGTATAGTTTATAAAGGGCTTTTTAAAAATCCATCACCTGTATTTGTTGGGAGGAGAAGGGGTACTGAGGACACAGGTTAAGTGGCTTCCCCAATTAGTTAAATAAAAGGAATGAGGTCTCTCACTTGGAGCTCCTGGTCCTGTGTACATTGCTATTATTATAAGTGCCTTTCCCCCGTTATTCAAATGAAAGTTATAACACTGAAAAATTTGATGAGTAGAGAAAAGGAACAAAACAGTAATTCTGGTGTCTTCACTCACACACTGTTCTCCCTTTGCTCATGTTGTTTTTCTGTCTTGGATTCTCCTGTCTGGTTCTTTGCCTGGCTGACTACTATATGGTTGTAATCAATGTGCATACAGAATTTGTCTAGTGAAGTTTCAACCAGACCTCAATGTCTTTACTTACTGTTTGGCTTTAAAAATTAGCTGATTTCTAACTACTCAACTAATACACAGAGATTCATTGTAAAAACTTCAAATCGATGAAGTGAAAAGTTATGGTTCTTCTGCATGCTCTCCAGTCCTGTTCCCTGAACAGTTAACCTCTGGTTATCACTGTTAATGTTCGTTTGTTCAACTATTTGTTAATAGTTCAGAATGGATCTTTCTAGATCTTTTACTATATTTTTGTGTCTAGAGATAGGTAGATGCGTATAATTATAAGTATATATACATGTATCCTTCTACTTTAATTTTGCCTTTTTTTAAACGTAAGTTCTGCTTCTGTTCTACACTTACTCCTGTCACTTAATGAGTCTTGAAATCTTTCCATGTTGGCACTTTTGAATAGCTATACCTTATTCTTTTTAACAGCTGCATTATATTCCACAGTAAGAAAAGAAATGTAATTTAGCTCATCATTTTAACTAATGTTAAAATTTATAATTTATTAAAAACTCTTTATTGACAAATTTATAGGTTCCTTTCAGCTTTTCTTCATTTCAAACAATGCATGCTGAACATCCTTTTCCAGAAGTGTAATTGCTGGGTTATCCACATCAGAAATTGGCATATATACTGTCAACTTACTCTCCAAAAAAGATTCAGTTTTTAATTTTAAGCCTCAACTAGGTGTAATCTTCTTGATGGCTGAGGTTGCATACTCTCTGTCTCTAATGGTACCTCTTATGGACTTAGGCACGTAGTGTGTCTGCCTACCTTACAAGGTTTTGGGAAGGATCAAATGGAATTATGTTTATGAAAAATAGGACACCTGTGTTTGTATAATGTTTTCCAGTTTACAAAGCACTTTTCATTATCTTACTTAATCTTTGCCACAAACAAGAGAGATAGTCATTATTATCTCCATTTTACTGATGAAGGAAACTAAGGCCCAGGGAGGCTACAACTTTGCCGTGATTATAAAACTAAGAAGGAAGGAACAGTGGATCCCCAGACTACAGATTCTATACCTTTTTTTTTTTTTTTTTCAATTTTAAACCATTCTGCCAATGAAGGGAAATACTATGCAAATGTAAAATATTACTTTAGCATTTTATGTAGATAGATTTTTTTCCTTTCCTGATTTGAGATTTCATGTTTGGAATGGTTGTTAAAGCAGTGGGGTTGATAAGTGAATTCATGTTTGCAGCTGTTTATCAATCTCCAACTCTTTAAAATTTATCTGTAACCTTCCTCTCTCTCCTTTACCCAGGGCCCGGATATCACACTGTCTAAACTATACAAGTTAATTGAAGAATCTTGTCCTCAGCTGGCAAATTCTGTACAGATCAGGTAAACTTCATTTTCTTCTGTATATATGAGAAGATGTCAAAGTAGTTGAAAATTAGAAAAGAGTACCCAGTAATTCCTTAAAAAAGATATCTTTATTATTCTAGGTTGTTTTCCAAAGTACCTTTGTTTGTTTGTTTTTAAAAATAGAGAACATTAAATATACTGCTTCAAAATTTAGTGTTCTATGTGGGTCTACCTCATTATTTTTACTTGTTGCGGAGAATTCCATTTTTACTGGCTGATGTGTTGCTTTGAGAAATGTTTTGATCAAGAAAACGTCGTCAATGATACTTTTCAGAATATAGGAGTGACATTTTGGATTATCAAGTTTGTTTTATGTGCTGCCATTTTATGAATCTCTGAATTGCTTTTAAAATAATTTTAGATAATTGTGGAATGTGAAATGTGGCAAGATGTTCAAAGGGCCTTCCTAAAATACACATCTCAATTTTCTCATTTAGAATCAAACTGATGGCTGAAGGCGAACTGAAGGACATGGAACAATTTTTTGATGACCTTTCAGATTCTTTTTCTGGAACTGAACCAGAGGTTCACAAAACAAGTGTAGTAGGTATGAAGCTCTTCTGAGGAGAGCAGACAATGTTTTCATCAAAGTGAGCAGCTTTCTAAATCACATCTATCCTTACTCTGCTATATCTGAACAAACACAATGGGGATGTTGGACGTGTTTTAGTTTGTATTTATTGCCTTGCCAATTTGATCTATGTTTAAATAGTTGTCTTGTGGAGAAGCATCTTCTGTTCCGTCTACAATCGTCACAGTATTAGCGTGGTTCTTGAGGCTTTTAGGGCTTCTCAGCTCTTTCTCACAGTCCTCTGGATCACTTGTCTGCTTCGTACAGCTCTAAGTCAGGGTCACCAACTAAGCTTTTATGAAAAGAGGTAAGTAGGAGTATCTCATTGATACGGTTTATAAGACGAGGGCATACCTGAAATTTCTTGACGCTTTTCTGTTATCTTTACATCCATGCTCCATCCATATGGCTTTTTTCACATGATAGTTTTATGTTATTCAACATCCATTATTTATTGATCTCCTCTGTGCCAGGCTCTGGACTTACAAGATAAACACAGACCTTCGTCCTGTGGGGATTACACTCTGGTAGTGGGAGCCCAGACGATAAAAAGTAAACAAGATAATTTCAGATAGTTACAACAGCCATGAAAAAATAGATTGGATGGATAAAGAGTGGTTATGCAGGTGATAGGACTGAACCTTGAATAAAAAGAGGAAATCAGCTTTGTAAAGGATGGGGGAAGAGCATTCTAGATAGAGGGAACAGCAACCACAAGTGTCTCTTTTTGATTCTTTTGAAGAAAGAATTGTGACAAATAGTCATCAACTTTGTATAGCTTGGATCTCAGTTAATGCCTTCACCTTGTCTGTGTCATATCTTGTAGGTTTATTTCTGCGTCACATGATCTTGGCCTACAGTAAGCTTTCTTTCAGTCAAGTGTTTAAACTGTACACCGCCCTTCAACAGTACTTCCAAAATGGTGAGAAAAAGACAGTGGAGGATGCTGATATGGAACTGACCAGCAGAGAGGAGGGCGAAAGAAAAATGGAAAAAGAAGAGCTCGATGTATCTATAAGGTAACTTGAGTTTTTCTGACAGGGATCCCTTTCCTGCAAAATAGCATCAGTGTGGGCACAGTAAATCCTCATTGGTTCAGAGTTCGTGTGCTGGCCGTCATCGTTTTGCCCCTCCAGATCTGGGAAGTTGACTTATACAGGCTGCGTCAGTGGGCTCCTTGCCCTCTGACTTCTGATTGGGAGGCACTGGTGGGAAATCCAGAGGGCCAAAGAGAGTGAGGTCAGCGTGCTGATTCGCTGGCTCCCTTCCTTTGGGGTCATGTTGGGCTGACTGTAGGATCACAGCTTCTGTCAGGTGATCCTCTCTGTGCTCCTCTGAGGTATAGTAACTAGGAACATTTCCCAGGCCTGGTATGTTAAGGTGCCCCACTGTTACCAGCCCTGGGGGACTGTGTTGTCCCTTGGGGCTTCTCTATCCTCTGCTCCTATTTTTGTAAGTGGTCCTTTATTAAACTCTTCTCAAATTACCCCATTTGAATGTGCCATTTGTTTTCTGCTGGGACCCTGACACATAGCATTTATTACATCTGAGTGAATTAACAGTTGATTAATTCAGGGAAAATGTATTAAATCCCTACTAAAGTTCAAGCACTGGGGATGTGGTGCCACTCTCACCTCGTTGTTCAGGCTCAAAACCTAGGAGTGTCCTTGGTTCCTCCTTCTCCTTCACCCCGACAGGCAGTCCTTCCTCCACAGTCTGTTTGGAGTTAGTGCAATTCTCTCCATCGCCACTGCTCCCCCCGTAGTCTAAGCACCGAATCTCTTTACTGGATGACTGCTCCAGCCTCCAGCCAGCTGGTCTCCTTGCCTCCACTCTTGTCTCCCTACAGTCTGTTTTTCATGCAGCATCCAGGGGAACCTTCACATATGTAAATCACGCACTCTTCTGCCCCAAGCCTCATTGACTGTCCTTGGAATTTAGACAGAAATCCAGGCTTACCATGGTCTTGGTGCCTATGTGGCCGGGCTCCTGTCGTCTGCCCTGCCTGCTTCTCCCTGCTCTGCCTTCACTCTCAGTAGTCTGACTGCTCTGGCTCACTTTCAGTTTCTTGAATACTCCAAGCTGATTTCTGCCTCAGGTTGCCTGGAATTCTCTTGCCTAGCTCCTCGCTTGCTCTCTTTCGCCATTCAGATCTCAGCTCCCATGTCCTCATACAGGCCTTCCTTGAAGTAACCTCCATCCCAAATACTTCTAGCTTCTTTATTTCCTTCATAGCTCTCCTCGCTATTTGCTTATTCATTTATATCTGCTTCCTCTGCCTTCACACCCCTTCAGAGCTAAGACCCTTCTCTGACTTGTTTCACCAGATTTTTGTCGGTGCTTACTATAGTGCCTGACTCTTAGAACGTGTCTGTGAAATGTGTTGGATGAATGAATGCAGAGAATGAAAATATGTAGTCCATTGCCCACACTGGTAACTGGACTCCTAACACACTTTTTACTGACTTCCTCCCCTTTGCTGTCTCATTTCTCCCCTCCCCAACTGTTACCTGGGATCACCTCCCAAATAAACTACTGTTACTTGGAGGGAAAAACATGTATGTGTGTATTTCATATTCCCTGATCTCAAGGAGCCCAGTGTGGTGAGGAAGACTGACACGTGAACAGACCATTACAGTACACTGCGTTCAGAGCTCTAAGAGAAGGAAGCCCTGCCTGCCCTTAGACTGCCTGACCCCCTGGGAGGTGGGGGACGACTGTGTAGACTGAGTGCCTCCATGCACTTCCTGTGAGTGGCCTTTGTACTGTTGCTGGATTTGTTCAGCACTTCCTGGGAGCAAGAAGGTTGTAGTACCATTCGGTAACACTTAGAGCTGCTTACAAATGCTTCTCATCTAGTGGAAAGACAGTACCGTGCAGGGTTAGGAGTCTGGCTCTGGAGTCAGACCACTGGGTTTGAATTCTGGCTCCTCCACTTATTCCCTCTGAGACCTTGGGCAAGTCACTTATCCTCTCTGTGCTGCAAAATGGGGCTCATATCACCTCCTCAGAGGGCTGTTGTGAAATTAAGTGATAAATCCATGTCATATAGAGGGTTTGGTGCCTGGTGTGTAGTAGACATTCAACAAATATTTGCTCTTATTCTTCTATTATTTCTCTTTTAGGCAACAGTGTAGTCTTTGTTCTAGTTACTTTATATACTTAAAGTAGCAGAATGATACTTGTTCAGAAATGTTAAAATTCAGACTTTACTTATTTTGGTTTGACTTTCTCCTAAGTTAATCTGGTTTAATTAGGTCTAATGGCATCTTTTTGTTTTTATCCTCTTCTAAGAATTCAGTTGTCTGTAATCTGGTATTTACTGTTCAGGTGTATGATTTCAGAAAATAGTGTATATTTAGTAAACTGAATTTTATCACTGTATTGAAAGAAATGTATTATTCAAGTGTAGTTCTAGTTAAGTATTATAATTCTTTGTTCAAAAAGAAAGGATTTTACTTGTTATAGGATTTTTAAAGTTTTATGACATGTATATATATTTCTTGATTCTTTTAAAAAGGAAGATTTAATTTTTTTCTTTTTGTGATCTTTTCTAGTGTTTTATTGTGTTATAAGTGTCTCGCTTTAGTTCTTTGTCTTTTTGTTTTTTGTGTTTTTTTGGTCATTGGAATGTTTTTAGGTCTCTTTTCTTCAGGGAAATTATTTTTCTTGCCTTAGGAATTTGTATTAAAATTAGAAAGGGGAAAGTCACGTTGAATAGCTTGCAAACCCCCCTCCTACAATGAAATTATTCCTATTTGAAAATGGGAACCCACCTGTTAATTTAGAAGAGAGGAAGTAAATATTTGGTTAAAAAATGTTTATCAGATGTTTTTTAAAATCCAATTACAGAAGAAAGTGCAAACTGAAATGTAGCTTCAGCTTTTCACCTGCTCCTTGTTGCTAAGTGGCATCGTTTGTGTCCTGCGGAAAGAGAGCAGGCCTATAGGGTTATATCACGTGAGTTTCCAGTGGGGACTGCTAGTCTGCAAGCGGCTGGAACTGCATCTTCTCTTTGCTTCTAAAAAGACCTAGCATGAGTAGAAATTCTCTGGTATTTCTTCACTTGCCTGTGATTTAATGTAAATTTCTCAAATTCATTAATTTGGTCAACAGTACTTACTGAGTGCTTCCTGTGTGCCAGGCGCTATGTTAGGGGCTGTGCTGTCAGCGAAAAGGGGACAGTCCCTGTCCTCATAGAATTATGTGGGGACAGTCAGATAATAGGGAGGAGCTAAATAAATAAGTAATGTAGTTTCAGAGAGTGTCAGTGCAGTGAAGAAATGAAGTGGGATACAAGGATAGCGAATGACTGTGGGGTGCTGTCAGGGAAGGCCTCTGTAAGCCTGGGAGCTAGGCGATGCAGGAGCCAGCCCGGAAGAGGTGCCAGAGTGCATTGCAGACGCAGGGCGCCCAAGACAGTTCAAGCTGACACGTTGGAGGGGCAGACGGAGCACAGTGTGGCTTGAGCACATGAGGTCGGAGAGGAGGGCCTATCATGCCCTCTGGTTGCATACCTCCAAAGGGCTCAGGTCCTCGTGGCCTCCTTGGATGTTTAATAACTGTTCCCTGTCTCAGTCCCTCCCCTCCCCTGCTGTTGTCCTCTCACTGCCCTGCTCAGAAATCTCCAGATTCCACAAAGTCTCCCAGCCTGGGTTTGAGGCCATCCATAGTTGACCTCTCTGACCTTGTCTTCTGTCTCTCTGCTTGGATCCTTTACGCCAGCCAGTCAGGTCTGCTTGTATCGCTCTTTTCCCAGGCCTTTCCCCATTCTGTCTTTTGTTTTCTTTTCCTGGAGTGCCACCTTCCTTCCTCATCATTTTCTCCACTGCTTCCCAGCTTTCAAGTTCCCTATGTCTCCAGCTGGAGTGATTCTCCCTTTTCTAAGTGCAGAGATCATATTCGTAATTGATATTTATTGTTTACTGCCATCTTTCCACCTGGGCTGGGCTTAGCCCTCACCAAGGCCATAAGCCTGTTAAGACATTGCATTTTCCTCCAGGACCTAGACTTGTGTTTTATGCATTACAAGTGCTAAAAAAAATAAAAAAGTTGTTGATTGATTAATCCTATATCATATTTTTAAAATTTCAAATATAGTGATTTAAGCCCTTTAGAGTTCCCAGACTCCTTTTGGGGATGTGATGAATGCCATGCTCTGCCTCCATGTTAAAAAGCGTATCCATGCAAGCTTTTGATGCAGTTTTGCAAGGTTCCTGGACTCCTTAAAGTCCTTCCATGGACCCAGGGGAAATGCCCTTTCAATATAGCACTAGTAAGTCTAAAATTCTGTCTCAGCTGATAATTAGATTCATAAATAAGGTATACTTGAGCCCTGTTCCTAAATTGAATACCTCTGACTTCTTAAGAGTTACTTTCTCTCCAGGTATTTATGAGGACCTGAGGAAGGAAAGGAGAAATGAGTAAAGGGTGGTTTGGGCCATGGCATTTTTACTTGCTCTTCCCAAGCTTGTTCATATCGGTTGCCACCATGGAAGCCAGAGCCAAATTTAATCTTCATTTATAGTAACTGTATTTCTCTTCATTTGTAACAATTCCACTTTGGGTGATTATGATTTTCTCTTTCTATTTTATTAACTTTATTGCTTTTGTGTCCTTTATCATAAGATACCTCAAGTCTTTTTTTAGGAAAAGGTGTAAGTAAATAAAGCATTGGTAACAGTGAGCGTCATGGAGTTTAGAGGAGGATAGGGCCAGCAGAGGCGCATCCAGTTTCATTCCGATTCTCATCCGTCTCTCTCCTGTTTGTGTGCAGCCGTATTTCTTTCAAGCCTTGGGCTTACTTTCTTTAAGTGCTGTGTTAGGAGAAAAGGGCTTTTATTGCCTTAACTGTTTTCCATTTGAGAACTTGGCCTGTGCATTTTTTTTCCATTTCCCTCTAGGTCACTCAGGGCTGGTCCTTGGCAGCTGTGATAGTTGCAGAATCTGATACACTGCCTTGTATCAGCAGTGAAACCAAGAGAATATTAGAGCAGCTCTTCCCGAAGTGTGTTCTGTGGAACACTGGTGCTTCTTGAGAGATGTGAGGAAAGGATTCTTTGTTCTAATGAGTTTAGTAAATGGTACATTAAACAAAAGTGAATAAAGTTTCTTTCTATTGGATTTCTCTACTGTGCATCATGACTCTCCAAGCAAAATAGAGTATACAGCTTTCGCTAAATAATTTAACTTCAGAAGCATTTTTTTTCTTTTAGACTACCCATTTATATACTGTTTGCACGAAACAGTTTGAGAACTGCTGTATTAGACAAGGAATGCTTATAAAAATATTATTGATGAGTAAATTGATATTATGCTTATCATAATCCTATATAGAGAAGCCATTTCTTTAGAGTCATGTGACAAAAGGATATTATTCATGCTTTGCTCCCAAAATAAGTGTTTTGTATTGTGCATGTATAGATTTCTCAAGTCTCAATTTATATCAGCGCATTTCTTTTTTATTGATTCTGCGTAATCTAAACTTCTAGGCAAGTGGTTTTTTCTTAGGTAAAGCCCCTTTTTCCTGCTCTCTACATGCTCTATACAGCACCATCTTATATCTGTAGCAAGGAGTTAGAACCTCTTCATTCATTCATTTCCCAAACGCTGAGTGCTGTGTGCCTGGGCATGGACTGGGTATTCATGTACAAATACAAGTGAGAACCACCAAATGTGGCAAGGCCTAGGTGCTGTTAGAAGCATCTCTAGGAGACAGTGGGAGGTCAAATGAGAAATGCCAGGAGAGATTCGTGGAGGATATGCCACTTGAGGTAATCCTGTATGGTGGAGGGTGTACAACAGCCCAACAGTGGGTGGGACCATGGGCTCTGCAGGCCGAGGAAGCAGCGGGGGGTATCTTGGCATGACAGGAGACCTGTACGTAGTTCATCAGGGCTGGAGTGTGGCTAAGAAAGACGGCAGAGGAGAGCGTGAAAGGTAGGACGACCATGAAGCGTCACAGCTGTCCTGCTAAACAGTAGGGGCTTTATTCTAGAAGGTGATGGGATACCACTGAAGGGCTTTAAATCAGGGCTGGCATGATAGATTTGCATTTTAGAAAGATTACGCTGGGAGCTGTGTAGAATTGAGATCTGTGTCTGTCCGTAATTATATTGCATGAACTTTGGCAGGTCATTCAACATCACTTTTTAAGTATGTTTTTTCTATTCCTGTGAAGAGAGAATTTCGTTTTGAACTGCTCTGATGAAGAATGTATTTGACTTTGTAAGCGTTACCATTTTCACTATTGTGTAATTCTTTATTATTTTAATTTTATTTTTTCTAGAGAAGAGGAGGTGTCTTGCAGTGGGCCTCTGTCCCAAAAACAAGCAGAATTTTTTCTTTCTCAACAGGTATGTTTTGTAATTTATCATGAACTTTTTTTAATCCTTTTAAAAATTTTCTATAATGATATAAGGAATTAAAATAGAATTTATTAGTGATAAAGAAAAATTTAGGTAAAATTGAAGGATCTAAAACCCAGTTAAGTACTAATATTAATTTGGAACTAGTTTTCTACATATTTTCTGTGACATTACATGTCATGACATATGCCTGTTACGTTAGTAGGCTTATTAGTGAATCTGCATTATTCCTTACTCTCGGTCCTCTTTTCTTCACTAACAATGCAGTTGTAGTTGTGTTCCTTCCTATTTTGTGTGTGATTGTATTTTTCAGTTAGAGTTATAATGGAGGTTCATTTAGTAGTGGTGTGTGACTGACAGCCCAAAAACATGATTTAGAAGACCGACTTCCCTTCTCCCAGCATCTTATTGTGGACATTTTCAAACAGAAAGAAAGGGGCTGGTCCCTTGGTGTAGTGGTTAAGTTCTCATGCTCTGCTTCAGCAGCCCAGGGTTTTGGTGGTTGGGATCCTGGGCACAGACATGGCACTGCTCATTAGGCCGTGCTGAAGTGGCATCCCACATGCCACAACTAGAAGGACCCACAACTAAAATATACAACTGTGTACTGGGGGGGTTTGGGGAGAAAAGGCAGAAAAAAAAAAAAGATTGGCAACAGTCGTTAGCTCAGGTGCCAATCTTAAAAAAAAACACAAAAAGAAAAATTGAAAAGCATTCTACAGTGAATACCCATCACCTGGATTCTATAATATTTTGCTCTGTTTTTATCATATATCTGTGCATCTAGCCACTGTTTCATTTTATTTTATTATTTTTTTTTTGAGGAAGATCAGCCCTGAGCCAACATCTGTCAATCCTCCTGTTTTTGCTGAGGAAGACTGGCTCTGAGCTAACATCTCTGCCCATCTTCCTCTACTTTATATGTGGGACGCCTGCCACAGCATGGCGTGCCAAGCAGTGCCATGTCCGCACCCGGGATCCGAACCGGCGAACCCTGGGCCGCAGAGAAGCAGAATGTGTGAACTTAACCTCTGCGCCACCGGGCCAGCCCCTCATTTTATTTTTTGATGCATTTCAAGTTGCAGACATCAGTACACTTCACCCCATACATTTCCTGCTCGTGCTTTTGAGCCTTGCTTTTTCCTTTTCTTGGTGACATAAGGTGAACGTTTTTCTCTCATGTTTTCAGCATAGAATTTGGATTTTTGCTCTACTTTTCTAGTTTTCTCTAATTTTGTCATTAATTTTCTTTCTACAGAAAGTTGTAATGTTTAAACCTAGATAAAAGTGATAGAATCGCCCCTGCAGATGAATTTCAGATTAGAAAGACCCGTGTAGACAATTGGTTAACTATTGAGGAGAAAATATACCTGGGTCCTCACCTCATCCTCACACCTTGGAGCATTACAGATAGATTAAAGGATTAAATGTAAATATTGAAAGCTGTAATTAGACTGGAAGGAGCTACGTATTAACTTTTAACAGATCTCTATGTGAGGAAAGACTTTCTAAACATAAAAGCTGTGGGAGAAAACACGTAGGAGAAGATCATTTGATTTTTCAGCATAAAAATTAAAAACGTCTGCATGTCAGAACCTGTTTTAACAAAATTAAAAGGCATACAACAAAAGGTGAAAAAGTATTTGCAATAAAAACGACAAAGGGTTAATAGTTTTGCTTTAAAAATCATATTTTCAAAGACTTTGAGAGAAAGTTTATATTAAAAGAGCAGCAAGTAAAATTACATATCATATTCTAGTTTTATTAAAAATATAGTAAATATATATATATATACACACATATACATATCTGTATACACACACGTAGAAGAAAGGCTGGAATAAGATACACTAATGTATTAATAGTGTTATTTCTGGGTGGAGGTTTACAGATGATTTTTTTTCTTCTGTATACTTTTCCATGTTTTTGGAATCTTCTTCTAATGATATAATTAATTAAAATAAAATTGGAACTTGGGGCTGGCCCCGTGCCCAAGTGGTTAAGTTTGCATGTTCTACTTCGGTGGGCTGGGGTTTCACCAGTTTGGATCCTGAGCGTGCACCTAGCACTGCTCATCAAGCCATGCTGAGGTGGCATCCCACGTAGCAGAGCCAGAAGGATCTACAACTAGAATATACAACTGTTTACTGGGGGGCTTTGGGGAGAAAAAGAAGAAAAAGATTGGCAGCAGATGTTAGCTCAGGTGCCAGTCTTAAAAAAAAAAAAAGAATTAGAACTTATTACTTATAAAGAAAAATGTGTCTAGGTAAAATTGAAGGGTTGAAAACCCAGTTAAGTACTTATATTAATTTGGAACTAGTTTTCTATGTATTTTATATAGTTGTTGCTGGCATCATCCATAGGAAACATATAACCAAGAATAGGGCAACTGTGTGCTGCCTGGCTCTTCGCAGTGCTGGACGTACACACTGCCTGCCCTGAGGGTGCTTACAGTCTGGCATGGGGTCAGACTGGCACTTTTTTTTTTTTTTTTTTGGTGAGGAAGATTTGCCCTGAGCTAACATCTCTGCCAGTCTTCCTCAGTTTTGTATGTGGGATGCCTCCACAGCATGGCTGATGAGTGGAGGAGGTGTGTGCCAGGGATTCAAACCTGCCAACCCAGGCCACTGAAGCAGAGCTCACAGAGCTTTAACTGCTTGGCCATGGGGCCGGCCCCTAGACTAGCACTTTTAGTATAGTTTGATAAGTACTCCAGGAAGGGTTAGTGCAAGGGGCCTATGGGAGCATGTAGGCATTTATATGGGACCCAGTCTACAAGGTGGTAGAAGCAGGTGGCTGAAGTCTAAATTGGGGCCTGAAGGATGAGCAGGAGTTTGCATGGGGGAAGTGTGTGGTGGTTGGGAGGCTTGTGTTTCAGGAAGAGGGAAAAGTGTTCTGTATGGTCAAGAGGAGAGTAGCTATGGAAAAGAAAATAATCAGGTGATGCTATTTAGAATTCATTTCCACATGTTTATTGGCCCTTTCTTTCTACTGAATTGTCATTTTTAAATTTTAGGCTTCTTTGTTAAAGAATGATGAAACTAAAGCCCTCACTCCAGCTTCTTTGCAGAAAGAATTGAACAACTTGTTGAAATTTAATCCTGATTTTGCCGAAGCGGTGAGTTTTTCCCAGAATTTATTGTGGAGTTGGAAAGCAACGATGAGACTCCTCTTCATATTGAGCAGCCCTGCAAATGAGGACTGGTCCATTGGCTCAGGTTCTTGGAGGGAAATCACGTTGTTGGCAAGTCAACAACTCAGCCTAGGTTGCAAAGCTTTTTCCCTCCCCCCCCTCATCCCCGGGCCAATGGGAATTTCTTCAATCCATTGATGTTCCCTTTATTCATCATCTGTCTGATGTGAACTTTGGGTGGGAAGTACTAGAATAGACTGATTTTTTTTTGTTTTGGGGCTAAAATTTCTTTTCCTTTCTTCAGTCAGTTTTTATTTTTTAAATTTAAGTAATTTCATTATTCAATAAGAATTCAAAAATCCTTATTGGATTTTTACCCTGAAAACTTTTTTTTTTTTTTTTGAGGAAGATCAGCCCTGAGCTAACATCTGCCAATCCTCCTTTTCTTGCTGAGGAGGACTAGCTCTGAGCTAACATCCGTGCCCATCTTCCTCTACTTTCTATGTGGGATGCCTGCCACAGCATGGCTTGATGATCGGTGCCATGTCCCCACCTGGGATCTGAACCGCTGAACCCCGGGCCGCCAAAGCGGAACATGCGCACTTAACCGTCGCGCCACTGGGCCGGCCCCTTGAAAACTTCCTTAATAGTACCTGGATTTGACGTCTGACTTTGTTCACCTCTAGAAATGTGTCTGTTTTGCTTCTTAGTAACTGTGATCTGCCTTCTGGAGGGAAGTTTAACAGTGAATCAAACAAAATGAAAAGAGTGTCAAAGTAACAAGATAACTCAGTAAACTGGTAAAAGTCTCACTGTTTCTTAACTTGGACATTCAGAAAAATTAATTTTGTAATTTTTATGTGATTCAGGTTTTAAAATCTTTACTTCTGAACTCGCAATATTCCTTAATAGCTGAGCTAGCTGAGTTTCCCCCTCCACCCTTTCTCACCCATGGGTCTGAACATCATTAGTGGCATAGCGGATGTATATTTAGGATAAACACTGGCACAAATGCTGATGGAACTCCCGTTTTTCATTTGGGGACTCCCTGGCGAGGGGACAAACCAGTGTATCCTGAACCTGTTGTATTCTGCCTGGGGAGAAGAGATTAAGCTAAACTATGACCATCCTGCTAGAAGGGTGGGGGATGCACGGGGGTTTGCAGCCCGTGGAATTCTCTGCATTAGTCTTAGCACGACACTTGAAGTACGGTGCTTGTTTCTGTTTTAGCACTACCTCAGCTACTTAAACAACCTCCGGGTCCAAGATGTTTTCAGTTCAACACACAGCCTCCTTCATTATTTCGACCGCCTGATTCTTACTGGAGCCGAAAGCAAAAGTAACGGGGAAGAGGGCTACGGCAGGAGCTTGAGATACGCCGCCCTGAACCTGGCCGCCCTGCACTGCCGCTTCGGCCACTAGTGAGTTTATGTTTCACTCTCAAATGGTAATTGAGATGCATTTTTTAAAAAATGCTGTTTTAAGAAAAAGAAGAAGAAAAGAAAGAAAGAGACTGTTCAAGCTGGGCTTGTCCATAACTTCCAAAGAGGGAAGCTTTTCTGCACTGGATGAGAGTTCGTGAAAACCTTCTGCCTGAGTGGTCTGCCCCCTGCTGTCTCGAGCTAGCATTGCTCTCTTAGTTCGCGGCCTCTTTCTTTCATTACTTCTAAGAACAACAGCCATTGAATTAAAAGGAAATTAGGTCATTAGGGCAGAGATTCCCAGAAGGATTTTTCTGAGGTAATAATGGGGATGTAAAAGCTGTTTTGAGTATTTTGAAAAGCCAGAAGGAAGTTGTGCCTTTACTGGGTGAAAGACCAAACAGTTTACTGAAAGTCACGTGTTTGCACTTGTGGACAGAATTCAGGCGGCTCCGTGAGGTGATGCTGGCTTCTCCCGTCGCTGAGATATGCCTATGATTTTAATGACTCAAAATAGGAAAATTGACCAATTATTGTTTAGAAAGTAAAGCTAAGTGGATAAAAACTTTCAAAATATGGAGGCTATTTTGAAAACAATGAAGTAATATGAATAATGATGAAAAGGTAGGAAATTCTAATTGAAAGAGTCTCTCTCCCCCTCCCCCAGTGGCTTTTTCCCATTTGAGAGAAATGTGGCTGCTACAGGCATCTTTGAATAGACTCTGGCGTGTATTAGTGGAAGCATAGCGTCTAAAGTTCGAGAATTGGGACTTCTGCCCCTTGCTGTCTGGGCCGAGCAACACCTGGTTGTCACATTTTGAAAGAGACGTGGACAAGCTGGCGCTTGTGTGGGAAACAGTGTTGTTGGAGGCACTCACAGCCAGGTCACATGGATAGTGTGGGAAGGACGTGAGCACGCTTAGCCTAGAGAATAAATGATTTAGCACAGCATGTGTTTGACATCTTCCTGAGGTCAAAGGTCATGTGAAAAGTGCTTGGATTAGTGGAGGATGTGACTACTAGAGAAGGTGGAGAGCTCGTGAGTGCAAGTTAAAGGGCAAAACATTTTTGTTCTTTACAAGGAAGAAGTTTCCTTGTATAGACCTATCGGAGGACGGGGTCAGTGGAGTGCTCAAGCCTACAGCAGGGGCATCATTAAAGGAATTCAAGGGTCAGATTGATGCTTGTGACAAAAAATGTTTAAGGCTACTCTAAAACTCCATGATTTTGTGAGATTCTGTATTATCTCTCTCTCTCTCTCTTTTTTTTTTTTTTTGCTGAGGAAGGTTTGCCCTGAGCTAACATCTGTTGCCCGTCTTCCGCTTTTCTGTATGTGAGCCACTGCCACAGCTTGGTCACTGACAGGCGAGTTGTCTAGGTCCGAGCCCAAGAACCAAACCTGGGCCGCTGAAGCAGAGTGCACCGAACTTAACCACTAGGCTACCGGGGCTAACCCCCCGTGTTATCTTTTAATAGTCAACTTCTTTTTGTCTGCCCAGCTTTAATAACCCCTTTGATCATGGCCTTTCATTTTTTATGTACTCATAATGAGTAGCAAAGCCATTTGTAATATTTACTAATAACCTATTTCTGTGTTACAAACAGCTTGTTCTAGGGTTTGGAAATTTGTATACAGCCTTCTAGATACAAATAATCTGTTGATGTACAGAATTTCTTTATGTTTACAACGTTATCAATAGATAGGCAGCTAACTGTATGGAATTAATTACTAATTAATTCCTGATTTACTCAGGTCCAGGCTTCTTTTTTTAGTCCTGAAGCTATGGGCCTGTGTAAATCTCTGTCACTTAGCTAGCAAAATTGTAGAGGGTTCTTAAAAATCTTTATAGCTGTTTATTGAATATCTACTGTGTACTAGGTACTCTTCTAGGTTCTGGGGATACAGTAGTGAAAAAAGAAGAAAAAAACCCTGTTCTCATGGATCTCACAGCCGAGGAGATAAACAATAAACAGCACTCAACACAGTTGTCTCAGGTGGTGACAGGTTGGGATGGGGGCTTAGAGAGTGATGATGGGGAGTGCTGTTGTTTTCATAAGTAGCATGCTTCCTCCAGCTTTGCGCATAGATCACTCACTCCTCAATTGGTAAATCTCTTTAACATTGAAATTGGTTTCAATGTTAAGGGGGCAGTTCAGCCCTCCCTAACCTCTGCCATCTTAATATTTGAATGGAGATTTTAAGGATTTGAGGGAGTGAGTAGTCTCTGTGTGTATGTGGAGGAAGAATGTTCTAATCCGCTAGAACAACAAGTGCAAAGGCCCTGAGGCAGGGATTTACTTGCTATATATGAGGAGGAGCAAGTGTTGTGGTTAGAGTGCTATAAGTAAGGGGGGAATAGAAGAGAATGAGGTCATAGAGGTGGCAGGGGTCAGCATTTAGGGTCCTGTAGGCCTAGTTAAGGACTTTGGCTTTTACCCTGAATGATATAGGTAAGCCATTGTTTAGAGGGTACAGACCTTTCTACTCTGGCATTTTGAAAAGAGTAGATAGCCAGTGCATTCCAGATATGACAATCATTTTGCCTCCTGCTCTTGTACTGAAAATTTTTCTCAGAGGCTTTTCCAGTTAGCAGTAATGGAAAACCATAAGGTCCTTCAAAGATTTGCCTGACTTTCTTGAAGTTTCTGTGTTGGTAGTCTACCATTTCTTCCTACCTTGGAAAAATAATCTCTTTAGTCCTGTTTTGGCATACTATCTGTACAACTATCCTAAAAGCCTTTTTTCTAAACATAAGATTATCTATTTGGTCATCAGATTTTTAATAAAGTTAAATCAACTGATATTTATTGAAGGCCTGTGTGTGAAGATATTTTTCCTGCCCTCAAGTGGCTTATGTTCTGGTGCATCTCAGCATTAAAAGAAATGTAAAATAGGTAAAATATCTTGTTTCTTTATTCAAACAATTAGTTACTGAGGAACAGTTCAGCTCTCCCCAATTAAAATTAATTGTGTGAGGGGACCAGCCCAGTGGCATAGTGGTTAAGTTCATGTGTTCCGCTGCAGGAGCCTGGGGTTCACCAGTTCAGATCCCAGGCGTGGACCTACACGCCACTTATCAAGCCATGCTGTGACAGGCGTCCCACATACAAAATAGAGGAAGATGGGCACCGGTGTTAGCTCAGGGCCAGTCTTCCTCAGCAAAAAAGAGGAGGATTGACAGCAAATGTTAGCTCAGGGCTAATCTTCCTAAAAAAGAGAAAATTGTGTGAGGCTGTTGCTTGTATTGAAAGAAAATTTGTTATGTAAATTTTTCCCTAAATAAGTGATACCCGTAGAATTTCTGATTCTATTTGAGATTCTCAGTGACCCAGCATTAATAGGACTACTATTCTCTAACTTGCCACTGGGAAACCCAAAGTTTCAGGCATCGCCCGTGACCTCTACAGGTTTATAAACTAGTTGAAGAAATAAAATTAACACAGATTAAATAAATAGGAGGTGATACACAGTAGTATTTGAGCACCATAAGGTGGGGTACACATAGCATTTCTGGGGCATTTGCGGAAGTGAGGGCTAAGTGGGGCCAAGAATAGTTGGCTGAATTTCCATGGAAGTTGAGAGGCTGGGGGAGACATTCCAGATGGAGGGGAACCACATGAGCAGAAAAAAAATCTTAGAAATGGATATCCTCAAGCTACTTTATACAACTAGTTTTGAAAAAATTATAAAAGTGTCAAATGCCACAGTTAAAAGAAATTTAAATAATGCAGAAAGGAATGCAATGAAAAGTAAAATACGGTCTCCTCTCCTTGCCCTTCCCCTCAGTGATAGACAACTAAAATAAAAATCTTAGGGGCTGAGATCAAGGAGAGCCGTTACTGCATGCCCCTTTCAGTAGAAACGCACCTTAGAAGGGACATGTTCTCTGTCTCCACTGTTGATGTTTCTCGCTGCTGGGGAGGGGAGTGCCTCTGAGGGAATAAGCCCACAGTTACAACTTCCAACCCAGAGGCCTACACCCTGGTGAATTACGCTACCGATGACTCCCTGTTACCGTCGCTTGCGCGTGTTTGTGGTTGTTAATGAGAGATTAATGTTCCGTCTGTCGTTAGTCAACAGGCAGAGCTCGCCCTGCAGGAGGCTATTAGGATTGCCCAGGAGTCCAACGATCACGTGTGTCTCCAGCATTGCTTGGTGAGGCCACCCTCCTGTCTTGGAAATTGTGCCTATGGGTTGAATTGGCCTTTGGAAGGCCCCATTTGTACTGAGTTATTTTGCAGGTGGAAGCTTCTTAGCAGTGATGGCAAATTAGTTAAATGGTCATGGGAATTAAGGAAAAGCAACCCATATTTATTTATCTTTCTTAATTCTTTTTATTTTATTTTATTTTTCCTTTTTCTCCCAACAACCCCCTGGTACATAGTTGTGTATTTTTAGTTGTGGGTCCTTCCAGTTGTGGCATGTTGGATGCTGCCTCAGTGTGGCCCGATGAGCAGTGCCATGTCGGTGTCCAGGATTTGAACCGGTGAAACCCTGGGCCGCTGTAGTGGAGCGCACAAACTTAACCACTTGGCTACGGGGCCGGCCCCTACCTTTCTTCATTCTTGACATCTGTTTTGCACTGGGGGCATTTCTTCTCTACAAATTTTAAAGCAACTTGCCACGCAAAACTACCGCATTAAACATTAGCACTAACAGAAGGGGTATCCAACACCTAGTAACTGCATGAGATGTTGTTCTGTAGAGGCATAAACACCAAGCACAAGCAGAACACAACTCAATCATCACCTGAGAATCTCGCTTTCTCAATTACAAGCCATATGGGGGCTTCGTGCTTTTTTTCTGGAACCCTTGCCACTCACTGCTGTCAGAGGTGAAGATCAATGGCTTGTTTATTTCAGTCTGATAGTTTTAATGTTTGATGGGTTTCATTTAGGTTCATAATTTGTGAAAGCATATTTCAGAGGATTTATTTTGTCCCTTGTTAATTCCTCCTTACAACCACACTGATATTTCAGTAGAACATTAGCCATCATCATGGAATACTTTGATGCTTTCTCTTGCCAGAGCTGGCTTTATGTGCTGGGGCAGAAGAGATCCGATAGCTATGTTCTGCTAGAGCATTCTGTGAAGAAAGCAGTCCATTTTGGGTTACCGGTAAGGCTCATCTTTCTGTGAGATTGTTTAAATAAATGGTGTGGTTTTTAATTCTTGGTAGTTGCATGTGACCTTAATTATTAATCAAACCACTGAATTCCTTTGATAGGTTTCTCCCTGTTCCCTTTATCCTATAACATCTGTGAAAGTTGCATTTATCATTTTAATGAGATCTTTGTTTAGTTTATTGATCAACATTAACTTCCACATAGTCACTTAGAAAAATTTAAGAAAGGCTCATTTTTAAACCAGGGATTGGCAAACTCTACAGCCCGTGGGCCAGATCTGGCTCACTCCCGCTCGTGTATGGCCCTCAAGCTAAGAAGGGGCTTTACATTTTTAAATAGTTGGGGGACAAAAACAACAAAGAGGAATATGCAACAGAGACCAAATGTGACCCTGCTAACCTAAATTATTTACTGTCTGGCCCTTTATAGAACAAGTTTGCTGATCCTTGTTTTAAACAATAAACAAAGCCAGGAACCAGTAAACCTGATGGGCAGATTCGTCCTTTCTCATTTGAGTGACAGGGAAGGACCTGAATTATAATCCTCAGTGACACGTACTGGGGGGCATTGAAAGGGCATAGTCTCCACACATGAAGTAGTAATGACTGTTGGAATCTGGATTATTGTTGCTCAAAGAACCTTGTTCTGTCTCAAAAACGTCTGCTGAAAACTTAACCATTGACAGTGAAACTGCTTAAGCATTCTGTCTCATAAAGTTTGCAACAGAGTCCAGTAAGATCGAAAGTAATGTGTCTAATAATTTAATGTATATGCTTTTTAAATCTGTAAATTGTCCATTTGACTCATTTCTGGGAAAGGAAACTTACATGTACAGAATTGATCATAACAACAAAAGTAAGTGGCTCCTTAAAATAAATGATAGATTTCTTAAGGACAATTTTTATTATGGATTTAAGCTGACTTTTTTTAATTGAGCTTTCATCCTTGAAAATTATACCAGAAGTTAATGAAAAGATAACTATGCTCATAACAGGCATCGTTTTAAAATCTCCTACTACATAATGTGCCCAGCACTGTTTGCCATATACAATTTCATTTTAATCCTTACAGTAATTCTTTACGATAGGTTTGATGCCCATTTTACAGATGAGCAAGCTGAAGCTTGGCTAAGAAGCTAAGTGACACAGTAGCAGCAGAGGCAGTGTGTAAGTCCAGGTCCATCAATGTCGAAGCCCTGGCTCTTCTCGGTGTACCATTAGCCTCTCCCACCCCTAGTTTTTCAGGAACATGCCTCATATGGGGCAGGGGCAGGGGCAGGCGGTTGGTACTTTCCTTGTAGATAGTGCTGTCACTGTACATGTGCTGGAATGTGAACTAGGCCAGATTTCTGAAGAGCACAACAAATTCCGTCATGTAATCTCTGTCTTGAGTGGATATGTCTGTCCCCTTAGTACCTCGCCTCCCTGGGAATACAGTCCCTGGTTCAGCAGAGGGCTTTTGCTGGGAAGACAGCAAACAAACTTATGGATGCCCTAAAGGACTCCGACCTCCTACACTGGAAACACAGCCTGTCAGAGCTCATCGATATCAGTATCGCACAGAAAACGGCCATCTGGAGGCTCTACGGCCGCAGGTGGGTCTTCAAGCAGACTGTGAAGGCTGTGGGGGCGTGAATCCTTGTAGAGATGAGCAGAAGCTAATAAACTGGTTCTATGAAGGCCAAACAGACAGTCTTTCCTCCTTTGATGGAAGTTGTTTGTGCAGGGGATTAAAGACAATGCTTTCTAGTTTAAAGTCATTCTGTACTTTGCTCAGACTTTACAAAGTTTTTTCCTGTGCCCATTCTTATTTACTCCTCCCAACTGCTCTGTGTGGTGACTGGTGGCTGATGTCCATTCTAAGATTCGTAAACCAGGGCGCAGACTGGTGGCTGATGTCCATTCTAAGATTCGTAAACCAGGGCGCACACATCTGATCTGCCCAAGATCACAAATGAGTTAACAGTGACAGAACCAGGATGCAAACCCAGGTCCTCTGACTCCAGGCGCTGTGCCTGAGTGCTCTCAGACAGGAACCTCTTCTCGTTTGCAGGAGGCATGGGCCATGGTCGCTCAAGTGGAGCACCCCCTGAACCCCAAAGCTATTATGTAAAGAAAGTCGCTCCCAGTTAGCCAAGGTGTGTTCTAGGGGATATCTGCAGCCTCATGTTTAATTTCCATTTAGCCTCCTTTAGCTTGGAAGTAAGCTTCTGAACCAGAGTTTTAATCCTGGAGCCCTGTCACTACCTGACCTCTCACCTAGACAGTCTGCTGTTCCTAGGAATTCAATAATGAAAGGAAATGCCTATTTTACAAGTCTTGTTTTTGTACTTGAGATAATTTTTTGGCATTATTTGGTCTGAAACAGCTGCAGACCCTGGCTGCTGCTTACACTGCCAGAGCATCTGGTGCCAGGATGGCATCCGGTCTGAATTTACCCATGAAAACTAATTTACCCATGACCACAGGGAGAATTAGAGGCAGCGGGGGGCGTCTGGAGCTTGGAGCTCCTGGTTGTGCTGTAGCTGCTACATTTCCCTTAAGGCTGCACACCCAGGATCTTTTCCACCCTGCTTGTTCTGAGGGTGGGGAACCAGCGCTGGGAGGCAGCTTTCTGACAAAGCCGGAGCCTAACTTCCGTCAGTTTCCACTCAAGATAGCTGTAGGGCGTGGCTGAGGGTAGCCTGGGTCTGTGGACTGAAGGGGATTCCTGTTCCGTCTCCTCACCCAGCACCATGGCACTGCAGCAAGCCCAGATGTTGCTGAGCATGAACAGCCTGGAATCGGTGAATGCGGGCGTGCAGCAGAACAACACCGAGTCATTTGCCGTTGCGCTCTGCCACCTTGCAGAGCTGCACGCGGAGCAGGTAGGCGGGTGGCCGGGCCAGTGTGCTTCTGGAGCAATGGAGGCTCCACCATTTCTTCCCTCTAGAGCTTGAGAAAAGCACTGGACATGTCTGGGACAGGTCTGATTGGATGCAGGTGGCTGAAGAGGTGCAATCCCGCCAGTGGAAATGGACTGGGTGTAGAGTCTGCAAAGTTTGTTGAACTTGGATCCCTTTGGGCATCAGTGAAGGGAATAAGAGGCTAGCTGTTTCCATGTAACATGTAGAATAAAGAAGGATCTTTGAAATTTAAGGTAATAGAGCTGTGTATGTTTATAGGAAAAGGGAGAACATAATAAAAGTACAGCTAAAATGATCGTAGCTCATGCTCGTTGTACATTTATTCTGGGCCAGGCCCTGTGCTCAGTGTTTTACGTGTATTATCTTACTGAATCCTCACCATAGCCCCTGAGGTCACCTTCATCATTATCCCTGTTTTACAGAGCAAGAAACGGAGATCCAGGTAGCTAAGTCCTATACCCATAAGCAGTAAATGCCACTTAGGTCTCCAGCCCGAGTCTGATTGACTCCAAAGAAGGACAGTGGAATTGGACATAACTTTGATTTATAGCCCAAGTAATTTTACCTGATTCTCTTTGGAGGGGATTGATTAAAACAGCTCTCAGGGGCCAGCCCGGTGGCACAGTGGTTAAGTGCGCACATTCTGCTTTGGCAGCCTGGGGTTCGCTTGTTCAGATCCTGGGTGCGGACGTGGCACCGCTTGGCAAGCCATGCTGTCATAGGCGTCCAGCATATAAAGTGGAGGAAAATGGGCACGGATGTTAGCTCAGGGCCAGTCTTCCTCAGCAAAAAGAGGAGGATTGGCAGAGATGTTAGCTCAGGGCTAGCCTTCCTCAAAAAATAAAACGAAAAACCACAGCTCTCATGCTGCTCTAGTCTTTCTTCTTCGCTCAGAATTATCTCCTTTCATGGAAAGAGGTCAGGGAAACCTCTTACCTAAAGCCCTCTGTCTCACTACAGCTTTGGCTGTAAGTACATTTCCTTGATCAAATTATTTCTCTCCACCTTTTTGTGGTACAATGATGATTGTTAGGTTGTGTCATAACACTCAATATTCCGTAATCTGCAGCCTAAAGATCTTTGGGTGGTTTCTACCCCTCTCAGAAGTCTATAAATACCTCCCTCTGCTAACCCTATTTTAGCATTTTACAGTCCGCTAGGTAGCTGTGTAAACCAAGGGGATGGCTGGCTCTAGCTGCTGGGTTCTGTGTGCGCCATCATCAGCCGCTTTCTTCCTGTACCTGGGAAGCATGGCCAAGCTTTCTGACGTCGAACAGTAGGCCAGCTGCACTTGCTGTTTGCTTTCCTCCAGAAATGTTGCATGCTCATCACTTTCTTGTTTTTTTCCCCTCTTAACGGCACTGGAACCTCTTTAACATTGCTTCTTTCCCTCTTCTGGCTCCGTGGTTAAGTGGAGCAGTTGATAACAAAAGAGTCAGTGAACACTCAGTTGGATATTTGATGTGAGCCCCATGTGACTTTTTTACCCCAATAAGTTTATTGAGATACAATGCACACTCCATACAGTTCACCCATTTAAAGTGTCTCCGTGTGGCTTTTTGAAGTAGGATTCTCCCAACTGACCCCACCCTTAAACAGTGGAATGACTTTCCTTTAGTTCTCTTTGAGTTATGTAGGATAGAATTGATTTTCTTTTCTACTGGCATGGAAAACTACTTGACAGAAATCTTGTCTTGGCTCAATTCTTTTTTTTTTCTTTAATCTTATGGTTTTTTTTTTTTTTCTTCTTCTTCTTCTCCCCAAAGCCCCAGTACATAGTTGTGTATTCTAGTTGCACGTCATTCTAGTTCCTCCTTGTGGGATGCCTCCACAGCGTGGCTTGATGAGCGGTGCTAGGTCCACATCTGGGATCCAAACTGGTGAACCCTGGGCTGCCAAAGTGGAGCACATGAACTTAACCACTCAGCCACGGGGCTGGCCTGTTGGCTCAATTCTTTAGCCTTGAAATTTTTTACAAGGTCAGTTGTTAAGAGTTCTGTGATTTTTCCTGGGAGTAAGACCCTGAAAGTTAACCATGCTTTGGATCTATGTTAATATTTCCATCTTCATCCACTTTTCATCTCTGGGCTCATGTGAAAAACCTGCTGTCCCCATCATTGCCTGGCTCGATGGCCAGGATGTGTCAGGAAGCCTTTTAATTGCACAGCTGGAAGATGGTCAGTGGCCTCTTTATTTCAGTTCAATCCCTTCCCCCCTTTCCTCAACCTGCCTTCGAAAGACCTAGCTTCTAGTGTTAGAACATCCACCATGTAGATATACTCACTGGGCTGG
Organism: Equus caballus; assembly: GCF_041296265.1. Lineage (NCBI taxonomy): Eukaryota > Metazoa > Chordata > Mammalia > Perissodactyla > Equidae > Equus > Equus caballus. The sequence continues at coordinate 24,184,829 of NC_091691.1, read as the reverse complement.
TGACGGTCACCTTTTAATTACACAGAAAGCAGCTTTATCATGAGTTTCCATTTGCCCTTTGATTTCCCTTGTATGTGCTTCACATTGTGTTCTGAAATGGATCTCCAGATAAACTGGATGCTGCAGTTTGGCGTGGCAGTGACGGGGGCTCTGGAGAACCTATGAGGGAGTCAGGGGCTCTGAACTGCTGTGTCTGAGCTTCCTCCTGCGTCCCAGAGGAAGTACTGAGATAGCCAGCCGCCTTTGCTCTTTCTGCGTAATTCTGGGCTGTCATGTATCATTCCGCTCCCAGCCTCAGGACTGGCAGGTCACAGTGGGAATGGTTTGGGGAGTACTGCAGCGTGTGCACTTTTCTCGCTAGTTGGCCGGAATGTTTGACGACAACCCATGTAGGTCCACGTGCCCATCTCCCTATGGCAGTGATGAAAATAATTGGCAAGATTGGCCAGTTAAAATCACAAGAATAAAAACATTAGTGACCTTTTATTGTAATTCAATGTAATTTCCACTTATGTTAGATGAAATTCACTTGCACTCTGAGCAATACAGACAGAAGGTATATTACCTAATCAAAGGAGTGGGACAAATTGAAAAGCTTTTGGAGTCAATAAGATAAAGATAAACATTCCGACAATATAAGAGTATAAAAAAGACATGAACATTTATTCACAGAAAAAACATAAATGGCCAAAAATCATGAAAAAACTCCAATCTAGTCATTAAAGAAGTTCAAGTCAGTGTAATGAAATAGCAGTTTCACCAGTCAGATAGGCAAAGATGCTTAAATTTGGGGGAGGAGAAAGGCATGGAGTGCTGGTGTGAAAGTACTTGGTACGTTTCTGGAGGGTAGTTTAGTAATATATATCAAAGGGCTTAAAAGTGCCTCCCATTTGGCCCGGCAATTCTAGTTGTAATGTTTTATCCTAAGGAAATAATAAGACAAGTATGCAAAGATATATGCACCAAGATATTCATTGTAGCATTTTTTTAAATGGAAAAAATAGGAAACAACCAAAATATCTCAAACTAGGAGATTATTTTGATGTAAAACATTATAATGATATAGATTTGTATTTGTCGACACTGCAAGTTGAATTCGCTTAAAAAATATTTATTGAGAGCCTACCATGTAGTAAACAGTGTTATAATCAATTTACAAAAATAGTATATGTAGACCTGTTTTCGGAATATTTATATGTTTTATATTTATGTGGATAAAAGAAGTGTAGAAGGATGCGTGCCAAAACATTACTGTAATTATCTTTGGTGGGTTAAAAAGTAATTTGTCTTTTTCTTGTTTACATATATTTTGTAAGTTTTTTTCTAGAGTGAACACGTATTACATGTATGATTAAAAATATTTTTTTAAATAAGCAAATAAAATGTATTAGAACTTAAAAAAATGGCCCTTGGATATTTGACAGTCTTTGCCTGGTGTCTTCCAGGTTGCCGCACCAAGGACACGTGAATCATATCACATCTGGTGTGCGGTGCAGCAGGTGTGGTTTCAACACAGGTGTGCTAATCAGATCGCATCTTTCTATTTAGGGCTGTTTCGCTGCAGCTTCGGAAGTGTTAAAGCACTTGAAGGAACGCTTCCCGCCTAATAGTCAGCATGCTCAGGTAACTGCCTTTTGCGTGGCATTGGATGTATCTCTGAAAAGAGTGTTTTTACTGTATTGTTGTCAAAATGGAATATTTTAGAGTCCCCTCAGTTTGTTGTGTCTTGGTTCCTTTCTATGACATCTGTGCAGTGAGGTCAACATAGGTCCATATGAGACTCTGAGAGCTCTGTTCAAGAAGGCTGAGAGGGGCCGGCCTGGTGGCATAGTTGTTAAGTTCGCATGCTCTGGTTCAGCAGCCCAGGATTTGTAGGTTTGGATCCCAGGCATGGACCTATACACTGCTCATCAAGCCATGTTGTAGCAGTGTCCCACATGCAAAACAGAGGAAGATTGGCACAGATGTTAGCTCAGGGCCAATCTTCCTCACCAAAAAAAGAAAGAAAGAAACTAAATAACATCAAAAAAAAAGAAGGCTGAGAAATAAACTCTAAGATTTAAAGTAGGGTACAGGCATACCTTGGAGAGATTGCAGGTTCGATTCCAGACCACTGCAATAAAGCGAAGTTCGAAATAAAGTGAGTCACACAAATTTTTTGGTTGCCCAGCACATACAAAACTTATGTTTACACTATACTGCAGTTTATTAATGTGCATTAGCATTATATCTAAAAAAACTATGTACCTTAATTAAAAAATACTTTATTGCTTAAAAATGCTAATCATGATCCAAGCCTTCGGTGAGTCTCATCTTTTCGCTGGTGGAGGGTCTTGTGAAAAATGCATTATCTGCAAAGCACAATAAAGCAAAGTGCAATACAATGAGCAATGCCTCTACTTCTTTTCTTCCTGTCTTCCTGGCTTAAGTTAGTACTCCTTGTATCTCTGACTATATGGGAATAAGGAAATAAATCATCAATGTCCTTGGATAGATCAAGAATTAGGTTTCAGTTTTGTTGTTTTGTCTCTTACTTGGCAACTCTAATCTTTTCCTCCCAGAATTGAATAACTTCTTGGGAAGATGTTGTACCCAGAAGGAGTAAACTTTATAAAAGAGTCCTAGGCCCTCTGTTCCTTATTGTACCAATTTCCAGCCCTGATGAGACCAAGAAAATTGTTGTAAGACCCTCTTTCTCTTCCTTCCCTTACCAAGTTTAGTCTTCACTGGATTAGGGAATTTGATATTGGAAGAGACCAGGGCCTGGGACTCTGCCACTGCTGGTCCCTGAGGCTGCCATTCCCCTGGGGTGTTGGCCCTGCCTCATTAGGTTTATTTCTCAGCCTTCTTTTTTTTTGATGTTATTTAGTTTCTTTCTTTCTTTTTTTGGTGAGGAAGATTGGCCCTGAGCTAACATCTGTGCCAATCTTCCTCTGTTTTGCATGTGGGACACTGCTACAGCATGGCTTGATGAGCAGTGTATAGGTCCATGCCTGGGATCCAAACCTACAAATCCTGGGCATGCGAACTTAAGAACTATGCCGCCAGGCCGGCCCCTCTCAGCCTTCTGAGCCCATGGGCATGGGAGCCGAGCTGGGGTCTCATTGTTGCTTTTCAGCAGGCTGCGATCTGAATTCCAAGTACCCAGGTAGCAAGGTGGTTAGCAAACAAAGTAAAAGAAGATAGCACCCAGGGATGCTGTGGGGAAGAAAGAATTAGGTGTGGTTCTGTGGTAGTTCTAATACGATGGGACATTTTTGGTTACAGTTCTAGCCATTTTTTTTAAAAGGTGCACAGTAAAAAAAAAAATTTAATTCGCAGTTCACAACAAAAACATGTATGGCCCATAAATATATGACAAGATGGTCAACCTAACTAGTGATCGGGGAATTGAAAATTAAAACAACGGTGAGATATTTCCTACCCATCAGATTGGCCAAAAATAAAATATCTGGGAGCTGGCCCCGTGGCCGAGTGGTTAAGTTTGCGCGCTCCGCTGCAGGCAGCCCAGTGTTTTGTTGGTTCGAATCCTGGGCGCGGACATGGCACTGCTCATCAAACCACGCTGAGGCAGCATCCCACATGCCACAACTAGAAGGACCCACAATGAAGAATATACAACTATGTACCAGGGGGCTTTGGGGAGAAAAAGGAAAAAATAAAATCTTTAAAAAAAAAATAAAATAAAAAATAAAATATCTGACAATACCAGTTGTTGGTGAGGGTGTGGATCAAAGAGTAATCCGTTACTGGTGGGAAGTGTAAATTGGTATAACCTGTTTGAAGAACAAATGGGCACTATATTAACGTGAAGGTGCATATGTCCTACAACCCAGCATTTCCACTGCTTGCTGTATAACTGAGATAAACTCTTGTACAAGGAGAGATGTATAAGAATGCTTGTTGCAGCACTGTTCCAGAAGAGTGAAAAACCAGTGCTACCTAAATACCCATCAACACAAGAATAGATAAGTTGTAGCATATTTATATAATTGAAAACTATATTCATTGTGAAAAGGAATGAACTAGAACTACTTGTATGAACATGTGTAAGTCCCAGAAAAATAATCTTGAGCTTAAAATCAAGTTGTGAAAGGATGTGTACAGTATGATACTATTTATTTATACAAAGTTTAAAAACATACAAGATCATACTTTATATTGTTTAAGTATGCATGTTGTAAAAGTTAAAAACATGAATGGGAAAGGTAAACACCAAATCCAATGCTTACTTTGGAAAAAGAGGGGAATGGAATTTGCAAAGGACTTCAATAGCATGTAATAGTATCTGAAGCAAATAAAGCAAAATGTTGTGATTTGACAAAGTTGTTGATTGGCACACATGTTTGTTATTTTATTCTCACTGCTTGTTCATATACTTGAAATATTTTTTTAAATGTTTTAATCTCAAAAAAAAGGATATGTGTGAATTGTTATAAGGATGTTTGCTAAGCAAGCCAAAATACTTTTATATCCCTGTTGAATAATGAGAACATTTGCCTTTTTGTCCCTAATCGTTTTTTTTCTCATTAGTTATGGATGCTGTGTGATCAAAAAATACAGTTTGACAGAGCAATGAATGATGGCAAATATCATTTGGCTGATTCACTTGTTACAGGAATCACCGCTCTTAACAGCATAGAGGGTGTCTATAGGTAAGAAGCTTTGAGAACTTCAACCCCAGAATGAAGTCATTCTCAAATGGGTTTATTCTTATTTGTTTTATGTGTGAATTAATTTATTAACTTTAGCTTAGGAAAAATACTTTTTTTCTATTTATTATCTGTCTATTATAGGAAATTAGAAAATACAGATAAGCAAAATGGAGAAAATAAGTATCACCCAGAGATAATCACTAACATTCTGATGTCTGTAATTCCAGGTTTTTTTCTTGCATGTGTGTGTGTATGTTGGTGTATACATGTCTGGGCTTACACACACAGACACACACACACACACACCCTTTTCTTTCTTTTAACGAAAATTATATCAGGCACGGTTCCTCCTCTTGGGAGGTTTACAGTCTAATTGAGGGAATAGAGATTCTAACCCTGAAAGTGACTATACTTATAACGCTTGCAAAACATCAACATAACCAGTTGTCTTTCTTTTGTTTCTGTACCAGAAAAGCCGTTGTACTACAAGCTCAGAACCAAATGTCAGAGGCACACCAGCTTTTACAAAAATTGTTGATTCATTGTCAGAAAATTAGGAATACAGAAATGGTGATCAGGTAAGGGGTCTCTCGTGCGTCTCTCATGGATGGTCCTCTGTGCTGGACGTTCTCATCCCGTCTTTTCCTCTTCGGGCAGCGTCCTGCTGTCCGTGGCAGAGCTGTACTGGCGCTCTTCCTCCCCCACCATCGCGCTGCCCGTGCTCCTGCAGGCTCTGGCGCTCTCCAAGGAGTACCGGCTACAGTACTTGGCCTCCGAAACGGTGCTGAACTTGGCTTTTGCCCAGGTAAGCTGATCTGTTTTTGTAGCACAGGTTTGTGCTCAAGAACTGGCGAGTCTGTTAGTACTTTTTGGTTTTTGAAAGGATAATAATGAGCTTTCACTTCTTAATATTGAAGTCTGGGGACGTAGTGTCCTTGTGAGAGCCCTCCACGGAAGTCCGGAGTTGTGTACTTGGTGACACATGACACCTCCCAGTGGCATTGGCTTTACTGAGCTGTGTTTAGTAAGGGGGACTCGCCACTCCATTGAGGACATCTGCATCATATTAGTGACTAGCTGGGCTGGAGCTAGGCTCGATTGAACAAGGGGATGAGTAAAGAAATGAGGGAGCTGTGTTTGTTGAACGGTTTTGGAAATTGAATTGTATTTTATGTGGTTTTCTGTCTCCTCTTGCAGAATGTAAAGGCATGAGAGAAGGGACTCTGTTTTTTCCCTGCTGTATCCTGTGGTGCCTAGTAGGACCCATACATAGTAGGCTTTTAATAAATGCTAATTGAATGAATGAATTTTGAACTCACTAGAGGAATTTCCTAGCTAAAGCAGAGGTTCCCCAAACTGTGCATGAGAATTGTTGGGAAGATTTAAAAAATATCCATATATCTGGCCTTGCCTTGAACCTGTCAGTCAGAATCTCTAGAGGAGGAGCCTAGGAATCTGTTTTCCTTATCAGCTTCCTCAGTTTCTTTTTCCTCTTTTTTTCTTAATTAAGATAAAATTCACATAACCTAAAATTCACTATTTTAGCCATTTTAAAGTGTACAATTCAGGGGTTTTTAGAATATTTACAATGTTTTTGCAGCTATCACCACTGTCTAATTCCAGAATATTTTCATCACATCGAAAAGAAACCCCATACCCATTAAGCAGTCACTCCCCCTCTCTGCCGCCCTCCTTCCCCTGGCAGCCACGAATCTAGTGTCTGTCTGTATAGATTTGCCTGTTCTGGATATTTCATATAAATGGAAACATACAATATCTGGCCTTTTATGTCTGGCTTCTTCACTTAGTGTAATATTTTCAGGGTTCATTCATGTTGTAGCAAGTGTCATTACTTCATTCCTTTTAATGGCTGAATAATATTCCAGCAGATGGATGTACTGCATGTCATTTATCCCTTCATCAGTTAATGGACAATTGGGTTGTTTTCATCCTTTGGCTATTATGAATAGATGCTCCTATTATTATTCCTGTACAAGTTTTTGTGTGGATATATATTTTCATTTCTCTTGAGTATACTTAGGAGTAGAATTACTAACATGATAATTCTGTGTTTATCTTTTTGAGGAACTGCCAAACTGTTTTCTACATTGTAGAAAATCTTATATTCCCACCAGCAATGCATGAAGGTTCCAATTTCTTTACATCCTTGCCAACACTTGTTATTTTGCCTTTCTTTTTTTTATTGCACACATCCTAGTGTGAAGTAGTACCTCATTGTGGTTTTGACTGGCATTTCTCTAGTGACTAATGATATTGAGAATCTTTTCATGTATTTATTGGCCATTGGTGTAGTTAGAGAAATGTCTATTTAAGTCCTTTGCCCGTTTTTCAGTTGAGTCATTTGTCTTTTTGATGTTCACTTGTAAGAATTCTTTATATATTCTGGATACTAGACCCTTATCAGATGATTTGCAGTATTTTCTCCCATTCTGTGGGTTGTCTTTTCACTTTCTGTTTCTTTTTTCTTTTTTTTTAAAGATTGGCACCTGAGCTAACAGCTATTGCCAACTGTTGCCAATCTTTTTTTTTTTCCTTCTTCTTCTTCCCAAAGCCTCCCATACAACAGAAAATAGTTTTATATTCTAGTTTCAGGTCCCTCTAGTTGTGGCGTGTGGGACGCTGCCTCAGCATGGCTTGATGAGCTGTGCTTGGTCCACGCCCAGGATCCGAACTGGCGAAACCCTGGGCTGCCAAAGCAGAGCGTGTGAACTTAACCACTCGGTCACAGGGCCAGCCCCTTCACTTTCTTGATAGTGTTCTTTGATGCACAAAAGTTTTTAATTTTGATGAAGTCCAATTTATCCATTATTTTTGTTGCTTGTACATTTGGTAGCCTATTTAAGAAACTGTTGCCTAATCCAAGGTCATGAAGATTTACGCCCATGTTTCCTTCTAAGGATTTTATAGTTTTAGCTCTTACATTTAGGTCTTTGACCCATTTTGAGTTGTTTTGAATATGGTGTGAGGTAGGAGTTCAACTTCGTTTTTTCACATATGGATATCCAATTGTCCTAGTGCCATTTGTTGAAAAGACTATTCTCATTGAAGGGTCTTGGCACCCTTGTCGAAAACCAGTTGATCATAGATGTACAGGTTTATTTCTGGACTGAGTTCCATTGATCTATGTATCTGTCCTTATGCCAGTACCACACTGTTTTGATTACTGTTGCTTTGTATTCAGTTTTGAAATCATGAAGTAAGAGTCCTCCAACTTTGTTCTTCTTTTTCAAGATCGTTTTGGGTATGAGTGTTCTCTTGCAATTCCATATGAATTTTAGAATCAGCTTGCCCATTTCTGCAAAAATGGTAGTTGAATTTTGATAGGGATTGCTTAATCTGTAGATCAGTTTGGAGTATTGCCATCTTAACAATATTATAGTCTTCCAACCCAGTAACACAGGATGTCTTTTATTTAGGTCTTCTTTAATTTCTTTCATCAGTGTTTTATAGTTTTCAGTGTACAATTCTTGCAGTTTCTTAAACTTATTCCTAAGTATTTTATTCTTCTTGATCTATTGTAAATGGAATTTTGAAAATTAGTTTCATTTTTGGATTGTGCATTAGTAGTGTATGCTGATCTTATATCCTGCAACTTTGCTGAACTTGTTTATTACCTTTTACAGTTTTTTGGGAATTCTTTAGAGTTTTCTGTATATAAGATCATGGCATCTGCAAATAGAGGTAGTTTTATTTCTTCCATTTCAATTTGAATGCCTTTTACCTCTTTTTCTTGCCTAATTGCCCTGGGTAGAACTTCCAGTCCAGTGTTGAATAGAAGTGGCAAAAGTGTACATCCTTGTTTTGCTCTTGATCTTAGGGGGAAAGATTTCAGTCTTTCATCATTAAATATGGTGTTAGGGCCAGCCCCGGTGGCCTAGTGGTTAAGTTCAACGTGTTCCGCCTTGGTGGCCCGGGTTCAGTTCCTGGGTGCAGACCTACACCACTCGTCTCTCAGTGGCCATGCTGTGGCAGCGGCTCACATACAGAAAAAAGAGGAAGTTTGCCAGCAGACGTTAGCTCAGGGCAAATCTTCCTCAGCAAAAAAAAAAGAAATATGATCTTAGTTGTGAGTTTTTCATAGATGCCTCATTATTAGTTCAAGGACATTCCCCTCAATTCCTAGTTCATTAAGTGTTTTTATCATGAAAGATGTTGGATTTTTGTCAAACGCTTTTTCTGTATTAATTGAGATGATCATGTTGGGTTTTTCCTTCATTTTATTAGTATAGTGTATTATGTTGATTGATTTTTGTATATTGAACTACTGTTGCATTCCTGGGATAAATCCCACTTGGTTGTGGTATATGATCCTTTTAATGTGCTGCTGGATTTGGTTTCTAGTGTTTGTTGAAGATTTTTGCTTCTGTATTCATAAGGGATAGTGGTCTGTAGTTTTCTTGTGATAGCTTATTTTGCTTTGGTGTTAGGGTAATAGTAGCCTCAAAAATAGTGGCCTCTTGTATTTTTTGTAAGAATATGAGAAGGATTGATGCTAATTCTTTAAATGTTTAGTAGAATTCACCTGTGAAGCCATCTGGTCCTGGGCTTTTCGTTGTTGGAAGTTTTTTGGTTCCTGATTCAGCCTCTTTACTTGTTACAGGTCTATTCAGATTTTCTCTTTCTTCTTGAGTCAGTTTTGGTAGTTTGTGTCTTTCTAGAAATTGTTCATTTCATCTAAGGTGTTGGCATACGATTGTTCATCGTGTTCTCATTAATCCTCTTCGTTTCTGTCAGGTTAGTTAAGTACCCACTTTCATTCCAGATTTTAGTCATTTGTGTCCTCTCTCTTTTTTTTTCTTGGTCAGTGTAGCTAACAGTTTGTTAATTTTCTTGGTCTTTTCAAAGAACCAACTTTTAGTTTCATTGATTCTCTCTGTCATTTTTCTGTTCTCTATTTTGTTTATCTTCATTCTAATCTTTATTATTTCTTTGCCTCTGTTAGCTTTGGGTTTATCTTCTAGTTTCTTAAGGTGGAAGTTTGGCTTATTGATTTGAGATCTTCTTTCTTTTATAATATATGTCTTTACAGCTATAAATTTGCTTCACTGCATCCCATAGGTTTTCACTGAATCTCATTGGTTTTGGCATGTTGTAGTTTTGTTCATCTCAAAGTATTTTCTAACTTCCCTTGTGATTTCTTCTTTGACCCATTGGTTATTTAAGGGTTTGTTGTTTAATTTTCCTCTGTTTCTGAATTTTCCGGGTTCCTTTCTGTTATTGATTTCTAATTTCATTCCATGTGGCCAGAGAAGACACTTTGTATGATTTCACTCTTTTTAAGTTTATTGAGTATTATTTTGTGGCCTAACATATGGTCTATCCTGGAAAATGTTCCACGTGCACTTGAGAAGAATGTGTATTCTGCTGCTGTTGGGCGGAGTGTGCTATAGATGACTATTAGGGCTGGTTGGTTTATGATGTTGTTGAAGTCTACTATTTCCTTGCTCATCTTCTGTCTGGTTGTTCTATCCTTGATTGAAAGGAGAGTATTGAACTCTCAAACTTTTATTGTTGAACCGTCTATTTTTCCTTCAATTCTGTCAGTTTTTGCTTCATATATTTTGGGGTTCTGTTTTTTGGTGTATATATATTTATAATTATATCTTCTTGATGACTTGACCCTTTTATTGGTATATAATGTCCTTTGTCTCTTGTGACAGTTTTCAACTTAAAGTCTATTTTGTCTGATACTAGTATAGTTACTCCAGTTCTCTTTTGATGACTGTTTGCATGGAATATCTTTTTCTGTCCTTTTGCTTTCAGCCTATTTGTGTCGTTTAATCTAAAGTGAGCCTCTTGTAGACAGCATATAGTTGGATCATGGTTTTTTTTTAAAATTTTTTTCATCTATTCTGCCAATCTCTGCCTTTATTGAAGTTTAATCCATTTACATTTAATGTAATTATGGATAAGAAAAGACTTTTTCTACTTTGCTATTTTTTCCATGTCTTACTTTTTTTTTGTTCCTCCATTACTACTTTCTTTTGTGTTAAACAGATGTTTTCTAGTGTACCATTTTAATTCCCTTGTTGTTTCTTTTACTATATACTTTTGAGTTATTTTCTTAGTGGTTCCCCTTCCCACAATGATTCTTACATGGCTAATTCAATTCTTGAGAATCACCAATTGAAAGAATTTTGATGCTGAATCTTTTGGTAAAGATAAAAATCTTGGGGCCGGCTCTGTGGCCGAGTGGTTAAGTTCGTACTCCGCTGTGGTGGCCCAGGGTTCGGATCCTGGGTGCGGACATGGCACCGCTCGTCAGGCCACGTTGAGGTGGCGTCCCACATCCCACAACTAGAATGACCCGCAACTAAGATATACAACTATGTACAGGGGGGGTTTGGGGAGATAAAGCAGGGAAAAAAAAAAGAGAGAGAGAGAGGGATTGGCAACTGTTGTTAGCCCAGGTGCCAATCTTTAAAAAAAAAAAAAAAGATAAAAATCTTTCCATAGTGTGAATAACTACTCCCTACTGTATCTATCATAGTCTGAAATCAGATTGTCACACATTCTATTTTCTAGGAGTGTGGTGCATATTATTATGTAGTACATGTCGGGGACAAGGCAAGCCAGACATGCCGTTCAGCAGAGAAGAGCCAGAATGAAGGCCTTCCTTTGTGGGCAGCGGGTGTGGGTGTGTGCAGTGCCACGATGTTTCTTTTTCAGCTCATCCTTGGAATCCCAGAACAGGCCTTAAGTCTTCTCCACATGGCCATTGAGCCCATCTTGGCTGATGGGGCTGTCCTGGACAAAGGCCGGGCCATGTTCTTGGTGGCCAAGTGCCAAGTGGCTTCAGCAGCTTCCTATGATCCACTGAAGAAAGCAGAAGGTAGGAATCAATAGAAAGATTGTTACTGTTACAGAAAACTTCTAAAACTTCGGACCCAGAAGATTTAGAAAAGACTTTAAATTGGGGACAGTATTTAAGTTCTTAGTGTTCACAGATATATGTTAAAATTTCATGCAGCATTTAAAGTGCTTTCACATGCATGCTTGGCATGAAGGTTGAGGACAAATGATGGCTATTTTAACTCTGTAGAATCAGGTTCCAGGCTAGAAATCAGGACTAAAGACCTTTTAAAAACCTCACCCTAGTATATATATGTTTTTCCTCTCAAAGAGTAGAATATAAACGTATCTGGTTCATGTCAAATTAATAAAAGTAGATATTAAGTTTTGAAAACTGTATGTGAAGTGTTCAGTTAAAAATGTGTGGTATTTTCCCCACTTTCCATCAGCTCTGGAGGCCGCCATTGAGAACCTCAATGAAGCCAAGAACTATTTTGCAAAGGTTGACTGCAAAGAGCAAATCAGAGATGTCGTTTACTTCCAGGCCAGACTCTACCATACCCTGGGGAGGACCCAAGAGAGGAATCGGTGTGCAATGCTCTTCCGGCAGCTACACCAGGAACTGCCCTCCCATGGGGTGCCCTTGATAAATCACCTCTAGTGACAACAGCCCTGCTGGGCTGCTGTGCAGAGTATAAGACTTTGGACTTGTTCACACCCCCTCCCTCCACATAAACGATGGACTTGATGTCTGTCCTGTCAATAAAATTGCATTCTGATTAGTTTGTCGTATTTCGTTGCTAGAATATACATATTTGTTTTGTTCTCCCTTTTTTTTTTCTTTTGATAGCAAAAGACATTAACTTTTTGTTAATAAACAGTTTATAAATAAGTTAGTGCAAGTGTTAAAGATTATTTTTTCTCTGGACAAAATTGCCAGTATCTTTTTAGAAATTATGCACACTCTCTATCATTATGTGAATTCGTTTAACACCTATGCTCAGACAAGAGCTATTTAGGGTGTTGGTAGGTCTCTCTGGGAGGTCAGCACCGGTTTTTCTGAGGCTTGGATTTTCCTTCTGGAGCTCCCCTGCTTTGTTGGACTGAACTGGTGTTTGTGGTGGGGCTGTGCGTGCTTGCAAGTACATGTTGGTTCCTGACTGGAGATTAAGAAGGAAAAGATCTTTTTATCGTTTTTGGACCAATGACAAGAAGCATATTTCAATCACTTTCTGGATGTTGGCTTTCTTATATCTCTTGCGTGGGTGTATATTTTCTATATTTAACTATATAAATGAGGGATGATGATAACTTAAGTCTAAGGATTCATCATGAATAAGGTGATTATAAATTAAGAAAGAGTCCGGAGCTCAAGGGTATGGATGCCGTCACTCAAGTAGACAGTGTATGTTTAATGACATCTCACCCCTGCAGTCAAACAGAAGCCAGTTATTGCTTTGTCTTCATGAATTTATCTTACCCTTGAGTATTCACAGAAAAATCCCTATGTTTCGAGTCTAAAAGAGCAACAAGGAACCAACCAAATTTTGCAGCTTCTATCATTGGCTCTTTTTCCGTTAAATTTAAACCCTCTGATGGGAAATAATTTATCTCCAGAGCTCTTTGAAACAGTGTAAAACAACTCCCACTCATTAGGATGGGTTTGCTGGCCAAAGACAGCTGCTCTGGAAACAAGAGACTCAGTGTAGAGATAGAGATGCTAATTGGTATGTTGATATTTAAAAATCTTTCCTTAAATTTATTTGAAAGGTTATATAAGTAGAGGGTAAAAATTAAATATTCTTTTTTTTTCTTTTGAGGAAGATTAGCCCTGAACTAACATCTGCCGCCAATCCACCTCTTTTTGCTGAGGAAGACTCGCCCTGAGCTAACATCCATGCCCAGCTTCCTCCACTTTATATGTGGGACACCTGCCACAACATGGCTTGACAAGCAGTACATAGGTCCACACCCGTGATCTGAACCAGTGAACGCTGGGCCGCTGAAGTGGAATGTACGAACTTAACCACTGCACCGGGCCAGCCCCCAAATTAAATATTCTTAAAGGCTGTATAGTAAAAAGTAATTCCTCCTCCCAGAAAGTAACCACTATTATCAGTTTCTTTTTATTCTTCCAAATATATTCTTTCATCTGATGTCAGTTTTGATCAATGTGTTTAAACTAAGATCCTTCCAATCGAAGAAGTGATCTTAATCATTCTGCCTTATTAAGGTCCAAGAGATGGGGCAAGCTTGCGCAGCTGATCCCACAGGTATCAACATAAAAACCAGACATTAAACCTGACCAGGACTGGCTACATAAATTGTGGGGCCCAGTACAAATTAAAACCATGAGGCCTATGTTAAGCAGAGCATTAGACCAGGTACGAGGCCCTTATGAGCATACAGCTCTGTGCGACTGCAGTTTGCATGCCTGTGGAGCCAGCCTGCCTGACCCTGCTCTCAGCCTGCACATTCACCTTGGGAGGACTGAATCCCAAGCTAATATAGTCTGTGGCCCCCCTGCCATCTGTGACTTAGATTTGTTGGCTGGGGCCCATCTCCTCCAGGAAGGAATAGTGGGTCAAATGGAAAGTTGGAAACATCAGAGTGACCCCAAAACTCAGAAATGTCTGGGTCACAGCTAATTGGGTTTTTTCCTGGTGGAGCATTTGGTGGGGGGAGGAAGAGTCAGGCTGGTGTAGTTACGGGTGGTTTAATTCAGGGGTGTAAGTATTCATGAATGGTTAAATGGAGAAAGGGTTTGGTGAGGAAGGAATTGAAGCGAAATAGCCAGTGCGCATTCAGGCCTATCCCAGAGACCTTAGGATCTATCCTCAAAGGGGAAGAGAAAAACAGTGTAGTGACCTGAGCCAGTGGCTTGGCGTGGTGGGAACTCTGTACCTAGTGGATTTGGTGTGGGTGTTTCCAACTGTGGGGCAAGGGGACAAACAGCTAACACAGAGTGCCCTGTGGTAAGTTATTTATGTATATTAACACATTTAAGCTTCATAACAATTCTAAGAGTTAGGCAATAGCATTAATCCCATTTAACAGAAGAGAAACTGAGGCATAAGGAGGTTAAGCCATTCACCCAAGGTCACACAGCTAGTAGGTTGCAGAGCTGGGAATCCAGCCTAGTTGGTGCATTACCCTAAAGCAGCCTGTTCTCAGTTTTGAAAAGTACTGTACTGTCGTTGTGAATATTCTTCTTCAGTTTGTTGAATGCATAATTGATAATATGAGTCGTCATTTATCTAGTGCCCAATATAGGCCAGCCACTGTGCTAGGTCCTTTCACACATACCATCTCTAATGCCTGGAAGCCAAATACCATTTTATAGGTGAGGAAACAAAGCCCCAGAGATCCAGCCTGATGGAGCCCCCTCACTAGTAAGGACCAACGTCAGGGTTCAGTTCTGGGTGTGACCGGCTCCTCACCTACAGGCTCTCGCATCACCAGACCACGTTGTGTTCCTCTGTTACCCCGAATCTTTCTACTGGTTCAGAGCGTATGAATTTTGTCCTGACGCGTTTTGGTGGTTACACTGACTTTTTTCTTTCTTGTAGTACATCTAAGACAAATGAAGAACTTTATCTACACCCCAGCTGCCTTCTTTTATGTTGTTAGTTATTTTGGGGACTCACAAACATATTAATCTCGTTGGTTGAAGGGAAACTTCTCAGGGTCTTTTTTTTTTTTTGGCCAGCATTTTTCTACTGTTTTGTTGAATGGGAAAGAATTCAACAAATAAAATAATCAGTGTGATCAATCCTGCTGTCTCTATCCGGATGCTCAAGTTTTGGGAGGTGGAACATTCCAGTGAACAACATGAGTAGAACACAGAACAGTTCAAAGACGAAGCGCTGGCAGGAGCTTGTGGCGCCATCCTAGTGGGCGGGATAATTTCAAAGTCTTACCTTTCAGCCCTTCCCTTGTACTGTTCAAGTTTCCTTTAAAAATAAGATTCAGATGCTTTGTTTACTTATTTTCTTGGCAATCTGTGTTGTCAAGACAACAAGATCTGTTTGCCTAGAATAGGGTTTTCTGGTGTTCTTGGAGGAGAAAACTCAAAAAACAAAGCCAATTCTTAGTTTCCTATCTCTAAGACGAAAATGGTTTCCTAAAGTGGGATAATTCCTATCATAAGAGGGGCTGAATGACAAGGAAAGACAATTGTGATGTTCTCTGCTTTGTTCTAATTCCCCTTAATAAGACAAGCACATAATTGATGGGGTTTTTAGCTCTGTGCTAAGTATATTCATAGTTAGCTCCATTGAACGTTTATGTGCCAGGTACCAAGCCATTATCTTTATACACATTATTGTATTTAAACCTCAAGCGCAGCCTGTGAGCTCGAGTGCCATTACTGACGACATTTGACAGCTGATGAAACCAAACCAGGAGAGATCAAGTCACTTGTCCAAAGCCACAGGGCTGGTAACAAGCAAAGGTGGGATTTGAACTAGGTCTCCCTGACTCCAGAGTCACTGCTTTCAGCCCCAATGCTGACAGTATACAAATGTTTCAGATGTGGTACCTACCTATACTCCAGGAATTTACAGCTCTATTGGCAAATCAAAGCACATGAGTGAAAAAAGTAAAGATTAGGAAGACATGGTGGCTGAGCATCAAATAAGCTGCAGTCTTTGCTATAAGAGATCAGAGAGGAGAGACGTCAAGGAGGGTCTGGGTCATAGCATTTCAGGAAATTCTTCCAGAAAGAAGAGAATCTCAGGCTAGGGTTTCAATGGGCTCCTTCTAACCTTTCTTACACAATTGGTTTCTAACTTTACACAGCCATCTGTATATCTAAGTTTCTGCCTGTGTTAGCTACAGCGTTCTAATAAAACAGGCAATTTAGTAACATGATGTAAACATATAGAATTGTATATTTTAACAAGTAACAGGAAAAGACATCAACTAATATCTGTTTTGGTTTCCTTAGTAAAGCAGGGGTTGCCAAACTATTGCCCCATGGGCCAAATCTGGCATGCCACCTGTTTTTATATGGCCTGCCAGCTAAGAATCAGTTATTCATTTTTAAATGGTTGAAGACAAATCAAAATTCCTATTTTGTAGCATGTGAAAGTTACATGAAATTCAACTTTCAGCATCTGTAAATAAAGTTTTATTGGAACACAGCTATGTCCATTCATTTACTTTGGTCTATGCTGCTAGAACGGCAGAGTTGAGTGGTTGCAACATACACGGTACGGCCTGCAAAGCCTAAAATATTTACTATCTGGCCCTTTACAGAAAAAGTTTGCTGACCCCTATCCTAGAGTCATAAATGTCCAAAATGCTCCCCATCAGCCCCACTATGTATTTTTGGGGAGAAAATAGAAAAATACAGAACTACGCATCCACCATTCAGAATTGACTGTTAACATTTCGCCATTTGCTTCAAATCCATTTATAAGTAAAAGGCATAAAACTTGACAACATTGCTTATGCTCCTCCCTCTCTGTTCTCTGTCCCTACTTCCTTTTTTGGGACAGACTGTCATGAATTTAATTTGCACCCTTCCCCTTTGACTTTTAAAACACATATGTAAACACGTGTCCGTGAACAATATAGACTGTGTGGGATTTAAAAACAGTACACACAAGTTGTGCATCATATTGTCTTCCGCAACTTACTCTTCAGCATTTCCTTTTTGGGAATCTCTTCATGTCTGTACACACAGATCTAACGTATTCCTTTGAACTGTTGCATGGTATTCCACCAAACGACACATCTCATTTATCCATTCCTCTAATGAACATTTAGGACGCTCGTTCCCAGGTCCTTGCTGTTACCAACAAATGCGTGCATGTTGAACAACATCAGAGAGGCGAGGAGAGCTGTGAACCTTTCATTAATATGGCCCTTGACTCTCTCAACTCTTGATTCCCTTTTGGCTGCTTGGCAAGGTCGGCGAGACATCTCCTGGATGACTTTCGGTTCAGGACTGGGTTTCGAGACCACCCAAGGACCGCGTCCGGCAGCCCTTGAGGTCTTCTCCCCCGCCCCCTCCCTCGCAGTGCTCTTGCCCAGTTGGGAGACTAAACACACACTTAAGGCTCCAGCAAAGCAGGGCGCCAAAAGGAGTAGAATGTTCGGGAAGAATATGATGTTATCTCACAAAAAGCATGTAAGCAGTCTTCGGGAAAAGCCAGAACTTCACTGGGATTCGTGTAGTTTGGTATATCCTGGTGGAGTCGGGGTGGGAGAGGAACACCGGCCCCCAGCCTTTAGGGCGGGCCCCGAGCAATGGTCACTGGGGAGGGGTGTGCGGAAGGGGTTTCTCCAAACCGGTGGTGACCCGAAATCCAGGTCACGTCCACCGCCGGGCAGGGGTTGCAGCCCCAGGGCGGGAGTCGGGGAGCGGGGCGGGATCCCGGTGTCCCGCAGGCTTGGGGAACTTTCAGCCGCCGCCCTGCAGTCCCCGCCTTTGGCTAAAACAAAGCGAGCGCTGCCGGCGCGTCCGGCCGGCCCGAGGGCGCCGCGGCCGCCGCGCAACGAACGGGCCAGGTGCGCGTCGCGGCGCCAGCGAAGTTGCAGCGCGGCCTCCGGGGCTCGTGCGCCCGGCAGGCCCCCCTCCCCGCGGGTCGGCCACCTCCTGGCCCCCCCGCGCCGGGCCGCACTTCCCCTCCCCGCCGCCTCGCCCCCCCTCCCCGCCCTCCCCTGCCTCCGCCCCCCGTTACTTTCGTCTCCGGCGGCTCCCCTCCCCTCGCTCCCGGCGCGCGCCCGAGCCGGCGGGGACGCGCCCGGGGTTCCAGCGGCCGCGGCCAATCCCCGCGCAGCCCGCGGCGGCGGCGCGCCCGAGCCGGGCCCGGCGGCTCCTCCCGCCCCGCCCGCCGCGCCCGCCGGGGCCGCGGAGAGAGCGCGCCGCCGCCGAGCCGGGCCGAGCCGAGCCGGGGGCGCCGAGCGCGGGACGCGGCGGCGGCGCGGAGCCCAGGTGAGCGGCGGGAGCCGGGCGGCGGGCGGGGACTGCAGCCTCCGCAGCTCCCGGCGGCCTCGCGCTCTCGGGCGGGGACCCCTGCCGGGATGCAGACAAAGCCCCGAGGCCGGCTCCGGGCTCCCCCACCCCGGGGACCCCACGTGCGCCGCCAGCACGCCCCGCCACGTGGGGAGACGCGGCCCCCCGGCGCCCCTTCCCCGCGTGCTCGGGCCTGGGGGTGGCCTTCTTGGCTGGGCCGCGCCCGGCCCGGGGTGGCAGGGGCGGTCCCGGAGTTTGGAACCGTTGTCGCCGGGGGCGGGGGCAGTGAAGGATGTTGGAGGCGGCCTAGGCCCACCCCCACGTTTGACAGGTGGGGAAACTGGAGCGCGCAGGGGTGAGGGCCACGGGACTTTGAGCTGTCCACCCCCGCACCCCGCCTGTCTTGGGGGCTAACCCAGGCCCTATGGGTTGGACACCAGGCGGCAGGACCCCAGAACAGCAGTTGTGGGGCGGGGGGACTTTGCCCCCGCCCCGCTTCTGGCAGCCGGAACCTCACGGGCTTGGTCCTTTTGACCTAAATTCACCTCGGGGCCGCAGCACGCTGTGAACGCAGCGGTGCCTTCCCTGGCACCCTGCGCCTGACTCTTGGGGACGCGGGGTGCTGGGCCCAGCCCCGCTCTGCATGCCTGGGGTTCCACTCGCTCCAGCCTCGAGCTTTTCCTGGCTTCCCCCACCCCCTGCACTGCCCAGTTTGGGAAGCCGGGTGTTTTCACAGCTCTGCCAGCCGCCCTGCTGCTCTCACTTGGCGCTGAAGAGGTTGCACCTCCGCCCCTCCTGTCTCCCCCAGAAGGTGGGGGCAGACGGAGGGTGCTGGGGGCGGGGATCTTAGTGCCGGTCAGCAGGAGAGGGGCGCGCTGGCTTCGGGGTGGGACATGCAGTGTCCACCTCCTGAGAGGCAACTTTTACCTTCCTCGGTCTGGAAGTGCCCACAATCCTAGAGATAGAAACTTCTTGCGCCCTAGAGCTGCGCTGTCATTCACCACTCCCCCGCCCCTGGCCCTGCCCCCAGGGGAGAGAGAAGAGGATGGATCTAGGTCCCCATAGGCTCCCTTGCTCCTGGGGGGAGGCAGGGGCAGCAGCAGGGGGACGGCTTTGGGGGAGTTAGACCCCTTCTCCCAAGCCACCCCACAAAAATGTGCAGTTTGAGAGTAAACAGTGTGCATGCTATGCAAATACAGCTTCCTAGTGAGTCTGGAACCCCCTTCCATATTGCTGCTCATACCCCTTCCTGTAGAGAAGCAGCCATTCACAGCGAGAACGCGCAAGATATTTTTGTAGTAAGAAGTGACAGCCATCATTCGATGAGCCGTAACTTGGATAATAATGCTGATAATGTTAATAACTCATATTTGTTGAGTTCTTGCTGTGTGCCAGATACTGTGCTATGTGTTGCATGCGTTATCTCATTTAGTGCCTACCAAAATCCTATGAGGCAGATTTTTGTCCCTATTGTAGAGATGAGGAGATTGAGGCTTGAAACAATCCTGCAGTGTTGCTAGGAATTAGCCCCATTTTATAAAAGGGCTCAGAGAGGTTAAGTAACTTGCCAGGGTCACTCAGCCGACCCAGGCATGTCAGGCTCTAGAACCTTTGCGCTTTACCACCTGTTTTAGAGTAGGGGCCCTTGCAGGCTGCCCTCAGCTTCTTGAGGGGCCCAGATTTGTTTACTAGAGTAGCCTATGAAGACACAGATCTCCGCAGGCATCGTGGTGATGCTGATCAGCTTGGGCTTATCTTTCCTCCCAGGTTGTTAGGAGGCTGGTAGCCAAATGTATTCACTCATCACTATGCAGTGGCCCTCATCAGGGGCTGTCTCGCCTTCCTGGTGAGCATTTGGAAAAGTCTGGAGGCAACTTTTGGTTGTCACAATGATGCTGAGCACCCCTGGCTTTTGGTGGGCAGGAGCCAGGATGCCAAATATCCTGCAAGCAGGCCAGATCCTCAAGCAGACATCCACAGTAGGCATGAAGAATTGCCCTGTCCTAAATGCCAGGAGTGCCTCTGCTGAGAAATACCAGGAGGGATGAGTGCTGTGGGATGAAGGAGGCAGAGGTCAGTGGGGGTTCTGGAGAAGTCCCTTCTGGGTGGTATGAATCCAGGAGGCTCCCTGAAGGAGGTGTCATTTGTGCTGAGCCTTGAAGGATGGGCTAAAACGTGGAGATTGGATGGGAGTAGGAGGAAGGGAGATAGGACGGGATGACCTGGCAGAGGGAACTTTCTGCAGGAACCCAGAGTTCCCTCCTTGAGAACCTCAGTCTGGATCCAAGATGAGCTGGTGGGTGGGGGGCACCTCCCTCCGGAGGAAGGGGTGGGCTGCGTGGGACAGGCACTTTGGCTCAGATTTTAACATGGACCACAGCGTCGCCCTTACCTCTCCATGAACCCGTTTGATGTAAGGGCTCAGAGAGGCTAAGTAACTGTTCGGCGTCACCTGTGACCTTCTCCCCAGTGTTCCTTCTTCTGGTGGCTGCGGGAAGCACATGGTTCCCATTTCTTTTCCTGATCCTGGAGATTTGGGGCAAATGCTATTTCAGATTTTCCTTTGGGTCAGAGGGCCTTCATTGCTATTTTCTCCAGATGCTTTGCTTTTCCAGTGGCTCCTCCTCTTTGGACCGGGTTGAAGAACCCGGATGTGGGGTGCGGGGTGGCCTGGCTCGGTGGTGCCGCAGCTGCTGTCACCCAGCTTCTGTGCCTTCTTTCCTCGAAGTTGAGGCATCTGCGCTTCCCTTTTGGAATGGACTTTTCTTCTTTCAGGCTGTGCTTGTTACCTTACTGACCTGCTAATAATATGTGACCTGTTGTGTCTGGCTTCTTTCATTGAGCCTGATATGTTCAGGGTTCGTCAGAGTTGTAGAATGTATCAGCGCTTCCTTTCTGTGGCTGAATAGTATTCCCTTGTGTGGATACACCATGTTTTGTTTATCCATTCATCCGTTGATGGACATTTGGGTTGTTTCCTTCATAAGGGCTTCTTAAGGCCAGTGTGTCCATTCCTCTGCCTTGGCAGCCCCCAATTAATAACCCTCTGGGCATAAGACATTATTTGTCACTCTGTTTGCAGAGAGGGTGATGGAAGGATGGTTCTGTGAAATCAACTGGGGACCAGCTTCCCGGAGCAAGGTTTTCAGGACTCCCTTAATTTCACCGCCACCTGCCCCTCCACAAGAACCCTAGCTCCCTTTCTAAGCCCACTGCCTCCCGGGTCGAGTCACAGGTATCATGTGTGATTTTCAGAGACAGTCTGGATTTCATTCAGTTCCATTCTTTTCAGTGATGACGATTTGTTAAATGTAGGTCCCCGTGTGATTTTATTTTACGTATTTTGTGAGACTTTTTCCAGGTAAGTAAATCCACAAAGTAGAGAGAGCCTCACCAGACAGATGGTGCCCTAACTCCGTGCCTGGGCGTGGAGTCAGCTCCGTCTCTCCCGATAGCTTTGCCAGAAATGCCCACATGGACCGGACATGGAGCAGCGGGAAAATGGAGCCAGGAGGGGGACCCAGAAACGACCAGACCCTCAGCCCCTTCTGATTGACCAGGGGATGGTGGAGCTCAGAGAGGAAGGGAAAACGTGGTCTTTTCAGAGCGTTGACTAGGAGGTGAGCTGTGTGCTGGGCACCGTCATACAGAAGACGGACCTTGGGGACCACCCGCTAGGTGAGCTGAGGTGGCTCCATTTTACAGAAGGGAAAACCGGCGCTCAGGTCCCCTGGGGTCCTGACATACCTTCGGGTCCTGCACCCTGTGTTTCCCTTGGCCTCCTTATGCTGGCCGGGAAGCCCATTTTCTCATGCGGTAGAACCCACGTTCTCCAGGATGTTGTGGCGCAGAAATAATTTCCAAATGGTTTTGCTCTCTGAAAAATAAGATTTTGAATGATTCTTTTTTCTTTCTTCTCTGATTGGATCGCTTCCTCAAGAAAACCAAGAAACAGAGCCTATCGAAAAGGAGGTGGGTGCCCCTTGACCTCGTAGGGAAGCCCTCTGGCCCTGGCCTTCCCCGGCGGGGGATGTCACTGACCAAAATGGGGACGGGATTATTTTAGCCGCCAGTGTTTTCCGTTTCAGTCATGTTTGTAGTGTTGCCACCAAATTTTTTTCTCCAATTATGAAACATTTTAAGCATAGAGAAAAGCCAAAGTTCTGTTTTGTTTTATGTTGTTTGACTGGCTGGTTTTTTTGGAAGGCTGGAAGGAGGCCCAGGAGGTGACGGAAACAGGGCAGAGCAGGGCGCTGCGTTGTACTTAGCGATGGCCCTGGAACCGTCATGATCTTTCACTGAACCCATACTTCTCGGGGGGGCTGGTGACAAGCCCTGCCCTGGGAACTGAGGAACGCTGGGACTTGATCCCTGTCCCCAAGAAGCTCCCAGCAAGTGGTTTGTGAACTGTCGGGGTGCGCTTTGGAAGAGGTAAACAATTCTAGCCATTTTTTCCTTTTGAAAAGGAGAGAAAGAAAACTGGAAGTGTCTGTGTTGCGCCCCCACCCCCATCCCATCCTGAAAGCTGCTGAGCAACTATTTTTGTGTTGTCTCTTTTTATCCTGTTGCCTTCTGTAAATAGTTGAGAGATGGCAGTTGCAGAGATAAAAATGCTAATTCTAACCTGGCGAGGAGAGACGATGGTCCCCCAAGAAAATGCCCCTCTCCCCAGGCCAAAGTCTTGCCCCGCTGCCCACATGGCTTGGGCATGAGACAGGAAGTGAGTGAGTGGGGAAGAGGACTTGTGGGTGGTGCCCAAGAGAAGCCTCTGCTGGAGAAGTTTAAATGGGGAACCAGTGGTTGGGGTAGGGGCAGGGTGTGGAGGAAAGGACGCCTCCCTTATGGGTCTTTTTAGGTTTTTATTCGGATTTTGCCTTCAAGGCCTCTGGGGCAAAGAGATTTTATTTAGATTCATTTCAACGGTTCTCTCGCCCTCTGGGTCCAGGAGTGGGGCACAGGGTTGGACCCGCAGAGCCGGCTCCCAGCCCCTCCTTGCCCCTGGCTGGGGGTGCTTTGTGCTGGAGGCTGGGGAGGGAGGGAGCGAGAGTTAGCATCTCCTCCAAGTGGCAGGGAAGAAGGAGGGAGAAGGGCTGTGGGTGGGCAAGGCCCGGATGCCTGTGGAGGCCGAGCCAGCCCCCTCTATCTCTGACGTGCCAAGCTGCAGAATGTCGAAGTCAAAGTCTTTTTCTTTTCATTATAAATTGAAAATTCCAGTTGTTTCTCTACCTCTTCCTTCGGTTCAGTGAAAGACTGGGGGGGGGATTCAGTGGGAGAAGAGGAAGGAAGCAAGATGGTTCCGACCTCCCTTTTCTAGATAACCCCCCACACCCACACCCACACCTTCACACTTCCTTGCTCTTCAAGTCAGGGCCACCAGTGCACACCTGGCCTTTGATACCTGGCTGCTCTCTCTGCCATCCTTCACTACTGACGGACTCGAGACCCTAAAGATGTGGAGTTTCTTGCTCCGTAAGCATCCAGGGCGGCAGGGGACACTATTGGGCTGCAGGGGTCAGGACGCCTGCTTCTCGCCCTGGCCTTGCCTCGAACTTGCTGGACTGCCTCCGAGAGGTCCTCTCACCTCCCTGGGTCCGAGCGACTCCCTCTGCAGCCCTGGTGCATGGCTTATGGAAGCCATGTGAGAGCATGCACGAGCTCTTACGACACAAGTGAGGCAGCGTGCAAAATTATATGCATGCTGTTTTTAATTTTATAAAAAGTGTTGCACGTGGACGGGGGTTAGAGAGGAAGATGAAAAGAGTTAAGTTAGTGTGGTCAGATTAGAGATGAAAAAATTTTGTTTTCATGGAAATTAAAGCCAGTCAAGGAGCATGAACTTGACAGGTGCTGAAGTGCTTTCTTGGCAACAGCTTCCATTTGGGGA
Organism: Equus caballus; assembly: GCF_041296265.1. Classification (NCBI taxonomy): domain Eukaryota; kingdom Metazoa; phylum Chordata; class Mammalia; order Perissodactyla; family Equidae; genus Equus; species Equus caballus. The sequence goes on along the minus strand of NC_091691.1, from coordinate 24,160,513 downwards.
GCACTCGCTGCGTGCAGGGGCCTGTGTGGTAGGCAGCATTGTTATCCCCAAGGTCACATGCTAAGGAGAAGGGGGGGTGCCCCTGATCACGTGTTCCACCTCTTTGGAGCCTGTGATTTCACACCTGTGCCCTCCCAAACTGTGTGATTGTGCACGAGTCCCTCGCACTCCCTGTGCCTCAGTTTCCTCACGGTGAAATAAGCGTGATGATGGTGCCTAACTCATAAGGTTATTAGGATGATAGAATGAGGCAATACACGCACAGTGCTTGGGATAGTGCCTGGCACTTGGTGAGCACTGAGGATGGCGAGCCGGCAGCCATTCCTGCGTCTGCGGCTACTCTGGCTGCTGCAACTATGAGGCAATCCTTGTGTCGAAAGTGCTGGTCAGTTTCTTCCCTTTACTCTGTCCTATTCCTCAGCCCTGCCCTTGCTTGATTTTTTTCTTTAAAAAAACAAAAGGACTTTGGAAGTTCTGGTCTCTGCCTGACTGTCAAGGTGAAGGCTGTGCAGGTTGCCAGAGGACTTGCAGCTGCCTAATAATTTTGCCTGGTTGGGAGCCTTACGGTGTAGAGAGCTTAGGGAAGAAGTTTTTCTGTTACTCAGCTCTGTGATTCTGTCAGTCAGGACCCTTGGGTGTAAGTGACAGAAAAGCAGTCGCAAACTAAGTTAAGCAAAAATGGGAATTTATTAGGTCATGTAGTTAAAAATTCCTGGGGTATGTGGGCTTCAGGCGTGGCTGCATCCAGGTACCCAAACAATGTCTCCAGCCTCAGTTCTTCTCCATCTGTTGTCTCTCTTCTCTCTCTCTGTCAACTTCATTTTAAGGCAGTATTCTCCCCAGCCCCTGGTAACTCTAGAAGTAGATACTCATTGCTGTGCATTTCACAGAAAGAGACATTCTTCTCAATACTTCCGCAAAATCCTAGAATAGGACTTGGTAGACTGACTTGGGTCACACATCTACTCTTGAATGAGTCAATTGACCAGAGCAATTGATGTCCAGTTGACCAGGCTTGATTCATATGGTAACCCCTGAAGCTGGTGGTGTGGACATCTCCGTGGAGTCACCTTTCGCACAGAAGGTTAGGTTCCCAGACATAAATTGGGCTGCTGTTCTCAAACTGAAGGAACATAGATTCTAGGTAAGCTAAAGAAAGCATCTGACCTTCTGAGCAGCCTTGGGAATAGTGAAATAAAGTGACCTCTATCCAATATTTATTGAGGGCCAGCAGTGTTCCAGAAAGTTCTAGGTCCTGGAGTTCAGCAGTAAACAAGAAAGGCAAAGGCATAGCTTTCACAAGTTTGGTCAAGTTGATATCACTGTGCCTGAATCCTCTGCATTTCTTTTCTGAGCACCATAAGGCACCGTGCCTTCACACTGTCCCCCTAACACAGGAAGATTAGCCCTGAGCTAACTACTGCCAATCCCCCTCTTTTTGCTGAGGAAGACTGGCCCTGAGCTAACATCCATGCCCATCTTCCTCTACTTTTTTTAATATGTGGGACGCCTACCACAACATGGCTTTTGCCAAGTGGTACCATGTCTGTACCTGGGATCCAAACCCCGGTGAACCCCAGGCCACCGAGAAGCAGAACATGTGAACTTAACTGCTGCGCCACCAGGCCGGCCCCGAGCCTTTGTTTCCATATTGGTGAAATAAAATGGTTGGAGCAGGTGACCACTGATGTGTGCCCTTTTTAGCACTAACATTTGATGAGTCTCAAAGGAGGGCCCGTAGGGGTATAGTAGGTCCTGGGATGTGGAAAAGGGAGGGCATGTAATGCCGCACTCAGCCTGCCCTTGGCATTGGGGAGGCAGTGGGGAATGGTGAGGACTGTGGCATGCTGGCGAGTGTATCTCATGTTCAGAGCTGCCCAAGTTGCTGCCAGGAGAGAACACAGGCCCAGTGCCATCAGAGTGTCCAGTTCTTCAAGACACTCTGGAAATTTTTATTTTTATCTGAAATCTCCCAGCTCTAAAATGTTGGCATGTCATTCAAATGGTTTTAAACACAATGTAGGCCAAGCAAAATACATCAGTGGCCGGATGTCACCCAAGAGTCACCATTTGCCACCTTTTTGCTTGAGGGCCTGTGATGGGGTGGGTCTGTGCACTCTAAAGGGAGAGCCTTTGTCTCTGAGGAGACAGTCAGTTTCAGTGACTCCAAACTGGTTCAAGGAGAGACAGTCCTAAGAGTTGATGTCACTCAATCTGATAAGACTGCTTGGCTGGGCCACGGCCCCGAGTCTGGAATATTCCAACTGGCGTCCAGCCTCAGTGCTGCGTCGGCTGGTACAGCTGAGCCTCCCGGGTCTCCCACTCAGGCCTTGGGGGCTCCTCCGAATCCCTGGCCTCCGAGGCAGCAGCCTCTCTGGTTGGGTGGGGAGCTGTGTTCCTTTGCCAGGACTGGCGTGATGACATCCCACAAAACGGGCGACTTCAACCACGGAAGTGTATTCTCTGACAGTTCTGGAGGCCAGGAGTCCCCGAGCGAGGTGCGGGCAGGGCTGGTTCCTTCTGAGGGCCCTGAGGGAGAACCTGTGCCCTGCCTGTCTCCCGGCGTTGGTGGCTTGCTGGCCATCTTTGGCGTTCCTTGGCCCATAGGTGCGGTACCTGGATCTCTGCCTTCGTGTTCTCTTGGCGTTCTCCCTGTGTGCGGCTCTGTCTCTGGGTCCAAGTTTCCCCTTTTTATAAGGATACCAGTCACATTGGATCAGGGCCCATCGTAGTGACCTCGTTGTGCTTATAGAGTCACTTGTGTGCCTATTTTTAAGAAATCACATCTGTTTATCCCGCACATAGTAGGTCCTCAGCAATTACTTGTTGAAGAACAAATGGGTGAGTGAATTTCCTTTAGGACCTCCCTGGGCCTCAGTTTCCCCACATGAGAGAGGAGGCGGCTGGCTAAGCCTATCATCTCAGGGAGGACATTGTCCCTGTCCCTGGCAGGATCCTCACAGCTATTTTGGGCGATTTTGGCCCCTTTGTTGTCTCATGGTGCCTGGGACCTCAGGGGACCCTTTGCAGGGTGTGTCTCGGTGTGGGCATGTCCCTGGCATGCTGCAGCTCCCGCGGTGGCTCTGCATTTGGTGAGCAGGCGCCGGCTGGAACCTGCCCCCAGGAAATGGGAACGCGCGTTTCCTAGAGGCCTGTGCCACTTGGCTTCCTGGCAGAGGAAGGAGCGCTTCCCTTCATCCTGGCCCCAGCCGGTCCATCTGCTCCAGGAAGGGTCTGGTGGGTCAGCTGAGCCACCCTGCGAGAGGGGATGGGGGGGAGCCCGGGCTGCTGGCCAGGGTGTGGGGGAGGCCTCGGGGCAGGGGAGGGACCCCGGGTGGAGGCAGGAGGCTCAGAGGAAAAGGCTCTTGACATTTTGTCAAACCCACGCAGCTCTGCAGAAAGGTCTTCTTACTCTGGGGCCCCCTGAAATCAAATGCTTAGCTGTCCCTCCCTCTCGGAGGGCCTGTGAGTCTCAAATGACCAGGGCAGAGCAGTTAGCCATGCTTGGTGCATGGTACATGCTCAGTTGGATGCTAGCTATTGCTGTTATGCAAACCATTGTCCCTCTGTGTGATTTTTTTTATTCCTGGGATGAATGTTGGTAACTTTCATCAGACCCTTAAAGGGCCTGTGACCTCATAGGGTCTGTGACCCCAAAACTGTTCAGAATGCTGGCTCAGACTCTGTAGGGGTCAATGGTGGAAGATCTTCCATCAGGCTGAATGGCTGAGACCTTGCCTGCCAGGCCTCGCTGCAGACCTGGGGCATCCAGGTAGCTTTGAGGCGCTGAGGTCTGTGTCCCAGGGGGCTGTCTTTCTTGAGACCTGGACACACCTGCCCCTCCAGCACAGAGGCCCCCTCGGTCCCAGCTGGCGCATTTCTCCTCTCCGCCCTCCTCCAGACCTCAAGGGCCAAGGCCCAGGCCAGATGCCAGCTTGTCAAGGAGACTGATTAAAAACAGCTTTGCTGGGGGCGGATGGCTTGATGTCCTTGGCCTGGAGTGGGGATCGATAAGCAATTGTTTTTCTGTTGGCAACAAAGAAAATTCTCCATTAACTTTCTCGGATGCTGCCAGACTACTTTTCTTTTCAGGAACTCTGTAGCCCTGTCAGAGGTGGCTCTGGGAGGGAGGACGGGCCGCTGGAGCCGCTCCCTGGCCCTGGGGAAGGCAGGCCCACACCACCGGGGCTGGTGGAACACACACAAGAAGAGGAACATTCTGGAATACAACCCGGCAGGTAGCCGGCATTCAGTAGGTATTTGTTGAAAGAATAGCTTTCTGAGCACTTAACCATGAGCCAGACATGATATTGAGTGCTTAGCTCATTCAATCCTCATGGCTACCTGGTGAGTGTCCATTTTGTAGATGAGAAAACCGAGGCTGAGAGAGGCTGAGTCACTTGTCCACTGAGGGCCCAAGCAGTCATCCTTCAGGGGCCCTGCCTATCCCCTCCTGGGAGATGAGGATCATAAAAAGGCTATGCAAAGTCACAGAGAACGCTGAACTTGGGTCGTGTATTCTTTCACTGACGGGGAGGGCAAGACAGGAACACAGTTTAGGATTTCTTTCTCAGACGCAGTAAGGGGGGATAGAGGATTAGGAGATGGGACCGCCTCTGACTTCTATCATGGTTACAGTTATTTTCTTTCTTTTAAAAATTCATCTCTGGGGCCTAGCCCAGTGGCTGAGTGGTTAAAGTTCCATGCATTCCTCTTCAGTGGCCCGGGATTGCGGGTTCAGATCCCAGGCGTGGCCCTACTCCACTCACCAGCCATGCCGCAAAGAAAATAGATAAAAATATAGGAAGATTGGCACAGATGTTAGCTCAGGGCTAATCTTCCTCACCAAAAGAAAAAAGAAAAGAAAAGAAAAGAAAAAATTCATTTCTGAATGGTTACTGTTTGCACATGGTACAAAAATAAAAGTAAATACAGTAAAAGTAGGTTCCTCCCACCCTGTCCTCCCACTTCCAGTTGTTTTGTCATGAGGCCATTGTTACCATTTTCTTGAGTACCTTTCCAGAAATATGCTATCCATGTGCAACTATGTATACATGTTTGGCTCCCGCCCCCCTCCCCCCCCCCCCCCCCCCCCCCCCCCCCCCCCCGCCCATGGGCAGCACACTAATGCTTAAATTATTTTCCATGTAACAATGTGTCTTGGAGGTAATTCACATTAGTATGTGTAGAGTCATCTCTTTTCAAATAGAGGCATGGTTTTCTCCTGGGATACGTGTACCTCATTTTATTTACTCAGTCCCCTTGGATGATCATTTCAGACCACACTACCAAAATGATCTTGTACATACATCATTTTTTACGTATAAAATTGTTTGTAGAATAAACACTCAGGCGTGGAACTGCTAAGTCAAAAGTATGTGCATTTGGAATTTTGTTAGATATTTGTGAATTTCCCTACATAAGGATGGTACCATTCGTACTCCCCATGGCCTCACCAAAATAGTGCTATTATTATATATTTTTGTCTTTGCCAATCTGATAGTTGAAAAAAAGTTTCATGGTAGTTTTATTATTATTATTTTCTTAATTTTGGTAAAATATATATAACATAAAATTGGCCATTGTAACCATTTTTAGGTGTACAATTCAGTGGCATTAACTAAATTCACAATGTTGTGTAGCCGTCACCACTATCTATTTCCAGAACTCTTCATCACCCCAAACAGAAACTCTGTACCCCTTAAACAGCGACTCCCCTCTCCCCCAGCCCCTGCTAACTTCTACTTTAACCTTCCGTCTCTATGAATAAGTGGAATCATACATTTGTCCTTTAATATCTAGCTTGTTTCGCTTAGCGTGTTTTCAAGGCTCATCCGTGTTGTAGCATGTGTCAGAGGTGAATAACATCCTATCGTATGGCTAGACCACATTCTGTTTATCCCTTCATCTGTTGATGGACACGTGGTTGTTTCCAGTTTTTGGCTCTTGTGAATAGGCTGCTGTGGACATGGGTGTCTGAGTATCTGTTTGAATCACTGCTGTCAGTTCTTTCGGATAAATACCTGAGAGAGCAATTGCTGGGTCAAACTTAAATTCTACGTTTACGTTTCTGAGGACCTGCCAAACCATTTCATTGTAGTTTGAATTTGCACTTTTCTTACTATACTCGAGGCTGGGCATCTCGTCACATGACTAGGTTCTTTGTCATCCCTTTACAGTGAACTCTGTGTTCATAAACGGTGCCCGTGTCCAGGCTGGGACACTGTGCTTATTTCCTTAGTGCCTTTCCCATTGGTCTCTCTCTGCTCCACAAGAGCAAGGACCCCATCAGCCTACGTCACTGTGCGAATTGCCTGACGTAGAAGCTGTGCCATAAATACTTCTTGCAGGACTGTCCCAAAAGGGCAAGTGGAATTTGTCTGTCCCTCAGCCAGGTTCCCTGGGGAGCACAGGCTTTCTGCTCCCATCTGTACCCGCCTCTCTTCTCCCTCACTGCCACCCAGTGTCATTGAGAGATATAACTTTATTCATTCATAAAATCTCTCTACTCGGCACTCACGGCTTTCCTGGCACCTTCGTGATGTGGGTGATCAGCATGGAGCCGCCACCATCCACATCCTCAGATGTACTCCCTGAATTCCAGCGGCACCTGTGACATTTGTCCAGTAGAATTTGTCAAACACATGAACCAAAGGTTAATATTCTGTCCCAGAGACGGAAGGAATTGACAGTCTAAGGGACTGAGTCAGTTATTTTTTCTTTTAAATTCACATAACATAAAATTAACGATTTAAAAATGTACAATTCGTGGGGTGGCCCAGTGGCGCACTGGTTAAGTTCCCACGTTCCGCTTCGGCAGCCTGGGGTTCGCCGGTTCGGATCCTGGGTGCGGACATGGCACCACTTGGCAGGCCATGCTGTGATAGGCGTCCCACGTATAAAGTAGAGGAAGATGGGCATGGGATGTCAGCTCAGGGCCAGTCTTCCTCAACAAAAAGAGGAGGATTGGCAGAAGATGTTAGCTCAGGGCTAATCTTCCTTAAAAAAAAAAAAATTCAGTGTCATTTGGTACATTTCCAGTGTTGTGCAACCACCACTTTCATCTAGTTCCACAACATTTTCATCACCCCAAAGGGGAACTCTATACCCATTAGCGGTCACTCCCCCATGCCCCCAACACCTCCCCAGTCTTAGGCAACAACTAAGCTACTTTCTGCCTCTATAGATTTGCCTATTCTAGAAACTGCATATAAATAAAATCACACATATGTGACCTTCTGGCTCTGGCTTCCTTCACTTAGCATGTAGTTTTGAGGTTCATCCAGATTGTAGCAGGTGTCAGTACCTCATTCCTTTTTATGGCTGAATCATATTCCATTGTGTGGATGGACCACATTTTGCTCCTCCGTTCCCGTGGTAGACGTGGAGGTTGTTTCCCCTTTTGGCTTTCGTGAATAGTGCTGTTTGGGTGTATACCTAGGAAGAGAATTGCTGGGTCATATGGTGATCATCTGTTTAATTTTTTGAGGAACCACCAAGCTGTTTGACGTCAGCCTTTTTGACCTCATGTTTGCCTCATGTCTGGCGACACCAGCTGGGGGCTGAACTAGGAAAACTTTCGATAATAGATATGTCGAGCCCGGCTCCTCAGACAGCGCAGACTGCCCTCACTCACGCTCTCGGGCGCCTGCCTGTCCTTTCTCTGTGTGACCCCGACCCGACCCCCCTCCTCGGTTGAGAACCATTGGCCTGAGGCCAGGCCAGGAGACCGGACTGCTGTGCGCGGGCTTTGCTGTAGGAGTCCTTGGACAAATTCCTTTGTTTCTTTCAAGCCTTGGTTTCGCCATTTACAAAAGGGGGGGTATAATAGCCAACCGATAACCTAGGGTGCTTGTGAGATTATGTCGACGTGTGGAAGATGTTTTGTAAAGTGCTGTCTGGGTCATTGCCATTGTGAAGCAATGTAGGCCAGAGGTTGCCATGTGGAACTATTTCATTTGGCCTGCCCAGCACTTAAAAATATTTGAAATAATTGCTAATTAAAAAAAAAAATGAAGCCATCTCACCTAACATCTTGGATTTAGGGCTTCTCTTGGAAAAAAAAAAAAAAAGGGAAAGCCAGGCAATAGCAGGCCGGGATCCCTGCTGAGCAGCAGTCGGCTTGAGCTGAGCAGCTGCTGTGGCTTAGCCAGCGTAGGGCTCTGTTTGGGGTGTTTTGTTTAAAAAAAATTTTTAATTGCTTTTTCTCTCCAAATCCCCCCAGTACGTAGTTGTATATTTTAGTTGTGGGTCCTTCCACTTGTGGCCTGTGGGACACCACCTCAGCACAGCCTGATGAGCCGTGCCATGTCCGCACCCAGGATCCGAACCCAGGATCCAAACCCGTGAAACCCTAGGCGGCAGAAGCAGAGCCCACAAACTTAGCCACGGGACTGGCCCCTGTTTTGGGGTTTTCTCCTACTTGGTTCCTACAGGAATTGAGTTTGGACTCTAGTTAAGAGTGTGAGGAGGGGCTTTTAAAATAAGGAAACGTAGAGGATGCTCTTCTGTACGACTGAGAGCAGATCCCATATTTGGCAAGATTGTTTTGAGGACTCAGCCCGAGGGCAGCAGGAGAGGCCCCTTCGCTGGCCCTGCCCGCAGGCTGGGGCGGCTGACCCCCCCTCTCTCTGCAGGTGTCCGCTGCCGGATGGGACTGCCCCGGTGTGTCCGCGAGGGGTGAGGCCCGCACCGCACCATGTCATCATGCGTCTCTAGCCAGCTGAGCAGCGACCGGGCCGCCCCCCAGGATGAGCTGGGGGGCGGGGGCGGCAGCAGCAGCGAAGGCCAGAAGCCCTGTGAAGCCCTGCGGGGCCTCTCGTCCCTGAGCATCCGCCTGGGCATGGAGTCCTTCATCGTGGTCACCGAGTGTGAGCCGGGCTGTGCTGTGGACCGTGGCTTGGCCCGGGACCGGCCACTGGAGGCTGATGGCCGAGAGGTCCCCCTCGATGCCTCCGGGTCCCAGTCCCGGCCCCACTTCTCCGGTCGCAAGCTCTCCCTGCAGGAGCGGTCCCAGCTGGACGCGAACGGCCGCTGCGTGCACCCGGGCCTGCCCCCGTCACCCGTCGGCTCCCCGCAGTTGTCCCCGCGGCTGCCCCGGCGGCCCACGGTGGAGTCCCACCACGTCTCCATCACCGGCATGCAGGTGCGTGAGCCGGCGCCCCCGGGGCCCGCGCGTCTCCGCGTGGGGTCGGCCCGGAAGGATTGCAGTGCACCCAGTTGATCTGGGAGGTGACCCCAGGAAGTCTGGGAAGAAGTCGGCAAAGGGCGTGCGATGGTGCGGGTTCCCACCGTGGGCAGCTGGGCTTCATCTCTGGGACCCCGTGAGACAGCGGAGAGCCTGAGCCCCAGAGTTATCCCACCCGGGGCCGAGGGAGCGCGGCCCTTCACCCCTCCTCCCGCAGTCACTGGGAGGCCCGGGTGGGCGGGGCGGCTGCGGAGCCAGAGTGAGCCCCCAGCGGGGAGACGCAGGTGCCGGCGGCTCTGGAACGGGGATGGCCGGTCAGCGAGAGGCCCCCGGCCTGAGAGCTGGCCCCCTGGCTGGGTGCGCACCGGACACTGCACTCAGGGCGCTGTGTGCGTTCTCATCCCATCCGCACCGTAACCTTAAGGGAGGGAGGGAGGTTAGAACTCACCTCCCCGCCAGGGTTCCCAGGGCCCCGAGTGACCCCGCGTGACCTGCTTCTTTTCCCGCCTTCCTGTGACTCTCAGGGCTGAGTCCACACCCACTTCCGTAGGCTTCTCAGATATCCGAGCTCCCTCCCTCCCTTAGCCTTGACTCTTGCTGTCCAGTCTCCCTGGAACCTCCCCCATCTTTGCAAGGCCACCTCCATCTGATGCCCAGGTCTCAACTCAGATGTCGTCTCCTCTGAAAGGCCTCTGGGACCACCCTCTAAGCAGCCCTGGGTCCCCAGCCCCTCTCTGGCCTGTTACCCTGTTGACTTTTCTTCCCAGTGCTCACCACCATCTGATTATGTGTGTGTGTAAGTTGTGTGCTGCCTGTCTCCCCCAGCTGGGATGGAAGCTCTGTGGGAATAGTCTATTCCACCACCATCCCCAGCTCCTAGCAGGGTGCCTGGTGCATAGTAGGAGCTTGAAAATATTTGTTGAAAGAATGAACGAATTGAATTGGGAGCAGCCTGGAAATCAGGAATGGCTTTCTTAGGAGACTGATGTTTCGCTGAATTTTCAGGGCTAGGTAGAATTTTCAGGGCTAGGTAGAATTTTCATAATTGGAGATGGGTACACAGAGAATTCACTGCAGGGGGAGTACACAGCATGAACAAAGGCCCAGAGGTAGAAGGCATGATACGGGGGAAAGGGCAGTCAGGGATTCAGTTAGCTAGAGTATGGGGCCCATAATGGGAGCTACTGTGGCAACAGGGCTAGAGGGAGAGATTGGGTTTATATCAATCAATATCAATAGAGAAACAAAGGAGCCCCTCCCCGCCCCCCTGACAACAGTGGCTTTAACACAATAGGGCTTATTTATCATGTAAAATAAATCTGGAGCTAGGCATTTGAGACTGGTTAGCCTCATGGTCTCAAGATGGCTGCTGTGGCTCTAGTCTTCACAGCTCCATTCCAGGCAGAAAGAAGGAGCAGGGAAGAAGCGCAAAATGTGTCTGGCTCCTAAGTCAGTCTTCTTTCTTGGAAGCTCTACCCAACAACTTCTACCTACCTCCCACTAGCCAGAACTCAGTCACGTGGCCACCCCAAGCTGTAAGAGAGGCTGTGAAATGCAGTCTTCTAGCCCAGAACATTGCCCCCAGAGTTCCGTTAAAAGGAAGGAAGGGGAGACTGGTATTTGATGGGCAACTAGGTGCTCTGCGAAGGTCAGAGCTTTAGAGGGCCTCGAAGGCCAGGCTTGGAGTCAGGATTTGCCCCTGGAAGCCGCAGGGAGCTGGGGCTGACATGGTCAGAGTGGACCCTTGAAAGCTGAATTTAGCAGTGTGTAGGGGTTGGATTAGAAGGCAGTGAGAGCCCCCAGGACAGCTCCACAGTGTCCCCTTCTGCCTGTCATTTCCCTCCAGGACTCAGGGGGATAAAAGCGACACTGGAGAGAAACATTTGAAACAACCTAAAATGTCCACCAGTGAGGGGCGGGCTCTGCGTGCCGTGGAGACACACGGACAGCAGAGACACGCGGACCTGCTCTGTGTGTACGTTCTGACACGGAGCTGTCTCCAGGGACACTGTTGAGTGAGAAAAGGAAGTTGAGAAATGATGTAGTGTGACACCATTTATGTCTCTCCAAACCCCATCCCCAAACAGTGCCCTGTATTTTCCCCGGGTGCGTGTGTGTGCATCTGCACAGAAAAGGGCCTGGGTGTGTATACGCCAAGCTGACAGCAAGGTCTGGGGAGAGGGTTAGAATTGGGAGAGGCAGTTAAGGGAAGTTTTGGGCTTATCTGTCACACTTGAAGTTTTCTCTCGTGTTTCTTTTCCCAGTTTTACTTCTTGTGATATTCTCCCCCTAACTATATTGAGGTATAATTCATTTCAAATGTATGATAATATGGTCAGCTTTGATGTATGTATATCTGCAAAACCATCACCCCAGTCAAGGTCGCGGGCATTTCCAGCACATGCAATGATGCAGCCCTCTCCCCGCTTTCCCTTTCCCAAGTACCCACTGACCTGCTTTTTAATAGATTAATTTGCAAGTTTTAGAATTTTGTATAAGCGGAATCATTTAGTGTGCACACTTTTTTAGCTCAGCTCCTTTCACAGCACAATGATTTTGACCTTTATTCATGTTGTTGCATCTGCTAGTAATTCATTCCTTTTTACTGCTAGATAGTATTCCATTGTATGGGTGTGCCACGGTTTGTTTATCCATTTACATGTTGATTTGTTTCTAGCTTTTGACTGTTACAAATAAAGCTATTATGAGCTTTTGTATACAAGTCTTTGCTGGACACGTGTTTTCATTTCTCTTGGGTAAATACCTAGGAGTAGAGTGGCTGGGTCGTATGGTAAGAAACTGCCAAACTCTTTTCTAAAGAGGCTGCACCATTTTAAATTCCTCCCAGCAGTGTATGAATGTTTTATCTGCCCTACATTCTGACAACACTTGGTTTGGTCAGTCTTCTTGGTTTTACCAATTAATGGGTGTGGTTTTAATTTACATTTCCCCTCGATTAATGATGTTGAGCTTCTTTTCATGTGCTTATTGATCATTTGTATATCTTCTTTGGAGAAATGTCTTTTCAAATCTTTTGCCTATTTTTTAATTGGGTTGTCTTCTTAATTTGTTGTAAGAGTTCTTTATATATTCTGGATACCAGTCTTTTCTCTGATATATGTGTTACAAATAGTTTTTTTCAGTCTGTAGTTTGCCTTTCATTTTCTTAATAGTGTCTTGAAGAGAAAAATTTTAATTTTCTTGAAGTTCAGTTTATCGTTTGTTTCCTTTTATGTTTTATACTTTTTGTGTATTGTCTCAGAAACCTTTGTCTGTCTCAAGGTCACACAGATTTTCTCTTGTGTCACTTTATGTTTTCACAGAAGAACATAGTCATAGATTACTTGTTTAATTTAAAATTAACTTCTAGGAGCCCGCCCGGTGGCGTAGTAGTTAAGTTCATGTGCTCCGCTTCTGTGGCCTGGGGTTCACAGGTTCAGATCCTGGCCTGGACCTAGCACTGCTCATCAAGCCACGCTGTGGTGGCATCCCACACACAAAATAGAGGAAGATTGGCACAGATGTTAGCTCAGTGACAATCTTCCTCAGCAAAAAGAAGAAGATTGGCAATAGATGTTAGCTCAGGGCCAATCTTCCTCACACACACACACACACACACAAATAAAATTAAATTAACTTTTAAAAGTGGGCACAACCTTTTAAAAAGTGGGCATTAAAAGAGTACATACTATTTGATTACGTTTTTACAGAGTACAAAAGCTGAGGTGTTAGGAGTCAGGATGGTGGTTGCTGTGGAGAGGAGCCAGTGACTGGGAGATGCTTCTGGGCAGCTGGGAATGCTCTCTTTCTTGACTTGGGTCCTGGTTGCATGTTTGTTTAGTTTGTGAAAAATGTATCTGGCTGCAAACTGACAATTTGTGTTCTGTGTGTTTCTACTTACTTTCCAGGATTGTGTACAGCTGAACCAGTACACACTGAAGGATGAAATTGGAAAGGTAAATATGCCAGGAGCCAGGCTGGTTTTCCATGCCTATCAAGGATGTCTGAGATACTATGGAGGGAACCCACTAGAGGTGGGAGTGGGAGGTGAGGCTTTGGAGACAAGGCTATAGGGGAGAGTTTTGCCATTCATGGTCCATTTATTTTGTTTTATTTTTATACTGTCATATTAATACGTTTCTGCAAAAGCTCAGAAAGTTTAGAGAAATCACGTATCATCATGGTGATGGTTACATCCTCCCTAATTAGTGTTAGTTTTTCCCCCTCTCAGGTATTCTCACTTCTATTTTTGCTATTGTTTCAGCCAATGAGCAGTGTCATTGCAGGGGTCAGAAACTCAAATGCCAATAGAGAAGAAGTGAGTAATAGAAATGACTAATGCAGGATAGGTGTATAGTAGGGAGTGGTGAGGACTGTGGCAAACTGTTCACATACAGAAATGAGGGCTCCATATCTTCTCATTTTTTCAAAAGAAGCTGGGAATCTGGATTTTTATATTCAATCTTTCTGTTTTTAAATGTTGGCAACTAATTCAAACTTTGTGAAAACTGCAGGTCCGACAGAATACTATTTCAGGGCAAATTCGGCCAATGAGCTATTGGTTTGCAACCTCTGTATGAGGGTCCTCATTTTACCAATCATAATTTCTGGATAGTATGTCATGGGCATCTCCCTTTATCCAGGGCTCCTATGGCGTGGTCAAGTTGGCCTACAATGAAAATGACAATACCTACTATGTAAGTATCCACATCCCCCTCCCACCCCCATCCTTGTCCCTTGTCCAGAGGAAAAGCCTCCTGTCCAGCACTTGGCTTCCTGGACGGTTTTCTTAGCTGTTGTCTCATTTTGTTCTTGGATCATGTCCAATTTGTGCACTAGGAAGGAAGTAGTGTTCCCATTTTACAGATGGGGAAATGGGGAAGCAAAGTGATTGGCTCAGGAGGAAAATGAGTAAATCCAGCAATGTCTCATATCCTTGCTCCGGCTGCCATTTCTGCATCCTCCATAGCACCGGTAGCAGGTGGAAGTGAGACAAATTGCCCTTATAGCTGAGGCTCCAGCCTCAGTCCAATGTGGGTTCAAATCCTGGCTGTCCCATGTGAGAACTGTGCGTTCTTGGGCAAGTGACATAACTGCTGAACCTCAGTTTCCCCATGGGCAAAATAGCCAGTCATACCCCTTCCTGCCCATCACTCCAGCTCACTCATGTCTTGATTCAGTGGTAGTGAGTCCTAAGGCTCGTGATCCCCCAGCTTGGAGAGCTGACCTGGAACCTTGGAAGCACCCTTAGGGCTGGAGGGGCCCCGGGAGTTCAGCCTCCACACGACCTGTAGCTTCTTGACCCACTCTGATGACGAAGTGCTCACTACGTTGTCCTCAGGCGGCCAGCGCACCAAGAGCTGGGGCAGGCCTATGCGTGGAGCGAGCTCTCCCTCCACCCTCCTCTCCATTTTAATCAGGATGTGGGGTCTTTTCTCCCACAGGCGATGAAGGTGCTGTCCAAAAAGAAGCTGATAAGACAGGCGGGCTTTCCACGTGAGTTTGGTGGGCCAGGGCTTTGCTCTTAGGTGCAGGGGCTGGGGCAAGACAGAAGATTCCACTGAATGGTGTCTCCTACAAAGAGTGCCCTGGGTGGATGACCCAAAGACAGCACTGGGCCTCCTGCTGAGGTTTTTAATTCATTTTCATTAAAAAAAATTTATTGAAGTAATATAGGTATCAAGTCAAAAAATCCATTAAAGGAAAACAGTTTGACAGTTCCTCAAAATGTTAAACATGGAGTTACCATATGACCTAGCAAATCTACTTGTAGGTCTATATACCCAAGAGAATTGAAAACATCTGTTCACACAAAAGCTGGTACACAAGTGTTCAAAGCAGCACTATTCATAATAGGCAAAAAGTGGAAACCACCTAAATGTCAGTGGATGAGTGGATAAATAAAAGGTGGTCTGTCTATCCAATGGAATATTATTCAGCCACAAAAAGGAATGGAGTATTGATATAAGACCTTGAAACATTATGCTAAGTGAAAGAAACCGGACATAAAAGATCACATCTTGTATGATTCTGCTTATATGAAATGTCCAGAATAGATAAATCCATTGAGACAGCAGATTAGTGGTTTCCCGGGGGCTGGGAGTAAGAGGGAGTGGGAGGTGACTGTTAATAGGTATGGGTTTTTTTTGGGAAGCCATGAAAATGTTCTAGAATTATATAGTGGTGATGGTTGTGCAACCTTGTGAATGTACTAAAAACCATTGAATTATACATTTTAAAATGATGAATTAAAGAAATTTAAATACCACAAGGCATTACACTTGTATCTACAAAAAAAAAAAAGGCAAAAGACCAGGAGGACTTAGAAAGGAAGACAAATTCCTTGCTATACTCCTCCCTCTCCCTACAGGCAGCCCCCACTGTTAGCTCTTTTTGTGGCTGGTAATTACTCTGTGTGGTCAGATGATAGACCTGTGGGTGAGCATATCTGAGGCTGCTCCAGCATGAGCTCCCTGTCAGCAGTGCAGGGAAAAATGTATTCTTGGACCAAAAAGAGAAAGTCAATAAGGAAAAACATAAACCCCATCTTAGCACCCAACCCTGGTTTATCCTGCTTATCCGAACTCTGAGCCAGATAATATCCTTGTGCTGTTATTTGTTATCTATTTTTGACATTTTCTTCTGACTTCCTTTGAGGACAGCTTAACCCACTCCTTACCTCCCTTTCCCCAATCAGGCAATGTTGTGTTACTACACTTGTCACTTTCTTCCTTGTTCCAGCAGGTGTAGCGAGTGGCAAGTATCCTTTCCTTGAACTTATCTTTCCTCTTTTTCTATCCCACTTATGACACCTGATCTTGCTTTTACTTTTCCAAGGCTGACACATCTACGTTCAGTTCTGTTCATCACGGTTAGATCCTTACATGTAGTGTGTGACGTGAGTGTCTTGACTGTGGGCCTCTCCATCCCCGACCTGTTGACTCTTAGTCACTGCAGGGCCAAGCTGGGAATTGATTACGTCTCCCTTTTGTCATAGTCTTTTGTATTTTTCTCTCATTGGCTTTTCCTTCTTTTCCTATCTCTGACCTCATTTGATATCTCTACTATTTCCATGAGTTAAGGAGATGAGGGGAAATGTTTTTGTCTATCTTATGGAGTGGGAAACCTGAGCCCCAGAGAGGGGAAGTGATTCATGCTCCCTGGGATGTTGAGATTGCCACACAGACCGCAGACTTCTTTTTCTCACATCTCAATGTATTCCTGATTTTCACTGAGGCCTGGGGCATGCGATGGGAAGGAGGGGATTAACAGAGGGCTGAGCAAGGGGCTGGGTCTCTGGTCTCACTGATTTCCAGCAGCAGAGGAGACAGATGAGAAAAAGGATGTGTAAAGCCCCTGGTAGCATCAGCTACTCTAGCCCTGCTGAGACCCTTCCCTTTCAGTTGTCCTACCTGTAGCTGCGATCTGCAGGGGAAAATCTCTTTGCCCTGACCCTGGATGGTTCATGTCTCCTTCAGGTCGCCCTCCACCCCGAGGCACCCGGCCAGCCCCAGGGGGCTGCATCCAGCCCAGGGGCCCCATTGAGCAGGTATACCAGGAAATCGCCATCCTCAAGAAGTTGGACCACCCCAACGTGGTGAAGCTGGTGGAGGTGAGGTGGGGGGACATGGAGGAAGGTGGGAAGAAGGGTCCAGCCCTGCCTCTGTTATTAATGAAATGTCATACCACTAGTCTCCAGGGACAGCCATGTCACCTCAAACAGCTCATTGCAGGGCTGAGTAGTAATTGCTGCAGGCTCCTTCCTCCCTGTTATTTCATGTAATCCTCACTCTTCTCTAAGACTATTTATTACTCTCATTTTACAGATGAAGAAATTGAGAGTCAGAGGGATACTGAGGGTGCACTTCACCCATTTCTGTCTCTTTGGAGCTGGTTCACTTTCTACTACACCTATGTGTAATAACACAAAAGCAGCCATACACAAGTAAACAAATGGGCTGTGCTGTGTTCAAATAAAACTTTATTTACAAAAACAGGCAGAGGGCCGTATTTGGCCTCCACACTGTGGTTTGCCAACCCCTGCTCTAGAAGAGCAGTTCTCATACTTTTTGGTCTCAGGACCCTTTATGCTCTTAAAAATTATTGAAGACCCCAAGAAGCTTTTGTTTGTTTGGGTTACATTTGTTAATATTTACCGCATTAGAATTTAAAACTGAGAAATCTAAATGTTATTTATTAGTCCATTTAAAAACAACAATAATCGTACTACATATTAACATAAGTGGTATGTTTTTATGAAAAATAACTTTTCTGAAACAAAAAATATAGTGAGAAGGATGGCATAGAATTTACCTTTTTGCAAATTTGTTATTGTTGTTAATGTCTGTCTTAATGGAAGACGGCTGAATTCTCGGATCTGCTTCTGCATTCAACCTATTGTGAAATCCCATGTCGTGGTTTCTGGAACACCTCTGTATAGTAGCAGAGAATGGGAGTGAAAAAGGAAAATATTGTCTTAGTGTTAAAGGGAAAATAGTTTTGATCTTATGGACTCTTTCAAAGCATCTTGGGGACCCCCAGAAGTCCCCAGACTTCGTTTGGCGCACCTCTGGTCTAGATGACAAGGGTTTGTAAACTGTGTATGATAAAGTACTTTATTGGTTGTGTGTTCAAAGTGCTGTGGGCGTGCGGAATGGGAGCAACCAGCCCAGCCTGACGGGGCGGGAGAAGGCCTCTCAGGGGAGGTGATGTTTGAGATGACCTTGGTTGTTCCTTGGATGGAGAAGACAGGGAAGGAATAGGGAAGGGCATCACAGGGGAAGGAACAGCATGTGCAAAGGGCTGGAGGCCGCTATTTGGGGGTTACATCCCTGCCTTTGGTAGATATGAGGGTTAGCAGCCATGACTTGCCTAGGGCCCATCAGGTGGAGAACTCTAGGTGGGCCAGGCCTTGGGTCTGATTCTACTCCGCAGAGCAGGGCTTTGGGCACAGGGCTCCAGGTTGGCTGCCCTGGGCCTCTGCCTAGAGTGCATCCCTTTCTCATGGCTCTTGTTCCGTGGATCTTGGGTGGCTGGGGAAGGCAAATTTGATGTGGGAAGAGGTGAGAGGGCCAGTCTACCTGAGAAGCCTGCCTTTGTTTCTCCCCAAACAAGAGAGATGGTGGCTGCAGGCCATCTCCACCTGTCACGCTGAGTTTCACACTCTCAACTCACTGCTGCTTGAGTTGGCCATCTTGGAGGAAGCCCAAGAGCGCTTGGTTAGCCAGCGGCTCTGGATCCTGGCGGGATCTCCCTTCTCCCCGCTGCCCTGTGGCCTGTGACCTCTCCACCCAACAAGACCGTTTGCCGGCCTGCCTGTCTGTGCATTCATCAGACATTTCCTGAGCTCCTGCCATGTGCCTAGTCCTGTGCAGGGCACCATGGAGGCAACTGAGGTGGATCCGCCTGCCACCTGCCCTTGGGAGAGAGGGAGAAAGTGTGATAAAGCGAAAGCAGGAGGGCCGTGAGAGAGGGCGAGAGAGGAAGTGCTGGGGCGATTCCAGGCAGGGAGACGTCATTTCCTGGGCAGCAGGGAATGGGGGCACTTCATGGAGGAGTCCATAGAGCCCAGACAGGGTTTGAATTTTCACCCTGAGGATCAGTCCATTGTCTCCTAGGAGACAGGCGGGATTCTTAGTAAAGCTGAGACATTTCCCAGGGGAGGAATTTTTGTAACCTTCCCTTTTGTAACCTCCTTTCTGGGTGTTTTGGACCCTTGAGGATTGGGCTAGAAGGTGCCTATTTTCCAGATGGCCATTTGGATCACACCCTCTGGGTTCTCTCCAGTGCCCTTCATCTTAACTGGGAAAAACAGCGGAAAGCACAGCCCTCCCCTCGGCGATGCAGGCATGCGGATGCTGCTTCCTCTCTGCTCATATCTGTTCTCTCTCTTCCTCTCCCCTGCTCCTTATCGCCTGCCTGTTCCGTGGGGCTGCGCCAACAGGTCCTGGATGACCCCAATGAGGACCATCTGTACATGGGTAAGAGAGCCCTTGCCTTCCGCTGCCCTCGCTCTGGCAGCTGCCAAAGCCCAGGGGCCCTCTCGAGGCACCCTCTGTCCCTGGCCTCTCGCACCAAGGACAGCTTCCCCTTTTGCGCTCTAGCTGGGCCCCACAGGGAGCCACAGAGAAGGCCATACCCCTGGTTTGAAGCAGGAGGTGGAAGCGTGTTCTTGCTGGGCCTTTATCTGGATGGCCTATTCATTCATTTGTGAACGCTTATTGAGCACCTACTGTATGTTGGGCACGTTCTAGACACTAAGGATGCAGTGATGAGTAGGAAAGACAAGGCCCCTGCTCTTATGAAGCTGTTATTCTAGTCGGGCAAGACAGATAGTCAACAACTAAATAAACTGGATCATCAACTTCGGATAGATGTTCTGAAGATGATTAAACCGAGCAATGTGAGAGAGAGAGATGGAGGGGCCATTTCAGATAAGAGGTGACCATTCGGCACCTGAGTGGTAAGGACACAGCCCGGTTACATCTGGGGAAGAGCATTCCAGGCAGAGGGAACAGCAGGTGCAAAGACCCTGAGGCTGGTGAGAGCTTAGCATGTTTGAGAAAAATATGGCTGGAGCAGAGTAAACTAAGGAAGTGAGTGGGGATGAGGATGGACCTGAGAGGTCATGGTGGGGCATTTGAGTCTTAGGGGGCCATTGAAGGATCTGGGCACTGCACATGGAAATGGAAGGACTCAGGTGTGTCCTCAGACACATCATTTTTTTTAAATGGTGAGGACATGAGGCAGCCCTCAGTCAGCTCTCAGCATAAGTGCTGATGAGGGAAGGAAGGGCAGGACTAATTCAAAACTGGACAGCGGACTGTCAGGCCCAGGAATGTCTGATTGACAGGTCACATGTCCCGGTAACGTCTGGCTTCGGTGGGTGTTCAGACGAGCCTGCGCATTCGAGCGAGTACAAACGACAGCAGAGAGGGGTATCAAGGAGATGAGGGAAGTGGACATGGCCAAGCTCAGTCTAGAATCCAGAAGTCTCCTGGATGAGCAAAGGGATGATCCTTTGCTGCACAAGGACTGATTGATCATAAAGGAATGGGTCTGGTTTGAAAATAGAGCTCAGAGCTCAATTTCCCCTAAAATAGTTGCTGTGGTTCTGTTCTGAGGAT
The DNA here is from genome assembly GCF_041296265.1 of Equus caballus. Classification (NCBI taxonomy): domain Eukaryota; kingdom Metazoa; phylum Chordata; class Mammalia; order Perissodactyla; family Equidae; genus Equus; species Equus caballus. Next base: position 24,140,200 of record NC_091691.1, on the reverse strand, counting down.
GCTGTTGTTGTGCAGGACATTTTATTTCCCCCCAGGGTATTATTGTGAAAAATGCTAAGCCTACAGAAAAGTCGAAAGAACAGTACAGTAAATCCCTGTATACCTACCACCCGTATCCAACAGTTAGTAACTTTTTGTCATATTTGCTTTATCAGTCTAGCTGCCCACCCATCCATTTCTCTGTTTTTTTATTGCTGAACCGTCCAAAAGGAGCAGACGTCTTGACATGTCAGCCCCTAACCCCTCAGCGTGCATCTCATAATAAGGACATTCTCCTATAGGACCGCAGGACATTGTCACATCTGAAAAAGTTACTGCCGCTTCCTCGAGAGCATCTAGTGTGCAGTCCAAATTCAAATTTTAGAACTTTTAAAACCTTCCCTTAGAAACAATTTAGAAGCGACACAGTAAATAACATCAGGTATGTTAACTTAAAAAAATTTTGAGACAAGGAAACATTGTAAAAATGTGAACATTACAGAATCACAGTATTTCTCAAAATGCGGTACCACCCCCACTTTGCATCTGCGAGATGATGTTAGGTGAGATATGGACAAACATTAAAAAAAAAATTTTAGATTTGATTTACCATTGTATAGGAAAAACTGTCACCAGCACAACACTCAACTCATGATTTCATGGATATCATTACCTACAATAAGGCTAAAAACTTGAGTTGATTTCAAGAAAAATATGAGACAAATAATACTTTACCTGGTTTATAGATATGGCCAGATTATAAACATGGCAGGCAAATGAGAGAAGTTTGGGGAAATACAGCAGAAGTCACAAAATGTAGATCGTTTTGGGCACAGAATGGCATCCCCCGCATAATTACCACCCTTGGGGCCCCGGACCTGACTCTGCATGGCTTTGTTTCTGAGGTGGTTGTTTGTTCATTCGACAAACATCACAGTTTGTTGGGCCCTGTTGTAGCTTCTTCAGGGAACAAAACTCAAAGCTCCCTGCCCTCAGGGTACTTTCTTGCTGTGGTGAGGACAGACAGACACACTCAGCGATGTGTCTGCTTGGGTCTTAAGCGTAGGCCTCAAGGGGACGACACCATGGGGAAAAGCAAACCTGAGCAGGCTGAGGGGAGCCAGGAGTTCCGAGTCAGGGGATTGGGAAATGGAGTGGCTCCTCGAGATGCCTCACTGAGGGGACGTTTGTGCAGGACGGTGGGAGCCGGGTGGCAGAGGGACTTTGCCTTGTGCTGAGCGGGAAGGCAGCCATTGGAGGGCTTTGAGCAGAGGAGTCAAATGCGTATGGAAAGAACATGCCCCAAGCTCCGAGGGGGAGGTGCCGAAGCCCTTTGAACCAGGCAGTTGCAGGGCCAGAGTTGTCCCTTCTCAGGCGGCCGTGTGGAAGGGAGCCGTGCTGACTTTCGGTCTGCAACTCCAGTGGTTTTGAAAATCTTTCCAGCCGCAGCCGTGTGTGGTGAGCCTGACCCTCAAACGGTCATGAACATGATCAGTATTTCTAGAGGTTACGACCTTCCTACCCACCGCTCAGCCCCGGGAGTGGTTAAGCTGTTAGTGACTGAAAACAGACCTGTTTCAACAGGCCGGCTTCTCTGGGCGGTGCTTGGGTGGGTGGGAGGAAGGTGCAGAAAGTCGGGAGGCAGCTCTTGAGAGACTGGAGGGGCTGGAGGGGCTGGAGGGGCTGGAGGGGCTGGAGCAGAGGCAGCCTGCGTGCCTGTCTGGGGAAGCCTTTCCCTTGGTGCTGCCGCCTTGGCTTCTGACCACAGGCTGAGGCCGTGGCGGATCTGCTCTGCCGCAGTCTTGCCCGAGCTGGTTGATGAACCTGAGGACAGGGAGGGGCCCCGGGGGAGTCAAGTTCCTTTTCTGGTCAGAACCTTTAAGTTTTCTTTTTGTCTGAGCAGGCGGCTCTTTGTCCTTGGGCACCTCAGCCCTTGGAGAGTTTTGAAACAACACTTTGGTTTCTTCCTTAAGAAACTCCAGTGTGGGGAGATGATTCCAGAACCACAGACAACTCCAAAGTTATTCTCCACTGGATTTTGAAATCCACTGTGCTATTTTCTCACTCCCTAAAGTGCAGCCTCATATTCCCAGTTATGTTTGTCTGAGCAGAACAAAATTAGAAGAACTATATCCCACGACCCAGCAGGTCCACTCCTAGCCATATACCCAGAAGAACTGAAAGCAGATATCCACACAAATACGCGCACGTGAATGCTGTCCACGCGTGCTCACAGCAGCAGTGCTCACAAGAGCCAGACTGTGGAGACACCCAAGTGTCCGTCAGCTGATGAATGGATAGTCAAAATGTGGCACATCCACACAGTGGAGTATGTTTCAGCCGTAAAAAGGAATAAAGTACTGATCCGTGATGCCACGCAGATGAACCTTGAAAACGTTATGCTAAGTGAAAAAAAGCCAGTCACAAAAGGTCACGTGTTGTGTCATTCCGTTTATATGAAATGTCCAGAAAAGGCAAATCCGTTGCAACAGCACTCAGAGGAGTGGTGGCCAGGGGCTGGGGAGGAGTTACGGGGAGTGACTGCTAATGGGGTTTCTTTTGGGGGGATGAAAATGTTCTGGAACTAGATAGAGGCGATGGTTGCACACACAATATTGTAAATACTAAACGCCACTGAATTATACACTTTAAAATAGTTAATTTTATGTTACAAAAATTTCACCTCAATTTTCCAAAAATGCAAAAAACAAACAAAAACACCCCAGCAACAACAAAATACTGCATTCCCTGAACATAGTTTATCTACTACTTGGTGGGTGGGTTCCCCACACGCAGGGCTGGCAGGAAGCTGGCGGGCAGTGGGGCATGTGCGTGTTGGGTGGGCATGTGGGTCAAAAAGGGCCCTGTTTCAGAGGAATGGGACGAATTGTTCTTTGAGGCGATGAGGAAACCTCCAGCCCCGCCTCTAGGTCCAAGTCTTATTTTGGATTGAGAGTCACAGGAAAGTGTCTGAGGGCCAGCTGACCACAGAGCATTGAGGAGTTGTAACAAAATTATCCAACCTTTCTTGGTCTGTAGCCTGACACCTCCTGGCAGCTTGGAGAATGCGGGAGGCATTGTCAAAACCTGTTCTTGCTGTTTCTTGAATTGCAACTTCCCTAGGATTCCGAAGACCGCTAGGGCTACTTTGTCCCTAAGTAAGATGATGTTTGGGTTGTGTCCCCTTAGACCTGTCCTTTGGCATAAGATGGCTCAGGAGCTAGGTGTGACTAAGAGGACATAGGTGAGCATCAGTCACATCCCTGGCACCTCCAAGGTATGAGTGGAGAGATGAAAGGAGCCCATGAGCTTTCCCGCCTGTCTGTCTCCCTGCTTTGTTTTCTCTGGCCAGATGGGCCTCAGCTGTTTTAAGGACCAGAAGTACGGCTGGGCTAGGATCCCAGGGACACCGGAAATCTCTGACCCCTAGCCTCGTGATAGGAACTTAGAAAAGCAGGACCGTGAGCGGCTTTGGTTTGGTGGGCTGTTCCTCGCCCCAGCCCAGTCCCAATTTTAGTTTCTGTGCTTCCCGGTATTCCTAGGGGTGGTCGTGAGGTGGGGCGGATCAGGAGGAAGACAGATTTCCCAGTGTAACCATTTACCCCCTTCTCTTCCCTGCAGTGTTTGAACTGGTCAACCAAGGGTGAGTGTCCCAGCTTCCGGTGGGCGTGATGCCCAAGGCTTCTAGAGCTGCAAAGCCAAGCCAGGCGGCACTGGGCTCTGCTGGCGAGAGAGGGCAAAGGCCGGTGTGTCTGGTTTGCTTTTCATACCTGTGTCGACCTTTCAGGCCTGTGATGGAGGTGCCCACCCTCAAACCGCTGTCTGAGGACCAGGCCCGTTTCTACTTCCAGGATCTGATCAAAGGCATCGAGTACTGTGAGCGGGGCCTGTGGGAGGACTTGTGCCCCGGGGGGTTAGCATTCCCTGGTAGTGGGTGGAAAGTTTCTCATTTTCCTCCTGGAGCTCAAGAAGGTGGGAGGGAAACAGAATTGTCTGAGATGCAGAGTCACGGACAGCCGCAGAGAGCCCTGCTGGGGCCGCCGTGCCCCTGGTGAGCAGAAACCCTTCTTCCGGCCACACACAAAAATGAAAAGCAATAACTATAGTGACTAATTATCCAGCATTTTCTATGTGTACCAGGCACTGACAGGCGCTTTATTTGCATTGTCCCTTATTCCTCCCAGCAGCCCTGAGAGGGGATCTTGTTAACCTCCTGGAACCTTAGTTTCCTCTCCTGTAAAGTGGGAATAAAGAATCTGTCACCAGGGCTGAGATCAGCTGCTGCCCATCGGTAGTTCTGACTGGCGGGTGTCCTTTCTTCTGCTGGTTGTTAAGCATCTTGACTCTTACCCTTGCCGATCACATCGGATTGTTGTGAGATTTAAATGGGAAGCACTTAACACAGGGCCTAGGGCCCAGGACTGGACACTCAGCAATGGGCGCTACTCCTCATCTCCATCATCATCCTCATCATCACCACGGGAATGCAGTTGGGTCTTCCACACCATAGGATTGTCCCCTGCCATGGCCTGACATCTGGGCAGAAGAGTTAGCCAAGTCCCCAGTCCTGCTGTGTGGGTCACACTTCACGTCAGCCTGCTCCAGTCCTTGTTGGTTTGGTGAACAGGTTGAGGGTTGGCATTAGTAAGTGAAAATATGTTTGACTGTCACAAGTCTTGAGGCTTCTAGCTGGGAGCCAAGCTTAACGAGAACTCTCTATACACTGTCACACCTACTGTAGCAGGCGGTTACTAATTGCTATTGGCGTTTGATTTTTCACTCCTCTTTTTTTTTTTTTTGTGAGGAATATTGGCCCTGAGCTAACATCTGTGCCAATCTTCCTCTATTTTTGATGTGGGACACCGCCACAGCATGGCTTGATGAGCAGTGTGTGGGTCCATACCCAGGATCCGAACCCGTAAACTCTGGGCCTAAGTGGAGCACACTAACTTAACCACTATGCCACCAGGCTGGCCCCTTACTCATTTTTGAAGACTGGAGAACTTCCTTAAAGACACTCTTTTCCCCTCATCCTTCAGAGCTGTGGGTGTTCCGTGGGTTTGGGAAGGGAGGGCTGGGAAGGGCCTGGGCTGTGGGAGAACAGTATGGTCCATGCTTGTGTCTCCGGGCTGTGCGGGCCATGTGGAGCTCCTCACATGGTCTTCCTGTCCCCTCTCTCCCATCTGGTGTCTACCCCACCCCCAGTGCACTACCAGAAGATCATCCACCGAGACATCAAACCTTCCAACCTGCTGGTTGGAGAAGATGGGCACATCAAGATTGCCGACTTTGGTGTGAGCAATGAGTTCAAGGGCAGCGACGCGCTCCTCTCTAACACTGTGGGCACGCCCGCCTTCATGGCACCCGAGTCGCTCTCGGAGACCCGCAAGATCTTCTCTGGGAAGGTGGGTTTGGACCTGCCTGAGGTGCTGAGTTCTGTGCCTGTGTTAAGGTCCTTTTAGTTGAAAGCAGCAAAAGTCCAGTTTAGACAGGCTTAAACAGTAAATCCATTGGATCGTGTACATCAGGAGTGGGGCACCTTTGGCTTCAGGCTTGGCTAGGTACAGGGATTCAAATAGGAGTCTGTCTTTCCATCCCTCAGCTATTTTCCTGAATTGGTTTCCTCCCCAAGGGAGGATGGGTTGTGTGCCCATCCTGAACCAATCACTGTGACTGGGGGAAGTCGTGCTCTCAGTGGCCAGGTCTGGGTCATGTGCCCATCCTTGAACCGATCACTGTGGCTGGGGGAAGTGGTGCTCTCAGTGGCTGGGTCTGGGTCACGTGCCCACCCAGAGGCCAAGGGGCAGGATCAGCCCCACCCCAACTCTATAAACCAAGAGTCAAAAAGAGGTGGTTCCCCAAAGGATAGCTGGAGGATTGGTTGCTGGACAGGCAAAAACAGTAGAAGCCCTTCACTGCCCTGTGTCCCCTCACGTGAAGCTCTCTTTTTCTTGCAGGCCTTGGATGTTTGGGCCATGGGTGTGACGCTGTACTGCTTTGTGTTTGGCCAGGTAACAGGGTGGGCTGTCCTGTCTCCTGAGTGATGCTGGGTGGTCCCCTTGGATTAATAGTTACCCTTGCAGGGAGACAGTATTTATTCATTTAAAAGTCATATCATTTTATTTCCACAGCTAGATCTGAATATGAAAAAGGGTGCCTTCCCAAATGTATATATCTGTATATGGTAGTCATATCTGTGAAAAAATGCTGTGATAAAACAGAAGGATTGACAGAGGCTCAAAAAGGTTATAAATAGTTGATGCATTTAAGGCAAGGACAGCAAATGTGCCACCTCTTCCCACTCCTAACTCCAAGACAGACATCACTAATCAATAACTGCACTCTTTCCTCTTGAGCCCAATACTGCTTTGATGTTCTCGCCGGAGCGTTCCTAGAAGCTGTTGCTGGAGGGATGGAATTGGAATGCAAGTTAAAGTCCATGTGGCGTTATTGATTTAGGGGTGCCGTTTCGTCTTTTCTTAATTGTTGTTCTTTTGTTGTTGTTTTTATATTATCGATATTTAGGGGCTTCTATTTTTAACTCTGAAGTTCTGATTGATTATGCGAGCAATAAGAGCATGAATTTTTCCTCTTCATGAGCTTGTGCTCCTCTTAGCGAAAACTTAAGAAACTGGTCCTGTGAGGCAGTAAAGGAGTTTATAATCTCCTCCCCCACAATGTTTGATTAGGACATTTTCACTCATATAGCAAAGCTGAAAGAATTATACAAAAAACACCCATGCAGCAACCACCTGGATTCTACCGTAAATGTTTCACTGTACTTGCGTTATCACATGTCCATCCATCCTCGATCTGTCTTATTTTGTTACACGTTTCAGAGTGAGTTGCCGACACTGCTACACTTCCTTCCAAATGCTTCAGAATGCGGTCATTAGTTACAGCTCACTATTTGTTTATGGTTCTTTTTTTTTCTTTTGGGGTGGAATTTACATAAAATGAAATGCCCAGATCTTCAGTGACTATTTAGTGAGCTCTGTCAGTTGGATCCACCTGGGCAATCCAGACTCCCATCTCAAGTTACTGCTCTCATTGAAACCATTTTCTTTGGACAGGAGTGGACCAGGTCACTTTCTGCGACCTTTTCCAACCTTCTGAGCACCCCACATAAAGATTCTTTTTTCCGGCACAATACCTGAGCTCCTCCTGGTCAGGCTCTCTGCTGGGCGAGAGCATCACTTTGTCACCTGGGAGGTGGCTTCAGAGTCAGCCTAGTCTAGGCTCAAATCCCATCTTTGCACTTCCCGGTACACATCACCTGTCTTAGCTTCTGTTTCTCTCTTCCGTAAAAGGAGAAGAATACTTAATTATCTCTTACGGCTTCTGAGAAGATCGACAGAAATAATTCAAACATTCATTAATTCCACAAGTATTTATCAAGCCCCTCCTATGTGCCAGGGATGCTCCTGGCTCTGGGGAGTCAGCAGTGAGCAAGACGGACGAAAATCCCTGCCCTCTTGGGGCTGACCTTCCAGTGCAGGAGTTAAACAGTGAACAAATGCACGTGTAACATAACGTCAAGAATTGGTGCTCCGAGGAGAAGTCACAGGGTGGTGGGAGGGACTGTCTGTCTGAGACAGAAGCTCAGGAAGGCCTCCCTGAGAAGCTGGGCTGTGATCAGACACCTCAATGATATTGTGCAGATGCTGGTGGGAAGAACATTCCGGGCAGAGGGACCAGCCAATGAAATGTTGGTCCTGAGCGACCTCAGTCCAGGGCCTAGCCCAGGCTCGGTCCTCACGAATCATCGCTGTTGCCACTGTGTCTTTTGTGTTGTTCTTAGCGTTATTGTTGTTCACCTGACAGGTGAGCGAGGAAGAGTGCTCGCTTTCGTATAAGCAGATAAATTACAGCACAGCTACAGAGGAAGGCTGCTGTGTGTTTGAGAAGGGCTCTAGCCCTTCTAGAAGGACGTGCCTGGGCCTTCTAGAACTTAGGAGGATGGGAACTGCTTCCTCCCTAGACCAGGCCCCTGGGCTGTTTATTTCTCGGCTGTAACCCATGCAGAGTGACACCAGCACAGGGCCGCCCTTGCAGGACGCGTGTGTCAGCCGCTGACAGCCATCTGTCCTTGACCTCTCTCTGCAGTGCCCGTTCATGGACGAGCGGATCATGTGTTTACACAGTAAGATCAAGAGTCAGGCCCTGGAATTTCCAGATCAGTGAGTATCGCCTGTCTATCCCAAGGCACCTCCCTCTCCAAGCCCTCGGTGGTCCTGTGTATGTCTCCCACCCCTGATGTGTCTCCTACCCCCAGGCCCGACATAGCTGAGGACTTGAAGGACTTGATCACCCGCATGTTGGACAAGAACCCTGAGTCCAGGATTGTGGTGCCGGAGATCAAGGTACCTGGGGGTCACCACTGCCCCATGGGGCGTGCACCAGGGGCTCAGCCTGCATCCTCTGCTTGGAATTGTTTGGCTCAACCCTGCCTTGGCCAGGCCCCACACCCCTCCGCCCACAGTGCTGTGCCCTTCTTGGCACCACTGCCCTCCCATGCCCTGGGGCCTCTGGGCTGCTGGGGCTGCTGGGGGGCTTGGAGGAGGATTTAGGACTTGTGTTCACTCTGGTTGTAGAAGTGGGATCTGTTGCCAGCCAGGCAGCCCACACTCACTCGGATTGGCTTGGGCTGATGCATCCACCCTCCCTGGACCAGACCAGACTGGGGCCTCTGTGTGCTCCACGGCCTGGCTGCTGAAGTCCTGGGTCCTTTCCTTGACCCTGCCTGTCCCTTTGAGAGATTGTAATGAAGGTGGGAGGAAGTTAGTGCACAGTTTGACCCCCTCCCACTCCAGCCTGCTGAATTCCACCTAGTTGCAGAAAGCACTGTTAGGAGAGACCCTCGTCCACCGCCATACCCCACCAGTGCCACACTGCCAATGCCACATGCACACATCTGGCCCTTTAAGAAACCTAGAGATTTGCTGTGGGAGCTCCTAGGCACCTAGATAACTAGCATTTGAAGAGGCAGCAGCCCCAAAGGTTACAAATAAGGAGTGGGTAGTGGGGGACAGACCCCTGCTGGGTCTTCTCCTGATTGTCCTTCTGACTGGTCAAACTGAGCCTCCAATTCCCCTTCTGTGGAATGGCGAGGATGCCGCCTGCTCTGAGCTGAGCCTTCTGGGCATCAGGGAGAGTTGCTGAGGAGTGATGGGTGCTCCTCAGGCAACCGTGTGAGGCAGATGCCAAATTCCAGTTACTTCTGCCAAGACCGGGAGCCAGATGGAGAATCCGGTCCAGTGTACATCCCGGCCTTGTAGCTCCCTCCCATTCTCTGTCTCTCGGCCTTTTCCACGTTTCCTCCCATCTTGCTCACCCCTACCCTCTCCTGGCTTGCCAGCTCTCTTGCATGCCTGACCTCAGGTCACTGCCTCTCCCCTCCCGCATTCCCTCCCTGGCTCTGCTCGCTGGCAGGGCCTTGGTGTTGCTCTCTGGCCTCTGAGAACCAGCTGTGCCCACCCCTCACCCCTCCTGTCATTCGTTGAAGCTGCACCCCTGGGTCACGAGGCACGGGGCGGAGCCGTTGCCATCGGAGGACGAGAACTGCACGCTGGTCGAAGTGACTGAAGAGGAGGTCGAGAATTCGGTCAAACACATTCCCAGCCTGGCAACCGTGGTAAGGCGGGACGAACCGCTGGCCGAGATAGAGCTGAGCTCAGCCTGGCGAGGACAGGCTGGGACCCAGGCGGGTGTCTCAGAAGCAGACATTGGGCCTGAGAGTCAGAGGATGGCTGGGTCTGCCCCTAACCCATAGCCACCAGCCTCTGGGCCTTGGTCACACATCCGGCCAGGTTGCCCCTGCATCTTCCAGCTTTATTTCTGTCTACAGCCAGGTCCCATGTTACCGTAGAGAGGGCTGGTCCCTCTCTAAGGATCCCATTGCCTCTTTTGGAATCCCTGCTTTCAGAGCATGTCACGGGGAGCAAGGGGCGGAGAAGGACCAGGGCAGCTGCCAGGGATGGGAGCTGGAGCCAAGGTCTCTACCATGGGATTCCCACCTGGCTGGATCTTAGTCTCCAGAGAGGACGGCTTAGCTCGTCTCACATCTGCCATGTGGGCAGCTTCCAGGGCTAGGGGCAGGGGCTCCCACTTCACATGCCTCAGAAAGTTCTTCCTGACACCTGAGGGTGAGAGTTTGCTCAGGAGCCACCAGGCCCCCTTCTGTGGCCTTACATTTGGGTCCTGACCCCAGAAGAAGGAGCCAGAATGTGGAGTCCCCAGGCCTAACCTCGGAGACTCTGGGAATCACCCAATTGCCAAGCCTCTGCCCAAAAGAGTATCTGGTTCAAGGAGGGAAACCAGGACCCTCAGGGGCCCAGGCTCCAGGCAGCAGTCTGAGGGGCAGAATCCAGCTGGCCGCCCCACCATAAGCACCTGTAAAGCCCCAGGGTGCATTAGGCCAGCCCCAGCACTAGCAGACAGGCAGGGCCTGACTCTGGGAGGGGATCAGTGGGACTGTCTACAAAGGCACAGTGTCCGGCCTCGAGTGACTGCCCTTTTAGGAGCCCAAATGCTGGCTCCTTCTCCCCCAGCTTTGCACTTCTCCCTCCTGCTTCCCCACATACCTTCTCTCCTCCTTCCAAACCCTGAGCCCCGGGGTGGGGCATCCATTTACATCTTCCTCCTCCTCCCCGACCTGGGGCCTCTGCATGACCTTCTCTATTAAAAACTCACCCGCACCAATTCACTCTTTCTCATCCACCAACTGCACCCATGTCCTGTGTCTACCATGGGGGCAGCTGGCGTTGGACCCTGGTGCCCACCATGGGTTATTCTGTTCCAGGCTGGATATGTTCTTGGGAGAAGGCAATTGACCCTAGAGGTCGGTATTAATCATTGATTATTCAGGAAGCACTTCTTGAACACTGAGTGGTTTCTGAGGCCTGTGCTGGGAGCAGGGGGTCCAGTGATGAATAAAACCAACGTGGCACCTGCTATCCTGGAGAGGCAGATGCTGGGCAAACAGCCAACAAATAAATGTACAGTATAACGGGCTGCGAGGTGTACCCCGGCCCTAAAGGAGGGGCGCGGCCCAGGTGAGGGGTTGGAGAAGGCTTCCTGGAAGAGGTGGACGTGCACTGAGAGGATGGCAGGGTGTTAACCGGGCCGAGAGAGAGTGGAGGGCGGAGGGTGTTCCCGGCAGAAGGAACAGCACCTGCAGTGATGCTCTGGTGGGAGGGAGCTAGGCCAACACGAAGCCTCGAGGAAGCCAGGGCCACTAAAGCAGAGCAAGGAAGGAGGAGGGAGGGTGGCATGAGGCTGGGCAGGAGGTGGGGCAGTGGCAAACATTTAAATCTTGGTCCCAAGAGGTGTGGGAAGCACCTGCAGGGTTTGAATTGGGGCAGCAGCACGGTCAGAGTTGGCTTTGGAAAGATCCCACAGGGAGGATGGACTGTGGGGGCCAGGAGGAAAGCAGGGGCTACTGCAGCCATCTGGGGGGGGACGGGGCTGGAATAGGGAGGTCCAGGCCCACTCCTGACACCCAACATGCACTGGGCACAGGGTTACAGAGATGAACTAGGTACAGCGCCAGCTCTCATGGGGCTCCAGCCTCATAAGAAAGATGGACTCAGAAAGAATCACCCTCTTGTGCCATCACACGGCGACAGGCCAGCGCAGAGAGGAGTAAGAGTGGAGGCTTCACAGAGGAGGAGCTCCTTCCGCTGGGTCCTGAGGGCTGGAAAGTGTTGTCTGGCTTGACAAGGCCCCAGGGGAGGGGCAGGGCAGTCTCCTGAGGGAGAGCGACACCTGCAAAGGCCCACAGGCAAGGGGCTGGTGTGTTCCAGGAACCCGGAGCACGGGCCTTGCATCATTCTCTAAGTCAGTGTTTTTCTTTTCCTTCTTTTTTATTGAGATAGAATTCATGTAACATAAAATTAACCATTTTAAAGTGAACAATAAAGTGGCACTTATTACCTTTACAATGTTGTACAACCATCATCTCTGTCGTTCTGAAACATTTTCATCCCCCCAAAAGAAACCCTGTATCCATTAGTAGTCACACTCCATTCCCTGACCACCCCCACCACCTCCACCCCAGCAACCACCAATCTGCTCTCTGTCTCTCTGGATTTGCCTGTTCTGGACATTTCACATCAATGGAATGGTATAGGATGTGGCCTTTGTGGCCGGCTTCTTTCATTTAACATCATATTTCTGAGGTTCATCCATGGTGTAGCATGTCATTCCTTTTTATGGCTGAATATTATTCCATTGTATGGATAGACGACATTTTGTTTATCTAGTCTGCAATTGATGGACATTTGGGTGTTTCCACCTTTTGATAAATCAGTTTTTTTTTAAACACTTTTCTTCTTAGCAGCACACCCTTAAAAAAAAAATTCAGAAGCTCAGTTAGTACATGAAACAGCTTGAAGAGGCACCACACTCTGCTCGAAGTGGGTGGGAGCCCAAGTTTGGCTTCTCAGTGACTCTTTCTCAGGTGTTGAGACCATTTCTTTGAAAATTCCTTCCCAAGATACAGCAGCCAAAAGCACTCCCATGCTCTAGAACCTTCCATGGCTCCCTAGCTGGCAAGAGGATAAGTTCCAAACTCCTATGAGTAAAGGATTTTTGAGTCATAGAGGGAGTGGAGTCTGGGTTTCCGAAACCGGCCTTGTCCACTGCCAGGGGTGGGAACTCTCTGTTGCCCACCCCACCCCTGGGGTGGATTGAGGGGGTGAGGCAGGGAGAGAAGCTGAGCAGTGGCTGAGGAATGTGGTCATGGATATTACCTTTCCCGAAGGATCCTCTCCTCAGGCAGGTGTTTCCCAACCAAGCTGCGGACCTGGTCTTTGTTAGAGTGGGTGGGGGGGTGGGCAACAGAGAGTTCCCACCCCCGGCAGTGGACAAGGCCGGCCCCCAGGGTCTCTCAGACCTAGAATGACCTTCAGGACCTCTGAGCTCCCTTGCCCTCACACCACCCCAGCCTGTGGACTGGCCATCCTCAGTGTCCTGGGATGTTTCCTCTGCTCCTTAGACTTGGACATGTGTTCCCCTCCTCCATCGAAATGCAGCCCCCTGAGAAACTGGTACCCTTGTATGTTGCTTGTGGGAATGTAAAATGGTTCAGCCACTGTAGGAAACAATCTAGCAGCTCCTTAAAATGTTAAACATAGAGTTAACAATATGATCCAGAAATTCCACTCCTGGGTATATACCCGAGAGAAATGAAAACATTTTGTGTGGAAAACGTACATCCACGTAAAAACTTACACACGTGTTCATAGCAGCATTATTCATAATAGCGAAAAAGTGGAAACAACCCAAATATTCACCAGTGGATGAATGGGTAAACAAAATGTGGTATATCCATACAAAGGAATATTATTCAGCCGTGAAAAGAAATGAAGTACTGATACAACATGGACAAACTTTGAAAACATTATGCTGAGTGAAAGAAGCCAGACAAAAGATCGCATACTATGTGATTCCATTTATATGAAATGTCCAGAATAGACAAATCCACAGAGATAGAAGGCAGATTGGTGATTGCCAGGGGCTGAGGGGAGGGAGAATGGGGAATGACTGTTAATGGGTACCAGCTTTCTTTTTGGGGTGATGTAAGTGTTCTGAAATTAGATAGTGGTGATGTGAATATACTAAGAGTCATTGAATTGTACACTTTAAAATGGTGAATTTTATGCTATATGAATTATATTTCGATAAAAAATGTGTAGCTCCCCCCTCTCCCCAGTTATACCTGGGAAGCAATAATTAGTTTCTTGTTGGGGTGGCCGTAGATGGCTTTCATTGAAAATAAAGGCCTGGGCTTGAAGACAAGACAGGTTGATGGGCCAGGAGGACATGTCTCAGAGGAGACAGATGGTACCAGGTGTGCTTAAGGGAGAGTACAGGCCAGCTCTCCTGGAGCACAGGGTCCCTTGGTGTCAGATAGGCTGAAACTAGATTATGACAGGCCTTGAATGTCAGACGAAGGAGTTTAGTCTTGTCTTGTTGGCAGTCAGGGAGCCATGGAGGGTTTGGGAGCAAAGGAACAGACCAGTCAGACTTGGTGATGGCTTCGGCTGCTGTATCCCGGGTGGGAAGGATGCTGTCCAGTGTCTCTCAAAGACCTGCCATCAGCCACAAGTCCTGGGAGCTGGCAGGGGCTGGGGGGAGAGGAAGAAGGAGATGGTACAAGGGAGGACGTTGCCCGGAATGTCCCCCAGGTGGCCGAGCCTCCTCTTCTCTCCTTCAGATCCTGGTGAAGACCATGATACGAAAACGCTCCTTTGGGAACCCGTTTGAGGGCAGCCGGCGGGAGGAGCGCTCGTTGTCAGCACCTGGGAACCTGCTCACGTGAGTGTCCACCTGCCTTCTTCCTGGCCGGGAGCTGGAGGCTGCCTACAGGGCAGCCCTGCCTAGCCCACCCTGCCTGGGCCCATCCCTGGAGCGGTACCGTCTGGGAAGTCTCAGACCAGACCCGCCGGGCACACTGGGAAAATCAGAGCAGCTGCTGGCTTTGGTTTTGCCCCACCCTGTGCGCAGCATGCCTCCTTTTGCTGACAGCTAATCCACACTGAAGGTTTACCTTTCTCAGGGGATTTGCACTTTAACTGGGAGGGCTCTTGACAACCACAGAGCGCTTTTGTGGTACAGAAGCATGCGTGCTCGATAGTGGAATTTTCAGCCCTGTGATGGGTGAGCAAGGCCAGTCTCACTCCCAGGACCCTACGTGTCACAGCAGAGAGGTGTTCTCCTCATTATTTCCCTGGCAACAGCTCTGTGAAGCTGGTGTTTGGGGTCTGAGTGTCTCTGGGGTGGGGGACAGGCATCCCATGGATCCCATGTGTCCCTTCTCACTTCCCTTTTCCCTCCCCTCTGGCCATTCCAGCAAAAAACCAACCAGGGAATGTGAGCCCCTGTCTGAGCCCAAGGTAACGCCTGCCTGCCTGCATAGCCTCTGCTGGGGCCTGGGGGCGGGGGCAGCTGCAGAGCACGGGGCATCCCCACCCAGGCGGAGGTTCCTTCCAGCCTGTGCTGCTGTGCCCAGGCTCTTGGGCCTCTGGACCCAGGGTGAAAATGAGGGGCATCTAGGGGCTTGGACCCAATGGCGGGTCGTGCATGTGGGCTGGGGCTGCGGGTGCATGGCGCTCCACCTGGAATGCCTGTGAATTCACCCAGGTCCTATGGCCCAGTCTGGCACCCACATATGCTCCGTGCACGTCAGTGGCCTTGAAGCTCTGTCACAGGGCCCCGTGGCTGTCCCTGCTCTGGGTCCGCGTGGTCAGAGCATAGATCAGGCATGCTGCACTTGGTGGCTCTACCCTACCCAGCATCTACCCTTTCTTCTCTGATGGATTAAGACCTAGAAAATAAGTCCCCTTCCAGCCTCTGTCCCTGCGGAGGATCTGGACCTTTTCCTTGAGACCACCCCTCTTTCAAACATATACCCAGGTCAGTGTTACCAGCACCTCCCAGGACAGATGAGAATTTTTGTCACTATAAGACCAAGATGACAAATACTTGGCACCCCTGTGCCACTCATCACCCCAGTGCCTGTGGCAGAGTGGAAATGCCAGTACTCTTCCCACTGAGCCCGACCTACCACGTCTTCCTCAACTGGGAGCTCCAGGGAGCTTTTTCTATGTGTTAGGAGCAGCTTTATTGAGAGATAATTCACATACCATACATTTCACCCATTTGGAGTGTATAATTCATTGGTTTTTAATATATTCACAGAGTTGTGCAACCATCACCACAATCAGTTGCAGTACGTTTTCATTAGCCTGAGAAGAAACCCTGCACCCTTAGCTATCACCACCAATCCCCTATTCCTGGAAATCACTAATCTACTTTCAGTTTCTATAGATTTGCCTATTCTGGACATTTCATATGAATGGAATCATACACTGTATGACCTTTTGTGTCTGGCTTCTTTCACTCAGTGTCATGTTTTCAAGGTTCGTCCATGGTATAGCATGTGTCAGTGCTTCTTTTCTTTTTATGGCTGAGCTATATTCCATTGTATGGATAGACCACTTTTTCTTCATCCATCCATCAGGTGATGGACGTCGTTTCTACTTTTTGGCTATCATGAACAAATAATGCTGCTGTGAACATTTGTGTGCAAGCGGCAGCCATTTCTATTTGTTAGGAGTTGGCTTATGAGATGAAATTTACTGGCCACCCATATGTAGGAATCAAGGGCATATATGGTAATGTAGGAGGAACACTTGTTTGGGGGTTATTTATGCTTTTCTGGAGCAGAGAAAGCAGCAATTAGCAATCAGAGCCAGTCCACAGCTGGAGAAGCCTGCCGGGTTGTTCCCAGATCCACTGCAGCCAGGTGACGGGGTGGCCCCACCTAGCATTTGAGTCTCACAGGGTGACAGGTAGTGGAAGCCTAATGGGCTGGCCTTTGCTCCACCTTTCTCATCTCAATCTCAAGTTTTAGGGTTTGTCTCCTGTCTGTGTGCAAGTCTGTCGTTTGTTTCTTTTCTTATTTTCAATGAGATCAAAATTGCAAGACACTGACAGACTGAGATTGGGCCAGAGGGCTTTTATTGCCCCTTTATTCCCTCACCTGTAGTCCCAGCAACGCCTGAGGGTTCCTGCACTTCCTTTAGCCTGCACGTGAGATGCTCTGGTTGTCCAAATGGTCCAGCACTTGGGAGCTCATGGGGCTTGTTTAGTCGCAGGTCTTGAGTCCACGGCTCGCCAGCTGTCTGCTGTGAGAGCCAGCTGGTACGAGCAGGCAGCTGCTAGGGCAGAAATCGAGGGCCTGATTCCACATCTAGTTACAGCTGTCGTCCCTGGGAGATTTGACGCCCCTTGTTCTTTGGCAGAAACATAAAAAGCCAATGAGCTAGTGATTTTTAAACAGAGGGATTTCTTCCTAGGAATGTACAGACATGGTGCTTTCTCTTCCTTTGTGTAGGTGAGTTTTCCTTATGGACATGAGTCCTCTGTGGCAACCCCAGTGGCTTCCCTTAGAAGGGGCAATCTTTGCTTGATGGTGGCAAGGGGTTTGGACCTTTCCTCTCTCATCACTCTCCCTCACATCTCCCATCACTCTGCCTATGTCTGTCACCTCAGGCAGCTCTAGCTGGGGGTGCTTCAGGATATGGCCTCTCGGGGACACAAGGACACTTCCTCCCACTTCCTCAGTCTCTTCTGCTCTGATCACTCACATGGCCAAGAGGAGGGCCCTTCTCTCTGTGCGAGGTGTCCCTTGGGCCTGTGTGCTGGGGCCAGTTCTGTTAACAACCGTTTCTGGAAGGCTATGTGCCAGACCAAGCCCAGGTGGTCCTGCTCGTTGCCCCCAAGAAGCTCACCTTCAGGTGACTGAAGAATCTTCAGTCTCAGCCTATAGTTCTTTCCATTTTTGGCAAATGATGCTGGTTTTCCATTTACAGAGGGGCTACAAAGTCTCCTTTGAAACTTTTGTATAAGCAAGAAAAAAGGGGAAAGAATCTAGAAGAAGTGGTTAAGTAAATAACGTCCCAGGCAGTGCGGGAACGGGAGACGCTGGTTCAGGCTGTGCCCGCATGGCCCCGGTCTTAATGCTGGTTTTCTGTTCGGCGAGCAGGAAGCAAGGCAGCGAAGACAGCCTCCGGGGCCCCGACCCGCCCCCCGTGGGGGAGGAGGAAGTGCTCTTGTGAAAGGCGGTCCCCGCGTGGAGAGCTGGGGGGCCCCGGCCCCGGGCTCCCGCGCACGCATGCCTCCTCTGCGGCCCGACGAGGCGATGGACTAGCTGCCCGACCGCGCGACCTCGCATGCAGGCGGCTCACCTGCCCCCCTGCGTTTCCATAGCAGCATGTCCTACGGAAACCGAGCACGTGTGGAGAGCCTTGACCGTCATCTATGGTTTTTTTTTCCTTTGTTGTTTTAAAGGGGACGAAAAAAAAAAAACTTGACTCCATGACGTCGACCTTGGCCGCTGGCTGGCTGAATAGGCGGGTGTGAGGAGTTGGCAGACCCAAACCTACGTGCATTTTGGGACAGTTGCTTTTTAAAAACGTTTTTATGCCAAAAATCCTTCATTGTGAACTCAGAACCATGTCGGATATACCAAGTGAATGTGTGTGGGGTTTGAAAATCGTGAAAAACTGGCAGAAAACTCCGGCGACGTGGTCTGAGACCACAGTTAGTTACTGCATTTGAAAGGGACAGAAAGAGAGTGACTCCTCGTGCAAACCCTAAACCTTAGCACCTTCCAGAACCGTGGACTCAAGGAGTCGGGAGAGGGTTAGCCCTCAGTAGCTGCAGGGAGCTTCAACACAACTTATTCGTAAGAAAGACTTTTCCATTTTTTTTATGGGTAGAGTTGTTGTCAGGAAAACGGAAAGGGCTTGAAGTTTAATCGCTTCGCAAAGGGGTTTTGCAACCCTAGAAGGGCATTTAGTGGTTTGGTGGGAGAAGTTTCGCCTAAAGGACCGATCGGGTTTCTTAATGACAGCCGCTCAAAGCCGGTTTCTGAAATAGTTAAATCTCTTGTTCAGTGAGAAAAACTTCAGGGTGAAATCCTACACTTCCATGTACATTACATGGCTCAAGAGTAAACAAAAAAACCATTTTCAGTTCTCTAGGCTGAACTCTAGAGGGGTTCAGAAATCATTTAGAGCTTCCAGGATATATTCCACGGCTTCAGGTATGTGATTGGAGTTAGAGCCAATGAAATCTATGCCTGTATATTAGCAGCTTAGCTTGTTTATAACCTGTGTATTCTAGAGACTGCTAAGGTTTGTGTTCTTCTTAAATACTAGCTGATTGTTGTAGTCAGTGAAACTTACCCAGTTTCTGGAGGGCCAGTTTGGAAATACTTTCATTCAACAGAGACAGAAATGCTTGTCCTTAACTGGCAAAGCTCTGTTAGGATCTACAGAGTAACTTTGGGGCAACTCCCCCCTTTTTTTTTTTAAAGATTGGCACCTGAGCTAACATCTGTTGCCAATCTTCCTTTTCTTTTCTTCTTCTTCTTCTTCTCCTCCCCATAAGCGCCCCAGTACGTAGTTGGATATTCTAGTTGTAGGTCCCTCTGGTTGTGCTGTGTGGGACGCCACCTCAGCACGGCCTGACGAGCGGTGCCATGTCCACGCCTAGGATCTGAATCAGTGAAACCCTGGGCCGCCAAAGCAGAGTGCACAAACCCAACCACTTGGCCACGGGGCCAATGGGACACCCTTTTAGAGAAGATTGTTGGAACCCAGAGCATCCTCAGGTTCCAGAAGAACTAGGGTCTGGCACAGGAAGTTCTCCTTTGTGGCCGAAAGTCCAGAAAGAAAAGGTTTACCCTTTTGACTTCCAACTAGTATTGAGAAGTTTGGTTGCAGTTCAAGTGGGACATCTTCCAGAGCCACACGCGTGTGAACGTGAAGTTCAAGGAGGAGGAAAATGGGACGGACTTTGCCCCGGGAGATTCCCAGTGCTTTTTGGAGTCTGGCTTGGGGGAAATAGTGTTGGTAACTGGGCTCAGAAGGACATGCTGTCCTATAGTTTCGCCTGATTAGCGTTGATCTGAGGACTTTTTGCAGAGAGAGAGAGAAGCAAGGCCTTGTGCCCCCCTGCTCGGCACTTTCACAGAGCCTGAGCGTTCTTGGCTTCCACAGATCTTCATAAGCTCTTGACTGTCGTTTACCTAGCCTTTTCTCACTATCCTATAAACAGTACAGAATTAGGGAATGCTGGTTTCCAAGAGCAGAGGACATCTGTCTGATGGAGGGTCATGTGGCCTGCTCTCTTTCTTTTTGTAACCCAGTACTTCCTCTTGCCCTCCTGTGCTTGTTTACATTTATGGGTTCCACCCCTCTGGGAAGAGATGGGGTCTGGTTAGTTTGCAATAAGCACCTTGCAGTGGTTAAAGTCAATGGGTCTTTAGTCTTAGTCCCAGCCTGTCTGTGTGGACTCCAGCCTGGCTGAGTGGCTCACGTGGCTTGCCTGGGGAGGGCAGGCAGCATGTGGAGCTTTGGCAAAACAACTCGTGTTTACACTGCTGCATTGGACAACGCCATTTCTCCCACCACCAGACTCTCCGTGTAAGATTTCGTATGTGGAATGCCAGCGATCAGGCAGCACCCAGCTGCTTAGGTGGGTGGGTTAGGGGAGGCCCAAGTTCATAACATTTTTTTTTTTTTTTTTTTACAAAGAAACACCAAAGAAAGCTATAGAAAGGAACTGCCACCCCCGAAGTATAAGCAGAGGGCTAAAATGTAAAGCATTAGAGCTACCACTCTCTTGGAGCACATACTGATTTTTTCAAAAGCCAGTTCTGTCAGGAAAGGGGAGCTGTCAGGAGCGGCTTTTCCAGGCGAGCAAAAAGGATGGCCATCAGTTTCTTCCGTCGCTGGCTCATCTGTGGGACCAATGTGGTGTAAGCAGCCTGTGGCTTGCACGAGTTCTCTACCCATCTTTCCTCCATCCTGTTCCAGTTCCCTCATCTATTCCGCAGCCTTGCCAGTGGCTGCTATAAAGCCTTATCTAGCCCCTTGTTGGCACTTGGGGCCAGAGAGGCCATGCCCCCACTGGTCTGGCCTTTCCCTTTGAGTTAGGGCTCCTGTCCTCAAAGCCTTTCTGAAACAAGGAGGCCAAAACCTGTGCATTTAGACACATAGGTCAACCTGTTGCTCTCACCCATCTTCCAAAAGGGAGCTTCATGTTACGGGGGGAAGAACCATGACCTCCACTTGCTTCCAAGGTGCTAGGGAAGGTTTCAAGGTTGTCGGTTCCCATCTTCTCTCCAGCTTTATGGGCCAAGTTTCGTGGGACTGCTGACTTTTCTATTCTGTGATTGATTTAATGCCGGATGCTTCTGTTTTATTCCTGATCCTTTCTACTATGCATTTTCCTTTTATCAGGTGTATAAAGTTAAATACTGTGTATTTATCACTTAAAAGTACATGAACTTAAGAGAAAAATAAGACTTTGGTGTTTTCCACAGATGTTTAAGCTTCTCTGTAAACTTGAAATAAACGGACAGCAAAATGGTGCAAAGCCTGGCCTCTTTGGGAGTTTTTGTTGGTCATTGTTTGAGTCAGTGCTCTGCAGGTGGTCTGTCCTTATGTCTGTTTTCCTTCCTTAGGCTGACAGCAAGATCAGGTGTCCAAGTCGGGGCTAGTGTCTTCAGCATTACATTATTCATCCCTAATTTAAGCATGTGCTAGTACCTCACTACTCAAAGTGTGGTCCCCAGATCCACAGCATCGGCATCACCTGGGGAATGGGTTAAAATGCAGATCCCCAGGCCCCGCTTAAACAAGATCCCCAGGTGACTCGTCTGCACGCTGAAGTTTGAGAAGCACTGCTCCAACAGGCAGGTCCTTGCGAGATTCTTCTGGTGGAGAGCAAACAGGTGAACAGCTACAGGAGCAGTTTTCATCACACATGGAACACATCCTACATGACATTTCACCCCATGAAGTAGGTATTAACCCCATTTTATGGATCATCACCTGTAAACTGAGACTCAGAAAAGTTACGTCAGTTGTCCAAGGGCTCTGAATTTGTCAGCAAATTCAGTGTTCTACAGAACCTTGATGGTTGCCGGTTTTCATGGCGTCTGGAAACTGTTTCAGAACTGATGCTTTCTCCAGACTAGAGGCTGGGGTCCCCTGAGCTCCATATGCGAATCCAGCCCATGCCATTGCTTTACTGGCTTTGCACTTCATTTTTCTGTTATCAAAGGACAGTGGATGAAGTCTGAAAGATTCCTGTTGTAATGCTGCAGAAATACAACATTGAGATACTGCCTTTTGAGAGTCAAGAGCAGGTGTTCTTATTCAAGGATCCACTGAGAATCTGATGACAGCTACAAGAAATGCACACAGGTGCATCACTTTGCAGAGTTTTAGGGGTTTTGGAGCCTCCTGGAAGCCCATCCATGGACGCAAGGTTGAAGGACCCCTCCTTAGGAGGCAGCACCAGGCAGTGCCAACCAGTGGGGATGGAGCTGAATGCAAGATGACTCTGGTGAGTAAAATAAGCAGTGCCACCCCCAGCCCCCATCCCTCACCCCAGCTGGCCTTAGCATCTATGTTAGAAAAAGGGAGGCCAAGGAAGTCTCCCCCACTCCAGGAACCGATACTCCTTAGCCTGAAAGCTAACAAGCCATTCCTAAAAATTCCAGCTCCATTTAACCCATGGGTTCAAGCAGGCATTTTTCAAAGAGGCAGCATGAACCAGAGCTTTTTCAAAGGGGTTCAGTAATTTTATTTCCCCCAAAGAAAGAAAAGCCCAGGTTTGTCGTTTATCCAGCAGAAGCAGAGCACTTCTAAAATAAACATTTCCTTCAGTACTTGGAAATGAATTCATGACAAGCGGGAGGGGCAAGCTGCTTTCTTTCTTTCTTTTTTTTTTTTTGAGGAAGGGTTTGCCCTGAGCTAACATTCACTGCCAGTCCTCCCTTTTCTGCTGAGGAAGACTGGCCCTGAGCTAACATCTGTGCCCATCTTCCTCTACTTTATATGTGGGATGCCTGCCACAGCATGGCTCGCCAAGTGGTGCCATGTCCACACCCGGATTTGAACTGGCGAACCCCGGGCTGCCGAAGCGGAATGTGCGAACTTAACCACTGTGCCACTGGGCCAGCCCGACAAGCTGCTTTCTTTAGGGAGATCCTGAACACCTGATGCAGAATTAAGTCGGTGTGAAGGCTAAGCTAGAAACAGCTTCCTTGACATTTCAGTCCGCGGCAAGGTGGGTGAAGTGGTGCTGCTCTTGTTGGAGACTTCTGGGAAGCAGATGGGGAGGAGGGAGGAAAAGCCATTTTCACGTTACCTAAGTTTGTGTTCCCTATAGCGTAGAATCACAATTTAATGTAAAATCTAAGCACAGGTAAGGCAACTAGTCACCACAGGAAAAAATCTGGTAAACTTTATAGGAATACAGTCTAATGAAGATCAAAATTCCTAGGCCTTTAAGAGATGGTTAAAGTAGAAAAAAAAATGCCTAAGTTTCAGCAACAGACTGCTTCGGGAACCTTTTCTGGAGCACAGTGAGCTGGGACAACAAATGCATTTACTGGATGAAGGAAATCTAGCACACGCTATGAAACGACACCCACAAAGATTAAGAAAATCATTTGTTTTAATGTTTGGTCCTCAATCATCTGAACATAGCTCTTCTCAGAGGAGAAACACTGACTGCCTCACGATTGCAGGGACGGACGAAATCTCTGGTTG
Source organism: Equus caballus (assembly GCF_041296265.1). Taxonomy (NCBI): domain Eukaryota; kingdom Metazoa; phylum Chordata; class Mammalia; order Perissodactyla; family Equidae; genus Equus; species Equus caballus. The sequence goes on along the minus strand of NC_091691.1, from coordinate 24,117,083 downwards.
GGGAAGAGGAGCAGCAGCCCAGGCACGCTAAAAGTCTAGCGACCACGCCCAGGGTCCTTCCTTTCGTTATAAAGAGCTTGAACAGAGCTGCTGGGCCTCAGAGGACTGGACCTGCCTCGACCGGGGCTGGAGATGGCAGTTTCTGAGGAAAGCCAGCCCTAGAGAAGACTCCAGGCCTGTAAGCCACTGTGGCGTCACTGCCCTTGGGCCAGAGCTCACCCCAGTGACCCCAAGTTGAAGGAAGAGCAGAGGTAACCCAGCCAAGGACAGGGGGTCACCTCTGTGCAGAGTGGTTTACTGTGCAAACCCCCCACACAAAACACAGGAGCAGCTGGGCAACTCCGAAGTGCTTAGGGACTGGAGACTGACTCAGAATCTGGAACTTTCTCTAGACATAGCAGCCTTTTCTCCCTCCTTGCTTTGCTTTGATGAGGGCTGTGGGGAGCCCAGGTGTGAGGCAGGCATCACTGGTCTGACTCACTGCCAAGACCCTGCAAAGAACAATATGTTTATCATTAATCGATATGCTTATGGGTAAGTGTACACCTACCTCGCGCCTGGACCATTTGGAGTAGGCAAGAACCAGGCACTTCTCCTGAAGACTTTGGACAGCTCTTCACAACAGAGCACACTCAAGTTGGTCTTAGTGCGGGGGTCTCAAAGCATGGTACCCAAACCCTCTTGCTACGCAAGGCGTGTGTGTACATAGACTTTGTCATAATATCCATTATCATAACTAACTCAAATGGGACTAGTTAAAATAAGACTAGATTTTAAAAAGTGAGTCCATTTGAAGAAAAGTATGAAATAAATACTAGTACAGATGGTCTAGAAGTGGAACAGATGACGAAAATGGCGTGTGCCTGCCTAGGTTGATGACACACCCAAACGGTGCCCACCTTTCTATCAGGGCCTTTCCCAGACAGGCTTACCGCCCAGGGTTCTCCCCACTGGTACGAGGTCTGAGCACCTTACCTCAGGCAGATGCCTGCTGGAGCTCAGGGGGTGGCATACCTGATCGTAATCTGCCACATATTTATATTTCTTCTCCCGATAGTAGTATTTTTTCTTCATGCAGTAGAGGACTATGACGTCACACAGCACTGTTGCCTGAGTGGAGCACAGGGCGAGAAAGAACGAGCCAGGATGCTTTCTCCCTGTTACTCTGTGTGTGCCCCTTCCCACGAAGCCTGGAACCTTTCACTGGAAAGGAAAGGCTCTTCCATCTCTCCAGAGAAGGCCGGGCCCTGAGGGTTGTGGTCTTGGGGAAGGGGTCAAGGGAAACAAGCCCAGAGGGTCAAGTCTAGAAACAGTCTAGGGTCAAGGGGAAGGACCAGGCCATCAGCTGAGGATCTCACCTCGCTGTACTAACTACCGCTGAGGAAGGCGCCAGCCCTGGGGGGACGGAGAGGTCTGAGTCACTCACCACCCCTAAGAGCGCCAAGCCAGAGCCAATGTTGATCATGGTAGGGATGATGTCAAACTTCCCAGCCTGCAAATAACAGAAGAAAAAGAAAAAAGAATTGTGATAGGGGTGGGGTAAGAGGAGAGAGCAGATACAGGGTCGGGTGAGGGCCCCTTGTCCCGGCCAACCCAGAAGAGGACTAGTCGGGTCTGACGAGAGGAGCCAGCAGCTAGCGGCCAGGCTACCTTTCCAAACACGATGATGTCGAAGCGGATGCCGTAGGCCTTGATGAGTGTGCGGTGCTCTGTGCCTGTCAGGTCATTGTAGTACTTGGCAAACCTGGGGGAAGGAGGACGGGTTAGAGGGAGACAGCACAGGGCAGCGAGTGACAGTGGCTGGATCTACCACTCTGGGTCTGGGTGAGGGATGTTAGAGCAGAACTCCCCAAAGGCCCTGGAAGAGTTGGCACTGGCTAAAGATTTGCTCTGCCTGCTGAACAGACCACACTTGAGCACTTCAGGGCCTCTCCTGGCTACTGTGGGCTGTGCAGCAGGAGGACTGGCCTGGTGACGAGGACGGCCCAGGGCCCACAGAGGCAGAGGGTCTGGAATGCTGGCAGAAGGCACAGGAAGCATTCCTTTCTCCATCATCACTGTTGCCTCCTACAGCTTAAACCGGAACTTCTTGCTCTGAAAGTCTTTCTTGATATAGCTGAGCCACCTGCCTCTCTCAAGGAGACCCTGGCCACTAACAGAATGTGGCCAGCCAGCAGCAATCTCCAATACTGCTTTGTGAGTAAGGGGACCGAGCCGGCCATGACACTCACAGCATCAGCATTGGACTTTTTTTTTTTAAAGAACCATTGATCTGTCACTGGATGAGTGGATGAACAAAATGTGGTATGTACACACAATGGCATATTCTTTGGCCATAAAGAGATGAAGGACCGATAAATGCTACTACATGGATGAACCTTGAAAAGAACAGGATGCTAAATGAAAGAAGCCAGTCACAGAATGCCACATATTGTATGATTCCACTCATCTGCATGTCCAGGATAGGCAAATCTGTAGAGACAGTAGATTAGTGGCTGCGAGGGGCGGTGGTAGATGGGAGGACAGAGAGGTGACAGTGAAGGGTACGGGATTTCTTTTTGAGGCAATGAAAATGTTCTAAAATTGACTGTGATAATAGTTGCACAGCTCTGTGAATATGCTGAAAAAGATTGAATCCTATACTTTAAATGCATGAGCTGTGTGGTATGAAAATTCTATCTCAGTAATGCCATTAAAAAAAAAACACGAGGGGGAGTGAGAACACAGTAGGATGAGAACTGCTGAGACACGACACCATTTGCAGCCCTGTGTTATACAGGGGATCTACCAGGAGCCTCAACTCTCAGCCCCTGATCTATCTGGCTCACGACTGGTCCAGGCCAGGGGAACTGAGGCAGGCCTGATGCTGGTGGAGCTCGGGGGATGGGTTCCATCAGCTTTTCTCTGTTCTGAGGTTCCAACCCACGCTTGAGGTTTCCTACAGTGGTTTCTACAAGAACTCTGTAACAGCAGAGAAAGAGCAACACAAATCTAACTCCCTTACTAGGAAAAAGTTCAAATATCTGCCCTCCTATCAGCGGGTTAGATGGTTCAAAAGGATAGCAGAGCCACGTGCATTTGATTCCACACGCCACCACTAGAGGGAGACAGGTGCAACAGAAAGCGCCATTGGCCTACTCAGCAGGTCCCCGTGGGGCCTAATTTTAAGAGTGGCTAAGTGTGAAAGATGCAATAAAGGACACATGAAAATGTACCTGGTTATAGATTTTACTGCCTTGAGAAAGTGGAAAACAACCCTAACCCTAACCCTAACCCTAACCCTAAACCCCTAACCCTAACCCCCGAACCCTAAACCCTAAACCCTAACCCTAAACCCTAACCCTAACCCGCACCTCAGCCCTTGCATCAGATTACCAGCTGCTACTAGGTTGAATACTGTCCCCTAAAATTAACGTCCACCTAGAACCTGAGAATGTGACCTTACTTGGAAATAGGCTGTTTGCAGATGTAATTGGTTAAGATGAGGTCATACTGGATTAGGGTGAGCCCTGAATCCAAGATGACTGGTTCCCTTATCAGAAGAGGTGAAGACACACAGTGACACAGACACACAGGGCTAACGCCATGTGACGACAGAGACTAGAGGGATGTGTCTACCAGCCAAGGAACACCAAGGATGGCTGGAGCCACCAGAAGTTGGAAGAGGCCAGGAAGGAGCCTGGCCTTGCTGACACAGTGATTTCAGGCTTCTAGGCTTCAGAACTGTGAGAGAATAAGTTCCTGTTGTTTCAAGCCACCTACTTTGTGGTAATTTGTTATGGCAGCCCTAGTAAACGAAAACACAGCACTTCATCAGGGAAATAACAGCAAAGGCTTTCCTGGAGGCTAACACCTGTATCCCCTGCACCTCGGAGATTCCAGGAGCAGGACCTGGCTTTGAGAAACCAATTGCTGTGTCAGGGCCCAGAGGCCTTTGGACTGGAGGATCATGAGCTCATCCACTCCTCAGAACTCGTGAGTGGACGTCCTGCCTGAGGCTGGCCTGAGAAAGCTCAAGCAGCCAGCCTCTCTTGGCTCCTCTGAAAACTGTCTCAGCACGTTTCTTGAGGCAGGAAAGGGCAAGGGAGGCTCTTATGGGCCAGGATGCCACAGGGCAAAGCCCTCCCTGGGACACTGTCCCTGGTGCACGGCCTTCCCACCTGCTCTTGGGGTGCTGCCCGACTGGCTGTGGAGCCCTACTGGGAAGTGATCCAGCCACCATCACCCCCAACACATGAGAAATGGGGCCCAAGCTCATGCCCACCTGAAGTTGTAGCCGGGGGACACATTGTGGTCCACATCCCGGGTATCCAGGCGGCGGAAGGAGTACTTGGGCAAGCAGAGGGAGGCAGCTCTATCCAGGTTGCAGTTCCACTTGATCTGGATGCCCATGATGCCTCCCTGTGGGTTGCAAGCAGAGACAGAGCACGCTTTCCTCAGAGCCCATTCTAGAACAAGATGTCAAAGACTGTGCTAGAAAAGCCAGGATCTGTGCATGAGACAGGAACCAGCCTAACGAGACAGGGCCATCTGCAAGGCCCCTGCCATAACAAGATAAGGCCCCTAACCAATTGGAAGCTAGGAGAATCAGACAGAGGCCACCAAGACCCACATTCCGCAGCCTCCAGACCTTCCTGGGCTCACGCATGTGCCCTAGCACCCAGACGTCCACTGAAGGTGACCCCAGCCCCATTAGCATAATAAGAATCACATCCAGAGGTGGAGAGCTAGGCTGCTAATGATACATGCATTGCATATGGTAACATGCTACGAGACAGCATAGGCACAAGCACAACCCCACCTCTACATGCCATGACAAGGCCCTCCTCCCCAGCCTTTGCCTAATAAAAGCCCCACAATCCTACTCCCTAATGAGCTGGTCACCGGTCCCTTTCCTTTCTGCACTGGCTCCCTTGTGCCTCTCCTTTGCACAAGCTAATGAACTTTTACTTTTCTACTCCCATTTGTTGTCTTTCTCGATTTTCATCCTGGAGGACAATAAGAACCAATGTGCCGGTAACACACGTACCTCGACAGCCATGTCCTGGAAGCTGTGCCCTGCGTTCGCCACTATGTTGCCAAGACGGAATATGGGGCAGAAGGGATCTGTTATGGCATCATAAATGCACGATTTGAGGTAGGTCGTGGTGATGTTGGATAGGATATTCCTCCTAAAGTCGGGAGGAAGCAGAAAACAGGAGCGAAGAAAACTTCAAAGAGCCAGAAATTTCTTCAAGACATTGATGAACTCACACGGCTGGCCACCACTTACTTGCTGAAATTAAATTTGGGATACCAGATGTTGTTCTTAACCAAAAGAGTGAAGTTTTCTGCAGCCTTTAAAAGAGCAGGTCTGAAAAAAATTATAACATATTGTTAATAAAAGTACAAATACATGTAAACTTGCATACTTATGTAATATTTTTTAAAAGCATATACACATCTTACAATGTCATTTGTCAAGAAGTGAAACATTTCTAGCATTTTCTACTCTGCTCTGCATGAACTCTAGGTCAAGAGAGGAGACGGTAAGCAAGCCTTCCGGGTTCTTCCTCTCATGGCCTCTTGCCCAAGGCAGCAGGAATTTCAGAGCCCAAGGAATAGCTAATAAAGGGTGGTGCCTGGTGGCCTCACTGGAAATCATTCAGCCGGCAGCTGTTGGGTTTCAGGGCCTGCCTCCCTCAGGTGGTCTCAGGGGAGTGCTCAGCAGATCTGGTTTGACAAGTGAAAGCAAAGGGAAATCCACCTACAGGCTGGATCCTGACCTGTCTCAAAAGTACACAAATAGTGCTGGCCTGCTGGTGCACAGTCTCTGCTTGGAAGTGCCATGTCAGCTCCTGGCTAACAATGCGAGTGGAATCTGTCCCCAAAGGGACTCCATTTCTTTGGTGGATTTCTACAGGAGAATCTGGCACTGTAGGCAGGCCCCTCCCTGGGGGAAGCTTTGAAGTTATAAACAATATCAGCAGTTTTCCCAACCCTGAGACAGGAACAAGGCCGATGACAAGGCCACACAATGAAGTGAGCTGAGCCTGATGACAAGCACAGGCCTTGACCAACACACTTCTCTCGGGGCTTCAAATTCCCTCATCCCTGTTTCAAGAGGGATGGATTATATCAGGGTTTTTCAAACTTTTGTCATTCCCTATACCATGACCTTTCCCCCACATCTGTGTATTTCATATGCAATACTCTTAACTCACCTTTTTAAAAAATTGAGGTGAAATTCACATAACAAAGTTAACCATTTTGCAGTGTACCATTGTGTCATTTAGTACATTCACAATGCTATGGTTACAATGCTATGTAACCATCACCTCTATCTAGTTCCAGAACATTTTCATCATCCCAAAAGGAAACTATGTACCTATTAAGCAATTACTATCTATTCTTTCCTCTCAGCCCTTAGGAACTACTAATCTGCTTTCTGTCTCTACTGATTTGTCTATTCTTGATATTTCATATGAATGGATGTTTCATACATGGTCTTTGTGTCTGCCTTCTTTTGCTTAGCATAATATTTTCGAGGTTCGAGGTAGCATATATCAGAACTTCATTCCTTCTTTATGGCTGAATCATATTCCATTGTAGGGACATACCACAGTCTCCCTCTTCACCTGTTGATGGGCATTGTTTCCACCTTTAGGATCAACTCACTTTTCTATTGACATTCATTTTGAAATGAAACTTTCCATCATGGCCATAAAAAATATCATTTACTACAAGTCAGAGGTGGTTATTCAAATAAATGTAACCAAGTCAAAACAATGTTACTGAAAGTTGTGGTTAATATTATTGTCTGCCCAAGGTGCTGAATCTAGGGCTTGTCCTTTGTGAGAAATGGAAATCAGCAAGTGACAGAAGCGTATTAAAGACACTCCAAACCAGGAATTCTTCCATGATATCAGCTAAGGGGCTGAATAAGAATGGCAATGAGTATGTCTTTCTCTCCATGTGACTCAATGTTATTTCATGTATCAGTGTACACTTAAAAATCATCTTATATTAGATTATATCTTTAATCACACTGTCCAATGAAAATATACTGCAAGACATAAACCATATTGTAACTTAAAACTTCCTAGTAGACATATTAAAAAGTAAAAAGAAACAAGTGAAATTAACTTTTCTATAATCACCCAATATATCTAAAATATTACTTCAACATGTAAACAGCATAAATATTATTGAGATATTAATATATATTTTTTTCATAACAAGTCTTTGCAATCTGGAGTGCGTTTTACACTGATGGCACATCTCATTTTGGACCCAGCCATACTTCAAATGCTCGACAGCGACACATGGTCAGGTCAGTAGCTCGTGTTGGAGCTACTGTGTTGGAATATTGGAGAAAACAGCTCCATGAGATCTTTTCCAGCTCTAAAATATTAGGACTCCCTTTCTTTTAGTATTTCCTTCCCTAGCCTGAGCTACTGCCCTCAGCAATCTCTAAATCAGTGGTTCTCAACCTTTTCTTCTGTTGCAATGCACCCTGGATAAGGTTCACGTGGCTGCCTGCTCCCCCAGGACTTATCTAGGTTTCAGTCTTCTGAACTCTGGGTAAGACAGGCTGAGGTTGCAAGCAATTCTGAGAGCTTACCTCTAACTCCACCCACTCAAAGCACAGCAAATTACAATGGAGAAGAATGTTATTCTAGGGCAACCTGCTCTAGTTGATAAAACACACTTTATAGTGGGCTTTAATTATTTTCCAGCCCAGAATTTGTTCCCCCTTTTTCTGGTAACAGAATCCCAATTTTCCTTTAGAAGCCACACCTCCCCTACTCTCAGCCCGTGTCATTTGGATGGGCTGACTCCGCCTCTAGCTCCAGAAGTGGGCATGTGACCCAGGCCCAAGATGATAAGCAAAATCCATCACCCAGTCACAGTGATGGGTTGGCCTCAGGTGTGATGACAGACAGGTCTAGAATCTCAGTGGACAACTGGGCAAGGAGACCCGGCCTTGGGGGGATGTAAGCCCAGAGCCGCCTCCTGGGACTACGCCAGGTCCTGCAAATGATGCCAACGTGAAGGCAGCAGAGCCAAGAGACGGAGGCTCTGATGTTGTCCTTTGAGCTCCAGATCTAGCCATGCTGGGATCTCTGTGGTTAGTTAAATAAGAAACTGTCTCCATGGCATGTGCACACGCACATGCACACACACACTTAAGGCATTGGGAACAGTTTCCTGTCAGTTACTTGCAACTGACAGAGTCCTAACAGAAATAAGTCATCTGCACTCTTATCATGAGTGACGAATACTGTGGCTCACCTCACCGCTGATGGTTGCTGACTTGTGGTTGAGAACCGTCACCCTAGAGAAGCCTGACTACACAGACACCAAGAGCACAAAGCCACAGCACACAGGCTTAAGTCCCCTGCAGCCTTCTCTCAGGCCCGAGAATCAGAGTTTAGGGCACTTCCTTCCCTCGGTCAGGACTCACTCTGGCGCACGTGCATCATACTCCACAGGGCACCAGGCTGCCACCTCGCACGTCTTCACAGTCTCATTGAACAGCACACATCTTCCTGTTGCGACTCCTACAGGGGTGAGGAGGACCCAGGCCCACAGGGATCTCTTATTTTCTATTTTTGTGAGGAAGAGAATGGAAGCCCCACCACAGCATCCTATGTGATCCATCTTGAGCTATTCCGATTCTGGGATTTAGACAGTGTCCAGAAATAGGAATTGGAGGAAAACAGTTGCCTGAGCTCTAGCCATGTCTCTGTTTTGCCAGTTGCAGGGCTAGGGTGATGCCAAGCCACAGCACAGGGCAAGATCTGGGATGGCTTCTGGATGCAGATGACAGGTGTGTGTCAAGAGGGTCCTGCGACCCCAATCTGGACATCAGGCTCACCCAGGGTCATGCAAGGGCACTGGGGGATGTGCGAGATTTCTTTATCCTGGAGACTTTGCTATCAGAGGAGCCCCACAGGGGGCACAATCTGGCCAGGGGCTGCCCTCCCCAGGCTAAGCGTCTACTGTGGGGTCACAGCTGTGCATTCGTACCGCTGCTATGGGTGCCTGTGGAGCCAGCAACACAGTCGGCATCTGACTTACACACATTCGTCTTATCTGGAATCTGGAAAAAGAAGAACGAGTGAAAACAAGGTCCATGTGGTCCGGGTCCACATCCAGCTGATAGGCATGGACGCAGGGGACGTGAGGTCCAAGGCTCTTTCCAGGAGAAGCTGCCTACCTCAGGACAGAGGCCCTGGGTCTGGTTCATGGTGATGATCATGTTGGTCATGACGAAGAGGGAGTTTTCCTCCTGTAGAGTGGGCAGAGGGGAGAGAGTACTGCTCTGTTACCTTCAGAGGAGTCACGCAGAACCACAAGGAAGGCCAATGTTCATTTAATAGGACAGCACCTTTCACTTCTCCCACATGCCACACAGAAAACAATTTAAAAAACTGATCTTATGGTCTCCCATTCTCTTCTATGAGAGTTTATAACCTAATCGAAAACAGGAACTCAAACAAATACTTGTATATGCGTGTTAATAGCAGCATTATTCACAATAGCCCAAAGGGAGAGACAGCCCAAGTGTCCGTCAACAGATGAATGGATACACAAACTGTGGACTATACCTATAATGGAATATGATTCAGCCATGAAAAGGAATGAAGCACCGACACATGCTACAATGTTGACGAACCTCAAAAACATGATGCTAAGTCAAAGAAGCCAGACAAAAGGCCACATGTTGTATGATTCCATTGATATGAAATTTCCAGAATAGGCAAATCCATAGAGACAGAAAGTACATGTGTGGCTGCCAGGGGATGTGAAGGAGGGTGGAAACCAGAGTGCTTAATGAGCATGGGGTTTCCTTTTAGGGTGATGAAAATGTTCTGGAACTAGTTAAGGTGATGGTTGCGTAATATCATGAATGCACTCAATGCCACTGAATTTTTCATTTTGAAATGATTAATATTATGATATGTGAATTTCACTCCAATTAAAAAATGTCTATAACCTGAAATGGTTCCTTAATAAAGTTTGATTTGTTGAGGGAAAAGAGCCAAATGCTCTAAAGTTCTCTGCCGACCAGATTGCCTCAGAGGTAGAAAAACACGAGGCCCTAAAGGGCTCATATTTGGCTGTCTTCTCTCCTAGCTGGAATTAAAATAAAACATTTTGGAAAAGACTCAATCAGGGTCAGCAATTGACACTTCTCCCTTTGTGAAGGTTCAGTTTTCTCTTTGTGAGTATGAAGGTGCGACATGGTTGACGTGAGTTCTGGAGAGCAATTCGCTGGGGATGAGACTGAAGAATTGCTAATAATGACCTCCTGATATAAAGACAAAGACCTCAAAAGACTCTAGCTGGACCTCCCGTTCACTGGGTGCTGGCATTCTAAAATGAAACGCCAGAAGCTTTCTCTCAGCGTTTCATACTCCTTGGAAGAGCGGAATCAGCGCTGTGAGCCATCTGGGGGATGGACTCCGGGTAACTCGGGGATCAAAGGTGAAGATATCTCCACCTCCAGGTCTGACAAGGTGGTGGAAGCTCAGGGAATAGCTGGCATCTTTCAAAGAAAGGCCTAGAACAAATCATGTTGGGAGACGAGGAAATGGCCACAACACAGGTCACAAGGCTGTGGCATGACGCCCGAGTCTCTCCCAGCACGGGTGTTTCATATATAAACGCACTGCTTCCTCAGTGTTCACACAAGGCTGCTCCCGTGACTCTCTGGAGTCAGAAGGGAACATTCCGTACGGTCTACTTTTGGTTGCCTATTTCTTATCTATAGTCAGGCGCTGCACAACTTACGACGACACACCACATATACGACGACCGTGGTCCCAAGAGATTAGTACCGTGGAGCCTAGGTGTGTAGCAGGCTATACCATCTAGGTTTGTGTAAGCACACTCTATGATGTTCACACAATGACAAAACTGCCTAACAATGCATTTCGCAGAACGTATCCCCAAAGTTAAGCAATGTAAGACTGAATTTTAAGTTTAGGGAACTTTCAGTCTGGAGATGAGCCAAGTAGATGTGGTGCAAACAGATGTTTGATTCTCATCTTCAGAGAAGCAGAAGGACACCATGAAATCTCATGAAGAGAGCCCTGTGGATCTCATACAGCCCCCTGTCCAGATCCATGATGGAAGGCAGAGTTGCTGCATGTTCCCTCCACTGAGGGACAGAAGCAGGTGGCCCGTACCCTTCCTTGGTTCCAGTAAACAGACTGAGTGTGATATTCCCAGAGCCTGCCAGGACGAGGCCGTGCCATCCCAGGAAGCAGAGGTCTCTCTGTCCAGACAGGTGCATGCCTACAGGACCACCCACCTCCCACAAACTATGAATCCTCTGTTCCATTTGATGTTTACAGCTCATTCGCTCTGTCTTCTCCCTGGGCACCCCTCAAGACCCTCCTCTGGGGAAGGCAGGGAGAAAATGAATAGACTTGAAAAAAGAGAGAGATTCCGAAGTCCTTGCTTTCCCTTGCAGAGCTGTGAGCCAAGACTTGGCAGCTTATCTGCATTTGGCCACCCCTAGTCACCCTCGCACGTAAGCCATCTGGAGGGATATGTCGGGGTTTGGCTGCGTAAGTCAATATTTAACTTGGAGTTTTGTGGATTAAGAGACTGGAGACTAGGATGCTGCGCCAATTTTTTCCCTTACCTTTGTTCCTGAAGGAATCCTATGTGGGTATGTCTGTTTCGTTCTTGTTTTTGGTCTCTAATTGCTGTTAAAGTTTTTACACTGTCTGAAAAGATTAACCTTGTGAGTTTACAACAATAAAGCAAATACAAAATGTGGAAAGACAATATTTCCACCTGAATTTTTCCCAGGATTTAAAACATTTGCTTTTTTTCACCTTTCAGGGTTTGAGACAGACTCAGATGTGCACATGGAAAGCTTCCTGTGTTTAAGCCAGCCATGTTTCAGATCTGAAGAAATATAGCTGATTGAATATTACCTGTTAGACCCTGAGCACTGATTTCTTGACTAAGATGATCAGTGTGGGCCCTGGTGATGTTAGAACTCTGCCTGTGCCATTCGTTAATCAAGTGTGCCAGGTCAGGAATGGGAAAGGAGCTAATCAGAAGCTTTACTGCTGGACAGATGTCACAGGTGAAGCCTACCTGAGCTGGAATCACATAATCAGCCACATCCCAGATCCGGAATCCAAGTGCAGAAGTGTTGGTGACAGTCACACCCTTGGCTTTGGCAGTAACTGAGCTGACCACTGAGTCCGTTTCCTGGTATCCTTTTTCCCACACAAACACCCACCTACAAAATAAAACAGGCCTCTTAAATTGCCATTAGGATTCCATGAATCTGAAACGATGCTAGGGAGCCTCTGATAGCCAGAGGCTGAAAGTATGACACTTAGTAATTAAGTGACTTTACAAAAGTAGCTTAACATATGGGGGCTCCATTTCCATTTCTGGAAAATGGGGATAATAACACCTAAACCACCGAGTGGTTTCTGGGAAATAAATGAGATGATGCAGGTAAAGTACTTAGCACAGTGAATAACATAAAGAAAATACTCGGTGAGTGCTGTCTATGTTACTAGATATTTGAGCACTTTTAAGGAACTATGACTTGTGGAATCACCAAGAGATAATAAAAATTATGATAACAATGGTTACCATTTGAGTGTTTTTAGGTGCCAGGTACTGATCTAAGCTCTTTATATGTATTAACTAATTTAATACTGACCATTTTGTAAGGCAAGCATCATAAGTATTCTCCATTTCACAGAGGAGAAAACTGAGAAACAGAGAGGTTAAGTCACTTGCCCAAGGTAACACAGCTAGTAAGTGACAGAGTCAGGATTTGAACTCAAGCCTTTTGCCTCTGAAGCCTCTTCTCTTGCCCTCTATGCTGTCCCTCTAGAATGGAGAATCTCACCACTTAAGTAACATTTTATAGTAGTTTCTTACTTTTTCCCCAAGAATTCAGGTCACATTAATGCTTCTCTCCTCTGAAGTAGGGGCATTACTACCAGCCTGAATAATTAAAAATCTAAAAGCAATAGTGCATAGTGGTTAGGACACTGGAACACAGACTGAAGCCATGAACACAAGTTCATGTCTCAGCTCCACCACTCACTAGGCATAACTTTGGCCAAGTTGCTTAACTTCTCTGTGCTTCAGTTTATCCCATCTATAAGATGGGAACGATGACAGGACGTCACAGGATTGTTGTGAGGTTAAATGAGTTAGTGGATGTCAAACGCCTAGAACAACGTTTGTGAATCGCCATCCGTAGGCTGAAATTGGCCATGATGGGAGTATTTACACTATGGAAGTTGGCCCATACTGCAGATCAGAACTCCTCCCCACCAGAGCTGTTGTTAAACATCTCCCAACAACTTATTATTTCCAGAACCAAGGAATGCTAGCAGCCCTCTCCCCTCCTTATAAGCCCTGGATGCTGAGACTTCAGAAATTCACTGGTTTTGGTTACTTATTCATGGGTTTGTCTGGTCTGAGCAGTTTCCAAATGCATTGCCCATCCCAGAGATGGGCTTTCCCGCTAACAAGTCCTCTTCTTCAGGGGTTCTAGGAATTCAGCTGCAATAGAAGCTTCCATTCAATTCTAGTTGGACGCACAGAAGCTTAGGGCAGGAAGATCATTCTCATTTTACCACCGAGGACAGTGAGTTGCTAAATCAGAGACACATGGTTTCACAGGAATCACTATGAGATTAACCGTTTCCTCATCATGTGATGATAATGGAAATAAACGAGAAATACGTCTTCAGTCTCTTTTTTTCAGGAAGGACTGCTGTAGGTCACTATGGGAAGAGACCACAATTTCACCAAAATGAACTGGGTCAGGAAGTTAAGAGAAAAGTTAAAAAAAAAAAAAAGTCCTTAATTCAGATCCTGAGTCAGTTTTGATCATAGTAAGATGGATAAAAGCAAAAAGCAAAGCATTTACAGCTTTAAAAATCCACCTGATCAAGGTAGAGAACACTCGTAGGAACCCTAGAAAGCTCGCTGCCCAACAGAAATATAACACGAGCCATATATGTAGTTTAAACATTTGTAGTAGCCATATTAAAAAGTAAAAAGAAACAGGTAAAATTAATTTTAATGATATATTTTATGTAACCCAATATGATCAAAACATTTTAACATGTTACCAATGTAAGATGTATTAATATGATATTTTACTTTGTTTTTGTACCATGTCTTTGACATCTGGTGTGTATTTTAGTGACAGCACATCTGAACTTGGAGTAGGAACATTACAAGGGCTCGACAGCCACATGTGACTACTGGCTACCATATCGTGCAGCACAGATATACATACTTTCTGCAGTCTAGAACTTTACAGACAGCTACCCTAAGGTAGATGTAAACTGATCCTTCCACGAGCATCAAAAGCCGAGAGGGAAAATCTGAGAGAGTGCTCCTGATTCCAAATGCTTCAGGTCTGACCAAGCAATGTGAGTTTAGTTAACCCGCTAGCAGTGGGTCTCAAAATTTAGGATGCATCACAATCACTGGGGGCAAAAAGTTGGTAGTAGTGGTACTTAATGAGTCCAAACCTGGGGGAGATCCAGGTGGTTCTGATGTAAAGTCCATGCCTGGAAAGCCATTTTATTGAATACTGTCAGAACCTACTGCTGCTGGGCAGATAGAAGCCAAACCCACCAGAGCATGCAAATTCCCTGGGGCAGTGTTAACAGATTCCAGTCCCATCCCAGGGTGGGGGAATCTGATACTTTTAAACAATTCCTGAAGTAAGTCATGATCAGGTAGGTTTGGGAAACTCTAGGACACTGGTTCCCAGACTTTGGTGCACATCAGAATCTCCTGGAGAGGGGCTGGCCCAGTGGCACAGCGGTTAAGTTTGCACGTTCCGTTTCTTGGCGGCCTGGGGTTCACTGGTTGGGATCCCGGGTGTGGACATGGCATCACTTGGCAAAAGCCATGCTGTGGCAGGCATCCCACATATAAAGTAGAGGAAGATGGGCATGGATTTTCAGCTTAGGGCCAGTCTTCCTCAGCAAAACGAGGAGGATTGGCAGTAGTTAGCTCAGGGCTAATCTTCCTCAAACAAACAAACAAACAAACAAAAAGAATCTCCAGGAGAGCTAGTCATACTCCACAGCAATCAAATCAGAAGGTCTGGGGATGGGTGCCAGCAATCAGTAGTTTTTAAAGATTCCAAAATGGTTCTAATGCGTAGTTGGGGACCACTGCATTAGGCCTTTTAAGAAAAGGAATGACCAAGCAGATAACATCTGTCAGCTTAACAGGTGTAAATACCAGAACACTCCAGGTGGACCTTACCTCAGCTGCTAAGTTAATGTCCACCTCCTCTCGTAAGTTTTACTAAATTGCAATGCATGCATTCAATTAAAATTAAGCACTTGGTGAGGACTGAAGGTGGCAGGGCACACAGAAGCGTAAGAGGGCAGCATGGGGAATGATGAGGCTAAGGCAGGTACCTATACAAAGAACCTCAACGACCCGACAAAACGAAGCGAACTTTAAATGCTTTTTGGAAGCGTAACCTCTGTATTATCCTGGGTTACCAAATGGTGCTGAAAGCACCAGAAGCCACAAACCCAAAATGAACCATGTGGAAATTCGAAATCTTGGTTTCTGTCAGCAGATAGATCAGAATGGGAAGTGAGGAGCAAAGATTAAGATGTTTAGGGCACAGCCGCACCGCCCCCGCCCCTCGCCCCCGCCCCATTGCCAAAGGACATCATGGAGCACGTCGGAAGAAAAGCAGCAGGAAGGGCGAGGATAAAGGTCTAGCCAGGCTTTATCCTTAAAACACAACGTCAAAGCACCCTTCTGCCCCGGAGCCCGGCACAGAGCCCATTCCCCCCGTGGCTAGGGTCCGGAGAGGGGTGTGTCACCGGCCTCGGGTCGCCACCCGCGGGACCCCACCTGGAGGGCGCCCGCGGGGCTCATCCGACGACCTCGGCCAGGAGGAGCAGGTGCACGGCCGGGTCCCAGAAGGAGGAGCTCCCAGGCCTCGGGTCGCCCCCAGGCCCGGGGGTCACCGGGCCGGCGCGACCGCGCTCACCCGATGACGTAGGCCAGGATGAGCAGCTGCACGGCCCGGTTCATGAGCCCCACTTTACGGCTGCGGATGAGCACGATGCGCGGCGTGTCGTACTCGAACAGGAAGGCGGCCAGCCCTGCGCAGCAGCCCGCCATGGCCCGCGCCCCGCCGCCGCCGCCGCGCCGCCCCGCTCCGCGCTCTGGCCTAGGCCCGCGCACCCGTCGCCTCGTCCCCGCTCGGGAGCCCCGCCCAGGCGGCCCGGCCAGCCCGCGGCGACGCCATTCACGGGGGAGGGCCCGGAAGGAGGTGGTGCTAGCCCTCGGGGGAGGGGGCCAGGCGGAAGGCGTGACCTCCCCCTCGGGTACGAGCGACGCCTGGGAGGGCCGGGGGAGCGACCCCTTCAAGTGGGATGGGCTCTACGGGCAAGGAGTGACCTCCCCTTTGGGAACGAATGACCCCCTCAGAGGAGCCGGGGCCAGGGGAGTGGGGTGTGAGTGACTTCGTCAGGAGTGGCAAGGAGAGGGAATGACCCCTTCAGGAGGGCCCGGGAGAACGAGTGACCCTCTTAGGGGACATAGCGCCCTCCGGGAGTTACCTCCTCAGGGGGGCCCTGGAGGAGGGGTAATGAGCGACCTCCTTAGGGGGTCTAGGAAGTACGAGTGACTTTGTAGGGGGGCAGCCTAGGAGAAAGAGCAATCCCTCGGGAGCTCCAAACTTGTGCAGGCTCTAATGAGGGGGAGCTGGGGGCAGCCTGCCTTCTCGACCTCTGGGGGGGAAAGCCTACATATCAGGTGCCCTAGGAGCCTTTGGCTGGAGCGACACATCCTAGAAAAGGCCCCTCTTGGAATCGAAGCCAGGCCACATCCCTGCTCTAATTCAGATGCTTCCTTAGCTGCAGGACAGGGGAGGAAGCAGCCAGAGGCAGGTGAGGGGTTTCCGTGGCCATCCTTTCAACTGAGAAAGTTTTATCACAACTTTAGGGAAACTTGGAAAATAGAGGGAAAGTGGAGGAAACACCCAGAGTTCCACTACTTGAACGTAATTTTCCACGTTTGTTCATTCTCTTCAGGTATGTTTTCATAGATACGTTTTATATTTAGTTTCATTAATTCATTCAACAAGTATTAGTCAGCACCTTTGTATGCCAGGCACTGTCCAGTGAACAGAACAAGCCCAAACATCCTGCCTTCGTGGGGTATAAATTCTAGCAGATAACTGAGTATAAAATTTTAGTTTGTAGTCGTAGTCAATGATGGTGCTTTTCATTTCCTGACTCACACTAGTTATTTTCCATGTTACTGCAGACTCATCATAATGATCCTTTTTAATCTATGGATTACTTCTTCCAGAGGGTTTGCCCTGATTTCCCTAACTGTTCTCATCTGATTGCTTCTAGTTGGTGGATCCTATGCATAATCTTTGATACAACATTTTAGTTCATTTCCTGGGGGTGAGATTCCTAAGCCACTTTGTTTTTCCAAATATAGAAAGGTGAATAATAAGACAATTTGAAAAAAAACAGACAGTATCTGTCTCTAGAGATGGAATTATTGAGTTAGAGGGAGGACCAGAGCTGCCACCTGCCTCAGTCCAAAATGGTCCCAGGAAAAGGTGATGACAAATTAAGTGGATTTTATTCATTCATTAGACAGATATTTACCAAGTGCCTGTTTTGTGCTTGGCGGTGTTCTTGATGCTGGGGATATAAGGGTGGACAGAGAGATGAACTCTCTACCACAGTGGGGCTTGGTGCGGTTGGGAAGGTTTAACTTCTATTTAGAAAAGGAAAACCTAGTCACTAAATTCTCATTGGAAGGGGACTTAGAAGTGCTTTTCCTTAAGAGTCAAAACACATTTCTGGCTCTGTTTAATATTAATCCCATAGTCATGAGATGGTCCTAGCCTTAGAAATCTTGAATTTAAATGGTCTGCTTGCACTTTGGAACAAAGTCAATTAAGAGAAATGTAGAAATACAAGTTTTCCTAAATTACTAATTGATACCATATCCTTAGGCCCAACCAAAGAAACTGGTCCTGAAAAATGATCAGGAAAAGAAAACTGTTTCATTTACACTTTTACCCCTGGTTTATCTCTTTAAAAACAGCTTTCTTGGGGTATAATTGACATAAAATAATCTGCACCTATTTAAACTGTACAGTTTTATAAGTGTGACATGTGTACACCCATGGGTCTGTCACCACAGTCAAGATAGTGAATATATCCAACGTCCGAGCCAGAGTAATCTTAGTTTATGTAAAGTAAAAGTAACTGCTGATTACAGTTGGGACTTTTCACACACATATGTCTTAATTACATTCGGTTGCATATTTGTTTTATAGCTTGATTGAGTATAGTCAGTTATTGAGTAACCTTGGGAATTTAGTTTAAAAAGAAAAGATTTTCAGTAAAGATGCCAATTCAATGAGGAAAGAATAGTCTTTTCAACAAATGGTGCTGAAACAACTGGATATCCACATGAAATGATGACATTTGACCCCTACCTCTTACCATATATAAAGATTAACTCAAAATGGATCAAAGACCTAAATGTAAGAGCTAAAACTAGAAGAGTCAGATGAAAAGATAGGTGTAAATCTTTGTGACCTTGGATTAGGCAGTGGTTTTTTTGATATGACACTTAAAGTACAGGAGACACAAGAGAAAATAGATAAATTGAACTTACAATTTAAAACTTTTGTGCTTCAAAGGACACCAAGAAAATGAAAAAGACAACCCACAAAATGGAAAAAATATTTACAAATCATGTATCAGATAAGGGTCTAGTATCTTAGACATCTTCACTAAGAATTCTTGAACTCTTATAATTCATCAATAAAATGACAACCTAATTAAAAATGGGCAAAAGATTTGAATAGATGTTCTACAAAGAAGATACACAAACGGTCAATAAGGACGTGAAAAGATGTTCAATGTCACTAGTCATTAGGGAAATGCAAATCAAAATCACGAGATACCCCTTCATCCTACTAGCATGACTATAATCAAAATGATAGACGCTTAAAAGATGGCAAGGCTGTGGAGAAACTGGAAAACCCATACGCTGTTGGTGGGAAAGTAAAATGGTGTAGCCGCTTTGGAAAACAGTTTGGCAGCTCCTCAAAATGTTAAACAATTACCACATGACCTAACAATTCCATTCCTACATATATACCCACGAGAACTGAAAGGATATGTTCGTGCAAAAACTTGTGCATGAATGTTCAGAGCATTATTCATAATAGCCAAAAATGTGGAGATAACCTGAATGTATCAGCTGATGAATGGATAAATAAAATGTGGTATATCCATACAATGGGATATTATTTAGCCATAAAAAGGAAACTGATACATGCTGCAATGTGCATGAACCTTGAAAATATTATCCTAAGTGAAAGAAGCCAGGTACAAAAGGACACTTATTATATGATTCTGTTTATATGAAATGTCCAAGATAGGCGAATCCATAGAGACAGAAAGTACATTAGTGGTTGCCTAGGGCTGGAGGAAAGCAAGAATGAGGAGTGATTGCTAATGAGTACAGCATTTCTATTTGGGGGGATGAATATGTTCTGGAAAATAGATAATGGTGATAGTTGCTGAACCCTTGTGAATGTACTAAAAGTCACTGAACTATGCATTTTAAATGGGTGGATTTTATGGTATATGAGTTATATCAAATTAAAAAAAGAGAAGAAACAGGGAGTAGACAACGAAGGCCTCAGAAAAAACAAGCTACATACCTCACAATAATGGGGCCAAACCTCATGTTCTTACTTCATGGGGAGCACCTCAGGCCCTTTGTTTTAGACAAAGTTCTAACAGTCTGGGTTATCTGACTCCTTCTTTGCGTATTAAGCCAGTTTGCCACAAAGTTCTTCCTCTGAAAACTGCCCTTCCTCACAGAGGTGCCTCAGCAGCCATTTTTGTACTGTGTGACCTTGTCAATTGGAGCACAAGGGGGAACCGAACCCAAAAGGGCCCATCTAGTTCTGTCCTCTGGGACTGTGGCACTGGGAGAGAGGCAGCCTTTTGTTTTCTGCAAGTGACTGGAACTGAGTTGATGTAACCTCAGGGTTTGCGGCAGAGTTGTGCTCAGGGAGAAGCCGGGAAGGGGAGTCTGCAGAAGCAAAAGAAAGAAACAGACGTGCAAAGGGACCCAAAGGTGAGAGAGACTAAGAAAATGGCCTCTTTGGTTTCTGCTGAGTTCCTGGTTCTGCCCCCTTGGTTCACTTTTGCCCTTAAGGTACCCCTATAACTGTATAATAAATGTTCATTTTTTTTTCCTGTAAGCTAGTAGGCTTTTGAAACTTGGAATTGAAAGGACTTTGGCTGTGGTGCTAGGTTCTGAGAGATGAAAAATGTTCTGTCACCAGTAATGTGGGCATTAAAATAAATATTTGTATGAATAAACATTTAGAATTAGATTAGAGGTGGGAGGCACTGCCTGAGGCCACCAATACTAAGATCAGCAATAAATAAATTAACAGCCTATAAAAAGGAAAAGTCCCTGTGGAAAGCAGAGCCAAGAACTCCTAAAAACTCATCAGTCTGGGACCATTTAGTTGACAGGCCAGCAGTGGCTGACCTCGGTGCACCTTAGGGTGTCATTTGGTTATAGCATGGTAAGAATGATGTTTGTTACAATGGCCTCAAGCCGCAAAAGGTCAATCAGATAAGTTCGGGAGTCTCTTCTGTGAAAAAATGTTTAAACTTTCAAGCATTTAAAGATGTAGGATTCACTTACTTGGCACATAGACATTGTGAAATACGTCATTGTATAACATAATGATAGATACATGTGGTCCAAATGTTTAATTATATATACCTCCAGAAATAGCACATCCTCTAAATAAAGAACAGCTTGGTAGCAAAAGTGAGGAGTAATTTATTTTATAATTTTGCTGTTGCTTTCTCCGTGGAGTCCTTGAGACTGAAGCTGCATTGGAACATAGAAGAAAAGAAAACCTGACTTAGCTAAGAGGCCGTGTGCTGATCACAGATAATCCTCTGTGCTATCTCCTAGATCGGTGGATCTCAACCCTATCAGATGCAATGTCCCTTCAAAAAGAAATATTTTCTAATATCCTGTTAGGAGCCCTGAAAGAAATTAATATGGAATATAAACTACCTACACTCCATTAAATGTGTATGTATATGTAAATGTGTGTATATATACGTTTGGTTTGTGTTTTTGTAATGATTAATGATGTTGAGCTTTTCATGTGTTTATTGGCCATTTGTACATTTTTGAAGATCCTTTGCCCATTTTTTAATTGAGTTATCTCTTTATTTATGTTCTAAGAGTTCTTTATATATTCTAGATACAATTCCTTATCAGGTATATGATCTGCAAGTGTTTTCTCCCATTCAGTGAGTGGGGGATAAATTCCAGATTATTGAAATGGAGAAATTCTGGAATAAGTCCCAGATTATTGAAATGGAGAAAATGAGGGCCAGCCCGGTAGTGCAGTGGTTAAGTTCACACGTTCCACTTCCGTGGCCTGGGGTTTGCCAGTTCAGATCCTGAGTGCGGACATGTCACCACTTGGCAAGCCGTACTGTGGCAGCTGTCCCACGTATAAAGTAGAGGAAGATGGGCACAGATGTTAGCTCAGGGCCAGTCTTCCTCAGCAAAAAGAGGAGGATTGGCAGCAGTTAGCTCAGGGCTAATCTTCCTCAAAAAATAAATAAAAAATTTTAAAAATGGAGAAAATGGGAAGTATGATATTCTTGCAGATGAACTGGACCTATTCCTGGAACTGTTGTCTTGAAATCCCAGCACATTTGACATTTGGTCTCTAGGATATAAAAAGACCTTGGAGACTGCATCTTTTGATAGGCAACAGAGAATAGAGGATGGATAGGGAAAAAAAGCTATGAATACAAGAGGTGGGGGCCAGCCTGGTGGCATAGTGGTTAAGTTTGTGCCCTCTGCTTCCATGGCTCTGCGGTTAGCAGGTTTGGATCCCAGGTGCAGACCTATATACCGCTCATCAAACCATGCTGTGGCGGCATCCCACATACAAAAAAGTAGAGGAAGATTAGCACAGATGTTAGCTCAGGGACAGTCTTCCACAAGCAAAAAAAAAAGAAAGATGATGGAGCAGTTATGAGGTCAGCCTGTGGGGATTGTGTCTGCTATTACTGAAAACAAAGGTGTTCAGGAGTAGATACTGTGGGTGCCAGGCACTGGGATATATATAAGATTATTTACTAGTTGTGCATCCTTAGACGAGCTATTTACTTTTTGGGAGTCTGTTTCTTTATACGTGTTATTGTGTCAAGTATGAAATCGTCTTTAGGATAGTAAAAACAGCAGCTAAGACACTGCTAAATGCGTTATAGGCTTCATTTCATTCACTTGCACATGAACCGTGAGGTAGACACCAAGGAGTAAAACTGAGGCTTAGATGATACAAGCGGTTGGGTCAGGATTTGAATCCATGTCTGTCTGATTCCAGAATCTTTGCTCTTAACTGTTTCATTATGTAGCCTTAAAATGCTATGAAATCATTTGTCCACTCTAAATCATTGTGTAGTATTATGTGGGACGATTTTTATGGTTTCATTGCTTGGAGTGTACCAAGATTAAGAGATAATGAGGATTGTCGGGGTCACCTTGAAATGGGAGAAATCTTGTTGGTGGAGATGATAGTTACTGGAACTCCCATACATTTCATCATGTTTCCTGTTAACGTTGTTAACATACAATGTAATCAAATATCTTTTCAAATTTACTTAGAAATTATTAGATACCTAAATATTTGGAAGGATACCCAACAGACTCAGAAAAATAAGACCTAAAGATACAGTCCCATTAGTGTCACATCTGAGAACTTTCTAAGATGGCATCTTTCCTCAGCGTGGCCTGATGAGCAGTGCCATGTCCTCGCCCAGGATCCGAACCCTGGGCCGCCTGCAGCGGTGCGCGCGAACTTAACCCCTAAGATGGCATCTTAACTACTGTGGGAGGCAGAATAATGACCCCACCCCCAGGTATCCAGGTCCTAATCCCCGGACCTGTGAATGTGTTACCTTATATGGCAAAAGGGACCTTGCAGATTGGTTGAGTTAAGGATTTTGAGACGGGGAGGTTGTCCTGGATGATCCTGGTGAGTTTAATCACAAGGCTCCTTAAAAAGTGAAGAAAGGGGCTGAAGAATCAGAGTTGGAAAAGGCCTGAGACAACAGAAGCATGGGTCAAAGTGATGAGATTGCCAGCTGGAGGCCGTCAGCCAAGGAATGAAGCTGGGAAAGGAAGAATTGGATTCCCCCCCTGGACCCTCCCGAAGGAATGCAGCCCTGCCGACACCTTGATTTTAGCCCGTGAGACCCATTGTGGATCTCTGACCTCCAGAACTGCGGGATAGTATATTTGTGATGTCTTAAGCCGCTAAATTTGTGGTAGTTTGTTAAGCATCAATAGGAAACTAATACAGTTACTAACTCCATGGAAACAGTATAAACATAAGATTCTTAATTCAGATTAAGCTCCAGAGAACTTCATTTACTGTCTCTAGTCTTTAATCTTGGGACAGTTTGATTTCTTTTCTTTTGGGAGGGTTTTGGTGTATGTTTTTCTGTGTACGCTCAGTTACTTGGCAAGGGGCCAGGGCTTGAGAGAGAAATACAAAGCTAACTCATTAGGTAAATAATTATTCCATCACAAAATAATTTCTGTAAGTACAGAAAATAAATCACCCCAACAAAACAAGACCTTCAAAAAAATTCATGGCCATTCATGTGAATTTAGATTTTTTTCCCTTAAAGAATATGTGGAAAAATAAAGATTTGTAACAGTAGAAACATTTGCCTCATTTGATGTTCTTAATGCTGCTTTTGTGGTAACTGGGTGGGAATCCTATGTAGTGGTAGAAAAACATTGATGCTGTGCTAGGTGGTGCAAAGAGACAAAGGCTGCAGAGCACATGGATTTAACTTGAAAAGTTTATAGCCATTTGAGTCCCACTCAGGATGTCTTGTTTGTATACGGTACAGCTTCAAGCAAAGGAGGTAAATCTTTAGGTGATAACTATCCTGCTTGCCGGGAACCAAGAAGTTTCCCAGCATGTGGGACTTTCAGTGCTAAAACTCGGAAAGTCCCTGGCCAATAGGATGAGTTGGTGACCTTGGAGGGATTAAGTCAGCTAGCTGCTGGAAGGCTCACGGTTGCATGGATTCTGAGCCAGGCCCCTACAGGCCATTGACACCGCTTACCCTACTCTCCTTGTCCACCCCACCCCAAGCGGACCCCTTGTCTGCTTCACTCTGGAGACTTGCACCGGTTAGACTTGAAGCAGATCTGTTAGAAAAGACAAGGGCTGTTGCAAGAAGCAGGGAGGCTTTCCAAGAGGTGTAGCCTCTAAACCGCACTTCTCCTCATCTTACATCAGACAACTTCAAGCTTGCTTGGAAGTCTGAATAAAAACTAAACAAAACAACAACAAGAAGCATCAAAGGTGTACTTTTTTTTTTTTTTGGTGGAAGATTAGCCCTGAGCTAACATCTGCCGCCAATCCGCCTATTTTTGCTGAAGAAGACTGGCCCTGAGCTAACATCTGTGCCCATCTTCCTCTGCTTTATATGTGGGACGCCTACCACAGCGTGGCTTACCAAGCGGTGCCATGTGTGCACCCGGATCCGAACCAGTGAACCCCGGGCCACCGAAGTGCAACGTGCACACTTAACTGCTGCGCCACTGGGCTGGCCCCCAAAGGGTGTACTTTTATGTGACTTGTCTTGTAATGAAAAACCCATCTGCTTTGTTCTCTAGTGAAGACAGAGTTTTCTGGAATACACAGACTGTGTGTTAATCTTTCCCAGCCCCCAGCAGTTACTGGATTATAAGCCAAACAGTCTCTAGTAGATCTAAATCCAGCACAGTGGGAATCCAGGAGTTTTGGCTTTGCATAGCCATTTCTATTTTGAAAACCACCTTCACATGAGTGATACTCAAAATCCCATTTTATAGTTGAGTAAAAGCTCAGCCTCATCAGTGTTTGCTAAAACATTCTGGAGGTCTTGCCTCTCTGTCATAAGAGATTTCTGTTAATAATAATTGGTGGCTAAGAGCGAACGAAAGCACAAGGGGAAGGACGCGTCAGACTCCAAAACCATCACCCTAATAATAATAACAGTTTGAATTTCCGTTATCTGGAATAAGAATAACCTCTAAGGGGCCGGCCCAGTGACCTAGCGTTTAGGTTCACGTGCTCCGCTTTGGCAGCCCAGGGTTCACTTGTTCGGATCCTGGGCGCGGACCTATGTGCTGCTCATCAAGCCATGCTGTGGCAGGTGTCCCACATATAAAGTGGAGGAAGATGGGCACAGATGTTAGCTCAGGGCCAATTTTCCTCAAACAAACAAAAAAAAGGAATAACCTTTTAAATTCATGTAAGCAAATCACAAAGCATTCTCGGGATTTTCCCAATTCTTTTCTATCCTTAAGTGTAGCCCCAAAAACTCAGCGAACACTGTGCGTCTTAGGTTTGTAACTTTCAAGTGCCAGGTGTGTGTGAGACATAGGCTATGCTGAGATATGAGATGTGTGGCATGCAGTTAGAAGTTAGCACAACCAACAGGAAGTGTTTGTGGAGGGTAGCATCTTGTCTCTTCCATAGCTTCCCTTTTCCTGGGTTTTCCATTTCTCACTCAGTAGGAAATTCCACAGGAAGTGGGATGACAAACTGAAGTCACTTTCTTTGGGTCAGTTGAGGGTAAAGGTTGCCTCTTTCCTGCCTTGAGAATTATCCAGAATGCTCATCTCCTCCTGCTCCCTATGTCTAGCCTCTTTACCAGGGGTGGATGCCATCAGCCTCAGCCTTCCATTTGGCCCAAGTCTGCCATTTGGCTTTGGTTTGGGTCTCAGCCTTTGGAAGGCCACGTAGTCAAATGACTACTTCAACATCATTTCTGGCCTCTCTGAACTTGTACACGATCCTTGAATGTGGGATCACATAAGTAACCATCATCTCAAATTGGAGTATCTCTGTCAGTGATACGAATGAGGCCTGTCTTTGGGATATGTCGTTTATATGTGAATATCCACTTTCGAATGTAAGTGAGCATTCTAGTTGCAACTGGAGTGAAAGAAATTTCCTTAGGTACAGTATGTTGAAATTTTGTCAGTAGTTTATATATTTAGATATATTATTGCTAAAATAAAATAATGATTGGAAGCCTTTATTTTCAAAAATAAGTTTCAAATAGTTTAATAGAAAAATCGATGGACAGACTATTAGGAAACATTTTTCTTGGCTAGATAATCTGAATAACAATAAAGGTCTAAAAATATTAGAAATTTAAAATATGAGTGAAGAAATAATCTTAATTGTGCTCTTGAAAATGCTCAGAACGTATCTTCAAGCAGTGCACAAAGCTTGTTTATGAGGTTGTTTCAGTGAAATTACATCATTATCATTGACCCGGTTTTCAAGTACAGAAGCTGAAAAGGACATTACTCTTTACTATGGTTGTGTAGTATCTAGGAGGAAGGAAAATTTAATGATCTGGTGGCAACATCACTATCAACAGTGTCCTGTTCTGGCAGAGCAGCCAAAAAATATCTTAGCTCCCCCTTGAACAGTTGGAAGTGAACGTCTGTCTAATCAATGTCCAAATGTTCAATGGAGTAATCGCAGGAGCAGTCCTAAGGAATTAATGCCCTTGTATTATAAAAATCAAACTTTAAAATTTGATTAGTAAATGTAGTAAAATTGAAATAATAATTAAACTTTTGGAAATTTTTCAAATTTACTCTTGTGCTATGGCAGTAATATTAGGCTTTGGTTATTGATTTTAATACGCTGCTGTTTGGCCAAATGTGTATTTGGTACTACTCCTTTACTCTTTTTATTAATTAATTTATTTTAATTGATGTTAAATTCACATAACATAACCTTAACCATTTTAAAGTGAACAATTCAGTGACATTTAGTAAATTCACAATGTTGTGCAACTACCCCCTCTGTCTAGTTCCAAAACATTTTCATCACCCGAAAAAGAAACTTGGTACCCATTAAGCAGTAGCTCTCCATTTCCCCTCCCCCCAGCCACTGGCAACCACCAATCTGCTCTCTGTCTCTATGGATTCACCTAGTCTGCATATTTCATGTAAATAGAATCATATAACACGTGACCTTTTGTGTCTGGCTGCTTTCATCTAGCATAATGTTTGTAGCATGCATCAGTACTTCATTCTGTTTTATGGCTGAATTATATTCTGCTGTTTAGATATATCACATTTTGCTTATCCTCTCCTCAGTTTAGGCATTTGAGTTGGTTCTACCTTTTGGCTATTGTGAATAGTGCTGCTATGAACATGTGTGTACCAGTATTAATTTGAGGCCCTGTTTTCAATGTTTTGGGTTATATACCTAAGAGTGGAGTTTCTGGGTCATATCTTAATTCTATATTTAACTTTGTGAGGGGCCACCAAACTGTTTTCCTCCTTTACTCTTCCTACTCAGGATATGTGGACAATTGTAGCCCGCTGAGCCAGCAATTCATAGTTTCTTTGAGTGGCTCCAGAAGTAACCAAGGTATGGTAACACTGTGCCCGTAACACTGTGCCATTGGTATGATCGGATCCCAGAGACCTTTACTGGGATTCCTTTGCAGTTGTCCTTGTACCTGGGCAGATCTGTGGAAGACAAACCAAAACACCTGTATTGGGAAGAACTTATCTGACCTCATTGTGCTGGCTTACTGGGGACGTTCATCTGTGCCTTCATCAAATAGTTATTCGATGTTTGGTGTTTATCTAGAACCAAACAGACAAAAATCTCTGCCTCCAGGAAGTTACATTCCAGTGACAGGAGACAAACAATAGACAATAAAAATAATAAGTAGACGGGGCGAGAGGTTAAGTTTGTGCACTCTGCTTCAGTGGCCCAATGTTCCCTAGTTCGGATCCTGGGTGCGGACCTATGCACCACTCACCAAGCCATGCTGTGGCCGCATCCCACATCGGAGAACTAGAATGACCTACAACTAGGATACACAGTTATGTGCTGGGGCTTTGGGGAGGAAAAAAAAAGAGTAAGATTGGCAATAGATGTTAGCTCAGGGCCAATCTTTCTCACCAAGAATAATAATAATAATAATAATAATAATAATAAGTAGAAACAGTCAGAGAGATCCCTGGAAATTTACTAGCAGAAGATTGTTTGTAATAGTCTTAATATTTTAAAAAATCTATGTTGTGACCATCGTTGTGTTCTATGTTTTATTTTGTAGTTTATTTGCTTTTTTGTTTTTCTTAGATATACCTCTGGCAAGACTTCTGTCTTATTATTAATCTTTCCGTAGAACTAGCTTTTAGTTTTGTTAGTTGTCTCAGTTCTGTACTTCATAGATTTCTGCCCTAATAGTTATTTCCTTCTTTTTTCTTTCAATTGGTTCTGCTACTCTTTTCCCAATGTTTTGAGTTGAATGCTTAGCCCATGTCTTTTTTAACCTTTCTTGTTTCCTGATAAATGTATATAAAGCTATAAATTGCCCTTTAAAGTGGTCTTCTTGCTGTATCCCACTATTTTGACATATGGTGTTTTCATTATCATCCAGTGTTAAATATTTCTAAGAGGCATTTAGCAGTATTTTATTTAGTTTCCAAATATTTTTTAAATTTATCTTTTAAAAATTAATTTCTAATTTCATTGAAACGTGGTTGGAGAACCTGGTTTGTATCATATTGATCATTGGGAATGTATTGTAGGAAATACATGCTCTAATGCATGTCTGTTTTTGTAACTATTCCATGTGTGCCCTAAAATAATATTCATTCTCAGTTGGATGTTGAATTCTCTATGTATCTATTAGCTTGAGGGAGGCCCAGTCTAAGGAAGCACATTTGAGCTGAGATCTGAATATCAGGAAGGAGCCAACTCTCTGAAAATCTTGGGGGAAAGGATCCCAGGCAGAGGGATAAGCAAGTGCAAAGGCCCTGAGATAGGAATGAGCTTGGTGTGTTCCAAGAACAGAAAGAAAGCCAATATGAATGGAGCATAGTAGGCAAGGAGGGAGTTGGGTGAGCTAAGGTCCTGAGAAGTAGTCAAGAGCCAGATCAGGTAGGGCCTCAGAGGCCATGGTGTGGACTTTTGATTTTAACTAGCACAGTACATTCGTTGACCACTTAGCAGCTGATATGCCAGGCACTTTATATAAGCATAATGCCAAGTACAAACCGACCTCATTTTATACAATGGAGGGAGCATTTTGAGATTAAAAGTACCTTAGAGATCATATTTAGCCCAGACCTTTCCTTTTGCAGATAAGAAAACTAAGATGAGGTCTGGAGGGGTCTCACAGCCGGTCAGTCAAAGCCTAGGCTCTGGACAGCCTGCTCTTTCTTTGGTAGATAAGCTCCTAAAAAGGCTCCGTTTTTATATAACTTCATTCAAATGTTGTTGAAAGGAATCTTACCTTGTTATGAACCCGTTTATAAAACAAAACTCATTCTCACCCATCATATTTACTTATTTTGTGAATCTAGATTTTTATAGATTGGGTTTATTTAAAGTGAGTTTCCTACAGGGACTCCTTCCCCCCCTGAATGTTCTGCTCACTCTAATTTTATCCGTCGCTGCTTCACTTCGACATTTGGATCTGTTTCTATGAGGCAGCAGCTTCGGCCCACTCTGTATTCTCCTGGGCGTCACCTTCACTTCCAGGATGACCTGTCCCAGCCCTTTTTGATGAGGCTTCTGTGGCACGTTTGCCTCCACCTCGCAAAGACACACACAGTAATTACCCTTGGGCACGGCCTGGCTGCATGTGAGTTTTCTCACCTCACCCACCGTGGAGGCCGAGCCACTTTGCTCTCCCGGTGGCACAGGAGCTAATGCGGACAGACACTGAGCTGGAGAAAGCTGATTCCAGGCATTGGGTCAGGCAGTCTTCAAGCTGAATGGGCACGGTGCACATTCGGTGTTTGCTTGCAGAAGAGCCTGGCTCAACACAGGGGTCAGCAAGTGCCTTTGAGAGCCTCGTCTGTTGCTGCTTTATCTGAAGTTGGAGCAGACTTATTCCCATCAGAGCAGTAGAAATAGTAGTGGATGACAAAATCCATGCCTCAGGCAAGGTCTCTACCTTAAATTCTACCCTACGAAAGCCAAAGGTAAGATTTATATCCACCGACCACTGGCTTATCCCTGCTTCCTTGCAAATCCTTCCAAATAGCTGTTCTCCTGGCTTGCTGGCCGTGCTGGAGATCTCCACTGGAATATTTTCTTACAAGACATATTTATATGCATTCGGAGGGCACAAGGAAATATGAACAGCAAGCTGCCCCAAGCCTCCAAATGAGACTCCGACTGTCTAGACACTGCAAAAAAAAGTATGTATTGTTTAATAATACAAAGAAATCTCCACAAAATATAAAAATCCCACGGTTGCCTAAGTGTTAGTTTTAGTTTTGGGCAATTTAAAAAATTTTGGTAAATAAACATAAATTTATGATTTTAAGTATATGTGTACAATTTAGTGGCATTAAGTACACAGTGTTGTGCAACCATCATTATTATCCATTTCCAGAACTTTCTCATCATCCCAAACAGAAGCTCTGTACCCGTTTAAACACTAACCTCCCATTTCCTTCTCCCCCCAGTCTCTGGTAACCTTTATTCTACTTTCTGGCTCTATAGATTTGCCTGTTCTGGATATTTCATATAAATGGAATCATAAGGTATGTAGCCTTTTGTCAGGTCTGGCTTATTCACTTAGCATAAGTTTTTCAAGCTTCATTCATGTTGTAACATGTATCAGAACTTCTTCTCCTTCTTCTTCTTTTTTTTTTTTTTTGATGAGGAAGATTGGCCCTGATCTAACCTCTGTTGCCAGTCTTCCTCTTTTTGCTTAAGGAAGATGGTTGCTGAGCTAACATCTGTACTAATCTTCCTCTATTTTGTATATGGGATGCCACCACAGCATGGCTTGATGAACAGTATGTAGGTCTGTGCCCTAGATCTGAACTGGTGAACCCCAGGCCACCGAAGCAGAGTACGCAAACTTAACCACTGCATCACTGGGCTGGCCCCAGGACTTCTTCTTCTTCTTTTCTTTTTCGCTAAGGAAGATTAGCCCTGAGCTAACATCTGTGCCAATCTTCCTCCATATTTTTATATGTGGGACACCACCACAGCATGGCTGGTGAGTGGAGTAGTTCTGTGCCCTGGATCTGAACCTATGAACCTGGGCCACTGAAGCAGCGCACGTGGAACATTAACCAGAGGGCCAGGCCCAGAGCTTCATTTTTTTAGTGGCCAAATAATATTCCATTGTATAGATATACCCCATTTTATTTAGCCATTGACCTGCTGATGGACACTTGGATTGTTTCCATCCTTTGGCTATTGTCAATAATGCTGCTATGAATATTTGCATACAGGAATCTATTTGAGTCCCTGCTTTCACTTCTTTTGGGTATATACCTAGGAATGGAATAGCTGGATCATATGGTAGTTCTGTGTTTAAATATTTGAGGAACTGCCAAGCCCAGTGTTAGATTTCCTATTCAAAATATATTTGTCACAATTAAAAAGAAGAGGTGTATTTGGTAGGGCTGCCACAACAAAGCACCCCGACAAAGATGGGATGACTTAAATAATAGGAATTTTTCTTCTCACAATTCTGGAGGCTAGAAGTCCAAGATGAAGGTGTTGGCAGGGTTGGTTTCCTCTGAGGCTTCTCGCCATCTTCTCCCTGTATCTTCACGTGATCTTCCCTCTGTGCCTGTGTCCTAATCTCTTTATAAGGCCACCGGCAGATTGGATTAGGGCCTACCTGTGTGATCTCACTTTACCTTCGTTGCCTCATTAGAGGCTGCATCTCCCAATACAGTCGTATCCTGAGATAATGGAGTTGGGACTTCAACATATGCGTTGGAGGAGGGGGACAAAATTCAGCCCATCACAAGAGGCACAGAGCCAGCCGCATTCCGAACAAGTCATGGTAGGAGAAAACCCAAAAGCAAGTTTTTAAGCTTGGTTTCTGGATTTCAGGAAATGCCGGTTACCTTTTCTGATGTCTCTGGATAGTTACAGTTGTCGTTATCCGTGATATATTCCAGTGATGTGGTTCTTCTTTGTCTCCACAAATGTACATTCAGGGCTAAAGGTTTTTAATAAGTACTGTCTTTGCAGAAAAAAAAAGTGCTAATTAAAGGCTCACATTCTCCTTAAGCAAGAAATATCATGCAGATTGTGTTCTGCCTTGAACATCTTTCAGTGTCATTTGCCATCCTTCTATGGCGTCATTTAAAATAGCTGCATACCGTTCTAATTTATTTAACCAGTCCTCTATTGTTGGACTTAAAGGAATTTAAAAAATTCTTTCTCAGATTCTTCCTTTTCTTTTTATCACGACCATTCAATTAGTCCAGGTTGCTTATTGAGTCACTCTTATGTGATCCTTGCAGACATCTAAGTAATCTCCCTTCCCAGGGTTTCCCCCTCCACCCAACATCCTCATGGCTGTCTGAGAGGTGTTCTCTTTTGTTTTTTTTTAAAGATTGGCTCCGAGCTAACAACTGTTGCCGACTTTCCTTTTTCTTCTTCTCCCCAAAGCCCCACAGTACATAGTTATATATTCTAGTTGTAAGTCCTTCTGGTTGTGCTCTGTGGGATGCTGCCTCAGTGTGGCTTGATCAGCAGTGCCATGTCCATGACCAGGATCTGAACCTGTGAAACCCCCGGCCGCCAACTCAGAGCAAGAACTTAACCACTCGGCCGTGGGGCCAGCCCCATGTCTGAAGGATATTCTTTTTTTTCGTTTTTTTAAGATTTTATTTTTCCTTTTTCTCCCAAATCTCCCCAGTACATAGTTGTGTATTTTTAGCTGTGGGTCCTTCTAGTTGTGGCATGTGGGATGCCGCCTCATGTGGCCTGATGAGCGGTGCCATGTCCGTGCCCAGGATTCTACCCGGCGAAACCCTGGGCCACCAAAGCAGAGCGTGTGAACTTAACCCCTCAGCCACGGGGCTGGCCCCTGAAGGATATTCTTAAGTCACTGCTTTCCTTGTGTCCCCTATCAGCCCAAGAATGCTTCATCTTGACTTTGCAATTGGTCCAAACATCTCAGCCTTTTTTTTTTTTTTTTAAGATTTTCCCAGATCAGTCTCTATTTAATCTTTGTCTACTTCCTTCCCAATCTGGGGAGCCAGCCAAATCTACTTATCTCAGCACATACCATATTCATTTCTTTCTGGACCTAGCTCGTGCTACTGGTCCTGTTGGGAATGTCTCTTCTCATCCCACTGAATGTTTCTAGTTTCTTCATCCGGGAGGGCCAGCTCACGTCTCATGAACTTCATAAAGCCCTATGTGGTTACTCTTGCCTGTATGGATTTTATTTTGCCTTTCTTTGAGCTTCTGTTTCACTGAGATGGGACCAAACAGTTTATGAAGCAGTAAGAAAACAACTAAGCCTGTATCCTTTCCTGGCTAGACTTAGAAGGTAGGGACCTTGTCATAAATGTCCCAGTCACACTGGCAATCTGACCATTCTTGGAACACACTCATTTCTTTTCTACTTCAGTGCTTTGTGCTTGCTGTGCCTCTGCCTGGAGTGCCCTTCCTCCAACTCGTCACAGCTGGCTCCTTGACATTTAGATCTACTTAAATGTCGCTTCCTTGGATAGGCCACTCCTGACCCGTCAGAGGTAACGCTATTGTTTCTATCACAGCATGCAGCTTGTTTCTTTCAGACCCTTTATCACAAGTGATTCTCACCTCATTTCTTTACACATTGCTTCCCTGCCCGAACCCCCCCACCCCCACCCCAACACACACCTACCCTCCTGGAGAGCCTGTCTTGTTCACTTGTTTATACTGGCACCTGCACAGCCAGGGTGCTCGATAAATGTTCGCTGAATGAATTGGTGAGATTGGATGGATTGGGGAAGGAGAAGGGAGATGTGAGACATTGAGGCTATCTTTTGGATTTCTGGCTTAGGAAATTGAACTGATGGCAGGTGGTGCTACTAAGGGAGCTTGGGAGTTCTAGAAGAACATGTGGGTGGGGTGGAGGGAGCAGAGATATGATTTCTGCTTTGTACCTCTTTGCATTGTCTCTAACCTATTTAAGTAAAATATCTTCAGGTGGTTAACTATATGGGCCTGGAGCTTAGGAGTGATGCTTGGGCACCGTGCAAATAACAGTAATACCCAGCATTGTTAGACCTATGGTTAACAGTTTAAATAATAATAATATCTGACAATTATTGAGTGCTTACTCTGTGCCAGGCAGTGTGCTAAGTGCTTACATACGTTTAACACTTATATCATGTGATAATTAATACAACTCTGGGACACAAAGATACAGCTGAGGTTTCTAAGGATTGGGTAAACTGCCTGAGGCCACTGAGCTAGTGGGTGAGCTAGGATTTGAACCTGGATGGTCTGTTTCCAGTGTGCCAGCTCTTCCCCACTGCACCTCTGCTGGAACAGGCGTGTAGGGACACAAACCCAAGATGAGGCTTTTGCCTTGGAGGAGCTTATTGTTTGCTTTGGGAAATATAATGTAACTCATAACTTACTATACTCAGCAGGCTTGCATAAGGCCCCTATCCAAGCCTGTCAAGTTTGGCAATTATTTGGTGAGAATGGCCAGTCAGAGTTGACCACCTCCTCCTCCGATTCCTGAAGACTCAGGCTCATGTGACTTTCATAATACAGTGATCATTAAGAGCAACTAAGGATGTCGGAAACACAAAATCATCATTCATTTTGGAAACATGTTTCGTAATCCTTCTGGGCCTGGAAAAGAGGAAACTGAAAGATCACAGTAAAAGTGAAAGAGGATAGTGTGTCTAAATCTGTCCATGAGAGAGCAGAAGGTGTTCAGTCGGAGCTCAGAGATTCCCAGAATGTGGACTGCCTGGGGATAGAATATGGGCTGAGAAACGTACAAGCAGCAGAAAGTGAAACCACTCCCAGTGCACTCTAGCGGCTAATTTGAATAAGTGGGGGAGTCGTCCCAGTTTCTTGTGGGCCCTAGGAGGCAGTGCTTTGTGCAGACAGTGACTCTGTGCAGAAGCCAAGCCTCTAGTTTTTGAGGACTGAAGGAATTAGGACCTTCATCACCTTCTCTGCACCCCGTTGGTGAGGGAGGGGTTCCCACTCCAGGGTTATGGGGTTGGCCAAACACATGACACCCAACACTAGACAAATGAAATTGACAGCAATTTATTAGTCACATATACTCACAGCTTGGGGGAGAAGGACACTACATGCCTTGCAGTGTCACAAGGGGATAGCATTTAGGAACAGAGTGAATAAGCAGCAGCAGTGGAAGGCAAGCTTGCTCTGTGGTGTCAAGAGAGTGAGCTGCCCTGTGGTTCCCACAGGAGGATGTGATTGGCTCTTTTGGATAATTCCATGGCCTGGCAGGAAACTCAAACCCACTACTTAGTGATAAGCAGGAAGTGCATCTGGTCCGTTTGATGAGGAAGATTTTATTTATTTATTTATTTTATTTATTTTTTTATTAAGATTGTGATAGTTAACAACCTTGTGAAATTTCAGTTGTACTTATTTATTTATTTTTTAAAGCGTGGCTCCTGAGCTAACAACTGTTGCCAATCTTCTTTTTTTTTTCCCCTGCTTTTTTTCTCCCCATATCCCCCCAGTACACAGTTGTATATTTTAGTTGTGGGTCCTTTTAGTTGTGGCATGTGAGACACTACCTCAACATGGCCTAGTGAGCAGTGCCATGTCTGCGCCCAGGATCCGAACCCTGTGCCGCCGAAGCAGAGCATGCCAACTTGACCACTCAGCCACAGGGCCGGCCCCGAGGACGATTTTTTTTTAACTAGGCTACCTTTTCCATGGGAGCAGACTGGGGAGAGGAACTTGCAGTTAAGCCATTCTCGGCCCTCCTGATTTCACCAGGTGTCAAGGCAGCATGTAATATTAGACCTCACTTTTAGGCCTTGGATCACAGGATGGAATGCATCAGTAGGCTCTGTTGACTGACTGCCCTTTCTCTCTAGATTCGGCACATTCCTGCCCCTGACTCAAACCTCAACAAGTGGTCTCATCCCCACCAACTTGGGATGGGGAGATATTCTAAAATTCAAGGCACACTGAGCATTTCCTCTTTTTTTTTTTTTTCAACTTCCCAAGGAGAAGAGGAGAGAAAAGAGGATCAGTCCATTTTGCTGCGTATTTGGGGCAAATGTTTCATGGAGTAGGGAAAGACTGAAAAATGAAAACTATATCTACCACCTCTCCTAGTTCATTCTTCACACAGTGATCAGAATGATCTAAAAATCAAATATAATCTCGCCAGGCTCCTACTTAAAACCCTTCAGGGGGCCGGCCCCATGGCCGAGTCGTTAAGTTCGTGCACTCCGCTTCCGTGGCCCAGAGTTTCGATGGTTCGGATCCTGGGCGTGGACATGGCACTGCTCGTTAAGCTATACTGAGGCAGCGTCCCACATGCCACAACTAGAAGGACCCACAACTAAAATATACAACTATGTACTGGAGGAATTTGGGGAGAAAATGCAGGGGAAAAAAAAAGATTGGCAACAGTTGTTAGCTCAGGTGCCAATCTTAAAAAAAAAAAAAAAAACCTTCAGTAGCTCTCTGTTGGTCTTTCTTAGGATAAAGACAAAACTCCTTGCCATTACCTATAAGGTTCTATGCAGTCCAGCCCCTGGCTCCCTGTCCAGTCTTTTCTCGTGTCTTACTTCCCCTTACTGTTTATGGAACAGTCATACAGGTCTCCTTTAAGTTCTGCAAACCTGCTATGCTTTTTCTGCCCCAGGGACTTTGTATGTGCTATTCTCTCTGCCTAGAATGCTGTTTCCTCCCCTATTCACCTAGTTATCCAGTACTTATCCTTCAGATTTCAGCTAACTGGCTGTTTCCTCAGGGAGGACTTTTCTGATCCCCCCAAATTCCCTTATTGTAGGCTCTCAGACCATCATTTACCTTCTTCATTATGATACTTATCACAAAGTGCAAGTTTACATTTGTTTGAATTATTTAATATCCGTCTCCTCACATCTCCATGACAGCAGCAACTTTATCTATCATTGGTCTCTTATGAATGCATTAAAAAAACCCTCCTGTTTTCCTATACTCTACTCACTTTTGATACACACACCACAATTCTCCAAGTCTCCAGACACCAACTGGGTGTCCTACAATTCAGTTATGACATTAACTACCTGGAGTTAGCCGCACAGATTAAAGGCTCAGTCCCACAAGATTGTCCCCTACTTCAAATGCCAGTCACAAGTCCCAGGTTGTCACCTGTACTTCTGAGCAACTGGCTATAAATTGGGGGTTCCCATAATCCCCTCCTCCGTTCAGTCATTTGCTGTAACAGTTCATAGAACTCAGGGAAACCCTTACTTGTATTTACCGGTTTATTATAAAGGATATTATAAAAGATACACATGAACAGCCAGATGAAGAGGTACATAGAGCAACGTCTAGATGGGTCCCAAACACAGAAGCTTCTGTCCCTGTGAAGTTGGGGTGCACCACCCTCACAGCATGTAGGTGTGTTCATCAATCCAGAAGCCCTCTAAATGTCATAGTTTAGAGATTTATATAGCTTCATCATGTCAGCACAATCCATGATTAACTCAGATTCCAACCCCTTCCCATTCTGGAGGATGAGGGAGTGGGGCCAAAAGTTTCAAGCTTCTTATCATCGGTTGATCTTTCTGGTGACCAGCCCCCATCCTGAAGTTATCCAGGAGCCACCAAGAATCGCCTCATTAGAACACAAGACATTCACATCACCCAGGAAATTCCAAGGGATTTAGGAGCTCTGTGTCAGGAACTGGGAGCGGAAACAAAATATATATTTTATTATATCATAGTGCCTCAATGAATATGTTGAATGAATGTATCAGTGAAGGAGCTAACTGTG
This sequence comes from Equus caballus, assembly GCF_041296265.1. Taxonomy (NCBI): domain Eukaryota; kingdom Metazoa; phylum Chordata; class Mammalia; order Perissodactyla; family Equidae; genus Equus; species Equus caballus. The sequence continues at coordinate 24,079,197 of NC_091691.1, read as the reverse complement.
ATTTGAGGATCTTCTGAGGTAAGAAGTAAAAGGAGCACTTCAATAATCATGAATTACACATTATTTTTTATTATCATAGTAGTGAAGTTAAGATGTATACATTGCCAAGCTAGAATTAGAAGGGTTTAAAACATGGTTCCCTCTAAAGAGAGAAATGCAAGTCCATTACCAGTTCTATGTGAAATCAGCCAACGTTAAAAGAAAGCAGATGTCCGATACAGAGGGGAAGCGGTGAATACTGTGCAATTACCATAACAGAAGAATTGACTTAAGTACAAGAAAACAGATCCTACAAAATGTGATTCTCCTTGGGATGCCTTTGGCAATGACATTATTTTATGCAGTAGACTAAAAATAAGAATACAAATATGATGCATGTTATTGTAGGAAGTGTCAGACATTTTGCACAGTTGGCATAACACATCACTCTCTCACCCTCTCACCCTCAGCATCTGTGGGGAAGGTGAAGGAAAACAGTAGGTGGATCCAGTGATATTTGTCATCCCAGATTCTATCTGGGGCCTCCACGAGGTGATAGAGACACACTAGGAATAAGGCACCAAAAAAATAAAGATATAAAGGCTCAGGCCATCAGAATGGAAATCTGTAGCAATTACATAGAATTCTAGGAGTATAAATTTTCATTTCCGAAGAAGTCACATATAATCCACTTTTCAAAAATATCTCTGGATGGTAGTAAAAATGAAAGTTGAATCTGGCCTAATTAACTTGTTTCCTGAGTTTAAAGCCAGATAAAATCCTGAGTCAAAAAAATATTTTTGTTCACACTATTTTGCATTAATACAGTAGAAAGCTGCTGGTTTTAAAAAGTATCAAAATGGTAAGTCTTAGCGTATGTATAAAAAAACTCATAGATCCTTCATCAGTCACAGTTTTGAATAGTGGTCTCTATTTATTCTTTGAAATAGCTGTTGTTTAGAAATAGATGACTAGTCAATTCTATTGCCAAAACTATCAAAAGGAAATTCTGCAGGAGGATCCTAACACCTAACACATCCATTTTCATATTCTTAGCAGTTGATGTATAGACATGGTAAAGGTTTGGGTGGGAGTTGCTTTTTAGGTAGCATCCAGACTACATCCATTATAATTGGCTGCAAAGTACAGGATGTTAAAGGCATAAAGGTGGCTTTTTCCGGTTTTTAACAGCAGTAGTTACTTCCAGTCATAGAAACATGAGGTGGATTGGATTGTATTGAGTAACTTGGCAGTTAGATTGGATGGATTCCAGGGCTGGTCTGCTGAGTTACCTGATTCGGTCTGCAGCCCTCCTAGAACTGCCGAATAGAAACCTAAGCCCTGAGGGGGTCCAGGGGTTGTCCAGGCTCCCTGAGAATCTTAGAACCAGGGAGGTTACGGGCTGAGTCTGTGTCCCCATGAGTCAGGGTTGCTCTCTGTCCCAGTTATTTGTTGCTGTGTAACAAACAACCCAAAACTTAGTGGCTTACAACAATTTTGTTCCGTGGGTTCACTGGGCAGCTCTCACTTGGGGTGTGTCATGCAGTTGCAGCTTTATGTTAGCAGGCTCTGGAATTATCTGAAGGCTTCTCTCCCATGTCTGGTGACTGGGCTTGGATGGCTTGAAAGCTGGGGGCTGGTCAGGGGTCTCACCTCTCCACGTGGCTGCTTGGGCTTCCTCGGGCAGGCAGGTCTCAGGATAGTCAGACTTTTACCTGAGGGCTGACTTTCTTCACAGCAAGAGTGTCAAGGGACAGGAGGTGGAAGCTGCCAACCTCTTAAAACCAAGACCCTGAAGCTGACAAAGTGTAACTTCCACTATTGGATAAAGCAGTTAGAGCTGCCCAGATGCAAGGGGAGGAGAGACACAACCCTCAGGTCCTGAGGGACAAGTGCCAAAGAATTTGTGGCCACTTTTAATCTTCCACATTCTCCAGCTAGAACCCAAAGGTTTGTTCATAGCTGGACATTATCCTAGTGTGACCTCATAATGAGCTGCTTTGCATTCATGTAGCTGTTCACGCATTAACGAGAAAGTTCATGTACACTGTCTCAATTTGTCCTCCCAATATCTCTGTGAGATAGTACATTGGATAATAAGGTGACTGAGGTACAGAGGTTAAAGGCATAGGATCATACCACTTCCTAGGGACAGAATTAGGACATAAATTTGAATCTCTTGACTCTTAGTCCATGCTGAGGGACTCTGGTTTGTTTGTTTGTTTACCCAGGTCACTCCGCTCTCTGACACATATAGAGCTGTAGGAGAGGAAAGCACATTTCCCTTTGGCTGAAAATCTGGCCACAGATCTTTGCAGGTGAAGCTCAAGGTGCAAGCAAAGGTGATGTTCATATGCCTGGTCAGCCCCGTGCCATCAGTAAGGACTCTTGAAGCCACTGTACTGGCCTTCACTCCTGGGAAACTCTCTGCGGATCCTCCAGCGGCAGCAGCTGGGCAGGATAGCAAAATCAGCCAGGTCCTGGGAGCCAAAGCGCCAGGTAGCATAGCACCTATAGGCACAGTGCCGCAGCTGGCTGTTGGTGGAATCTGCATCCAGCACCAGCAAGGGCTCCCGGTAGAGCAGGAGGAACTGCAGGACACGTCTGGACAGGACGAGCTTCCTGAACGGCTCTGAGGTGGTGATGCAGGCACCCATCTTTTTCCGACAGCACAGCTCCTCCAGGCATCTGTGGCTCTCGGGAAGCTGGGACGGGAGGCAATTTCCACACTGGCACCAGTGCGGGCTGTCTTTATGTCTAGGAGTCACCTCTTCACTAAGCAGCTGGATGTCCTCTGGTTGTCCAGGAGTGACGTGTGGGTCTTGGAGAGACAGGGGCAGCCTGGACAAGTCTGTGAAGTCCATCGAGGGCCTCTGAAAAAGTCAAGTTTCCAAACGAATCAGCAATGACAATCCGTAGAATTCTAGGTTCTTTAATTTTATTAATTTATAAGATTACATTTAATATATTATCAGTAGTAGCTATCATTTATTAAGTGTATGTATCAGGACCGTACTAGTGTTTTACAAGCATTGCCTCATTTAAGCCTTCAAAGAACCTCATGAGATATGTGTCCTTATGTCCATTTTACACATTTAGAAAGTAAAGTTCAGAGAAGTCAGGCCTCCATGCAGATAACACCTCTTCAAAGAGACTTTCTTGCCCTGACCACCTGATTTAGGTAGTTCCCCTCCTCCCAGGTCATTCTCTTAGCCCATCATGAGATTCTATGTTCTTCATAGTATCTATCACCATCTGAAATGATCTTATTAATCGATATGTGTACTTGATGATTCTTCTTCTTCCACTGGAAAGCAGGTCCCTGTCTGCTTTGTTTATTCCTTATCCTCTTTACCTAGGACGGTGCCAAGCACATAGTAGGCAGTAAATATTTGTTGACTTAGCTTCACTCTCTCCTTTCCCACCAGTCTCCCTCTTCTGGCAAATCTGTTTGTTATCCTTCAAGAGAAGTTGCTGTAATTGCCATCACTTATGTCTATTCTTTGTGACAAATACCTTCATTCACCAAAGAAAGTGTGAGTCAAGTACATTAAAACTGAATAGTTCAGGGCCGGCCCCGTGGCCGAATGGTTGGGTTCACGTGCTCTGCTTCAGCAGCCCGGGTTTTCACTGGTTCAGATCCTGGGCACGGACATGGCACTGCTCATTAGGCCATGCTGAGGTGGCGTCCCACATGCCACAACTAAAAGGACCCACAACTAAAATATGCAACTATGTACTAGGGGGATTTAGGGAGAAAAAGCAGGAAAAAAAACCCTGAATAGTTCTTGTATGTGAATGTTCACAACAGCACTATTTACAATAGCCAAAGGGTGAAAAGAACCCAAGTGTCTATCAATGGATGAATGGATAAAAAAATGTTATGTCCATACAGTAGAGTATTATTCAGCCACAAAATAGGAATGAAGTACTGACACATGCTACAACATGGATGAACCTTGAAGACATTATGCTAAGTGAAAGAAGCCAGACAAAAAAGGTCAAATATTGTATGATTCCATTTATACAAGAGGTCCAAAATAGGCAAATCCATGGAGACAGAAAACAGATTAGTGGTTGCCAGGGGCTAGGTGGGAATGGGGAATGGGTGCTGAATAGGTACAGGGTTTCCATTTTGGGTAATGAAAAAGTTCTGGAACTAGATAGTGGTGATGGTTGCACAGCATTGTGGATGTACTAAATGTCACTGAATTGTACACTTTAAAATGGTTAAAATGATAAATTTTATGTTATATGTATTTTACCATACATGCACACATACACACACAAGAATTCACTTTCTACCTAAACTCAACAAGGACATTATAGTCATGTGTTGCTTAATGATGGGGATACATCCTGAGAAATGTGTTGTTAGGCAATTTTGTCATTGTCTGAACATCACAGAGTGTACTTACACAAACCTAGATGGTATAGCCTACTACACACCTGGGCTATATCGTACTAATCTTATGGGACCACTGTTGAATATGCAGTCCATTGTCGACAGAAATTCTATTATGCGGCACTTGACTGCAAGAATGGAAAAATTTTGGCCAGTCTCTCAAGAAGAGATGTAAAAATCTTAGATGTTAGTGAATTGAATCCAGAAATAAATACAAAGAATAATAATACATCACATTCAAATTGATTTTATTGCAGGAATGCAAGGTTGGCTTAATATTTGAAAACCAATCTAATTCACTACATACCAGAAAAAAGAAAACTCATTATTTCAAAAGAAGCAGGAAAAAAACCCATTATTTAAGAATTCAATATCCATTCATGATAAAAATTCTTAGTAAACTAGGAACAGAAAGGAGTTTTCGTAATCCGTTAGAGCGTTCTTGAAAAACCTACAGCAAATAGTATAATTAATAGTGAAATATAAAAAGCTTTCTTCCTGAGCTAGGAAGTGAGACAAAGATGCCTGCTATTACTGCTTCTACTCAGTGTTGTACTGGAAGTCCTAGCAGATGTAAGTCTTAGCAGCTGTAGTAAACACCTAGAACTGGAAGAGGCAGGGAAGAATCCTCTCCTAGAGCTTTCAGAGGGAGCACAGCCCTGCCCACACCTTGATTTCAGACTTCTAGACTCCAGAGCTGTGAGAGGATAAATTTCTGTTGTTTTAAGCTACTTAGTTTGTGGTGATTTCTTATGGCCACTGTAGAATACTAAAACAGTTTAGTGAAGATGTCCAGAAATCAGAACTGCTGGGGAGAGTGTGAATTAGAACACCCACTTTGGAGAACAGTTAGGTAGTATCTACTCAAGCTGAACATATGCCTGTCTTATGACTCAGCAGTTCCACTTTTAGGTGCCATATGTTTACCATGGCAGCATTGTTGGCATGAGCCCTGAACTAGAAACTACCCAAATGTCCGTCAACAATAGAATGGATAAATTGCATGTTTATAAAATGAAAATTATTTAACAATGAGGACGAACTATTGCTATATGCAACGTTGTGAATGACTCTCTCAAAAATAATGAAAGAAGCCAGACACTCAACAGAGTATTACTAAGTATATACTTTAGGATTCATTTTTTTTTTTTTTGGAGATTGGCACCTGAGCTAACAACTGTTGCCAATCTTTTTTTTTTCCTGCTTTTTCTCCCCAAGTCCCCCAGTACATAGTTGTATATTTTAGTTGTGGGTCCTTTTAGTTGTGGCATGTGGGATGCTGCCTCAGCACAGCTTGATAAGTGGTGCCATGTCCGCACCCAGGATCCGAACCAGCAAAACCCTGGGCTGCCGAAGCGGAGCACACGAACTCAACCACTCGGCCACAGGCTGGCCCCAGGATTCAAATTTTATAAAATTCTGGAAGAGGTAAAACTAACCTTTGGATACAGGATAATGACAAATTTTAAGCAAGGGTAGTGATTGGGTGGAGGCATGAAAGGACTTCTGCTAGCTAATCTTCGCTTTTTTAATCTAGGTGCTGGTTACATGTGTTTGCTTTGTTAAAATTCATCAGTTGTGATTTGCACAAATTTCTAGAGGTATTTATATTTACATTTTATTTTTATTTTTTACTTTTATTTTTTTGGAGGAAAGTTAGCCCTGAGCTAACATTTGCCACCAATCCTCCTCTTTTTGCTGAGGAGGACTGGCCCTGAGCTAACATCCATGCCCATCTGCCTCTACTTTATATGTGCGACACCTGCCACAGCATGGCTTGACAAGTGGTGCGTAGCTCTGCGCCCGGGATCCAAACTGGCGAACCCCAGGCCGCTGAAGCAGAACATGTGAACTTAACCACTGCGCCACCAGGCCGGCCCCAGAGAGGTATTTACATTTAATAGTAAGCTTAAAAAAAAAAAGACTAAATGTCTTAACTTACTGGGACTTTTTCACCCTTGACATCTTGTAGGCTTCTCCCAAGTAGCTGCTGGTCCACCATCCTAATGTGGGATTCATCCACAAAGGACACATATTTTAATGTCTAGGAAAATAAAGTTAAAAGCTTACCCATTTTTGTATAGAATTATCAAGAATTGCATATCGGAACATATCTAAAGGCAGCTGTTACTCCCATTTACCAAATGACAAACTGTTAAACAAGCTAATCAAAACCTCTTGCTAATCAAGAATGAATGATTTTGAGTCTAAAGGTAAATCCGAAATGGAACCCTAAGCACTTTGTTGGTAGACTCAGAGTATCCACAGCTTACTGCCTAACAGTTTTAGGTCCCCCAGGAGCTATGTAAAATTCCTATATTGTGTTTCCTCAATTTCAGTTATTCTAGATTGAACATCTCCAGAAAGTTATATTATTGCAACTTAAATTATTTACATTTTCATTAAATTTCATCCCATCTTGGGCCATGAAATGGTGATTATTTTTAGTTGCAAAGATGAACTTTTATTTTAAATTGCAAATACGTGTACGACGAACAATGAATTGTGCATTCAGCTGCTAGAAAAGGACAGTAATGTTCTTGTATGAGGAAAAGACAAAGAAGCCCTCTTTGTTGTTTTTAAGTACTAGAGATTTCTCTTTGATTGAGGGAAATCATGGAAACAAGTGCAGAGGACCTGCTTAGGAAAGTCCAAATTAATCGAATCAAAGCCATACAGATGAGCTAAAATTTCCTTTGACTAATCCTGCCTCCTAGACTCCTTTCCAGAAGCAATCACTCGTATCACTTTTGTGTATATCCAATAGCTCTTTGTATACATATATTACCCCCCATACACACATATATGTGTGTGCATGTGTGCATATAATACATGTAAAAAATGTATAGAATATAAAAATATAGAATATATGTGTATATATACACATATATAATATACATGTAGAAAATACATGGAATTAATTTATATGTGCAGTTGTTTTTTAACCTATAAATCATACCATATATATTGGTCTAGAGTTTTCTTTTTTTCCTCTTGACCAATATCTTGGATATCTGCTCCTCCAGTACCCATAACATAGTAGTTGGGAATATGGATTCTGAACCAGCCTGCCTAAATTGGAATTTCAGCTCTGCCACTTCCTAGCTGTATGATGACTTTGGGCAAATTATTTAACTTCCTTGTACCTCAATTTCCTCATCTATAGAATGAGGTAATAGTAACACCTACCTATAATGCTGCTAATAATCACATAATCACATAAACCTATCAATAGAGTTGTTGTGAAAATTCAATGAGTTAATGTATACAAAGTGCTTCAAGTGCTATATAAACCTTTGCTATTTTTATTATCTACCTCATTCTTTTAAACTGGCGGCTGGCATTCCTTACTCTGGGTTTATCATAGTTTATTTCACCATTTACCTATTGGACATTTGGGTAGGCGCTCTTTCTTCCCTCTTACAAACAGTGCTGTGATGGGCGTCTTGTACACATGTGCCACTTGAGTACCCATGTGGATGTTTCTCTAGGGCAGGTATGGAGAAGTGGAAATGCCAGGCTGTAAAGTATGCCCTGTTTAAATGTTATTAGATACTGCCAAATTGTTGTCTAAAGTCATTATACTATCTGGTTTTTGGCTGTATCAATTTAATAAGTCTGTCAAAATTGAACATAAAAGTTTGTTTTCCCTATATCTTCCTCTCTATTCTTGTTTCTATTCTTCCGTAAGGCCAAAGAATTCGTCTGAGAGATGGTAGATTGGAGTCCAGAAACTTGTCTACCATGGGATTACACTTGTGGTTTTGGCCTTGTTTTTGCACATTTCTCAGTGATCTAGCAGACTCTCTGGGTGTTTTGACGGCCTGTAGACACCTTGAGCCTTACCGGCTTTGGCTCCACAATGGACTCACACTTCTTCCTGTAGTAGTATTCATTGACTGAGCAGGGTTCGCAGTACTTGCAACAGGGATAAATACTGGATCGACAGAATTTACTCGAGTAAGTGTTGATGAGAAAGTCGATGAACAAGGTGGCCTGGGAAAAACCCAGACAAGTGCCATGTTAGTGGAACTTCTTTTTGCCAAATTGTTTTCATCAAGCGTGGGAAAGAGAATCCCTTACCAAACCAAAGTAGGAGAGAGTTGAGCCGACGAACACGATCAGCTGGATAATGTCAAATTTTCCTCCCTAAAAACAGAATGGGAAAGGTTACTCAGCTGAAATTCAGAGCAATGCTCTTTTGCTCTAACATGTAATTGTTGGTTCAGGCAGAGGAGGGAGCCCAGTGCCATGACTTTGATAGATGCATGTAAGGTGTTCACACAGCAACAGACACTGTGGAGACTGGAAATACGACTCCCACTCGTCCTGTTTGTGCCTTGGATGTGCTTGAAAACACGAGTGTTTTAAACAAAGAAGCACTGGAACACACACATTCGGAGGAGAACCCTTGAAGGTTTGTTGTTATTCCACTCAAGGTGAGGGTTTCAGACAAGCTTTCCCTAAAGTGAGTTGAGATTACTTTGGAAGCAGAGGGCTGGAATGTCTGCACAAATTCTTCCCTTAGGTGTCCTTGTGGTTTTTATTCTCAATGGTCTTTCTATCCTTGCAGCTTATCTCATTGACTCTTGTGCTGCTTATCACCATGTTACATAAGTAATACCTGTTGGACAAGGTGGTGTGGGCGTCTATTGATTTTTGCATGCCCAGCATCCCCTCCTTCTTTCTTCTGGAGACAGCACCCAAGTTTTCCTTTGGAGCACCATCTCTATCCATACTCAGTCTATGTAGTTTGAGGGTGAGGGGCTGGTCCAGGGCTGGTCCAAGACCAGCCATTGGGAGTACGGCATGACCTTGATCACAGTGATTAGTTCAGCACTGGGCATGTGGCCCAGATTGGGCCAATCAAAGCTAATGACATCTGCCTGAGGCCTTTGCTGAAACTTCCAGCAGAGATGTTCTCTTTTCACTGAGGTTGCTAAACTGGTGAGATATAAGGAGCTACCTGACACCACCATGTAGAGATGGCCAACTGAGAATGAAACCAAAACAGAGGAGAACAGATGGAAAAGATGGAGGGAGGCAGATTCCTGATGATGTTGTTTGAACATCTGGATCCAGTCATGCCTGAAGCCTGAAAATTGCCCCTGGGTTTTTCAGCTATATGAATTAAAAAAGAAAAGACTTTTCTTCTTAAGCCAATTTAAGTTGGATTCTGTTACTTACAACCTATTTTTCAGAGGGATTTCGTCATCCTTTTTTTCCCCAAACATCAGAGTATTTTTAAAGTTGAGTATTGGATTTTTTTCCCAGTCCCATTCTTGTACTCCTCAGATGACTTATTCATGGACAGAACCCCCAAGGACATTTCTTCTCCCTTTCTTATCCTACATACAAGATGCACAATGCCAGCTAACAACTGTGACCAAAACACTCACCCCTTGAGGCGCTACAGCAGTAATTAGGACACAGTCAGAGGAGTAGAGGTGCCAGTGGCTGGGAGAAGAGACTTACGGTGCCAAAAACCAGGATGTCAAAACGGATCCCAAAGACTTTTATCAGAGTCCGTTTTTCAACATTGTTTTCCTTATAGTACTTGGCATATCTGTAGGAGGAAAAGGATCCGTATTTATAAAGCTCTATCTGAAAGTGCTGTTACTTTATGAAAAGAGAAACCAAAACAGCAGCCGATCTAGTCTTCCTTGTCCGTCTTCTAATTCTGCTGTGGTTCGCAGAGGCAAGAACACAATCCAAACCCATGAATTACTCTCTCTGCCTGCCTGGAACTGAAGCACCACTTTCCCACGTCATCTCCTCTACTGCCACCAACACCGAGCGATGGAAAATCTGCTTTTCATTTAAGATTGAAATGAACAATTTTTAACCAATACAGGATTAACGACAAGCAGAGACATTTTTAAAAATAGCTTCAAGCAATCCAATTATTCCTTAAGAGGGAAAAATAGATTTGGCTTCTAGGACAAATGGAGGGGAGGTGAATCTTAGATTCCAATTATTGGATTGGGGACAGATACTCCTCAGCAATCTGTTCTCATTGTATTTTCTTAGATTCTGTATTTGTCTATTTGGCATCTGTTATCACAGGACCAAACTAACAGCCAAAGTTGTTTGCAGCCCCCCTGTGATCCAGCTTTTGTCAGTGTGTAAAAATCATGTTACAAACCATCCAACCGATCCTGAGTCCGTATCCCCAGCCACCTCCTTTATCTAACTGTCACACAGCCAGCCAATATTTCCTCTGAGCTGAATCACGCAGGGCCCAGTGCCAAAGAGGCAGAGACCACCCTATAGCCCAGAGCCTGCCGACATTGCTCAAACTGACCAGTCCTAAGCTGTTTCCCCTGTCCTGCCTTGCCTGTCCCACAAAAAAACACAATAAAGGTTCTGAGCCATGCTTTTCTCTCTATCCTTCTACCTCCTGACCAAACCTAGTGCTTCTGCCTGTGGCCCTGTGTGGCGTGGCCTGCCCCCTCCTCTTAGGAATGTAAGTAATAAAATATTTTCAATGGCATTGACCTCTTCATGTCGTTGCTCAGTCACCTTTATAAATTAAGACTCAGGCACAAATCATAATCAGCCCAAATATGCGACTTTCACCAGGGCTGCAGTCAGGAAGGTGGTATGTTTTGCTTTTTATGAATAATTAGGAAGGTTTAAATAACATGTCTCAAGAAACTTTTAAATCTGTCCCTCCCTCTTACCGCCTTTTGGTGGTTGTTTTTAGGTAAGGGTATATATTTTCTTTCTGAGTTATTAATTCACAGTCTATTTATAGGTGTGAGGAAAGAAGAAAACAGAAGACAGACGCTCTGCCAGAATATACTATGGAACATCTGAAACTCTTTTTTAACTCTGAAAATCTGACGTTAGGATTGGTTAGATATTCTCAGGTGCTTCGATGCCTGTTTTTGGCCAGAGGGGTTTTGATTTCTTTGCAACTGATTGTTCTCATTTCATGACAGTTCCTTCTTCTGCTGCTCTATCGAATGATTTTTTTTTTTTTTTGAGGAAGATTAGTCCTGAGCTGACTGCTGTCAATCCTCCTCTTCTTGCTGAGGAAGACTGGCCCTGAGCTAACATCCGTGCCCATCTTCCTCTACTCTTTTTTTATATGTGGGACGCCTACCACAGCATGGCTTGCTAAGCGGTGCCATGTCCGAACTGGTGAACCCTGGGGCCACCGAAGCAGATTTGTGAACTTAACTGCTGTGCCACCGGGCCGCCCTGGATTTCTTTCTTAATACCCAAAGCAAGCATGCATCCCCACTCCATGCCCTGGGGCTGGCGTTCTCTATGAAGCTGGTTTGCCTGGGAAGGTTAACATAGAGTAAATACTTGAGTTCCTGCTTTCAGGGTCTTGGTACAGTGGTTCTCAAAATGAGGGCAAGAATCACTTGGGAAGCTGTTCAAAAGGCAGTTTCTGGGCCTCAGCCCCAAAGGGTAGTTTCAGAAGCTCTGAAATGTTTCTAGGAATCTGTATCTCCAGGAAAGGTACTAGGTGTTTTTCTGCAGGTGGACAGTGGGCCACACTCTGAGAAACACCAGGCCCTGGACAAGGATGTTTTTGTACACTATAATGGGTTGAATAGTGGCCCCTAAAAGATACATCCAAGTGCCTAACCCCAGTACCTGTGAATGTGGCCTTATTTGCAAATAGAGTCTTTGCAGATGTAATTAAGGGTCTCAAGACAAGATCATCGTGGATTTAGGGTGGGCCTAAAAAAATCCAATGACTGGGGACCTTATAGAGAAAGGAGAGGGAGAGTTGAAAGAGAAACACAGAGGAGGAGGCCATATGAAGATGGAGGCAGATACTGCAGTGTTGCAGCCACAAGTTAAGGAATGCCTAGAGCCACCAGAAGCTGGAAGAGGCAGGGAAGAATCCTCCCCTAGAGCCTTTGGAGGGAGCATGTCCCTGTTGACACCTTGGTTTGGGGCTTCTGGCCTCCAGAACTGTGAGAGAATAAATTTTTATTGTTTTAAGCCACCAAATTTGTGGTAATTTGTTTTCGCAGCCTCAGGAAATGAATACACACATATACCCGTTCTGAACAAGATAAGTGCATCGGGCTTTCTGTGTGGGTCTGCCCTCCTTTACACGTGCTGTAAATAAACTGAATCGTATGTTCACTGAATAAGGACCTTTTGCCATGGATCTTTCGGTAAAGGATGAAATTTTGTAATGTGATCAACTTCTTCAATTCCTATGTTTTAGAAAGTTATATTTTCTCATATAGCTATTATAACCTGTAATTTCCTTCTCTTTTGTGCAGCTATTTGAAAATAACTTGTCCAGTTACCCATCAGATTTCAACAATTTATTTTTGGCCAAAGATTTCTTATGGTGCTCATTACAGACAACAAATGATCTAACACTTTGTTCTAAAAGAATATTAACATCATAACCACCTCAGTTCTTCAGAAAGCTCAGATCTCTCCAAGAGCCAATGTTCTTAGGCTTAGCTGAACAACTCGAAGGGGGTTTGCTAATGTCTGGTTGGTACATTGCCCTGCATGCTTCTGCTGCTGGCTAAAAAAACAACCTGCAAGGGCAGTCAGGGGACCACTGATCTGGTCCTCTCTTCTTGCTAATGGCCGTGAACTTATTCAGCAGAGCAGCAGGGGATGATCTAAAAGTTCCCTAAACTAGGAGCTGGTTTCAGGGCCCTGGATGAAACTCCAGTGATACAAGAGGCAAAAAGCCTCTTGTGTTTTGATCTCAGCCAGCTTTTTGTCAAGGATTTCAAACTCAAATGCCTACAGGGGCCAGGCAGATAGCACAAATGAGTGATTTGAGCCAGGTATAAGACAGTAAGGAGTGGTGAGGACAGTGGCAAACCAAAAAACACATAACTTTTCTTTTTTCTTTTTGCTGAGAAAGATTCGCCCTGAGCTAACAACTGTTGCCAGTCTTCTTCTTTTTTTCTTTTATGTGAGCCACCCCCACAGCATGGCCACTAACAGATCAGTGGTGTAGGTCCACACCCAGGAACCAAACCTAGGCCACCGAAGCGGAGAATGCTCAACTTAACCACTAAGCCACTGGGGTTGGCCTGACATGTAACTTTTCTAAAGGGAACCACTGATGTTCAGCTCTAGCCGAGTGCTGCCATGTGAGATATGAACCCAGAGTTGTCACATGGCTTAATTTTTTTTCAAATAGTTTAACTTTTCAAGAAAAATAGAAGTCCAGATTTTTATGTAGAATGTCTCAACTTTCAAAACATTGTGTAGGCCCAAAACAAAAATAAAAATATAGTTGAAAGCTGCTTGCCAGTTTATGATGCTGCTTTAAATAAAATATAACTAGACCCAATTGCTTGAGCAGACCCCTCCAGAAATCAGTAAGAATGCTAGCAGCAGGGTTAGGAAGCAGTCGATATATGTGTGTGCATACGTGCACTTTTACATGCATTCACATGCACAGATTAAGTAGACACATCATTTTATTCTGAATCGGCATGATGTGGGAACTCATCAGAAATGCAAATTCTCAGGCTCTACCTGGACCTACTGAATCAGACACTCTAGGGACTAGCCCAGCTACTTGTTCTTCACAAGCCCTCCAGGTGATTCTGATGCACACTCAAGTTTGAGAACTGCTGATCTAGAACCTCGATACTCAAAGTATCTGCATCACTCATTTCTGTTACAACCTGGCTGTAGAGACGAAATGTAGTCAGGTGAAGCATCTAAGAAGGAAGTACATTTGGGATGCTAGATGATGTAGTATAGACCACGCTTCTCAAACTTTAATGTGCACATGAATCTTCTAGGCATCTTAAAATGCGGGTTTTGATTCAGTAAATCTTGAGTGGGGCCTGAGATTCTGCATTATAACAGGCTCCCAGGTGAGGCCCATGGTGCTGGTAGTATTTTATTACATAAATATACCACAATTTATTTCTCCAATCATCTGTTGTTGGGCATTTGGATTTTTTCAGGATTTGGGCTCTGTGAACATTCATATACAAATCTTTGTGTGGACATTTTTTTCTTTCTTTACCGAAGAGTGGGATTTCTGGACTATAGGGTAGATATATGTTTAACTTTATAAGAAACTTCCCAACAGTTCTCTAATGCAGTTGTACCATTTTACACTTCCACCGGAAATCAGGAGAGTTCTAGTTGCTGTTCCTCTCTGCCAACATTTGGAATTGCCAGTCTTTTTTAATTTTAGCCATTCTGGTAGATAAATAGTTATATCTCATTGTGGCTTAAATTTGCATTTCCCAGATGACTAATGATGTTGACTTGTCGGAGTTTTTTATTTACTTATATTTTTGTCTTATATGTTATACTTGTAATATATTCATGTCCTACTAGGATATAGCTAAGTAGTAACTTTGTCTATCCTGTTTACCAACATATAGCCAATTGGCACAACAATATTTTTTCTTCATTATATATTTGATGAATGAATGAATGAGGGATGCCAATATCAGTTTCCTACTGGCTTCATAGGCAAATTGTATAGCCATTATTCTAGGGATATCCCTGGCAACTCTTTCTGAAAGGGGAACAGCATATGCCTACTTTGTGTCTGGAACCAGGGTGCAGAATGCCCATAACCACAGTCACAGAAACCTGCCTGGCTCCCACAGGCAACGATAGGTCATGGAGACTGTGTGGTAAGCCTCAAACTGAAGGGCCAGGTTAATGTTGGGACAGAGTTGTAGGAAAAGGCAGAAAAAATGATCCAGACGTAGGAGGTAATGTGGAAACTAGATCAGGATGGCACAGGACCACCAGCAGGCAACAAGAGCAGAGGAGTAAACCGTGCAGAGGTCAAAACAAGAGTAGATCAACAGCACAAAACCAGCCCCAGCCAGCTTAAGAATGGAAATGAACCAAGATTCTAGTAAGTTTGTAGGGTTGAAGTCCAGAAGCCAAAAGCATACACGACACACTACAAAGAACTTTAAAAGTCAAGACTGCAGTGTGGCCCAAGGGATCAAGAGTCTGTAAGCTGTTCTTACTAAACGGACTTCCAATCAAAATGGCAGCCTAAGCCAGTACAGGAAGCCCCACCACCTCCACTACCACCCCCAACTGCATACGTCTAGAAATCTAAGATAAAATTTTTTTTTAAGTCGTATCAATATATTAGTGAGCTCAGAACAGGGAAGAGCGTATTCTAGGTGCTAGAGATGAGTGGTGAGTGGGGGCTGAAGCCATGTGACCCCTAGGAGTACTCAAGCCAGATCTGTATCTGAGGAGTTGGAGTCTTACACTTCTAGGGAAGGGAGCTGAGGCTGCAGAAGCCCTTTATCGCGAGTGAGCTGGGGTGGGATAGTTTTAGCAGAGTGAAATAATCCAGCACCCAGAAATTAAACCAAAAACTGGTTCATAATGGATAGATGTCATACAGACCCAGCAGGCTACAAAATTACATAATCATCCCAGAGGAATATCTCCATATCCCATGGCACACACAGAGCTTTGCACAAGATCATTCCTGATGAAGCCCACCAACAAAGCCTCACAAGGAGAAATTCCATCCAAGTTACTGCAGATAACAGGTCAGTGTGAAAGGAGTTATACTTCTACTGTATAACTTGTACATATATGGACAAAAGAAGTAGGATCCATATGGTAAGAATGGAATTCATTCAAACAACTATAGATGGCCTTGAAAAAGAACTGACTATAAATCCAAGAAATGAAAAATAGAGCCATAGAAATTTCCTTTTAAACCTGAAAGCATATGGTAAAATGATCATAACCTTTGATCCAATAATTCTGCTTCTACAAATTTATCATAAGGAAATAATTCCAACAAAGATTTATGTACAGAGATGTACGCTGCAGAGTTATTTATAGTAGAAAAACTGGAAACACCCCAAATGTCCAAGAATGGAGGGATGGGTGAGAAAATCATGAGATGGAGGGAAAAGGGTGTGAGTGTTGGGCACAGAGGGACCTAGGTTAGGAGTATGGAGCTTCTTGGGCAAATCATGTCACCTTTCTCAGCTCTCCCCTGGAACACTAGTATCTTCCTTCCAGGGTCATTGTGAGGTGTAGAGGTGATGACTAGAATGCCTGGTTTATAGAAGTCCCTCCCTAATCTGTAGCTATTGTTAGCATTACACTCACACAAGGGGATCATTAATGTGATGGTCACAAAGAATTCTGAGTGACCAGGGCATGAAAAAAACCTCACAGAATACCAAATTGTAAGTGTGATATGGTCTCATGTAAACCTCAGGAAAGAATTGGTTAGGCAAAGGAAAATTCACCACAGGGTTATCCCGATTATCTCAGGGTAGAGGAATTATGGGTGATTTTTATCCTCTTTTCTGTGTTTTTCTCTGTTTCCCATTTCGTTTTTGTTTTACAAAGAGTGTGCATCTCATTAATAAGTAAAAAGAAAAAGAAATGCTTACAAAAATCCAGTCACTGCCTAGTTCTTAGAGAAAGTCTTTTACACTCATCTTGTTGCCTTGGGAACCAAAACTAGTCTTACTGGCTGCTGGAGATGCAATTCAGCCAGGTGGGAAGGTACCTGGGGAGCCAATGGTGGCCAGTCTGACCTGGGGCACTGTTACCTGAAGTTGTAGCCAGGGTACGAGGACTCACTGGCGGTCTTGTCGTCAAGGCGACGGAAACTGTATTTTGGACGGCAATGATGGAACCACCTGTCCAGATTACAGTCCCAGTAGATCTCAATGCCCATGATTCCTCCCTGGGGAAGACAATGAGAGACAATCTCTAAGTCCTGCTGGACGCGGGTTACACAGCCACCAGACATCTCCCTGCATAGTGATGATCACTGAAGGAAAGGTTTTCTTTTTAGGGGAAAAATGCCTATTAAAGTTTTCGGAACCATAAGCACAGTGCTATCTAACTCACATATATCTAATATCTAATGTGGCAGCTGCAAACGCATCTTCCTGCTCCTCCTCCCATGTGGGACACACCGCCATTAGACTTCCTAAAATATAATTTTCTACAAACCATTACCATAATCAAACACCATAAATACTCCCCTCATTAAAGATTAAGTTGAAACTTGTTAGACTGGAATTCAGGGCGCTCCATCACATATCTTCTCTCCATCACATATCTCCCAATATTACCCTAGAGAAAGCTCTTATTCCAAACTCTCTACACTTTTTCCTAAACACATTTGGCACTTGGCATTTCTTTTTTTTTTTTAAACAGCTTTATCGGGATATAGTTCACCTACAATTCACTCACTTGAAGTGTACGATTCAACAGTGTTTAGTATATTCACATATACATGCAACTGTCACCACAATCAATTTTACATCATTTTCATTACCTCCAAAAGAAAATCTGTAATCTTTAGTTATCACCCCCTTATCCCCTCTCAGCCCTAAGTAACCACTAATCTGCTTTTTGTCTCTGTAGAGTTCCTTTCATATGAGTGAAATCATATAACAATGTGATCTTTTGTGTCTGGCTTCTTTCGCTTAGCATAGTGTCTTTAAAGTCCATCCCCATAGCATGTCTCAGTACTTCAGTCCTTTTTGTAGTGGAAGAATATTCCACTGTATGGATATACTGCATGTTGTTTATCCATTCATTATTTGATGGGCATTTGGGTTGTTTCCACCTTTGGGCTATTATGAATAATGCTGCTATGAACATTTATGTGCAAGTTTTTGTGTGAACATATGTTGTCATTTCTCTTGGGAATATACTTAGCAGTGGAATTGCTGGGTACTTTGAACTTTTAAATCTTGGCCCTTGACCTTTCTTCCAGTAAAATGTTTCTCCCATCCACCTGTCTAGCTAAATTTTCCTCATCCTTCAAGACCAAGTTTACATCCTTCCTCATCCACTCAGCCAGTCCTATCCTCCTCAATTCAAGGTGAGCTTTCTCTCTTCTAAACTTCTAAGGAATCTCTTAATCTCTTACCTGTACTTGGTACTTCTTTCTTTCTACCAACATTCTTTGAGCATTGACTATCATATTTCATTGAATCTTAGACACCATTGCTTATAAGACATATATATTTTTTATGTTCCTCTAAGAAAAAATGCTGTCAAACTGTGAGACGCTATCAATTGAAAGCATTTCCTGACTTCAAAACTATTAGAATGTGGAAAAAAATATATATCTTTGAATCAATGAAATATGGCATTTTAAGACAGTATGCTAGATGCAGGGGATACAGAGATGAATAACAAGCAGGCTCTGACTTGGATAAAGGGGAAATAATACAGAATAATCACAACTGTTATTTATTGTCAGGCATTAAGCCAAGCACTCTACATACTATAGTGAATATCTAATGTTTTTGTCACTCAGTATCCAATTCTCCTTCTTCTGGTAAAAGCACCTGGAATTTTTTGGAGGAAAAACCCCTCCCCACTCTCTGTGGTTTGAATGGGACTGTCTCCTCTCTCAGGTCCAGGAGTGTGCACATGAATCGGGATAGTGAATCAATCTGGACCTGATGATTGGTTCAGGGATAGGTCTATGGCCCAAGGTAGACCAATCAGAGCCCTCCCTGCAACTTCTGCCAACTATAGAGTGTGAAAGTCCAGAGCAGCATTGTCCAGTATAATTTTCTGCGATGATGGAAATACTTTATATTCATGCTGCACGATATAAGAGCCACTGGCTACATGTGGCTCATGAACACTTGAAATGTGGCTGGTATGACCAAATAAATAAATTTTTAATTTCATTTGATTTTAATTAATTTAAGTTTAAATAGCTGCCTGTGACTAGTGGCTACCATATTGGACAGCACAGTTCTAGAGCTTTGATGGCTTTGCCTCAATGTGTGGAGCATCTGCCTGAGAATGACATAATCCTTGAAGAAACAACCAAGAGTCAGATTCCTGAAGACATCATTTGAATTCCTGGATGCAGCTATGCCTAAAGCTCTCATACCCTTCATTCAGACAACAAATATTTGTTGAGTGTCCATTATGCGTTGAGTGTTACACAAAAATTAACCAAAAAAAGCCAAAGATCCCTGCCTCATGGAATTTACATTCTAGTCAGGGATGACAGACAACAAACAAATAAATAGATATATATTTTAAATGGATATTTAAAATATATAGTGTGTCAGATAATGCTAGGTGCCAAGGATAAAAATAAACCTGGGAAAGGCCATAGGACATGATGGGATAGGGGTGGAAATTATCATTTTAAATGTAGCGGTAAAGGAAAGCTCCACTGAGCTTGTATGGAGCAAACGTTGGAAGTAGGCAAGGGAGAGAGCTAATGCTTTGTCTGGGGCAAGACTGTTCCAGGCAGAGGGAACAGCAGGAGAAAACACTCGAGCTAAAAAGATGCTTTGGGTGGATTAGAAGGTCTGTGCCCCCGGTCGTTTTATACAAGCTGATATGGTTCCTTTGTTGCTTAAGCCAGTTGAGTTTGGTTTCTGTTATTTGCCCTCAAAATTACTTTATTTATTTTTTGCTTACTCATTTGAGTTGCATTTCTATAACTTGCAACTAGAAGAATCCCAATTAATCCAAGTATGGTAGTCTGAATAATGGCCCCCAAAGATATTCCTAACCCCTGGAATCTCTGAATATGTTACCTTATATGGCAAAAGAGACTTTGCAGCTGCAATTAAATTAAGGATTTTGAGATGGGGAGATTATCCAGGTGGGCCCTAAACGTTCCCTGTTTATAAGAGGGACGCAGAGGAAGATTTGATGCAGAACAAGAAGTCAATGTGACCACTGAGGCAAGATGCTCTGCTGCTGGCTTCGAAGCTGGAAGAAGGGGCTGTGAGCCAAGAAATGCAATGAATGAAGCTCTAGAAGGGAGAAGAGGCAGGGAAATGGATTTTCCCCTAGAGCCTCTGGAGGGAGCATGGGCCTGCTGATACCTTTTTTTTGGGGGGTGGGGGGTATTTTATTAACATGTTTTAATATTTTAGGTTGGAATTTATGGATTTTTGCTGAGATTTATTTTTTATTTTGCCCCCAGTTTTATTAAAAATTGACATACATCACTGTATAGATTTAAGGTGGATACCTGCTGATATCTTGATTTTGGCCCAGTGAAACTGATTTTGAACTTCTCACCTCCAGAAGTGTGAAAAAAATGTGTGTTGTTTTAAGCCATTAAGTTTGTGGTAATTTGTTCCAGCAGCCACAGGAAGCTAATACACCAAGTATCTCACTCATAGGGTTGTTATAGGATTAGATGAGGTAATGCAGGGAAAGTCTTTGGCATCGGCCGTGGATTTAGTACATGCTCAATAAAGGGAGCCACTTTATCAAGACCCAGGGGTCCAGCCTCTTGCCTGTTTGACGTCTTCCATCTCCCAGCACACACCCCCACACCTCATGGTACAAAGGCACCACCAACCTGAATTGCCACATCTGAAAAATGATCTCCTGTTTCTCGGAAGATATCTCCTAGTCGGAAAATGGGACATTGTGGATTCTGAGTCTTGTGAAAGGTGCAAGTGATGTTTAAACCTGGCAAGAAGTTTCTCCTGCACATAATGAAAAGCAAACAAACATCTCTGTTGAAAACTAGGATCCATCTCTTTCATAGGTGTGAGGCAGTGTGGTAGCTGGGCTCCATGAGGTGCCCTAATGATCCGCCCCCACCTGGGATTCACACCCGTGTGTAGTCCCCTACCACATTGTACCAGGGTTGGTCTTTGTAACCAATAGCTTATGGCAGAAGTGGTGATGTGTCACTTCCAAGATTAGGTTGTAAAAGACTGTGGCTTCTATCATGATTCTTGTCTTGCTTGCTTGTTCTCTGTCCCTCTTGGGTCATTTGCTCTGGGGGAAGCCAGGCACCATGTCCTAAGGACACTCAAGCACTCCTAGGGAGAGGTCCCCGTGGTAAGGAACAGAGCCCACCTGCAGACAACTGCATGAGCGAGCTCAGAATAGGATTCTCCAGGCCCAGTCAAGCCCAGAGATGACGGTCGCTCCGGCTGACAGCTTACGTGCAGCCTGAGAAACCCTGAGCCAGAACCACCCAGCGAAGTCATTCCCAGATTCCTGATCCTCAGAAACTGAGAGATGATAATTGTTTGTAGTTTTAAGCTTCTAAATTTGGGGGTTATTTGTCCAACAGCAGTAGACATCTAATACAGCCAGACATTCTAGGCACTTACGTGGTATAATTGTGGCCAGGGAAGTCGATGTTATTCTTGATGAGCACAGTGAAGTTTTCAGCACTGTTCAAGAGCGCAGGCCTGAGAGAGAGAACAGTGGGCCAGTGGGACCAGAGGCTTCTGGTTTCTTGTCTGGGTCATTGTGATGAGTGAAGAGAAATGCAATCTAGTTGGCCAAACCATCTAAAATTCTCCAGCTTCTCCAGGAATAATTTCTCCCTTCTTGAGACCTCACGGTATTTATTATAACACTTCTCTGATGTAATTATATGTTTATATGTTTAGATATATGCAGCGGTGTGCTGGTAAATATGTAATAACCAGCTCTCCAGGAATAAAAAACAAGCCCTGAGATGTAGCATTTACTGATTATTGTGATATAAATACTCCCATCACGCCGATTTCAAGCTACTAATGGGACATCACTGAACTTGGAGTTGTGAAGGGATGAGCATAATTGGCTCAGAGCT
Source organism: Equus caballus (assembly GCF_041296265.1). NCBI lineage: Eukaryota > Metazoa > Chordata > Mammalia > Perissodactyla > Equidae > Equus > Equus caballus. The sequence goes on along the minus strand of NC_091691.1, from coordinate 24,057,283 downwards.
GGTACAAGCCAGCTCCAGCACAGCCCTGTTTGTATTTTTCCTAACAGGCGTGGTATTCCTTCAGGGCCGGGACAGTAATTTTCTTATTTTGGCATCCCCAGCCTTTAGCACAGGGCCACACACACGTAGTTGACTCTATCAGTCATTCTCTAGAGGCTCCGAGTAGTGTAAAATTCTCCATGAGTTAGAGGAGCACAAATTCTAGACTGCAGGAAGGTTCACTCACCATCCATCCATCCCTTCATTCAATAAATATTTATTGTACTGAGGATGGGGCGGGGCACTGGGGATGTAAAGTGGTGATGGGTGTGTTGAATGAACGATTAAATCCCTTCATGTAAGACATGAGAAAACTGCAGTTCAGGGCGTTGCTTGCCCAAGGTTGTGACCAGCACAATGGAGATGCACAGTATTTATTGAATAAGTTTGTGGCAGAACCTGGACTGAAAACCACAGGCAATCAAGAGGCCCCTGGCCTTGAAACAGACTACTTGAGTGTAGGTCGAGGTCCCAACCAGGCCTTGGGCAATTCCTTCTGCGACAAAGAAACTTCCCTGACCTAGAAATGAACCTGGGTGGTGCCCTTAATGACGGAGGGCCAGACAAGCTGACACTGCCTAGTGCTTCCCACCCTGACGTGGGGAACCTTTGCCTGAACCTTCTAAAAAGTCAGCTTTTTGGGTGGTCTTCTCTTTGCCCCATAGATGCTGATAGTGTGGTCCTGAGTCACATTCATCTAGAGCTGGACTCTCCAATTTGCATCCCCTAGGCATGTATGGCTGTTTAAATTGAAATTTAAGTGAATTAAAAATTCAGTTGCTGTGTTGCAGTAGCCACATTTCAAGTGCTCAACAGCCACATGTGGCAAGTGGCTACTGTATTGGACAGGACAGGTACAGGTGGACAGTGCTGGTCTAGAACCACCACACTTCTGGGGGCAGATCATTTGTGTGCACGTCTGTGCGTGTGTGTGTATCTGTCAGTGTGTCTCTGCGTGTATGTGTGTGTTACTGAGCACTTTACTATAAGCCAAGCACATGGCTCACTTTACAATCACTGTACAAGTATCATTTTATTAAATTCTCACAAGAGCTCCGTGTGGTCAGTGCAGTTATTATCCTCATTTCACAGATGAGGAAACTGAAACTCACAGAGGTTATGCCACTTGCCCAAGGTCACACAGCAAGGATGTGTTAGAGCCAGGATTTGAATCTAGGTCTTTTTGTCCTCTTCAGAAATGCAGCAGTCCCTATGGTTTCTGTGATTTAACAGTAATTTCTGCCTTCTGAGCCCGACCTTGTGTGGTAAAGAAAATAATCAATACAGGGGACCACCCAATCTGTATGTCACTGTGGCCATTTAATTTAAGCAGACTTCCCTTCCTGCCCTCCTTCCTTTCTCTTCCTTTTCCTTCTCTTTCCTTCCCATCCCCTTCCTTCCTTTTCCCTTTCCTCCCTCCCACCTTCCTATTCTTAATCACTCAGTATGGACACTGACCAGTCAGAATGGACGCCACTGTAGCACCAGAGGTGCCCTGGAAGGTGCTAGGACAGCCAGGGGGGCAGGAGCACCCAATAGTGCTTTGGGTGATAGCTATTTCCCAGCTGGTACAGAAATATTTCAATATTTTTACAACTGGCATGGCCCTCCCAGAGACCATCACTGGTGTGGCTGGCAGTGAGTCACCAAGCTATTAGGACCCAGGACTTTGCAGGAGTTTGCTGAGAAAGGAATCCAGAGCAACACCTGGCAAGGCCTCATCTGTGCACTGCTGAGGGCCACCGTGTCTGTCCCCAGCCTGCAACTCACCGGGGGGCCTCTTCCACTGCCTCGATGGGACACCAGGCAGAGACTTCACAGGTCTTCTGGTTCCCTTTATACACTATACACCTTCCGGTCTGGATTCCTGTGAGGGTCAAGGGGTGGTAGAAGCACTTGATGTGTGAAAGAACTGTGGGGAGGAAACTCTCCAGGAGGCATGTCATTAACCCAACCCAAGCACAAGACTATTTATGCTTTTCAACCTAAGTAATGTCCGTTTCCAGGAAACCCCATCTGAACCACAAACTTACATAAGGCAAACCAAGCAAGCAACACATCAAATGGTAAGCTTCTAGAACTTGGTTTCTAAATGGTTATCCGAGTCCCTCTAGGGGTGTACAGTATGTACCAAGGAGGTGCAAAGCCACGGAATAAATGTAGCACCTTGTCCTGGAGCATCAATGTCATTAACAGATTTCCGGGTGGGACTGTAATGTTAAATAGTAAGTAATGTTAAAATGATCTCTATACCAACTCAGACACACGTGTTATGGAACAGAATGTCACATTCATGTGCCTTTTTGTGTGTGTGTATGTTATAAGCACTGATGGTTTTTTCTTTTCTGTGGTAATTTTTTAATTGTCATGTGCCTCTTCAAGTTAAAACAAGAGATATGGAAATTCTGCAGGTTAATACGAGTATTGCACCCACGTGACCTCAGGGTACAATTCATGTTCCTCAACCTTTGGGGAAATTCAAGAGGGAAAGTTTAGAATACTGAGATGAGTATTTTTTATCAATTAGATTTTCGATTACCATGTGGTTTTTCTATCGGTTAGAACCCTGTAGGTGCTAATTCTTGGAGGTTTTCAGGAGCTGCCCTCAATGGGGAATTAGAGTCACATTCATTGCAGCTGGTCCTCTGGGGGCAGAGCCGAGTCATGCAGGGGACACACGCTCTCCCGTGGCCTGATGATGGTGGAAGAAGGCAGCTGAGAGCCAGAGCTAAAGATCTGAACTTTAGGGCATTGCGAATGTCACCAAGATGCCAGACAGTCCACCCCTGGGATCACAGAAAAGAAACAGAACATACCTTTGCTCTGCGGGTCCATCCATCCCTTTTTACAACCCCGGTCAGAGGAACAGAGCGTCCTGCGGGTGGGATACTGCAGGGAGAAGGACAGGATAGTGGGGAGTAAGCAACGTGTGTCCCTAAGATATGGACAAGTGGGCGTCTATGTCCACACAAAAACCTGTACTCAGGTGTTCATAGCAGCACTATTCACAGTAGCCACAAAGTGGCAACAGCCCAAATATCCATCAACTGATGAATGGACAAATAAAAAGTAGTACGTTTATACAATGGAATATTATTCAGCCATAAAAAGGAATAAAGAACTGACCCATGCTACAGTATGAATGAACCTTGAAAACATGATGCTAAGTGAAGAAAGTTAGACACAAAAGGCTACATACTGTATGATTCCATTTATATGAAATGTCCAGAATAGGGAAATCCATAGAGACAGGAAGTAGATCAGTGGTCGCCAGGGGCTGTGGCAAGAGGGGATGGGGAGTGACTGCTAATGGGTACGGGATTTCTTTTTGGGGTGATGCTAATGTTCTGGAATTAGACAGTGATGCACACAACATTGTGAATATACACTAAAAACTACTGAATTGTACACTTTAAATGGTGGATTTTATGGTATGTGAATTATATCCCGATAAAAAAGAAGAAGAAATAAAAATCTAAAAAGCAGATGTCAGGGCAGCCAGGGACCACTTTCAGGGAGGGCCCTTGGGGTGGTGAGCAGGGGGCCTGCTCCGAGCAACCCTGTGGCTGCAGAACTGAGTGAAGCAGACAAGCACAGAGGCTCCGCAGGAAACATGGAAATAAGGGATGCCAGTTACTCTGTCCTGGCCTGAGAAAACGAGGTCAGTCAGGTCTCAGTGCTGAGGACAGAATAAGGAGAAGAGAAACGAGATGACTTGGTTTATGCATATTCAACTGCCCATTTTCACGGGAGCGGGTTAATGGCAAGTCTTAGGAAACCAGAACATGACATAGGTGTGAAAATAGCCTCTACTCATGATCTTCCTCTGACCCGTGCCTCCTCCAGGAACTCTTGTCACCTGTCCAACCACTCTGGGTCCCCTCCTTACCTCAGGACACAACCCCTGCTCTTGGCCTTCTGTCTTGAGAAAGTTTGTCATCACAAAGAAGGAGTTCCCCTGCAGAGAAAAGGAGAGAAGGCAAATGCAAGGCTTTGAGAACAGAACTACTTAATCATAATAATCCACTTTGCTGAGTGCCTGGGGACGAACCTTCCCACTCTTCTGAGCTTCAGTGTAGAAATCAGGGTCCAGGAGCAACTCGGACTACGCCAAGGGCTTAATATGAAAGCTGGACTAGCCGCCCTGCTGAGCCGAGGGAGAGAAAGGAACGTTCAAACTGATTGACTATTCATTTTCCATTCCAGCCTCAAAAGCAGCCTTTTCATTTTTTTGGACACAGTAAAATCCTGTTAAATTGCAACTCAAGAGACCTGGGGAGGCGGAGGTGGGGTGTGGGCTTCCATCAGAACGCTGTTCAGATTATCCAGGACTTTAATTAAAGGGCAATAGGGCATCTCGCCACCTGGGAAATAGCTGGAGATTTTAATGACCCACTGTTAGAAACAAACAGATAGCAGCTTGGGTTTTATGGTTTTGCAAAGCATTCCAGCTCCCAGGGGCTGCACATGTGCCCTCTTTTCCCTCCCGCCCCACATCTGTTCTCGGGTGTTCTCAGTCCCACTTCCATTTTTCCTCTTTGACAATTCGACTTTCATTTTCTCCCTTTGCAAATTTAGACAGTCACATGCCCTTTCTCTGTGATCCATACCCTTCCTTTCTTTGTCATCTATATCCTTCCTTTGTGCAAAATCTTATCCAAAGTGTTTTCCTAGAGACATTTTTTGTTGATGAAATGCCGCGCAAATGATATAGAATGGCTGGTTCTGTCTAGGCAGAAAGTTCTTTGCCCTTCTGAATCCAGGCAGACTTGATGGCCCTGCTTCTAAAAAGCTGTGCATAAATCAAGCGTGAGTGAATCAAATCATGTTTTAAATGCACTAGGGCACACTGCTATTTTGAGAAACCCTGTAGGACTTGATAAAGCAAGGAATCATCTCCTTTGAGCTGCTGGATCTGACCCAATTTTGCAATTTTTAGGTTTTCTCAGTTGGGATTTTCACAGAGCTTTTTAAATAGGGCCAATGTTTTTCTGGAGTGAGGCTCTAGGTCCCAGGGGAAGGGGGCGAGTCCTGGGAGGATGCTGACAGGTGCTCACCTGCAGGGGGAAGGTGTAGTCTGCGGTGTCGAAGACGCTCTGCACCACCTTCTTCGCTCCGCTCTCTATAATCTCCTCTCTCACCTCTGCTATTCCTTTCACCTTGGTGTGCACAGAGCTGATTAGAGGCTCTTTCCGCTGGTACCGCTTGTCACTCACCAAGGCAAAGCTAAATGGCAGACACAAAAAAGCATCAATGGTTTTCTCCAGGGAGGCACAATGCAGTGGTTTTGGATGCAGGTGCTGAAGACTTCCTCTAGTCAAATCCTAGCTTGGCATGCTGTATTTTATTGAAGTATAATTGACGTACAATATCCTATTAGTTTCAGGTGTACATCATAATGATTAGATATCTATATACATTACGAAATGATTACCACGATAAGTCGTTACCATCTGTCACCATGCAGTTATTACAATATTATTGGCCATATTCCCTATGCTGTGTGTTGCGTCTCCACGGGTCATTCCCTTTATAACTGGTGGTTTGTACCTGTTAATGTCCTTCCCCTATTTCACCTCCGCACCGCTTCCCCACTCTGGTAACCCCGGGTTGTTTTCCGATTCTATGAGTGAGTCTGTTTCTGTTTTGTTTGTTCATTTGTTTTGTTTTTCAGATTCCACATATAAGTGAAATCATATGGTAATTGTCTTTCTCTGTCTGCCTTATTTCACTTTGCGTGAGTGGACTCTGTGTCCATCCATGTTGTCACAAATGGCAAGATCTCCGTTTGTTTTTGATTTCAACAGACTCCAACTGAACTCTCCCCGTTTACATTCCCTGCCCATAAGTGCAGCCTACCCCAAACCCTCAACGGACTCGCCTGTAGCTTCCTACAGTTTGCATGTCCCAAATTGCAGTTCCTCTGTTATTTACAAATAAACTCAGCTCTTTGACAATTTCAAGCTTGCCTCAGTTTACCTCTTTATTTAGGTCGACAGCATGCAAACTCCTTAGCACTGAATGCTCACTACATGGAAACTACTGCCCCCAATACCAACTTCTAATATTGCCTAATACAGATCCTAATTCACAGGACAGCTTCTGAAATACCGAAGTCCAGCCCCAGGTTGGTCCACCAGTGTTGTTCTGGGGTCCCAGCAGAACATCAGCACCTATCTAAGAGTGTGTCCAGCAGGTCAGCCACCTGTTTTCCAAGAACACCCACCAGTATATAAATAATTGATAATAGCAGTTACCCTTTATTGAACACTTAGTCTGTGCCAAGTGCTCTACATGCATCATCTCCTTTAATCCTCACAACAACAAGAGGAGATAGTTCCTGTAATCATGGCTCTTTTGTAGATGAGGGAATGGGCTCAGAGAGGTAAAGGAACTTGCCCAAGGTTACACAGATAGTCAATGGCAGAACTGAGACGCTCCACTGGTTTACCTTATAGCCCAGAGCCAGACCTTGTAACCATGTGCTATACTTATTCATGCATAATATAGGGCTCTGCCTCTGGTTTCCTGCCTTTCGGTCAGTTCATTAGCTGTTAATACCTTCTTTAGAATATGATTCTAAATTATTATGGTAGAGGGAAGAAAGAGAGAAAGTGAAATTAATAATTAAAAATGGTAGATTGCACCCCAATTTATCTGTTTTCCCTGTCTCCTATTTCCCTGAATAATTAAGAGTTTATTTGGCAAGATGAAGTACATTCGAAGAAGAGCAGTCCGTATGACCCAGCAGTTCCACTCTTAGATGTACGCCCTAGAGAAATCCCATACATGTGCCCAAGGAGTTAGATACAAGAATGTTTATGGCAGCATTTTTTGTAAGAGGGAAAACTGAGTAACCTAAATGTCCTCAAACACTGAGTGGCTAAATAAATTGTTGGATTCATACAATGGGACACTCTATAGCAGTGAAAATGAAAGAAGAGCTATTTATATCAACATGGAAATAACATAATGTTGAGCAGACAAAGCATGCTGCAGTATGATATACAGTTTAAAGAAATCCAAAACAATATTATATACTCAGACAAATACCTGTCCATGCATGTTCATAGCAGCACTCTTCACAATAGCCGAAAGGTGGAAACAACCCAAATGTCCATTGGTAGATGGATGGATAAACGAAATGTGATCTATCCATACAATGGAGTATTATTCAGTCATAAAAAGGAATGAAGTACTGAGATGTGCTGTGCTGTGGATGAACCTCAAAACATGATGTTAAGTGAAAGAAGAGACACATTCAATATCACATAGTCTATGATTCCATTCACATGAAATGTCCAGAATGGGTAAATCCATAGAGACAGAGAGTAGACTGATGGTTGACAGGGGCTGAAGGAAGGGGAAAATGGGAAGTAGCTGCATTATGGGTGTGGGGTTTCCTTTTGGGGTGACGAAATTGTTCTGGAATTAGACAGAGGTGGTGGTTGCACAACATTCTGAAGGCACTAAATGCCAGTGACTTGTTCACTTTAAAATGGCTAATTTTATGTTATATGAATTTCATCTCAATAAAAAAAGGAAAAATATTTTTTATAGATACAGACATATTATAGAAAACAAACATAGAATGACAAACACCAAATTCAGGATGGTGTTTATAGGGGGCGAAGAAAGGGAATAGGATAAATGCTGGGTTTGCTGGGAGCTAAAACTGGATTAGTAGTGTTTTGTTTCTTAAGTCGGATGGTGGTACTTGAGTGTTTACTATAGTATTCTCAACATATTTTAGTATTTCTGTAACATTCACTAACCAATAAAGCTCATGAAGAAAGACATTAAGGCTGGAGATCCAGATCTGAGATCCAATCAGCATATATGAGACAGAGTTATTAAATATGATTCCATAGACAAACATGCAACAATATCTTTCAGCCTAGCCTCACAACATGTTCATGGTATGCGCAATGTTTCTTCATGTTAGATATTGCAACATTCTCCCAGAATAACACTGGGTCAGTTTGGCCCACCATTTGGGAAGCTCAATTCTGATCTCTCTTATTCATTCCAGAATGCACAACATGTTATAGGTCAGTCTTAATGGAATCCAACCCTCTTATAAATCAGAAAACTTGTCTTTGTGTAGTAATGAATATATCATTTTAAGAATGAAAATGCTTCAGAGCTGCATCAAAGGAAAGAAGAGGAAAAGAAACAGAGTTTGCAGTATCCTGCCCCATGGAAAGAACATTCTAATGACCATCCCAGCAGCTCTCTCCCAACTCGCTTGGTGACTCAAACAAGCCATGCCATCCCTCTGGGCTGTGGGTTTAGTCCCTGAACGAGAGGATAACTGCCTGGCTCCCTAATCTCTACGACCTTTCGGCTCCAAGAAGCTACAATTCTGTGTGTTCAGAAGATGCAAAACCACTGGTGCCTGGAGCAAACGGGCATGAAGGAGTTGGGGTTTGGCTGGGCCCTGTAGCATGAGTAGGTTAAGCTGGCGGAGAGGAACGCTGCAGAGAGTCTGGGAAGGTGGAAGAGGGCTAACATGAGAGAAGCCTGGGCACTCACAGGGAGTCTGGCTGTGGGGGGCCAGGGGAGGAGGGAAGGAGGGAGAGCGAGATCAGCCCTGGAGCCCTCAGGCTGGCACACTGCACTCAACTCACCAGATGCAGACGAAGGAGCCCACCATAAAGAGGTTCTTCAGAGTCCCGAGCCACGTGTTCTGACTATGAATGGCTTTCACAGTCTTGTAATGGCACCTCAGGGGGGGTTGGCTGCATGCCAGCATGGCGGGAGGGTCCTCAAAGCACCGTGGGGAGGAAGTCCCCTCAGCAAAGCCCGGCTCTCCCTCACAGCGCCTGGGCTCACGGAGCAAAGGTAACACTGAAGTGGAAGGACGGGACCTGAGAATGAACTGCCCTCGCATCTGGTTAACTCACGCCCAACCCAGGGCCAATAGACATTTTCGTGAGCCCCTAGAAGAACTGTGGGCCCTGGGCACTGTGCCCGCTGTGCTTCTTGGAGAAGTGGGGCCTGCAGCCTCTGCTTCTTGTATTTAAAATCCCAGGAGGTGAATCTGATTATGTCCCTCCCTGGTCCACTCAGCTGTGGTGGGAGGCCAGCAAAGGGCCAAGGGCAACAAGACGCATGCTGAGAAGAAAGCACAGCACCCCCCGTGGAAAGTTAAATACCAATTGTATTAGTTTCCTATTGCTGTCGTAGCAAATTACCGTGACTTCAGTGGCTTAAAACACCATGAATTTATTCTCTTACAGTTCTGGGCATCAGATGCCTAAAATCAGTCTTACAGGGCTAAAACCAAGCTCACGACAAGGCTGCTTCCTTCTAGAGGCTCCATAACAGAATCTGTTCCTTGCCTATTCCAGCTTCTAGAGGCTGCCTTGGCACTCCTCAGCTCATAGCCACGTCACTCCAACCTCAGCTCCTGTTGTCACATCTCCTTTTTCTAACTTTGACCCTCTTGCCTCCCTCTTATAAAGACTCTTGTCCTTATTATTACACTGGGGCCACTCAGATCATCAATCTCCTCATCTCAAGACCTTGAACTTAATCTTATCTGCAAAGTGGCTTCTGCCATGTAAGATAACCTATTCACCGGCAATTAGGTGCCAGGAATTAGGACACAGAGATTTTGGGGGAGCCATTCTTCAGCCAACCACAATATAGTAAGCCTGCTGTAGCTGTATAAGAGCCCCCATTCCACCCTACCCCAGCTTTCCTTGAGCTCACCTGAGGGGGTTTCAGTTTCTTGTCACCCACGGCTTGACTAAGACATCGTCTTCACTTCTAATTCCCTTTAGCTCTCGTCCTTCTCCGTCATCTAGCACATACTTCCCAAACTCTCTTTCCATACTTCCCAAACTCTGTCTCTGTCTCGTTCGAAAAACTCCCACTCCGGAACACAATACTTTCTACACATTCTACTATATGGAGAGTAGGGAGTGAGTCCTAATCTATTGGTTAATGTTTACCAATTAGAGGAAATATAATGGATACATGTAAAGTCCTGGCCTTGAGCTCAAAAGCTCAATTATGCACATACAAACTATGGACCACGCAAATTGGCAGAGGTTTATGTTAAAGAGGCTGGAAAATTTTAGAAAACCTTAAGCTTGTATGAAGTGACGGTTGTGTTATATCATCCAGATTAAAAAAAAACACAACAAACTAGTGTTGTCTTAAGCTTCAGTGAGAGTAGAATATTCCGCTCTGGGTAGTGCTAGGCCCAGTGACCTATGCCCTGATCAGGCAGCAATAGGAGCCCCGTGTTCAGGTTTTATGAGCCACATTTTTAAAGAAAATCCCTTTTGTTGTTGTAAAGGTGTAAATTTCACAGAAAAGCACAAAGAACATGAAAAGCTTCCAACATTTTCCCTCTGAGAGGTTAAACTTGAAACTTTGAGAGTAACTTCTAGAGAGCTGGACACACAAACATGGCCACACTCTACATGCTTTTTTATAACTTGCTATTTCTACTGAATCATATGTTATTAATTCTTCTACAACTGTAATGATAAATTCATGATAGAGATAGATTTATGATAGGTAATCATTTTTAATGGTTACAGAGTATTCTAGTGTTTAGATTGGAATGTAAGAAATTACCCACTTTGTGGCGCTAAACAGTAGGATATTGGCAGGTCTATATGGTTCAAGCTAAGAGGTAAGTTGTGATAATTCACCAGCCAGGCTCTTACTGATGGATACTTAACTGGAACTTTTGTTTGGTTTTTCCCTATCGTAAACATTTTTTCAGTAATTCTGATATCGCTTTTACTATGTGTCAAGCACTCCTCTAAGCGTAGTTTAGTAACATATTAACTCTTCCAATCCTCACCTCCCCAAAACAAACCTGTAAGGAAGGCACTGGTATTACACCCACCTTTTAGCTGAGCAAACTGTGGCTTAGAGGAATGAGCCTAAGTTCACAGAATGCTATAGCCTGGATGTTTGTGACCCCCAGCATTCATATGCTGAAACCCAGCCCTCAATGTGATGGTGTTTGGAGGTGAGGCCTTTGGGAGGTGATTAGGTCATGAGGGTGGAGCCCTCATGAATGGATTAATGCCCTTATATAAGAGGCCCCAGAAACCCCTCACCCCTTCCACCATGTGAGGACACAGCAAAAAGACAGCCGTCTGTGAACCAGGAAGCAAGTTCTCGCCAGACAGTGAATCTGCCAGTGCCTTCATCTTGGACTTCCAGACTCCAGAAGTGGGAGAAATAAATTTCTGTTGTTTATAAGCCGCTCAGTCTGTGATATTTTGTTATAGCAGCCCGAACAGACTAAGACACACAGTAAGTAGCAACACTGGCTCCACAGCCTATGCTCTTTTGGATGCTATTGTAAATGGAATTGTTTTCTTAATTTCTTTTTTGGATTGCTCATTGCTGGTGTATGGAAACACAACTGATTTTTGTGTGTTGATCTTGTACCTTGAAACTTTACTGAATTGGTTTATTAACTTTAACAAGTTTTAAAAAAAAAAATTTATTTTTTAATATTTTTTTGAGGAAGATTAACCCTGCACTAATGTCCGCTGCCAATCCTCCTCTCGGCAAACCCTGGGCGACCAAAGCTGAGCGCACAAACTTAACCGCTACGCCACCACAGGGCTGGCCCCATCTTTAACAATTTTTTTGTGAATTCTTTGGGATTCTCCATAAATAGGATCATATCACCTGAGTATAAAGATAGTTTTACTTCTTCTTTTCCAATTTGGATGCCTTTTATTTCTTTTTCAAGCCTAACTGCCCTCCCTGGCTAGAATTTTCAGTACAATGTTGAATAGCAGTGGTGAAAAGAGGCACCCTTGTCTTCTTCCTGATCTGTGGGGGAAGCATTCAGTCTTTCCTCACTGAGGCTCAGTTTATTCTCTTAAGCACTATACTTCGTTGCCTCTCGGCCCTCCTCTTCTATGTTGTCGGGCATGTACTTGCACAAGAATCTTTTTACGTCTAAGGTGTTAAATCCTTAAGATGAATTTCGAGGCACAGGATGTGCACATTCTATATCTCAGTTCATTTTGCCAAACCGCAAAAGGTCAAAGCATTTCATGCTTCCACCAGCAAAGCAAGAGTGCACACACTGCCTTTTAAGAGGGCCTTGACAAACAAGAGTGGCTGTGTGGGCTTGGCTGAGAAAGCAAAGGGTCTGGACACAGTGTTGGAGGCACATGGCTGGAGGGATCAGAGTTATTATTTTGAAGAGGAGAAATGCAGTAGGAGGGTATAGTTATTTGAAGAGTGTCAAGTAGAAGAGGGACCACAGAACAGAACTCTAACCAAAGGGGAAAATTACAGGGAGACAGATTTTCACTTAGTATAAGGAGGAAATGTCTAACAATTAGAGCAATCCCAGAACAGAACAGGCTTTCCTTGTGGTTGTTAGTGACAGTGATGACGATGACTATGATGATAATTTCTATTTATCTCATCATCTCTTGCTCTCTGGTCTTCTCTCCATCTGCATTTTAACATCACTTCCCATCTTAAAAATAAACCCTCCCTGAACCCCGACATTCTTCTCCTACCACCACTGGATGCCTCTCTTCTCCTTTGTAGCCAAGTCCTTTGAAAGAGTGAGTCACCACATCCGTTTCCGCATCTGCATTCACTCCTCTGCCCACTCCAGTCTGGTTCCCGCCCCCATCACTTCTCTAAAGCCTCTCTTGCCAAGTAAACAACAACGTCATCATCACTAAATCCAATAGACATGCCACAGACCTGATCTTCCTGGAACTCTCAGCAGCATTTGACGCCAATGACCATGCACCACCTCCCTCCCTTTCTTCCCGTAGCTTCCTGGAATCCACTTCTCCTGACTTTCTTTGGATCTCTATGACCATCCCTTCTCATAATCCTTCGGGGACTTCTGTGCTTCCCATCACTTAAAGGTTAGCATTCCTCAGGGTCTATTCAAAGCCCTCTTGCCTTCTCACCTACATCGTCTCTTTTTTTTTTTTTAAAGATTTTATTTTTTTCCTTTTTCTCCCCAAAGCCGCCCGGTACATGTTGTATACTCTTGTATACTCTTCGTTGTGGGTCCTTCTAGTTGTGGCATATGGGATGCTGCCTCAGCGTGGTTTGATGAGCAGTGCCATGTCCGCGCCCAGGATTCGAACCAACGAAACACTGAGCCGCTTGCAGCAGAGCGCGCGAACTTAACCACTCGGCCACAGGGCCAGCCCTAGATCTACATTGTCTCTTGCTGATCAGTTGCAGCTACGTCCATAGTTCTAGTTGCCATGTATATGCTGGTGATATATAAATCTATATCTCCAGCTCCAGATCCATATATCCAACTACCCACTAAGCATCTAGATTTGTGTGTCCCATAAATATGTCAAACTCAATGCCTTCAGTTCTGACTTCATCTTCCACTCCAAATGGGCTTTTTCTCCCACATTTCCTATGCCAATAAGTTCTTCCACCACCCACCAATTGCCCAAGCCAGAGACATGGCATACTCCTTAACTCATCCTTTCCCTCATTCCCCCTCATCCATTCAATTTGTCAAATCCTATTGTTTTATCTTCCTAGTGTTATTCAGATCCATCTACTTCTCTACCACTGTCACCTGCTCAGTCCAGGTCACCATCAACTCTCACCTGGACTACCCCATAGCCTCCTAAATGGTCTATCTCCCTCCACTTGCACTCCTATCGCCTCCATTCTCTACATTACTTCAGTAAGAGCTTGGACTCTGGAGTGACATGCTTGGGTTGTGTGTTACTACTACCACTCTACCACTCTCCCTCTTACTAGCGACACGACCTTTTGTCAGTCACTTAACCTTTCTGGGTCATCATGTCTTCTTCTATCATAAGGGGATATTAATATTCTATTGGACAGGATTTCTGGTTCTAAACAACAGAAATCATTCTGCCAAGTTTAAGAAGAAAGATTGTCTAGAAAAGGCAGATCTGTAGAGGTAGAGAGTAGATTAGTGGTTGACTGGGTCTGGGGAGTGGGATGGGGAATGACTGAAAATGGGAATAAGGCATCTTCCTGGGGTGATATAATATTCAAAAACTGGATTGTGGTGATGGTTGCATAACTTGGCAAATTTATTAAAAATCATTGAAGTGTATGCTTAAAGTGGGTGATTTTACAATATACAAATTATACCTCAAAAAAGTTGTTAAAAAATAAAGGAAGAAGGAGATTTTGAAAGGATGTTAGGCAGTTCATACAATCTCATGGAGGACCAAAAACCAGGCTCACTTAGACACCACACAGTCAGGAATAACACCCAGGGAACAGGAACTATTCCAGAGAAAAGACTGTCAGCCACTGCTAAGCCCTAAAGTGGGAACTCAAACATGGGACAGCTCATGCCAATAATGTTTGGGAATGAGAGCCAGGACCTCAGTCACTGCCATTCTCCAATGAGCTGGATGCTACTGGGGCCTCCCCTCTGATAATAGGCTGAATGATGGCCCCAGAGCTATCAGGCCCTAATCCCTGGGACCTGTAAATGGTACCCTATTTGGGAAAAGGGTCTTTGCAGATGTGATTGAGGATTTGAGATGATGAGATTATCCTGGATTATCCACGTGGGTGATCACATGTGTCCTTAGAGAGACAGAGGGGGCTTTCACACACACACATACACACAGGAGAGAGCTTTGTGAAGATGGAGCAGAGACAAAGATACTGGCCTCCAAGATCAGGGTGAGGCAACCACAAGCCATGGAACACCAGCAACCACCAGAAGCTGGAAGAGGCAAGGAAGGCTTCTTTCCTAGAGCCTCTGGAGGGAAGGTGGCCCTGCTGACACCTTGATTTTGGCCCAGTGGTACTGATTTTAGATGTCTGGCTTCCAGAACTGTGAGAGAATAAATTGGGTTTTTTTGTTTGTTTGTTTGGTGAGGAAGGTTGGCCCTGAGCTAACATCTGTTGCCAATCTTCCTCTTTTTGCTTGAGGAAGATTGGCCCTGAGCTAACATCTGTGCCGGTCTTCCTCTATTTTGTATGTGGGTTGCCGCTACAGCATGGCTGCCAACGAGTGGTATAGGTCCGCACATGGGGACTGAACCCAGGCCACTGAAGAGGAGCACATGAAACCTAACCACTAGGCAACAGCGCCAGCCTGTTGTTTGAAGTCACCAAGTTTGTGGTTATTTGTCATAGCAGCCACAGGAAACTAACACCTGGGCAAGAGAACAAGTGGAGGCCCATATACCACGTTAAACATTTAAAAGCATAACTGACTTAAAATAAAATGTGCCCTCTTGTCTACTTTGACATACCTTCATTACAACCTGATTCAAATTTAGAATTCTTAGACTCCTCAGGATTCTGAGCTGGAACGTGGAAGCACTGGCTGAAGGGACCCCGGCCCATAGCCCACACCCCTTCTCATCTCACTTCTGGTTCCTTCCAGCTCTGTGAGGGGCCTCATGTACGTGTGTGTGGATGCCCTGCACTGCATGGCCAAACTCCCTCCATACCCTCCACCTGCATACAGCATCCCCTTGGACACCCCTTGGTCTTAGAAGCATGCCCACGGGTGCTATGGTCATCTCTCAAGAGGATAAATCCACAAAGAGGTTCAGGGCCATTTGGAAAGTGAATTCTGGGGTCCTGCATACCCAGAGCTTGGTGGGATGTGGGGAGTGCAGCTCTGGATGAGCACATTCTGCCCTTATGGCAGGCAGACTTCTAAGATGACCCCAACATTTCCTGTATCATAGCATTCACATCCTACCTAATCCCCCAAACTTTGAGTATGATGGATATACTTCCAACATTAGGTTATATTATACAATTGACCTTAAGATAGGAAGATCATCTGGGTAGGCCTGACCCAATCACATGAGCCCTTCAAGAGCAGAGAGTTTTCTTTGGCTGATCCCAGAAGAGAAGTCAGAGATTTGAAGCATGAAAACAATTCATTGTGTCATTGCTGGCTTGAAGATGGAAAGGGCCACAGGGCAAAGAATGCAAGTGGCCTCTAGGATCTGAGAGCAGCCCCTGGCTCACAGCCAGCAAGGAAACAGAACTCTCAGTCCTATAATTGCAAGGAATTGAATTCTGCTAACAAGAATGAGCTTCGAAGTGAATTTTTCCCCAGAGCCCCAAGGTTAGAACTCAGTCCAGCTGACACTTTGATTTCAATCATGCCCACTACTGACCTATAGAACTGTGAGCTGATACACGGGTGTTGTTTTATGCAGCTAGATGTATGGTAATTTCTTACACAGCAATAGAAACAAACACAGCCCCTCTTCCTCCAGGGGAAGCTTGCAGCCAGCAGAGGGCCCAAGAGGGGTCTCTGAAGCATGGGGTCCAGGGAACTGGTCCCTATTGTGTAAGTCAAGGCTGGTCCTGCCTCCATACATTCCTAAAGATGAATTCTGCTCACACTCACTACCTCATGTTATTCCCTGTGTACCAAAGTGTTGCATGGTGCATATGTTTGAAAAGCTTGGGTCTCATGCCTATGTCCTAGCTGCAAGGGAGGCTGGGAAATTAAGCTGTGACATATAGTTGAGAGGTGGAGCCCATAACACAGGAATTTCCCTATAGTTACGCTGTTCAAATCATGATTTCCCACTATAAGAACCAGTCTTGTAGGATTATTTATGATGATGAAACAGGCTAATACATGTCACAAGCTAAGAACAGAACCTGGCCCATGCTAAGCGCTCAAAAGTACTCAGTAGGCGTTACCGTATTGAAAGCAGAAAGCTCTCTCTCAAACAAAAATATGAGCAAAAAACCCTTAATGTTTTCTGGCTGGTTGAAATTTTTCATAATAAAATGTTGATGGTGGGCTGGGGAAGACTCTTCATGCTTTCTCAGTGTCCTCAAGATGAAGTTCAAGGTTGTTCACAATCTGATCCCTGCTGGCTTCTCCAGTCCCACCTTTGCCTCCCTTTCTCTGGCATTTGGCACACCAGCCAGGTGACACACATGCAGTCCTGTGAATAATCCATATAATCTGGTCCTTGCTCTTCCCAGCACTGTGCTAAGAACCCAGGAGATTCCTGCCCCAGGTGAGAGGCTGAGCTGGAGCCCTGGCACCCAGAAGCCTATGGGTGCATGAGAGCTGGTGCTTAGAGAAGCCTCCACCATCCCACAGGGAAATGAGAAAACCAGGACAACAAGGCAAGCTCTTCATAAAGCAAAATTCAGTTGTCTGAAAGGATCGTGCTTGTATTTTTAGAGTATGTGCATCCATCTTTTTTAACATTTTGGTTTAGACATTGATGAAGGGATGCTGATAGATGGTATAGTTGGGGTATTTTAATAGCTTGCTTGACATAATTAACAATGCTATGTTAGCCAGCAAGCTTGCCTCTTCTTGTTCTTCCTCCTCTCAGTAAAAGGCGTCATCATCCACCGAGAAAGCTAGAGTCATTTTCCACCTCCTATCAAATCCATCAGTTCTGCCTCCAAAACATATCCCAGCTTTGCCCGCTTCTCTCCAGCTGCACCGTCCCATTCTGGTCCTATTCTCCATCTTCTCTCATCTGAGTGACTCCAGCAGCCTTCTCACTGGTTCCCTCACTGTCACTCCCACCCCCTACAGTTTATATTCTTCACGGTGGCCTGAGAGCGCTTTTAGAAACGTGAATCAAATGGCTTCACTTCCCAGTGTAACACTTTTCAGTGACTTCACATGGCATTGAGAAACAAACTCTAACTCTTCCTGTGGTCTGGCCCCCGCCTACTTGTCTGCCCTGGGCTCCTGTTCCTCCCTTCTCCCTCACCAGATTCTGGAACATGCTGTCTTTCTGGCTCTTCCCTTCTTTTGCTTCCAGACCTTTGCATTTGCTATTCCCTGAGTCTCCGTCCCGTGTGTCAGGTGGCTGGATTCTTCCCCTTCTAGAGGGGATCGCCTCCTGAAGTGGGTCTTCTCTGGACCCTGCCGTCTTTATCACGTCACCCGGGGGCCCAGAGTGGGATGAGAATGTGGCACCGAAGTGCAGGGGCCACAGGGAACATGCCTGGGATGGATTTGCCCCTCCCCGGCCTCTGGTGCCTCCCTCCACCTCTGTGAACTCACTTCCACTCAGCTGGAGGAGGCCCAGCCTCACAGGTGTGTGGCTGTCCTCCCAGGAAACAGGCAACCAGCCATTTTAAGGATTACAAACTAGCCCAGCAGCACCGTGTCCATGGTGACAGACAGCCTGCGGCTGTGCAGGACAATATTGAGCTTGCCGCTGGGCCAGGTGGGGGTTGACTGCGTGGCAGAGAAGCAGTTGTGAGTGGAGTTTGTTCTTCTGTTTCTCTCTCAACCTTCCCTACTCTTCTGTATTCATTAGAAAAAGCTTCTGAGAGGTCTAGCCTCCAGGAAGAGGGAAATCTTCACAAGAGAATGCAAATATCTTTTACTTCTCTGCATAAAATCCTCCTATGGCTTCTCAACTCATTCCGAATAAAATCTGAAGAACTTAGAGTGGCCTTCAAGGGCCTGAATGATCTGCCCTCCCTCCCCGACTCATGTTACCTCTCCAACCCGCCTACTACTACTTCTCATTCTCTACCTAGTCCACTCTGCTCCAGCCACATACCTCCTTGCTTTTCCTTGAACAGCCTGTCAAATCCCTACCTCAGGGCCTTTGCACTTGCTGTTCCCTCCACCAGAAACACTCTTCTAGATACTTCATGGTTTGTTCCCTCTCTTCGTACAGATCTCAACCCAAATGTCTCTATCACACATATGCTTACATATGCCCTTCATCATTCTCTATCCTCTACCCTGCTTTATTATTCTTCATACCACTTATCACCATCAGACATTTTATTATGTCTCTTTGCATTTTTGTATCATGTCTCTCTCCTCCATTTGGATATAACCCCATGAGTTTCAGGAACTTTGTTTTGCTCACTGTTATAGTCTCTAGCTTCATTGAATGGTGCTTGACTCATAGCAGATACTCTAAAATTTATTTGAGGAATGAATGAATAATGGAGGACAAGCTCATGGGATGCTCATCCCAGCCTCCCTCCTTGTTCACTTGCCCTGGCCAACCCAGAAGGACAAGATCATAGTGAAGAAGGAAGAATGATGGGCCAAGGAGTGGCGAGGCCCAGTGGCTGGCCTTTTACAGTCTGACAGGTAACCACTTCAGCAGAGTGATTTGTGGGTTAAGAACATTGGCTTTGACTCAAGTCCCTTTCAAAACCCGCTTTCTAACTGGATGATCTTTTAGAATTTAGCTCCATCTTTCATAGCTTCTGTTTCCTTATCTGGGAAATAATGAAAAGAATACCTAAGTCCCAGCATATCAAATGAGATGATAGAAATAAAGCCAACAATAAAAGGAAGTTATCTTTATTGTCATTTAGGTTTTCGAATCTCAGGTTCCTGGGAGTATAATCATCATTATCCCATTCTTCCCATCTCATTGAGGCCAGAGAATAAAACAGAATCATGGGATGGAAAACTCTATGGAATTCCAGGAACTGATTCTCAGAGGAAATTTCTGTTGAGAATACAAGGGCCTGGCCTTGGCAATAACCTGGGGCAGAGTCTTCACAGCCCAGGTACAGGGCTGAGACAAGCCAGGGGCAGAGGAGTAACCTTCAGAAGTCCCTGGAATTTCTGGCTTTTGTAAAGACTTTGTAACAGATGCTTGTTTTTTGTCTGTCTCTCCCACCCCACCCCTCACTTTCTTTTCCCATTTCTTCTGGCAATCGAATTCTTCTTTCTTAAAGAAAAGCCACTGGATGTGGTTCAGATCAGGCTCATTCAGCTCTGCCACCCTCTCCCTACTTCCTGCCATAAGAGTGAGCACATGACCAGGGTTGGCCAATCAGGTGACACCATGCCTGTAGCCCCAGCGATTTGCTCAGAGATGGATATGTAACTCAAGCCCATCCAATCAGAGTCTTTCCTGCCAGAGCTATCAGGAGAGGCTCGTTTTTTCCTCTGGGATTGCTAAAGTGGAGGATGTGAGGATACGAGTGTGCTGTCTTGCTACATAGCCTATTCAAGAAGAAAGCCAAATAGAGCCAAGATGTGGGGAGAGAGACTCAGCCCTGATGACACAGTTTGAACCTTTCTAACCATCCATGTCTGATCTCTTCCACTGCCAAATTATGTGGTGGCAAATTCCCCTGTGTGGTTTCGTGGCTATCTTGAGTTAGGTTTCTGTCACTTACTATCCAAACAATTCTAACTAACACAGACCTAGTCAGCATCCTGTCCATACGCTCCTGCAACCCTGGAAGCTGGAGCCACTTGATCCCACCTGTAGCTGCAGCGTCTGCCTTTGACTCCAGATCTGAAGTTGGCTGTGAGGGACTGTGAGAAGCTAATCAGCCCCTCGTTTTATTTCCTCTGTTGCCAGCCCCTGTCTTGTACTCCAGTCTCAATAACTGAGGCCCTGTCTTACTTCATTATCCTGGATCTTTGCTTTTTCACCTCTAGAATGGACAGCATCTGAACCCAGAACCCCATGGCCAGAACCTCTCACCTGCTGCAGTGTATCCTGAATATTACCTGAGCCTGTCTGGACTTCTACCTATGGTCCGTACCAGTCCTATTTGATGCAAACTATGGGTCTACCCATTTCACGGGTGGCCAAGTTGCAGTTACATCAGCATGAGGCCTCACAGTACAACTTAAGGCAGCATTTCCCAAGCTGTGTTCTGTGGGACTCCATTCAGTGAGATGCAAATAGACGTTCCATTAACATAGAGGAAAAAAGCAGAGTTGGCAATATTGTTTCTTCAGTTTTGTATTTTAAGATATAAACAATGGAGAAGCATTTTACATGGCAGTTATCTTCTAAAGTCAGCGCTTAGGGTGAAAATTGTGTCTGGTCAAAACTGCCTTTGGTAAACCCTGAAATTTTCCACAAGCCATAGCAAACAGACCTTCCACCTCTCAGTGATTTCATCAGAACCAATTTTTCCTCCAGCTCTGGAACAAGTTGCTGTTTTTCCAGTTTTGCACCAGGTGAAAGTCAAGGAGTTGGATTATTTTAGGGGATATGTTAGGTGGAAAACATGTATCTAGATTCTCAGGTAGGGCTGCAAGATTCTCATTCTGTGAGAAGCATGTGAGAACAGAGACTGACTGAGGGAACCGCAATTCAAGCATCCATCTCATGCTTACACCCAATCACTGAATCACTGCATTGTTTAAATTGTGCTCTCGCTCGATGCCCTTGTGGAACCCGTGTAACTGAATTTGAGGGAATTAAATGCATGTAAGATAAGAGAAGATAAGATCCCACCATATGAAAGAAAAACATTTATCATTTTATAGATAAGGAAACCAAGGCTCAAAGAGGTGAAGAATTTTTGAATCCACGTTTCCAGATCTCAAATCCCAAGATTGGGCGCAGTTACTTTGACAGTCAAAGGAGAGGGTATATATGAAAGTACCCATGATATTCAAAAAGATTATTTTTATAAATAGCTACCATTTGTGGAGCTCTTACTCTATGCCAGGCATCGATAGGGCTTGTCATGCCTTTTCTTGTTTGATTATCACAACAACTCTATGAACAGATGCAGAAGCTGAGGCTCAGAGAGGTTAAGTGACTTGGCCAAGGAAATTTAGGCAGGATTATAAAATAGGTTGCTCTAATCCTTAGCTAGTAGACTACACCATCTTCCTATATAGATGCAAGTTATCATCATCATCATCATCATCACAAAGAGTAAGGGGGCATTAGCTATTAGGGAAATGTGAATCAAAAGCACAATGGAATAGCACTCAAAACTCACTAGGATGCCCATAATCCAACAGGCAGACAACAACAAGTGTTAGTGAGGATGTGGAGAAATGGGAACATATGTTGCTGGTGGGAATATGAAATGGTGCAGCTGCAGTGAAAAACAGTTGGATGGTTCTTCAAAAGGTTGGAAATAGAGTTATCAAATGATCCACCAATTCCACTCGTAGGTGCATACCCAAGAAAACTGAAAACATGTTTATGCAAAAATGTGTACACAGATGTTCATAGCAGAATTATTTGTAATAGCGGAAAATTGGAAACAACTCAGATGTCTACCAAAAAGTAGTATATTCATACAATGGAATATTACTCAGCCATAAAAAGGAATGAAGTAGAGATACATGTTCCAACATGGATAAACTTTGAAAACATGATGCTAAGTGGAAGGAGCCAGTCACAAAGGACCACATATTGCATGATTTCATTTATATGAAATACCCAGAATAGACAAATCCATAGAGACAGGAAGTAGATCAGTGGGTGCCTGGAGCTGTGGGGGAATAGGAGGGTTGGGAGTGATGGCATGATGGCTAAGGATGTGGGGTTTCTTTTTGAGGTGATGAAAATATTCTAAAATTGATTATGGTGATGATTGCACAACTCGGTGAATGTACTAAAAACCACTAAATTGTACACTTTAAATGGGTGAATTGTACACTATGCAAATTATCTCTCTCTTTTTTTTTTTTTTGAGGAAGACTAGCCCTGAGCTAACATCTGCTGCCAATCCTCCTCTTTTTGCTGAGGAAGACTGGCCCTGGGCTAATATCTGTGCCCATCTTTCTCTACTTTATATGCCTATGTGAGATGCCTAGCACAGCATGGCTTGCCAAGCAGTGCCACATCTGCACCTAGGATCCAAACCGGTGAACCCTCGGGCCACCGAAGCGGAATGTGCACACTTAACCGCTGCACCGCCAGGCGGGCCCTGCAAATTAAATCTCAATAAACAATAAAAAAAAAAAAAAAAAAAAGAGCAAGGGGAGGCTTCCTGACACTGGAGAGCACCTAAAGTTACATTTACAAGTCCAGTCCTATTCCTCCCCCTAAGTGGTGATGACTCAGACAGATGCCAGCATTACCACCAGGCGTGCCCTGAATCCTTGCCTCCTCCCTGGGAATCCAGGGTGTTGCCCTGCATTTCCCACCTTTCCCAGCCTGCTCTGCCTGGCTTGCCTCAGCAGGCCAGGATAGAACCCAAAGTGTCACACTCACCTCCCGTGGCTTCTTTCTGCAGCAGACTGGTACTGCTTCCTCCTGCCTGCTCCTTCCTCCCCCCGCAACCCACCCCGACCTTGCTATGAGGTGCACAGCTCAGATTTTAAAACCACATGGAATTCAGGATGTGCACCAGAAGCTGCGCCTTGGGATTTTCCGTGCCATCAACCACTGCAGAGATTTGGGGTCATCCCCACACCCCACTTACATAACGTAGGAAAAGACGATCAGGTGGCAGATCCACTTAATGGTGCCATAATTCATGCTCTGGATCCGGGTGACTTTGTTTGTCTCATACTGGAAAACATCGTTCCAGCTGCAGCAGGCTGGCATGGTGAGATGCTTGCTCTGCTCACTCGGGGCTGGACCAGGGCTCAACCCTCACAGATGGGCCACAGTGGTCCCCCCAGTAAGAAGAAAATGAAACCACTTGATTCTTAGCAGGAGCCTTTTAAGTTTGAGCTCCTCCAATGACAGCAGAGTGGGGGCGGGCCCTGGCAACTTCCCCAGATGTGGCTGGAGATAAACAAGAAAAGCCAAGTCTTACAGTCCTGGCTGGCAGATTACCCCGCCCCAGCCGGCCTCCCCCGGTTGCCTGCACAAAGATGGTGTTCAAAGGGGGGCATTTTTAGAATTCTGTCTCTCCCCTTTTTCCTTTCACTTTTTTTTTTTAACTCATTTCAGTGGGAGGAAGGGGCAGCCCTTCACATGTCAGGAGACCCAGTGCCTCCATCGTGCCTCAGTTAAGGGCCTCGATTTTTTCCATTGCCTCAAGCCCCACTCAAGAGACTGATTGATTCATTTCTACAACCCTTTATTTAGACCCAGCTGTGTAAGAACACTGGGTGAATGAAGGTTTCTCCCTCTCCGACTTCCTAACAACACTCCAGTCTGTAGATGGTGGGGGATTCAGGTTTATCGGGGGAGTGGGAGGGGAGGAGGACTTTATTTCTATGCTGGATATTTCCTGCGTGACCCTCTAGATCCGCTCTCCATCCTGCTCTGTGCCCCAGGAGGTCCACCCATGACCTGGGCCAATCAGCCTAAGACTGCCAGAAACAAACCTGCTGTCCAACAAAATGAGGTTTACTGACCCATTCAGTGAGAGAGAGTATGTGCCAGAGGGGCCATGGGGCCTCATCAAACAAAGGGTCCTCGGGGATGTGGAGTTTAGGTTAAATTGAAATGAAAGTGGGTTTTAATAGGTTCAAAGCAAAGCAGGTTTGTGTAAAACAGTCAACTTCAGATCTGGATTGCAGAAAGGACCCAGGGCCTTGTTTCCCTGGAAGCAATAAAACTGTAAGAGATGTTGAATGCTATGTCCAGAAATCCTTTATCTGAAGCTCCACACACAAGGTGCATGCAGATCGAAGCTGCTTCTCTGTGTCAGGGACTTAGATCCTCCAGGCAAAAATGGAGTATTTTATTCCTACTGATGCAATTTCAAAAGCAAAGTTTCTGATAGCCTCTGATTTTAGAGGATGACATTTCTCAGAAAGTAAGAAAGCAGCAGCCCCTCACTCAAAGATGGGGGTGCGTTATCATTTTACAGCTACAGAGAAATATCGTTTCCTGTTCTCTTTGTGGCGACCTTTATCCATTTCTGTTCTTCCAGCCTAAGTGGCCAGGCCTATTTTTGCTTTTCCAGTCTAAGCTAAATTTTACTTTCCCATCCATGTGAGCTGTGTCAGGGGCTCCCATACCTCCTGGCTGCCAGGTCAGGAGACTGGAGGGCAGGAGGGCAGTGAGGTTGGATGTGAATTTTCCTGGCTCTTTCCTGCCAGGTGCATGTGGTAGGGTTTCTGGGCACCACTCCCTCCTTCAGGCTTATGGGTGGTAAGGGCTCCCTGCTGTTGGTCAGCCCCAGGTGGCTCATCATCCCTTACTGCTTTTTCTTAACACTGCCCATACCTTTGTAAATGGCTCCATCATTAGTTACCCCACTGGAGTACACTATCACTTTCCTACCAGGCCTCTGAGTGATACAGTAATCTTCATCTGGATCACAGAAGAGATCCACAGGGCAGTAAAGTCTGATGGTTAGAACATCGGTGCTGAGGAACTAGTTGCCTGGCTTCCAATTCTGGTGTCACATCTTACCACCTCTGTGACCTTGGACAGCATTGTGCATGATGTTCATTCCCAAAAGCACCAGCCACTAGCAGATGTAGGAGTGAATAGGCAGACAACCCAAATGTTCATCAACAGGTGAATGGATAAATAGAATGTGGTATATCCACACAGTGGAATATTATTCAGCCATTAAAAGGAATGAACTACTGACGCATGCTGCAACATAGATGAACCTTGAAAAGATTATGCTAAGTGAGAGAAGCCAGACACAAAGGGCCACATATTATATGACTCCATTTATAGGGAATGTCCAGAATAGGCAAATAGCTTCAGTACTGGCCTTGCCACCACCTGAAGACACATATTTCCTCCTAGTCTTTCTGCTGAGCTCTTACACTGATCCCTCATGCTCTTTCCTCTCTGCTTCCTCAGCCCTACTCTTTCCCCACCACCACCACTGCATGGATACTGTTATCAATAAGCTTGCCAATGAATTCTCAATTGCCAGATTTAGTGGATATGTTTTATTCATTATTTTACTTGACCTCTTGGATGCATCCAACACCATCGACTAGTCTCTACTTCTTGGAGCAGTTTCTTCCCTTGATTTCCATGACCCCTCTGAGTCTCATCATCTCCTAGTTTTTCATTTCTACCTCTCTGACTCTTTATCTTATCATTCTCTGGTTCTCTTCTCCCCTTAAATTTCAGTTCCCATGAATTCTGTCTCAGCATTTTTTATATTTCTATCAGTCAGGTTATGCTGAAATAACTCCCCAAATATCATAGCTTAAAACAATGACAATTTATTTCTCATCCACACTAAATATCCATCATGGGTCACCCAGAAGGCTCTGCTTATTCTAGTCTCTCACAACCAAGACTAATGGAACAGCCACTATCTTGAACTCTTGAATGAGAAATCTGGAAGTTCCCACAGCAGCAATTAAATGCTCTGACCTAGAAATGATGCACTCACTTCTACTCCTAACTCAGTCAAAACTAGTCACTTGGCCTCATCTAACCACAAGGGAACCATGAAATGCAATCCCACCATATGTCCCCCATGTCCCCAGAAACAGAAGAAGCAGAAATTTTTGGTGAATAGCACTAATGACTTTTACATCTTCTCCCTGGGAAATTTCATCCACAGACATTATTTGAAGAATTACCAAATGCTAAAAGAAAACGGAGTGGGAGGAGGGGCACATGTGTATATTATGTGTTTAACTCTGCATGGAATACAGCTGGAAACAGGACCTACTACATAATTTGTGGGACCCAGAGCAAAATTAACATGTAGGGTCCCTTATTCAAAAATAAAGAATTTGAAGATGGCGACAGCAGAGCATTAAACCAAGCTCAGGTCCCTTCTAAGCGTAGCTCCCTGTGTGACTGTGCAGGTCCCATGTCCAGGAGGCTGGCTGTGTCTGGAAAGATGATCTCTGGGGCAGGAACTGGGGGTTAGTCAATGTTTGTCGAGACACTTATTTATCACCTTTCTATAAAGTTTTTTCTTCCATATGCAAGCATTATTATTTTTTTTAAATCACTGATAGAGTTTAAAAATCTGTATCTCCAGACCAAACCTGCCTTCAGGTCTCCATACCTGTAGTCTATGAACCTCCAGACTTAAATATCCCACAGACACTTTAAATCACTTCTTCAAAATGAAACACCTTCCTACAGAATAATAGCGCAAGTAAGGAGCAACTAATAAGAGGGAGAGAGTGGAGACAGCAGATGCGGACTACTTTTCCTGCAGGCTTGGCTATGAGGCGAGAGAGATAAGGCTGGTTTTTAATGGAGACATAGAGTCAAGGGAAGATGGGGGTGCTGGTAGTTAACCTGGAAACATTTGAGCCATTCAAAGATGTTCAAAGTGGAATGTCAAGATTGGTGCTCTCTGTTTGTGAAGTAGGAAGCCAGGTCAGGATGGAATGGGACTGGGGGGCTTGGGTGAATTTCTCTTAGTCAAGGTTTTCTCTGTGTGTGTGTGTGTTTCTGGTTAGAGGTCAGAAAATCAAGTGACTTTCTTGGGCAGGAATGGGAGTTTTTTAAGGAAACGCTGGATCTCACAGAACTTAAGCATAGGAAATGTCGGCAGCCTGGCAAGAACTTAATAGAAATGGAAACTAAAATGTCCTGCGCCGAGGTTGCTCTTTCAGTTTGCCTGAAGCTGTGCGGTGCCACCTCTGCTTGTCTCTCTGCGCACCCACTGTGTCTCTCTAAACACTGGGCTTCTCCGCTGCCCTGAGGGCGTGAGCCAAACTAGGTTCAAGCGAAAGCCCAAATCAACTACCCCAATTCCAAGATCCCAGAGGAATGAATCTGATTGGTCTAGCTATTTATCTCTGGTCCACTATGGCTGTGGTTGGGGCCACAGGACACACATGGCGTCAGGGCCCTCCCCACCCCCACCCCCCCACGCCTGCCCTCAGTTTCCCGAAGGAGAGGGAGGAGGAAGGAGGGAGGGCTGGGAAGAAGGAAGGAAGGGATGGAAGGAAAGACAGAGGTGGTGTGGCTCTCAGAGAATAGAGGCTCCTAAGCTGGGAGACTCTGGTTAGAGCTCCTCTCTCTCAGGCGGCACAACTCTGAGGCACGGTTAGGTAGTCTCCCAGGGGTCCCTAGTGGAATTGAAGCCCGGATGCCCACAGCAGTGACCTGCTCTTGAATGCTTCCTGTATTGGCTGCCTTCCCTCCCTGTCCCACTTTCCCTTCCTGGCCTCACCTCCCAAACAAACTACTTGCTCCCAAATCCTTGTTTCAGGATCTGCTTCCGCGAAACCCAATCTATTTCAGCTTTCTGTGCTGTTGTTAAGGAGTCTGGAATTTATCCTCAGAGCAATAGGTGGATTCACAAACAGAGTCGGGGCATGATCTCTTTTGCACTTTAGTGAAATCACTCTGGCTGCTCTGTGGAAAATGGATAGAAAGGGCAAGGCTGGAAGCAGGGGCTCTGCCTGGGGAGGGGGTATAGTGACATGGAGGAGGGCTGAGGATGGATGCCTGAAGGATCTGACACCAAGGAGACTAAGCTAGGCACCAGGGAAGGAGAGGAAAACCAGGAGGGAGTGTCTACCCAGAAGCTATCGGTTCACAAAGAAGCCAATGGCCATAGCAGATATTAAGAGCAATTACAAAGCTGTGTGATTAAAGGGCGCTAGTGAGGGAACTGACAGATACACTAATGGAACAGGATAGAGTCCAGTATTAAACACAAAGATAAGTGGGAACTTAGCATATGATAAAAACATTTAACATCAGGGGAGATAGAAATTACTTCCAGTATGATCTCAGAGCAATTGGCTTAGCCATTTAGAGAAGGGCAGTGGAGGGAGGGGGATATGGTATTCTAACTTGTCATATTTAAAAAGATGTGTAAATGTTTGAAATGTGATAGAATCATCCACAGTGAGCAAAATCAGGGCCGGCCCAGTGGCGTAGCGTTAAATTCACGCACTGGGCCTTGGCGGCCTGGGGTTCGCAGGTTCTGATGCGGACCTAGCACCGCTTGTCAAGCCATGCTGTGGCAGCATCCCACATTAAATAGAGGAAGATTGGCACAAGTGTTAGCTCAGTGACAAATCTTCCTCAAGCAAAAAGAGGAAGATTGGCAACAGATGTTAGCTCAGGGCCAATCTTCCTCACATACACAAAAAAGTGAGCAAAATCAGCTACACAAAACAGGACATGCAACTTACTGATATATTTGTGTTGTGCACATTTTGCATTATGGTGGAAAGTGCGAACAGAGATAATGGATTGTTATTTGAAATACCTCAGCTGATAAGGACACTGTCACCTGGCTGGTGTTTGGTTCTTCCTCCCACTCAGACTCTGTTGGTGTCAATACCAGAGTGGATTTGCACAGTGACACAATTATACCAGCCTTACTCTCCTTCAGGAGTGCGATATTTCAGCCAGGATTCACTGTAGTTTCTTTCTTGGGAACCAGAGCTACTAAAAAAGCATGTCACAGTGATATTTTTTCCTATTTCTCCATAGCAATTCCTCATTAACGTGCCTTTCTAACCCTCTCTTCTTTCCTTCTCATCACCTAATTCAGAATCCTTATAAAAAATTCACTGAGTCTACTGCTTAGGGATGTCACTGAATTAGGAGAAAGCCCAGTGCCCTGATATTCAAAAAATGTTTTTGGGGGGCCTGCCCCACGGCCAAGTGGTTAAGTTAGCGCGCTCCACTTCAGTGGCCCAGGGTTTCACCAGTTTGGATCCTGGGTGCGGACATGCCACTGCTTGTCAGGCCATGTTGAGGTGGCGTCCCACATGCCACAACTAGAGGGACCCACAACTAAAATATACAACTATGTACTGGGGGGATTTGGGGAGAAAAAGCGAAAAAAAAAAAAAAAGATTGGTAACAGTTATTAGCTCAGGTGCCAATCTTTAAAAAAGAAACCCACATTTTTCTTGGAGTTACACTGAACCAGTGTTGTCTATCATGGTGGGCACTAACCACATACGGCTATTTAAATTTAAATTAAATGAAATTTAAAATTCAGTTATTCAGCCACACTTCCCTAGTTTCAAGTGCTCAATAGCCACATGTGGGTAATGGCTACCACAATGGACAGTGAAGATATAGAACATTTCCACCATCATAGAAAGTTCTATTGGACAGCGCTGCTGATAAATCTGTGGGATAGAGGAAAAGGTGAGTACGGTTGCAGATGAGGAAGGTGAGGGTGGGCCCGGTCAGATGGCATCTATTTTCTGTGTGAAATAGGAGGAAGTTCCCTGATGAGAGAGAAAGGGAAGGCAGAGGGGTAGGAGGTTTGATGAGAGTGAAGAAAATTCAAAACAGTTGCCATGGTGAACAGGAGACGAGAGCCAATAGAGAAAACAGGAATTCCAGGGTGGTGTTGAGAATTAAAGATCATCAATTTGTTTTTGCAACAGTCTGCGTGACTAAGATTATGAAAGAGGCTGGGGCCTTCCCACCTCCAGAATCTACCTCCCACGTCCACACCCAGAGACCCACCAGGTCTTGCCAAGTGATTCAAATAGTTTTAGAATTTGTATCATTGATATCTACTACGTTTATTCTGGTCTTCTACATTTGTTCCTGAAACAGTGTGAGCAAAGCTCTATCTCTTGCCCTCCTTCCTCCTAAGTCACCCTTCCCTGGGGCTTGTATCCTTTACAAACAGGGCAAGAGTCTTCCCTTTGTCCCCTAATGCAACCCAGGCACTAGGGAATGACTTGGTTCACTCAATTTATTCTGGGTATAATGGTTCTATCCTTCTTATGGATGCTAGATTTCTTTGAATCTTGGGGTCTCCCCTCCACTTCACTTCACCCAAGCCCAATACACATATTCTTCTTGGGAACTTTTCAAATCCATTTCCAGGCCAGCCATGGTGGCCTAGTGGTTAAGTTCGGCATGTTCCACTTCAGTGGCCTGGGTTCCAGTGGGCGTGGACATACACCACTCATGTGTCAGTGGCCATGCTGTGGTGGTGGCTCACATACAAAAAGAGGAAGATTGGCAGTGGATGTTAGCTCAGGGTGAGTCTTCCTCAACAAAAACAAGATAAAATAGAATCCATTTCCTAGTCAAGACAGCTGGCCACTTTAGGTAGTAACTGAGGCCTTCTGCAGCCCTAAACACAGAGGCTGGGGATGGGTGGGGAAACTGGGGTTCTCCTTCTAATGACAGACGGTAGCAAGGTGTCTGAGATTTCTAGGGGACCAGGACCCGTTGTTTTCTCCATCAGTCTCAGCAGGACAGATATGAAAACTGAATAGAAGGAAATTTACATTGATTGAGGGCTGCTTTTGCTGGGGGCTGAGAATTATGTCATTTAAGGTGCTTTTGTCTGAATGTAACAGAATGCCTGACTCAAAGTGGCTTGAATATGAAAGAAATTATTATCTCATTTATAGGATATGCAGAGAGAGGACAAACTTCAAAAGGGGTTGATTTAGTGGCTTGACGACATCATCAAAGGTCCAGGTTCTTTCTGTCTCTCTGGACTGCCACCCTTGTTGTTGAGTTCATCCTCAGAAAGAAAGACCATCAATTCTTTTGTCTCTTTCATGGAAAAATCTTGCCCAGAGCCCCCCTCTCTTCACCTCACCCTACCGTCTAGTTCTGGAAATGAATCACATGCCTATTCATCCCCTGACAAGAGAGAGGGAATCACCATGACTGGTTTGGACCAATCGTCTGAGTTGGAGTGGATGTTGGGGTGTCATCCACAATGTCCACTACTTGGGCACTGGCAAGAAAGTGGCTAAAATGAGGACCAAGGAATCTATCCTGGATAGGGAAGGAAGTGGAGGAAAGAGGGTCCTAAGAGGGAGAAAGTAGAAGGGTCAAGGGATTCTGGAGTTCAGAGAACTGCTAAGCCTGGAATAACTGAAAGAACAGAGCCTGTAATGAGAGGAGTTGCAGACTTCAGAGGAAGATTAGTTCCAGCAGCAACTGAGGTCCCGGACACAGTCTAGGGAGGCAGTGGCTGAAGTAGAGTGAAGATCACGGAATGAGGAGGGAGAAGAGCCAAGGGGCCCGGAGGCTGGCCAGGTCTTAGGTCATCCTAATAGTCATTAAAGTCATCGATATGGTGGTAGGAACTGGGGTGGGTAGGAAGGATGAGCCAGATGCCCAAGTCCTCTGAGAATAAGGGTTGACTGTTTTAGTAGACACCAGCAATGAGAAGGCATAGAAGGTGGCACGGCTAGATGCAATGAACCTCAGAGTTTACTCAAAATGGAGGACCATTGATCTGGAAATAGAGTTGGGGAGCATGGAGGACACTGTGAGAGTGGAAGAAAGATTAGCATCCTCTGGGGAGGACCTCCAGGATTCTCAGAGGAGAGCCAGGTTTTACTTGGGCCAAGGAGTAGAAAGAACTCTGTGTACTGAGGTCATGACCTAGAAAAGAAAAGAGAATGCCCTCCACTCTTCTCTTTCTCCTTCCCACAAGCTGGAATGAAATCTGGAGGTGAGCCATCTCTGACCCAGAGTATAGGAACTCATACTCTCACCCACTAGTTCATGAGAAAAGCAAGTCCAAAACAACCCCTCCCAAGTGCCCATTAAGCCCCAGAGCTTATTGTATCCGAGGGTGTAGCAGACATTTTTGGTTGCCCATCCAAAATCCATTCTCCTTTTCTTTGCTAACAGAATCTCCAATTTTGTTCAGGTTTCAAACCCTCAGGCAAGATAACTCTATCCCCTGCTCAGGGGTATCATGTTAATCCTGCTCTACCAATGGGTGACTACTTTAGGTAGGAATGGGTATGAAAACCCATTTTGGCCACTGAAGCACGAGGGAAAGTTTGTTAGGGTCTTCAAAAGAAAGATTTCATTCCTAAGAAAGAAGCATGAGAAGAAATGGTCTTTCTAATGTGACATGCTCAGGATGGCAGAGCAGAATGAAGGAAAGAATTTGTTGGAACTGCTGAGTTAACTAACTCTTGATCCATCCTTCCTGGGACTTATTCATTCACCCCGTTGTTTAAGCCATTTTAACTGGGCTTTCTTTTACTCATGGCCAAAGCATTGTGATTTAAGCATTGCTGGGGAACCCTTATAAAGTTCATCAGGAGGCTGGCAGACAACATCTCTGAAGCACAGAACGGACAGAGATAGAATTTCTGTGGTAATCAAAGATATTGGACAGCATCCCTGAAGCAGAGACAGGCGGGGACCCAAGTGCCAAGAGGCAGACTGCTTGGGTGCTGGGATGCATTTTAGGTCCAGCACCTCGGCAGGCCACCCCCTTTGTCATCTTTTCCTTGGTGTCCTTTCCCTGGCATCTCCTGGTCATACCCTGAACCATAATATTGGAATGTGGCTCAGTATCTGCGACCTTGTATACCCAAGTCTCAATTCCCTTCCCTTTCCTCATTCCCTGTGCGAGTTCTGCCAACTTCTCCTTTAGACCAGTTAACACAAGAGATGCTCTCACTTGAATAACGGATGGGTTGACTACCTCTAACTTTCCAAAACCCAAAAGCTTTTCTAAAAAACTGTGGTAAAATATACATAACAAATTTTACTATTTTAACCATTTTTAAGTGGCATCAAGTACATTCACATTGTACAACCATAAGCCCCGTCCATCTCCAGAACTTTTTCATCATCTCACACAGAAACTCTGTAGCCATTAAACAGTACCCCTCCATTCCTTCCCTCCCAGCCCCTGGCAAACACCATTCTACTTTCTGTCTCTATGAGTTTGACTACTCTGGGTGCCTCATAGAAGGAAATCAGACCATATTTGTCCTCTTATGTCTGGCTTATTTCACTTGGCATAATATCTTCCAGGTTCATCCATTTTTGTAACGTGTCAGAATTTCATTCCTTTTTAAAGCTGAATAATATTCCATTTTGTATATACCATTTTGTTTATCCATTCACCCACTGATGGAGATTTAGATAGCTTCCACCTTTTTGGCTATTGGAAATAATGCTGCTATGAACATGGGTGTACAAATTTCTGTTCATCCTGTTTTCAATTCTTTTGGGTATATAACCTGAAATGAAATTGCTAGATCACATGGTAATTTTATGTTTAATTTTTTGAGGAACCAAGTTGTTGGGTGTTTTTTGTTGTTGTTTTTTTTTTAACCTACCAGGCTATCCACATGTGCTTGATAGCTTCTTCTTTTTTAAGGCAAAATCTGAATTCGTTACCCTTGGGAAAGGAAATACCTTCCTTATATCAGTGAGTTACCATCTCTCTCATTAAAGTAGAGATAAAAGCCATTAGTTTAATTTCAACAGGGCATTCTGTTACAGAGAACAGAGGGGGAAAACAGAATAAACTTATGCCAAGGGGCTGGCCTGGTGGTGCAGTGGTTAAGTTCGTACATTCGGCTTCGGCGGCCCAGGGTTGGCCGGCTCGGATCCCGGGTGCGGACATAGCACTGCTTGGAAAACCATGCTGTGGCAGGCATCCCACATATAAAAAGTAGAGGAAGTGGGCACGGATGTTAGCTCAGGGCCAGTCTTCCTCAGCAAAAAGAGAAGGACTGGCAGCAGATGTTACCTCAGGGCTAATCTTCCTCAAAAAAAATTAAAAGATAAAAATAAAATTATGCTGAATAGATGGGAATTTAGCACATGAGACAAAAAGCAGAAGCAGAGAGAGAGAGCAGACAGAGTGGAGCTGAGGGTGGGGCTGTGGCATGAAGACCCACCGGCTCCAAGGTCCCTAGAGTGATTCTGAATAAAGAATTCCTCCCTCGTTCTGGACTCCAAGAAGACTGACCCAATTACATTTCTGGCTTTTTTTTCCCCGTGAAATCCTATTTTCCATATTTCTCTCTGAGCGTGTGCATAACGAACCCTTGTGCGACTAAAAGGAGAAAGCTCCGTCTCCCTCAACGCTCACACCACTTCTGACACCAAATGTGTGGGTTTTCCACATCAACCAATTCTCCAACTCTCTGGACACCAACTGGGTGTCCTACTATTCAATTATGACACTAACTTCCTGGAGTTAGCACAGACCCCACAGGTTAAGGGCTCAGTCCCACAAGATTGTGCCCACTTCAAATGCCAATCCCAAGTACTGGGTCCCCAGGTTACCCACATTTCTGTCTGACTGGACTACAAATCGGGAGTTCCCACAACCCCTTCCTCAGGTTCAAGAATTTGCTGTAATGGCTCACAGAACTCAGGGAAACACACTTACTGGTTTATTATAAAGGATATAATACAGGATACAGAAGAACAGCCAGATGAAGAGGTACATAGGGCGAGATCTGGAAGGGTCCCGAGCACAGGAGCTTCTGTCCCTATGGAGTTGAGGGGTGCTACCCTCCCAGCATATGCATGTGTTCACCAACCCCGAAGCTCTCTGAACTCCACAGTTTAGGGATTTTTATGGAAGCTTCATCATGTAGGCATGACCAATTATTAACTTAATATCCAGCCCCTCTTCCCTACCCAGAGGATGGGGGATGGGACTGAAAGTTCCAAGCCTCTAATCATGGCTTGGTCTTTTTGGTAACCACCCCTCATTTTGAAGCTATCCAGAAGACCACCAAGAGTCGCCTCATTAGGACAAAAGATGCTCCTGTCACTCAGAAAATTCCAAAGGATTTAGGAGCTCTGTGTCAGGAACCAGGCGCTGCGACCAAATATATATTTCCTACTATATCATGGTGACAATGTGACTGAGTATTTATTACTCACAATCAAACAAACTTAACCAAAACACAGCCTCATTGTCTTGGCCTCCACCAAACTGATATCACCTTCATGTCAAAGATGTTGACTCACTTTGGCCCTTTTTGTTGAGCCAGTGACGTGGCATTCATCAGGGTAGTCTCAATCCAGCTCAAGGGCTCCAAGCCAAATGAAGAAGCCAATGGAAGGGGCAGGAACAGGGGTCAGGTCACCAGGCTGAAGCTAGACACATGGACATGGGATAGAGCAGTACAGGAAACAGGAAGTGAGAGCCAGAGCCCAGGGGCAGGCCAGGAGGCTGAGCTCAGGGTCTCTGGAGGCCCTGGAAGAGGGTAGGGAGAGCACCCTTGTTCTGCTCACTTGCTGGAAGAAGGAGCGGGTGGTGGTAGAGTCCATGATTTGAAGATCTCTGTACTTGTCCCTGCCCATTTCATTGCTCTTACCAAAACTCACTGTCCATTTTATCCAGTCAAACCAGATTTCCCTTGGCTCTCTCTCTCTCTTGCTTTTTTTCATACCCACCCCCATTTCCCTTATGCCTGGAACAGTCTCCCACTTAGCATCTGCCTGCCCAGGGCCTTGCCTTCCTTTACAACTCCACCTACCACTTAGTGTCTCTGATTAAGTGAAAGTTGAATAGTTATACTTCTTTCCCCAGAGCACACCTCTTAAATCCCCAATGCCCCTAAGGCTGCCATATATGATGAAAAGTGTCTGACTGACTGATTTTCTTTAAGGGAATTAAATGAGATTACTCATTAAAAGCTCCATCCTTGGTACATAAAATACTGTCCAGTGAGTTGCCACTATTAATTAATAATGAAATGTTATTAGTAATAGTATCAAGAAGAAGAAGAGGATATAAGCTCTTAGAAGACAAGGAGAGTGGTTACTCTATACCCAGGTTCAATAACCCAATATTCAAATATTTAATTATAGCAGAGATTAATAGACTTTTCTGCCATGCCTAACTTCTCCTTTTAGCTCAACCTGAAATCAGCAGGCCTTTATATCCCTAACCATGGCTGATTGGACCAGGACCTGCATCTGCCCAGGAGAGCCAGACCATTGGCTGGCAAGTGGCCAACTGGGATCTCTCTATCAGGAATATTAATTAAGAGACAAAGACACTAAAGGATCAAGTAAAAAGAAGAGGACTAGAGTGAAAGTTCTCTTCTCCAGCTCTAAATGATGTGGTCCCTGGAACCACTCTGATTCTTGCCCTTCCTGAGGCCATAGCTTTTCTAGAAGATTCCATGAGAGCTACATCCTTATTGTGAAAATTATTCTCTGGAGTTAATTTAAATAAGTGGTTCTGAGCTCATATCACAACTCTGCCACTTCTATGTGACTTGGAGAAAGGTATTTAACTTCCCGGAGCCTCACTTTCCCTATCTGTAAAAGGGGCTGATAATGCCTATTTTATGTTTTCCTGATGATTAAATGAGGTAGTGCTCTCTTGTACTAGCATTTATCAAGGGTGTAGCATCTTTATTTCTTCCCTTTCTCTTCCCTAAGGACATTCGCAATGTCCAGATACAGGCATTATATCAGTTAGGATATGAGTTCAACTGCATGCAATAGAGATCCCAAATAACAGTGACCTAAATAACATAGAAATTGATTTCTTTCTCACATACAGTCTGGATGAAGATGGTCTTAGAGCTGGTATGGCAGCTCTGAGCAATGAATTCATCCAGGGACCCAGATCTGCCATCTCTAGAGTCTTGCCCCTATTGGCATGGTCCAAAATGGCTCCCCACTAGGATCAAATTCCAAACAGAAGTCTGGCAAAAGAAGGAAAGGAGAAAGAAAGGGCATGTTCCTCCCTTCAAGGACATGACCTGTCACTGCCACTTGCAGCACATTGGTCAGAATTTAGTCACATGGCCATACCTACTTGCAAAGGGAGGTGGGAAATGTAGTCCTTATTTCTGTTCAACCATGTTCCTTGCTTAAAAACAAGGATCCTCTTACTTTTATTGAGAAAGGAGAATGGATATTGAAGGGCAAACAAGAGTTCATGCCACTGGTACCGATGAAACAGTCCTCTGACCTGGAACCTCTCCCAAACGTGAAAGGAAATCTTTGTGTTCACAGGGAACCTGGACAGCTATAAGGCAGATGAAACAGCCCAGCCAGGGAAGAGCTCCATAGAAAAGAATTTATTTTCCCAGGGATATACAGATAAAATGATCTGTTTGTGTTTTTCCAGAGGGAATGGGCCCATACAATTTGGTCTATCTAGCTTGGCACTGATGAGGGCATCTGAAGATCAGAGTCTCAAGGATGGAGTATTGCTCTGACAATCTCCTAGGCTATGTGTCCTGGAAATGTGCTGGGTCTCTAGATATCCTCAAAGGTCACTGATTTCACAAGATCCACAAAGCCTTCCCTGATCCACTAGCTAAAAGAAATTGCTCTCCCCTTTAAATTCCCATTATACCTGGCGTAGACATCTGTTGGTTTTGATGTCTGGCTTTACTTTCTCTTCTGGTTTTCCTTTGGCAGAACTATGCCTTCTACATTCTCAGTTGATTTGGTTCACATTGAGCTGTCCCCATCCAAAGACCCCAGGGGTGGACCCAGGACCCAGTTCTGGACAATCAGAGCACCACTTCACCATGGCTGCTGTGCTGTGTTCAGGAGTGGATACATGAATCCAGCTGGTCTGATAAGAGTCCTGCAACTTTGGTTAAAATTATTGAAAAAGTGGTGCTCTCTTTAGGCTGGAGTTGCTAAGTTGGTAGGATAGAGGCTTAAAGCTGTTGGCGGCCATCTTGCCAGCAGGGAGTAAAGTTAACTCAGAGAAATCCAGAGGTAAATGACGGAGTGATTCCTGATGATGACATCATTTGAACATCTTGATCAAGCCATGCATGTAGCCTTGACTAGTTTCAGAAGCCACTAACTTCCCTTTTTGGCTTACGCCAGTTTAAGTAGACATTCCTATCACTTTCAACCAAAAGAGTCTTGACTAGTACAGCATCTAGGTGCATCTTCATGACAAAGATATTACCTTGTATGTGATGTTGCAGTTGTGTCTGAATGCATCCCGTGTCTCCTGCTCGACTATGAGATCTTGAAACCAGAATCTCTCCTAGGTGCCAGGCACAACCTATGTGTTCGGGGAATGTTTGGTGAATGAATGGATGGATCAGTGGAGAGATCAATGTATCAATGGCTGGATGAATAATGGAAAGAAGTAAGATAATACATGTCCTTCCTGAACATCAAGCTCCAAAGAAGCAGCCTATGCTTCTCCAGGCCTTTCTCACAATCCTTTCCCCATTATTTTGTTCATTCATTTAGACAACAAATATTTATTGATCAGATCACCTAGTATGTGCAAGGCTCTGTGCCAGGGGCTGGGAATATGTAGTTTGGTGGTGAGGAGCTCATGCTCTTGAGTCATATGGAGCTGAAATTGAACCCCAGCTCTGCCCACATATGTTCAGTGTGGCCTTAGACAAGTTAACATCTCTGAACCTCGATTTCTTCATCTGTAAAATGGGCATTAATGGTTTCTTCTTCAGAGGGTTGTTGTGAGAGTATTTAAGATGAGAGACTTAAAGTGTTGACCATGGTACTGCTTCATAATAATTATTATTATAACTAAAATTAACACTATGTGCCTTTACAAATGTTAGCTGTCATTGTGCTCTCCCTTTCCAATTTAACTAGCAAGAGAAAGTATATATATATAAAGAGAGACAGAGAGAGACAAAGAGAGAGACAGAAAGAGGGAGACAGAGACACAGAGAGAAAGACAGGGACAGGAAAGATCAAACAGCAAAAATAATTTTGAATGCATTTTTTCTCTCTGATAATTGTGGTTCTATCTGCGTTTGGGAAAAATATACATACTTATCTGGACCAGTGGTTCAAACAGGAGTGACGGTGCAGCTCCAGGGACATTTGGCAACATCTGGAGACATTTTTAGTTGTCATGACTGAGGGAATGCTAACGGCTTCTAATGGCCATGGATGCTGCTAAACATCCTACAACACACAGCTCAACCCCACCATGACAAAGAATTGTCTAGTCTGAAATGTCAGTGGTGCTGATCTGAGAAACCTGGGTTTACACAGTGTTGGCACCTAAACTAGAAATTCAATTGTAAACTGTGAAATCAAGGGCAACAGTGCAAGGCACAGAGTCTGGCACACAGTAGGTGGTCAACAGATGTTTGATAACCACATGAATGAATGAATGATTATATCTTTCATTTGTAATTTGGCCATGTGCCTGGTACAGTGCTATGCCAGAAGAGCTGTTCAGTAAATGGTTATTGACTCCTTCCTCCCCTCTGAAGAGCCACCATGCAGCGGCTGGGATGATGTCCTCCTGGCTGGGGGATAGGATGGCCTCGGAGCAGTGGTTTGAGGTTACGATAAGTTTCTGTGGGAAGCCACAGAGCAGCAGAGCAGTGCTTCTCCACATCGTGATGGATTCATTGTCTTCTCTCCTGCCCCTCTGCTCTCCAACTCTCCACAGAGAGCTCAGAGGGCTGAGCCGAGTGAGAACCTGTGGATTCTGCTCCTTAGGAAAAAAAGAGCCCAGGTTGAGGATTATTGTTAACATGCTTGATGATCAAGAGCCCATTAGATTAGAGCCAGGGGTGGAAGACTCGGGGGTGAGACTCTCCTTCATCACCACACTCTGTCTAATTCACTTATCCAACAAATATTTACTGAGCACCAGGGACTTTTTGGGGATTTGTGAGTGAACAAAAGAGACCAAAATCCCTACCCTCTTGGAGCTTATATCCTAAAGAAACAGGATGAACAGTAGGTAAGTAAGTTGTATAGACAGTGTGTGAGAGGGCCATATGTCCTACAGAGAGAAATCAAGCAGGAAAGGAAGATAAGATGTGTTTGGAGTTGAACTTTACTGGTTAAATTGAGGTGAAATTCCCACAACACACAATTAACCATTTGAAAGTGAACAATTCAGTCGCATTTCATGCATTCACGATGTTGTGCAACCAACACCTCTCTCTAGTTCCAAAACATTCTCATCACCCCAAAAGGAGAACCCATTCCCATTAGCAGTCACCCCCCCGTTTTCTCCTCCCTTGCAACCCCTGGCAACCACCAACCTGCTTTCTGTTTCTATGGATTTACAAGTCCCTGGTAACCACCAGTTTTCTTTCTGTCTTTGTGGATTTACCTATTCTGGGCATTTCACATAAATGGAATCATATACTATGTGGTCTTTTGTGACTGGCCTCTTTCACAATATGTTTTTGAGGTTCATCCACATTTTAGCATGTATTAGTAGTTCATTCCTTTTTATGGCTGAATAGTATTCTGTTGGATGGATATATTACATTTCATATGTCTATTCATCAGTTGATGGACACTTGAGTTGTTTCCACCTTTGGCTACTGTGAATAATGTTACTGTGAACATTCTGGTACAAGTATTTGAGTTCCTGTTTTCAATTCTTTTGAGTAAAAACCTAAGTGTGGAATTGCTAGGTCATATGTTTAACTT
This sequence comes from Equus caballus, assembly GCF_041296265.1. NCBI lineage: Eukaryota > Metazoa > Chordata > Mammalia > Perissodactyla > Equidae > Equus > Equus caballus. The sequence continues at coordinate 24,016,595 of NC_091691.1, read as the reverse complement.
TTTGAGGAACTGACAAACTGTTTTTCACAGTGGCCGCACCATTTTACATTCCACCAGAAGTGTACAAGGGTTCCAATTTCTCCACATCCTTGCTGACAGCTATTTTCCGTTTTGTAAATAATAGCCATCCTAGTGGTAAGAAGTAGGATCTTATATGGTTTTGGTTTGCATTTCCCTAATGCAAATCATTAGGTGTTGAGCATTTTTTTATGTGCTCATTGGCCATTTGTATATCTACTCAGAGAAATGGCTAAGTCCCTTGCCCACTTTTGAATTGAGTCTTCTTGTCATTGAGATATAAGAGTGGGGGTTGAACTTTTAAATAGCGTGATCAGAAAAGGCCTCCCTGAGAAGATGACTTTTAAGTGAAGACCTTAAGAAGATGAGGGAGCAAGGCACTGGGATGTCTGGGAAGAGCATGGCAGGCAGAGGGAACAGCAAGTGCAAAGGCCCTGAGGCAAGTCATTTTCACTTGTCTGTAACTGTTTTCCTGTCTGCAAATGGGGGAAAATATGACCGTGAAGACAATATCACATAGAATGTTAGCAAACTATCAACACCTGGGCTCGCCTGCACACTTGAGCAAGATAACTTCTCGGAGCTTCAGTTTGCTCATCTGAAAATGGGGATAATAATCACTATCTACCTCACAGCGTTCTCGCAAGAATTAAATGAAATAACATACCCAGCCAGGGCCTGGCACATGGTAGTGCTCAGGAATGTGGGGTTGGAACCCAGAGCAAGAAGGCTTCAAATCCTGAGGCATCCAGGAGGGAAACGGCTTACAGGAGAGTTTGAGGGGTGGCATAGCTGGGAGCCTGCAGGCCAGCCTGACCCAGACTACCATATACTTTCCTCTATTTGTGGATTTGAGAGCATAATTTATTTGTATACTAATAGCAAACAGGAAGATTCGAGAGTCTGAATGCTGGCTTTCGCTGAGTGACCTCAGGCAAATTTTTTAACCTCTTTGAAGTCAGTTTCCTCATTCGTGCCTCAATATTGTGGACGGGATTCAAGATCATATAATTGTCAATAGAAGAATTAGCAGCTAGTGTACGTGAATGTCACTGGCATGTGGTAGGTTCTCAAAAGATTTCCCTCTCTCATTGTTTCATCATGTGTCTGCTCAGTATTCAAAAAACCAACATTACCTTTAATCCTATCTTCAACACAAGTTGCCATGACATTTTGCTTTGTTTTGTTTTTTGGTGGCAGGTAGAATGTGGGCTTTGGGGTCCCGGGCAAGAGTTCAGATCCCGACTCCCATGCTTACCAGCTATTGGACCTTGGGTAAGTGTCTTACCTCTTTGAGCTTTAGTTTCCTGGGCCACCTTAGAAAGCAGTTGTAAGAATCTGAGATCGTTTTTGTAAAGCACCCAGACCAGAACTCTTGGTCTCAGGGCCAACGATGGCTGGCTTGGTATGAAGAAAAGGACAGGAGGTCCATGCAGGTTGGGTGGCAAGGGAAGAACAGGAGAGGAAAAACCCTAATCAGACTATCTAGTAAAGCTCCTGAAAGCCTAGCAAGCGTGAAACCATAATAGGTGAGTTTCCAGTCCTCGTTTTTCTCCCTCTGGAAAGAGCTAAAATTCAGGAGTCCCAAATGCTCTGTCCAAGGCTAGCTCCACACCCTCAGGCAAGTCCCTTCCCCTCTCTGACCTCAGTTTCCCAGGGGTCCCTCTCCAAGGACCCTCTTCTCTCTATAACCATCTGTGGCACCACTACTGACCAGCAGAGGGCAGCGATGCACCAGCATCCGCTATGGAGTCTGTGCCTCCAAGTCGGGTTTGCTGAGTTGCTATTGTCCGACCTGGAGCCAGAAAACTGTAGTGAATTAACAATAGTGGTATGTTTCTCTTTTTCAAGGAGCCTTATTTCATCGTCAATGCACAGTCAGAATGAGGCCTTGCCACAGTATACAGATGAGGAAGCAGAGCCTCAGAGGCATAAGAAACTTAAGGCCACATATAAACAATAGACTGACAATTTTGGTCACACCAATCCTCAATTCATTCCCCACACTGCTGTATATCTGGTCTGCTTAGTATTGATAACCCATTACCTGCTTTATGATTCAGGAAGTATTTTCTGATCCTCAACATCAGAAGATTCTCATCTTGTTCTCCCCAGCTTACAGATAAGCAAATTGAGGCTTCTAGAGGTTATGCCACTTGGCTCAGCATTTTCTTTTCTTTTTTTTTTTTTAAAGATTGGCACCCGAGCTAATATCTGTTGCCATTGCCAATCTTCTTCTTTTTTTAATTCTTCTTTTCCCCAAAGCCCCCCGGTTCATAATTGTATATTCTAGTTGTGAGTGCCTCTGGTTGTGATATGTGGGACACCACCTCACATGGCCTGATGCCATATCCGCGCCCAGGATCCGAACTGGCAAAACCCTGGGCCACCAAAGCAGAGCACACAAACTTAGCCACTCGGCCATGGAGCCGGCCCCAGAATTTTCTTAATCAGCTCCGTCTTAGAGGCTGTTTGGTGAACTCCAAGAAATATTAGCCTAAAAACTACAGAACTTGGTGTTTTGCGGCAATTTTCATGTGATAGGACATAGTGGGTTCTAGGCCAAATATTGCTCCTTGTTTTGCAGAAGGAATTAAGCCCCCCTCTCTGCCTCAGCATCTGCACAGGTTATTAGCAGTTATTCCTGGAATTGGAATAGCTTTTGATCAGTAGTGATACTCAAAAGGGACTCTCAAATGATACACCTGTCCCCAGCTCTAGATTCTGATATCCACCCCCAACCACCCAGCAAATCACTGTTTTTAATGGTCGTTTTATTCATATGTGTATGCAAGGCCTTTTTACAGACCCCTGGGTTGGTTAACACACTGTAATAGAACGGCATGACTCAAATTAGCTTGAACACTTAAACATTAAGGAAAATTTTACTTCATATATCAAATAAACTCCAAGGTGGCTCATGCAGCAACTCAACGTCTGCAGAATTATCCTGCCCCAAATGTCAGTAGTGCCGAGGTTGAGAAACCCTGGCTTAGACCCAACAGGATTTAGGATTTACCCTCTAGTGCAGGGGTTGGGGCTGGGTTTGCTTCGATGAAGCACATTGCAGTGAGGAGGAGGTGGGAGGACACTGCACGAAACCGGGGTTTGGAGCATCTGAAAGAGGAAAGGGGGACTGGCTTCTGGGAAGGGAATCAACAGTCTCTGTTATAAGCCTGGATTGCTGTTAATTTAGCTCCCAATGAGCTCTAACTGGCTCTTACACTGTGTGTGCCCCGCTGTTGGGAGTTAGGGGGCTATAACAGGATCAACACTTGGTCCTTACCCCCACCTTGCTTATAATCTAGCTGTTTAAACCAGACTCACATTACTTCCATCTCACTATTATCATTTTGTTGTCGTTGTTGTTTAATTGTAGAAAATACTGAAAGGAATAAACCCAGAATTACCCATAACCCGTCAGGATAGCTACCACTAACATTTTTGTTTCTTTCCTTCTCGCCTCTTTTTTCTAATTATTGCAGTTGGTGCGGATTATCTCCTCATTCATTCATTCAACAGCTATGGAGCTGAGTGCTGCTGTATATGGTTCAGATTCTCTCTGTACTAGGAGTTCCCAGAAAAACGATTTCATTGTAGCCTTGAACGGTTGAATAGGGGAGGCTTAACCTGGGTCTTGAAATCGATTTGAATGAGGAGAGAGGATACAAGGACAGCCTTCCAATGAGAGGAAGGGCAGGTCCCAGGAACAAAGGCAGGGCAGGTTGGGGTCGAGGAGAAGACTAGTGTATACTGGAAGGCTAGAGAGAAGGAGTGAGAAGTAGGGAAGATTCTGGGTGTAATGGATATCTGTTTTTTTGGCCTGTCCATCATTGTCCCCCCTTCTAATAACAATACCTGCTTTTTGTTTGGGGAGTCACCCCTTCTCCATTCCAGCTCCTATTTGGGTGTAGCTAATCCCACCTTCTTATTTAGAGGTGATCACATGACTGAGTCTGACCAATCAGAACACCACATTGCTCTGGCCAGTGATTGGCTCATGGGCGGGCACATGACTAGATCAGGCCAATCAGGACCAGTGAGACGCAATTCTGCTTGTTGGGACTGTCTGGAAGGAGAACTTTTCTTTCCAGTTGGATTGGAAGCTACTAGGATGAAGTCTAGAGCTGCAAGTAGCTGTCTTGCCATCATGAGGGGAGAGGCTGCCTTAGAACAAAGCCAACAGAGTAAAGAGTAGAACAGAGAGATGGAGAAGGATTGACAGAGTCCTGAGGACAACGTTTGAGCTCCTAGATCCAGTTGTTCTTGAAGCCCATGGCTCCTTTTGGTCGCCCAGTTGCATAAGCTAATAAGTTGCATTTTTTGTTTAAGCAAGTCTCAGTTAACTTTTTGTCTTTTGTAACTAAAAGTTGTAATACACTTTAGAACCTAGGGTAATGAAAAAAGTATTGGACTTAATGTCAGAAGGACTTTCCTCTGCCATCTATGTCCTTGGCAAACCACTTCATTTCTCCAGGACTCAGCTCTTCTCTAAAATGGAGGCAATAATATGTGCCTCTTGGGTTGTTGGAAGAAGTGAATGACAGTGCTTTGTGAACTGAAGGGAAATAAAAATATGAAGGATTCTTATGAAACCACAGGGATAATTTTAGGCAGGGGATTCCAGAAAGGCTTAAAAGAATGACAAGCTTAAAGGTAAACTTGGATGCTGCTGATGCCAGGCAGCAATGTAAGAGGGTGAAGTGGGACAGGTACAAGAAAGATCATAGGCGTCGTTGTCTACCTTTCCCATTTGATAAATAAATAAGACAAAGGAATATTATTCCAAGAAAAATGACAGCATGACTATGATGATAATCAGTAACTGACACTGGTTGCAGGATCACATATGATAGGGAGTGGTGGGGACTGTGGCAAACTGGACAGTAACGTGTCCATCTGAAGCAGGCAGCCTCTTCTCAGCTCCAGCCAATCTGCCACACAGTATATCCAGATTTCCTAAATTTTCAAGGGAACCCAGAAATCCAGACAGTCCCAACAAATGGAATTGAATCTCATTGGTTTTGATTGGCCTCATCTTGAAATATCTCAGTTTTCAAATGGTTCACCCTATTTGTTTGTTTGTTTAGCACCCTGTGAGCCAAAGACAGCTTGTCTATCTGTCGAACTTAGTCGTGGGGATGCTGGTTTGTTGTCCCCGTGTGGGTGCCAAGATGAATCTTAGTTTGAAGGATGAGAGGCTAGCAGGGAGAGATTCATACAAAATCAAGGGATGGGCAGAAAGTTTGTGCAGGAGGACTTCCATCTTCTCCTGAAAAGCAGTTCCATAAATATTCATTCAATCCTCACATCAGCCCTATGAGATAAGGCAGGTTAATTCCATTATGCAGAGCGGGGAAACCAAGGCTCAGAGAGTGCCCACATCCACAAGCTACACGGTAGCCCCTCAAGGCTGTGCTCTTTGCCTCCTTGCTGGTTGTACCCAAGTGAGAGCTGACTTTGAAGATCACCAAGAAACTTGAGACATTGCAAGGAAAATGGACCCTTTTGCTTAAAAGATGCCAGCCTGGCTTTTTTACCCGCTGCATCTCTGGTGCTTTTTGTGTCTTCTTGCCTTAAGGCTAATGTAACTACTGGGCAGCACTTCTCTGATGATGTGGCAGCCATGGGGTGCACCGCTCAGAACTCCTTTGAGAGATTCTGCTGTGAAGAGCATGGTTGACTGACAGCCCTAGTTCCTACCACTCTCGATCCACCAAGTTCATGCCAAGGCCCAGGCTGCTCCCAACCAATGAGTGAGCACAGTGCGGGTGCTAGTGCAGCCCCACGGCTGCCTGACCTGGGATTCCTCTTACGGCTGACTTTGGCTCAGGAACTCCCGGTGAGTATGGCCGAAACCTTCTCAGGACTGCACTGCTCTTCAAGGTCTTCCTGCCCACTCCTTCCCTCCCCCTCTCCTTCCACAGGCATCAGACCAGCATTGCAGTCTGAATTCTCTCCTGCCTGCTCTCACTCCCTTCCCCCTTATGCTTCATAGGCATAAATAAAAAAATCCTCAGTAAATGTCTTGCAAGTCTAAGCCCACCTTGGTGTCTCCTCCTCAGAGGATCTGAACCAGCACAGATGACTTCCATTTTGTGGAATGAGCTAATGAAGTCTACAACCATCCAAAACCACAGTCATCTGTTGTCAAGGAAACAGGGTTTCACATTGTAATGGTTAGGCCCACGGGCCTTGGAATCAGAATGACTAGGGTATAAGTCCTATTTGTCAGTAGTACGACCTTTAGGAAGTTTCTTAACCCACCCAGAGCCTTGACTTCCTTGTCTGTTGAATCAGTGGTTCTCAACCAGGAGTGATTTTGTCCCCTGGGGACATTTGGCAATGTCTGGGGATGTTTTTTGGTTGTCACAGCTGGAGGAACCTGAGGGAGAAAGGGTCATTGCTACTGATGCTTAGTGGGTGGAGGCCAGGGACGTTGCTAAATATCCTACAGCGCATGGTGCAGCAGCCCCAACACACACACACACACACACACACACACACAAACACATACACGCACAATAAAGAATGATCCAGCCCAAAATGTCCATAGTGCTGCGGTTGAAAAACCCTGTATTAAATGGAGATAGTGATGGTAGCTAATTCAAAAAGCTGTTGTGAAGGTCCAATGGGATCACTTGTTCAACATTTGTCATTTCTAGTCTCCTCCACACCACTTGCAATCTCCACAAGGGCAGGGACCAGATGATTCTAGATCAATGTTCTGTATTGCCAACGAGTAGAAAGTGAAACATATTAGTAAACTGTTATGAATTGAAATATTTATCAGATGAGTGCAAATCAACAAATAGTAACTATTGTCATCATCATCATCAATAACAACACTGTCTTCCCAGCGTCTGGCTCAGAGCCTGGGGCATAATTGGTCCTCACTGTTTGTTGAATGAATGAATGAGAAATGAAGGGGTATTTACTCATTAACTACTAATTTATGTGCTTTGGAGAAATATTGGAAAATCTTGGGAAAGAGGCCCCAGTCTTTTCCTTGTTAATTCCAGAGACGAATCTTGTTCGTCAAAGAAATGACTTTAAAGGATTGAGACCTCTGCCAAGCCAGACTTGGGGGCCCACCTCAAAGTCATGGAGAGCTCAGGACGCACATCTTGCTCCACTTAGGCAAAAAAGGAAAGCGGGCCAGGCTTTGTGCGAACTCGCCGTGAAACAAGAGCTGTTTTCAGGGCCCAGGAACACGCTCTGTCCCATGTTTAATTTCTTCCATCTGTCTGGTATCTGACCTCTGCTGCCCTCTAAGCCATTGCCACACATTGTCTGCGCACGCTCCCATATAAGGTGATCTCTCTCTCTCTTTCTCTTCCTCTCTTCCCCTCTCCCTCTCTTTCTCGGGGTTGGACTGCAGCAGCACCAGCTTCCTCCTCCCTGCTCTCCCTCTCTCCGCCTTCCCTGGCAGACTCTGCTGTGAGGATGGATGGCTGGAGAGCGGGAAGGGGCAGGGGGCTGCCAAGGAATGTGGCAGGTTTATTTTTGTTCGAGCTGCATTCTTTGCCAGGCCTGCAAGCCCCAGCCACTTGGGGATGTCACATGCTGATAAGACAGTGGGGGGTGACTGAGACCTGTGGCTCAAATCTGCAACACCCCAGGTGTGAGCCGTCGTCACAGAGTCGGGGGCTGGGGGTGGGGCCAGGCAGGGATTCTGAGGTCATGGGACTTGCCTCTTCCCACTGCCGTGTGTCTGATTCCCAAAAGAGAAGTTCGATCCTTCAGGGAAGCAATTGCAGGAACTGAGATTTGTAACCAGTCAGGCCCATCTCTGGGTAAAACCCAACATCTGTGGCAGAGTGGAAAAGAGCCAGGTATCAGGGTGAAATTATTAGCTGTGTGACCTTGGGCAAATTGCCTGACCTCTCTGACCCTCAGCGTCCTTATCTGTCAAAAAAGTATCAACAAATCTGCTTGGTACTGTTCTAGCATCATAGCAAAATGTAAACTCTGTGAGGGCAGAAATTATGGTCTATTCTGTTCATTGTTATTTCACCAGCACACAGTAGGAGCTCAACTGTGTATGTGTGGAATAAGTTTAATGAGATAATGCTTTTAAGTGCTCTGCACTCATAAATGATAGCTATTATTTCCTATTCAACAACACAGATGTTTATTCAGCACCCATTAAATGCCAGGCCCTATTAGGTGCTGAGGATACAGCCATGAACAGGACAGACAAGGTCCCTGCCCTCAGAGAGGTTATATTCTTTATTTTTTTTGAGGAAGATTGGCCCTAAGCTAACATCTGTTGCCAATCTTCCTCTTTTTGCTTGAAGAAGATTGTTGCTGAGCTAATATCTGTGCCGATCTTCCTCCATTTTATGTGGGATGCCACCACAGCATGGCTTGACAAGTGGTACTAGGTCCTCGCTGGGGATCTGAACCTTTGAACCCTGGGCCATGGAAGCCGAGCACGTGAACTTAACCACTATGCCACGGGGCTGGCCCCGAGAACTTATATTCTAATGGGGGAGATGTATAATAAATTAGGTTCAGAGAGTACTAAGTGCTATGGAAGAAATTTTAAAAGGGATGTGAAAGAAGCGTGTTTTTCAGATCTTTTGACTGTGACTCAGCAAGAAATATGTTCGCTGCGTGGCCCAGTGAACACACGTGCATGGTTATTAAACTGAAGTAAAACTTTCAAAAAACAGTTGTGGTAGATTGTCTGCAAAGATGTCTGCCAACAATTTGGCAAACATCATTCTTGTTATGCACATGCCACTCCTCAATCAAGAGGTAGAGTCTATTTCTTCTTTCTTTGAACTTGGGAGTGTCTTATGACTTGCTTTGACCAAGAGAACACGATGGAAATGACACTGTGCTTGTTCTGGGCCTCAGCTTTTTTTTTTTTTTAAAAGATTGGCACCTGAGCTAACATCTGTTGCCAATCTTCTCTTTCTTTCTTCTTCTTCTTCTCTCCAAAGCCCCCCAACACATAGTTGTCTATTCTAGTTGTGAGTGCCTCTAGTTGTGCATGTGGGATGCCATCTCAGCATGGCCTGATGAGCGGTACCACGTCCGCACCCAGGGTCTAAACCAGCTGAAACCCTGGGCCGCCGAAGCGGAGCACGCGAACTCAACCACTGGGCCATGGGGCCGGCCCCTGGGCCTCAGCCTTAAGAGACCTGGTGGCTTTCACCTCTGTGCTCTTGGTACAGTAATCATCCCTTTATCCGCGGTTTCACTCTTCCCTGTTTTAGTTACCTGTGGTCAACAGAGGTCTGAAAATATTAAATGGAAAATTCCAGAAATAAAGAATTCATAAGTTTTAAACTGTGTGCAGTTCTGAGTAGCATGACGAAATCTCACGCTGTCCTGCTCCATCCTGCCCAGGATGTGAATCATCCCTTTGTCCAGCGCATCCATGCTGTATACGCTACCCACCCGTCAATCACTTAGCAGCCGCCTCGGTTATCAGATTGACTATCATGGTATCGCAGTGCTTGTGTTCAACTCACCCTTATTTTATTTAATAATGGCCTCAAAGCACGAGTAGTGATGCTGGCAATTCAGATGCGCCAAAGAGAAGCCGTCAAGTGCTCCCTTAAAGTGAAAAGGTGAAAGTTCTCAACTTAATAAGGAAAGAAAAACAATCATACGCTGAAGTTGCTAAGATCTACGGTAACTTTTAATACAGTATATTGTTATAATTTTTATATTTTATTATTAGTTATTGTTTATCTCTTACTGTGCCTGATTGGTAAATTAAACTATATCATGGTATGTGTGTATAGGAAAAAACAGTCTATATAGGGTTCAGTACTATCCGTGGTTTCAGGCATCCACAGGCAGTCTTGGAACATATCCCCTCAGATATGGGGGGACGACCATACTGTTAAATTACTTTAAAAAGAAAGCCATTAGACTGATGTGACTGTAATGCCGTGGTGGCCTATGTAAGCAAACCAAAATCTAACCCTGTAAATGCCTCAAGGTTACGAAATCAAAACACTAAGGACAACCAATCAGAAACAGCCAACCAGGCTTTTAGCTCTAGCCCATCCAATAATTTCCTTTCTTTGCTTCTGCGCTTTCCTCTATGTGAGCCTTTCCTGTGGCTCCTGTCCACAGAGGCTCCTGCCACTTCTGGTTTGGCACTGCCCGACTGGAATCGATTTTTGCTCAAATAAACTCTTAAAATTTTGGGGCCTGGGGCCGGCCCCGTGGCCGAGTGGTTAAGTTCACGTGCTCCACTGCAGTGGCCCAGGGTTTCACTAGTTCGGATCCTGGGCGCAGACATGGCACCGCTTGTCAAACCAGCTGAGGCGGCATCCCACATGCCACAACTAGAAGGACCCACAACGAAGATATACAACTATACCTGGGGGGATTTGGGGAGATAAAGCAGAAAGAAAAAAAAAGAAGATTGGCAACAGTTGTTAGCTCAGGTGCCAATCTTTAAAAAAAAAAAGAAAAAAAATATTTGGGGGCTGGCCCGGTGGTGCAGCCATTAAGTGTGCACGTTCCACTTCAGCAGCCCAGGGTTCACCAGTTCAGATCCCAGGTGCAGACATGGCACCGCTTGGCACACCATGCTGTGGTAGGCATCCCACATATAAAGTAGAGGAAGATGGGCATGGATGTTAGCTCAGGGCCAGTCTTCCTCAGCAAAAAGAGGAAGATTGGCGGCAGTTAGCTCAGGGCTAATCTTCCTCAAAAAAAAAATAAATTTTAATGTGTCTCAGTTTATCTTTTAACAGAACCAGCTGCCAATGAACGACGAGAGACCACAAGGAGAAACAGAGAGTTCACATGAAGGAGAAATGGCAGCCAGCACTGAGGGCCAGAAAGGAGGGAAGCCATCTTGGATGTTCTAGCCCAAGAGAAGCTCCCAGCCGAAGTCAGCCACGTGGTGACCCCAGCAGATACCACGTGGAGCAGAAGGACTGCCCAGCTGAGCCCAGATAACCCACAGACTTGTGGAAGAAAGGTATTGTTTTTAAGCCAATAAACTTGGACTAGTTTGTGACACAGCAAAAAACAGTTCTGACATAGAATATTTACCCTTATTCTGTGAGATATTTTCTGTTCCATTTCATTTCAGCTTCTTCAAATGTTAATGAAGACCCACTAAACTGATTTCAATACTCACTAAGAGGCCATAGCTAATAGTCTGAAGAATATGGTGACGGAGAATGACTGGTAGGTGGGTTACGTTAAGTAAGAGATTCAGCTAAGGTCTCCCTGAGGAAGTAGCATGTGAGCTGTGGCCTGAGTGAGGAGAGGAGCCAGGCTGGGGAGGATCTGGGAAAAGAACAGCCAGGCAGAAGAAACAGCAGTGCAAAGGTCTTGAGGCTGAGATGGGTTTGGTGTGTTTGAGCAACAGAAAGGAAGCCAGTGGTGGGGGAGTGGAGAGAGAAGGGAAGCCTGGAATGAAATTAGGCCTCACACCAAGCAGCGCCTGGGATGTCAGCTGTGGAGAGCAACGACAGCTCGGGAGACTTGGGGCGGACAATTGACCTCCCAGGGCCCTGACTACCCATCATTTTTTTAAAAAATTGAGGTGAGATTCACATAATATAAAATTAACTGTATTAAAGGGAACAACCTGGGGCCGGCCCCATGGCCAAGTGGTTGAGTTCGCATGCTCCACTTCGCCGGCCCAGGGTTTCACTGGTTCAGATCCTGGGCATGGACTTGGCACTGCTCGTCAGGCCACGCTGAGGTGGCGTCCCACAGGCCATAGCTAGAAAGACCCACAACTAAAAATATACAACTGTGTACTGGGGAACTTTGGGGAGAAAAAGGAAAAATAAAATATTAAAAAATAAAAGGGAACAACTTAGTGGCATTTGGTACATTCACAATATTGTGCAACCACTACCTCCGTCTGTTTCCAGAAGATTTTCATCTCCCCAAAAGGAAACCCCTACCCATGAACCAGTTGCTCCACATTCTCCCCTTCCCCAAGCCCCTGGCAATCAGCAATCTGCATTCTTCTCTATGGATTTACCTTTTCTGGATATTTCTTATAAGCGGAATCATACATTATGTAGTCTTTTGAGTCTGGCTTCTTTCACTTAATGTTTTCAAGGTTCATCCATGTTGTAACATGTATCAGTGCTTCATTTCTTTTTATGGCTGAATAATATTCTGCTGTATGTTTATACCACAATTTGTTTAGCCACTCATCTGTTTGTCCGTAATTTTGATTCTATAATTCCATCTATAGCACACTTAGAGACCTTGATTTGACGTCATCAGCCCAGGAGGGAGAAAAGGCCTTGGCGACATGAAAGAGAAGGACAGTTTGTGCGTGCTGATCTTGGCCTTTTCTTGTTCCCTCCCATGAACCTTTTCCTCTGTGATTCTGAGCTTCCTGATGGCCCAAAATGCAGCTCCACTGCTGGTTACCCTTAAATACTCCCCCTGAATTCTATAAATACACCAGCACTCAGCTGGGAAAAAAGGAACTTGAAAGGCATCTGAAATGAAAATACACTTTTTTCCCATCATCGGCCAAGTGTTTTCTCCCTGCCTTCCCTCCCTGTGATTCTGGGGTAAGCACTTGGATTTCAAACCGTCATCCCTACCTGGGTAAGAGAAGAGTTTCCTTGGCAAAGCCGTTGTAGGCAGAGAAAGCCAGACAGTGTGTTAACACTGGCCCTCCCACACAGAAAATCCCTCTGCCTGCCACCTCAGCGGCCTGATTTATAGTCCTTCTTCCAGACTCGGCTGAGCCGGTTTTGAGCCAGTTTAGTAGGTTGGTGAAAATGACTTTGGGATCAGGCAGACCTGTGTTTGAATCTTGGCTCAGCAGGCTGCCAGCTGTGTGAACTTGGGCCCTCTATTCACTCTCCAGGCCTCAATTTCCTTAATTATAAAATGGAAAAAACAATACCTTCCTTGCAGTCTCGTTGTGAAGATTAAATGAGATGGTGTGAGTGTGGGCAGTGTGCTGAAATGAAATTAGGCCTAACTCCATGTGATGCCTGGAACTTCAGTTAGGGAAGCCAGGGCAGCTTGGAGATGTGGGTGTGGTTTAGTTGACCTCACAAGGCCTTTCTGCCCGGCATTTTGATTGTATAATTCAACATATAATTCAATTTATAATTCATTCCATCTGTCTGAATCCTCCAGATCCCCACCCCACCATTTTCTTCCTTGCTCTGTGTCTTGGGAATCCAATCTACATGGATGATCTCAAGGTGTTGCCTGCCCCTTTGGTGCTCTGTTGGGTTTAGCCAATGGGAGGCCCAGGCAGGAGATCAGAGGGTGGGAGGAGAGTGAGGTCAAGACTGGCTGCATCTAAAGGCTCCCGTTGGGCAGCGTTCTCTGTACAGTTGCTCTGTTGGGCTTCTGGTGCCTGTTCCCTTCTCTTGCTGCTTCAGGCTTAGGGCAGTAATGGCTGCCTTTGTCGCTGGACCCGTGCTGGTTTCCCTAAACCCTGCCCACACCTTTATAAATAGTCTTTTATTAAGTCTCCTCAATTGCCCAGAGTGTGCCATCTGTATTCTGCCAGGAAGCTGACTAATACAGAGGGTATTCATTTTAGTCCACGACTCAGATTTGCCAGAGGAAGGACATTATTTTATAATCAACTGACATCCAACTCGGAGCCCCTATCCTGTCCTTATTGGGCATCTCCCCCTCACACACACCTTGGGGGATGCCAAGTCCCTGGGCTCTTTTGCAGTGACAAAGCTTCGGAGAGTCATTTGCACTCTTCTGTCAATAGCCCATCCTGGTGACTGCTTGGTCACCCACCTATCACCCCAGGCTGCCTGGTCCTTTTCTGTCCAATGGCATTGCTGCGTCCATGTTAGGCCTAGGACAAGGAAAGCTTTGGCTACACTGAAAGCCACTGGATTAATGATGTGGCCTCCCCAGCGTATTTCCCCCTTCTCAGGAGCTGCCCCAGAATTATCAACTTGTGATCCTTTCCCAGTCTTCTTAGCATCTCTCTTCTCTCTTCTTACTTTGGAAGGAAATCCTCTCTCCACTCCCTCTTTGAGGACAACGGGTATAATCTCCCCCAAAGACCTCTACAGAAGACAAGAATTATAGCTTCTGATTTCAACCTGCAAAACTTCAAGCAATGCAAATTATTTCAAGAGGAGGGGAAATGGAAGGAGTACACACATAAATTAATGTTTTAATAAATTCTGACATATAGGTGGTGTATTTAACAAAGTTCCTGACATACACTAAGCACTCAGTAAGTGATAACATAATTATTAGTTGAGCCCAGTAAAAATGTTAGGTACATTCTCTATTTCAATCCATACTTATAACCAAGGAATTAACATGGATTGCATGTTATTTTGACTCCTCTACATTGCCCATTAATCTCAAAAACACATTAAAAAACTATTTGACAAAGATGTAGTACAAGGCACACATTTAATAAGACCTCTGGAATCTCATCCATTCAGTTGAATGTTTCGCGTATTATTTATCTTTTCACCTTTTAGAAAAGCCCATTCTGCTACTAAACATACCCACAAGATTAAATTGCCAGAGCAGAGACAATTTAGGATATCTGCAAAACTCAATTCAGGCTTCCATTTAAATTTAATTTCTTTCATCTCCAAGTAACCTAGATGGCAAAAGCATTAAATGACAATTAATGGCTAACAGAATAACCCACTTCCGAATTTGTTCCTGCGTCTGGGTTGTTTTTCCCAGGTTTAAAAGAATGAGATAAAGTGGGCAGTGTTAAGAGTGGCCCCAGATGGGATAGCATCTTGAAAACTGGCATGCACTGAATACTCATGCAGAATCCAGAAATATCTCATGGTCAGGATGAAAGGTCTAAATTTAATACCAAAAACAGAAAATTGGCGTGGCTTCCCTGTACTCTGCACAGGAAAGTTCTTGTTCGGAAGTTCTGAAAAGAGAAGGGGCTGGAGACGTTATGTTCACGGCATACTGAGATTTTTGGGGGGATCTGGAGGGTCTGATGTTATCCCAAGACATCATATGGCCCATGATGGAAGCCTGCATTGCAGAAAGATAATTCATTGGAAAGAAATTAGGGAGAAAGTTTTCATTGATACAGATACTCCCTAAAATAAGTATAGGCTTATTTCTTCCTCTTCTGGTTTTGCTTAGCCAGCTTTCAAGATTTAACTACCTTCCCTGACCACCTGTATGAGACATCTGTTGTTCTTGTTGGCATTACATCTCTGCCTCTGGTAAGAAAATGCAGCCCTTTGTTTTGGGGAGCCACTCTCACCCAGTCTGTTACTATGTCCATCAGAGTCCTAGCAATTGATTCAAGAATGGTCTGACACCTTTCAGACCATTGAGAGTCAGCTGTGGGAATTTGCTGGAACTATTGGAGAAAAGATTTTACTTTTACTGAGGTTGCTAGGCTGGCAGAATGTAAGGCTGTTGCTACTAGCAGCTCATTCTGGGGAAAGTAGGGATGGGAGACGGAGAGATGGAGGGAGAAAGCATGTCAAGATGACATCATTGAGCTTTTAGATCAAGCTATACCTGAAGGTAATAATATCCTTGGATTTCACAACTGCATGAAATAATGACCCCTCTCCTTATTTTTTATCTTGTACTAAACTGAGTCTTGAAAAATACACCTGACGAGGAGTGATTGTTTTCCCCTCTGAATAACCAGAGCAGAGGTTCACAACTGTGGCTCGTCCTTTCAGTATCTACAAGGTTAGGTAAGGGAAAATCTTCCAGTTTCTCTCCCACCTCCTCCATTCCCTTCCATCCTCTCCTCCACTAGAGGCTGGTGAACACTGAAAGGACGATTCCATATAGCAGCATCTTCTCATCAGAGGGCTCATCAGAGAAGCAGACTGGGAATTTTAATGGTTTGGTAGCAAGGGACACGTAGGTTTCAACAGCTGTCTGTTGTTACAGTCGAAAACTGCTAAGGAATCCACATCTTGGGTCCTGTAGTCTACAACCAGGGGCCCCCAAGAGGCCAAACTTAATAAGAACTGCAAAGAAAAGACAAACTCAGGAATGCATGGCCACCCTCCCGCCGCTTACCCGTGTTCCTGATGTGCATACCATGTTCACCTGACTTAGCCAATGGAAGTGCTTTATATAAAGTGGAGGAATGTACATGAATGTTCATGGCAGCATTGTTCATTACAGCCCCAAAGTGGAAACAATCCAGATGTCCATCAACAGATAAATGGATGAACAAAAATCCGTACAATGGAATATCATTCTGCCATAAAATGGAATGAGGTACTGATAAATGCCCCAACATGGATGAACTTTGAAAACATTATACCAAATTAAAGGAGCCAAACACAAAGAGCCACGTATTTTATGATTCCATTTATGTATATGAAATGGCCAGAAAAGGCAAATCCATAAAGAAGGAAAGTAGATTAGTGGTTGACAAGGGCTGGGAAGTAGTGGGGTTTTTTAATTGCAAATTGGGAGATGATGGCTAAAGGGAATAGGGTTTGTTTTTGGGGTAATGAAAATGTTCTGGGATTAGATAGTGGTGAGGTCGCATAACTTTATGAATATGCTAAAAGCAATTGAATTGTACACTTTAAGTAGGTGAATTGTATGTATGTGATTTATATCTTTTTTTTTATGAGGAAGATTGGCCCTGAGCTATCATCTGTTGCCAATCTTCCTCTTTTTTTTTCTCCCCAAAGTCTCAGTACATAGCTGTGTATCCTAGTTGTAGGTCCTTCTAGTTCTTCTATGTGGGATGCCACTACAGCATGGCTTGATGAATGATGTAGAGGTCCAGGCCCAGGATCCAAACCCACAGACCCAGGGCCGCCAAAGTGGAACATGCGAACTTAACCTCTGGGCCACCGGGCCAGCCCCCGAGTGATTTACATCTTAATAAAGCTATTTTTTTGGAAAAAGAGAAAGAGTCAGGGTAGGAGTGGGAGTCTTTCAGAAAGGCTGTCTCATACAAATGGGACTTCCCTTCACCTAGTAAAGATGTCAAATATAGTCCAGCCAAGAGGTATCTATCTTGAGGGGTTTACAAGGAAGACTCAGCATAGCATCTAAGGAAAAAAAGTCTTCAAGTAGGTGGTTTGACTTGGGATGTAATCAGCAATGCCTTCACTGTGGTGAAACTGTGCTGAGAAATTCCTCTCGGATCCCTCCACGAATCCATCCACGGTTTTATCATAAATGAATCAGGGAGTGGTAGCAAATCTTCCTTTGGCCTGTGTCTGGGCCCTGTAGATAGGCAGGGACCCAATAAGTGCAGGCCTCTCTACGTCTCTCTTTTTTGCTTCAAGTTGGAACATAAGCTTCTCAGTATATGGATCCCAGGAAGCATAGTGACTGGCCTCAGATTCTTCCCTGTGTTCCAGAGCAATCACAATAAGCATAAGATCCCTTCAAGTTTGAGCACAAAGAGCAGATTCCACTGCTTACTTGAATTTACATAGTTTGCAGTCTCATAACGGAAAAGTACAGTGTTTCTATAACAGCTGCAACAGGCAGAAGAGGAACTAAAAACTGTTAGATAAGCCACTCTTCTCTTTCCATAAGTTACATCTGTAGACCCTACAGAAGGAATAAATCTAATCATCTCATTTTTTTAAAAAGAAGAAAGTGGTAAAATGTCCTTAGCTCTTCCAGTGTCAGACACTGTTCTAGTCATTTTATCTGTATCAACTCAATCCTCACATCAACTCTTTTGGGGAAGGTATTATTACAGCCACATTTTACGGGTAAGGATACAAAAGCTCAGAGAGGTGAGGCCACACAATGGCAGACCTAGGATTCGAATCTGGGCAGCCAGGAGAATCTCCCAATACACTAAACAGGATCAATTAATTATTGTAGTCCCTTATACGAATCTTTTATTGTTTTTCCCAGAATTATTTAAATTATTTAACTTTTCAAGGTTTTAAGTGTTTCCTCCTCCAACTGGTTGTGAGCATCTATGATCTGGTATCGGTCTTCATTTTTCACCAAGTGTCTCGCAGAGTGCCTTCGCTTGACAGTTCAATAGTCAGAATGCAGAATGTTCTGTTCCCTCTGACCAGAAAACTCTCCCCTTTCCTATTTGGCTAAAATTTTTACCGATACATAAACATCACTTTGTCCAGTGGAACTTCTCCTCATGGTACGGTCCCTTCAGCCCCAAATAAGCTTGGGATCCTTACTCTGGGCTCCCTCATCATCGGATCCTTTTATGATAGCATTTATCACAGTTGTCTTAGTGTTGCCCATTCAATTGTCTCTCTTCCTGCACTAGACTGTCAGCTCCATGAGGACAGGGGCCAGGTAATTCCTGCCCTCCACTGCATCCCCAGCAGCCAGCATAGTGCAGGGCATAGAGGAGATGTCCACTATGGAATTTGTTGCTATTATTCTTATTTTTGTAAACCTGATGCTAAATCTGTAGTTGGTTTCTTCCAAGATGTTTGAGCAGACAACAAAGTTTTCAAGGTGCGAGGAATTTCGTGTTTTTCTTCTTTTTATTGCCAGCTGCCATCACCAAGTACAGTGGTCTCCAGTCTAACAGAAGTGGGTTCAAAATACCATTCACTAACTAAGGTCTCCCTTAAGTCAGCTAGTGCAATCCTGGGGTCTCTAGTTCCCTAGACTTCCGATCCTCGTCTGTGATCTGGGCACGAAAATCTTCCTCCTGCCCACCTCATAAGATATGAACTCCAAGACGACGACAAGGAGGACTTCATTTCTGCTGGTGCCTAAAGACACTTTCAAAAGGAGTCTTAGGCCATTTACTTTTTTTTTTCCCCCAGGCTCTCAGCATATTAAAAAAATTACCGGATTTAAAGAAATTTAATTCCCAGTACAGGCTACGTGGCCCAATAACGTGAGAAAGAAGCTGAAATCTCTGTGATGAATGTGTCTTCTTTTAATCCTGCCGGAGACTCTCCAGCTGTTCCCACCTATAACCTAATTTGTAGATATTTATGTCAAAAACTTAAATTTGAAGCTCAGGCCAAATGCTTCCTCAACCCAAATCCCACTGGCCCTCAAAGAAGTCATCACCGATGCTTGGTGAATGAATGAAAGGGCACACTCACTTCAATGGGTTAATAATGAAGAGAGTATTTTGTAAACTGCAGAACGTCCGGGAAAGTTTATTGCCAGGGTGATAACCGCGCATTCCGCAGGCTGCCCGCAGGGGCTCGGAGGCCCTGAACCCGCTTTGCAGGGGGCGCGGCGCCGGCTCTGCGCTTCGCCCTCCCGGGCCTCGGCCCAGCGCGCGCCCAGGGGCCCAGCGGAAACGCGCCCGCCCTCCCCGCCGGAAGTGAGCGAACGCCACGGCCTAGCAACCGTTGCCAAGGAGCTCGTCTCTAGAAACCCGCTGGAGCCCGGATGCCTCCTGGGGGGGGGTGGGGGGTGGGGGGTGGGAGGAGTGGTTTCGTGAGGAGAATTTGAGGTAACCTCCCCAGCCCGCGGTCGGAAACTCCCCCGAACCCCGAAATAGAGGAGAACTCCCGCCCCCTCCTTCCCAGGGCAGCGCCTCGCAAGTGGAGGGGTCGCAGCAGGGAAGCCCTCAAATTGGGGGTCGGCCCGTGTGGGGCCGCGCGGTGATCCAGGCCGCTCCCCGGCGGGGTGAGCCGTCGGGGAGCCCAGATCAGCCCCCGCTAGGTGCCCGGGGCGGATGTGGGGTCCCCTGTCCCTCTCCCGAGCTCCGGGGTGGGGAGGTGGGGACACTATTCTGGGGACTCTCAGGAGGCTGCTGGTCCAGCGCTCGTGCCAGCCTGGGACCAGAGCGGCGTCGTTTCTGTCCCGAGTTGTGCCAGATAAACGCACGTCCTGGTTTTCGCCCCCTCCCCCCCCGGGTTCTTACGTGGGTAAGTGCTTGTGAATCAGTGGGGCGACTTTCCGCTGCAGGAGGGAGAGTAATTGCTTTTGCTAATTTTAGAGCGCAGAGCCCACTGGGCATAGACAACCTACCTGTTCAGAACATCTTTGTCCTTCGCGGGTGACCGTCTGAAAGCTGGTGGGCCGCTAGGGGGGACGTCTCCTAGTTTCTTTTCCTCTCCTGGCAACGTTGTACTTTTTATCCAAGTGTTCTGTTTTTGTTTTTTTGAAAAAAAGAATATGTATGTGTGTGTGTATACATGTTAAATATTATATATATTAAAATTTTAAATCGTTGAAGATTAGATACATGTGCGAAGATTGTGACGTGGACTTTTACTTAAAATACTTTTAACTGGAAAATTTGCATCTCCAATGTGAATTTGTACTTAATTTATGTAAAGATTTCCCTTTAATAGTTTGAAGGAAACTTCAAATTTTAAAACCACATTGGTTATCCTTTCTACCGTCTTTTGACTTATATGTTTAACAATAATAATCATTTACTCATAGTTTTATCATGATTATGGAGAAAGGATAATATCTTCACATTTTTATGTTTTCTAAATATCTGGCTCCACCCACCCAATTTTAAAAACCTATTACAGAGCAAGATGCATGCAACCCCACAAATGTCTTTGGGTAAAATAGCATCTGTCCATTTCATGGTTAAAAACTACTGGAGCACTGAAGTAATTTTTTTCTTTGTTTCTTTTTTAGCATTTAATTTTTAACTCATTTTTTAAATTGCTAGTTTAAAACATTGCCTGCCTGCAAAATTTATACTGCTTCTTCCCATACTAAACAAGTGACATCTGCATGGAGAAAACACTTGGAACCTTAGTAAAGCTGTTTCAGCAATTAAATAATGAGATAGTTTTTTAAAAAGTTATGGTCTTTTTCACTGCCAGCCTGCTTAGGCTTACGTTTTTTCTGGCCTTGATCCTGTGAACAAATTCATTCATTCTAGTGGAAGAAGTCACTGTTTGAGATGCAGTGGATGTTCAGAGATGGAATTAGGCACAGGTGTGTCCTGGTGGAATTTACAGTTTTGTAGGGAAGACAAAAATGTACATTAGTAACTAGTACAAAATACAAAAGTAACTGTAGGAGAGCAGTGCAGATAAAGCGTGGTCAACTTGGAGGAGCAGGGGCTGTTACTCTTGCAGAATGTGGGGACTAGCTTGAGAAAGATTCCCCTGGAGGGACTTGCATTTGGAGGGCTCCAAGGACAGTTAGGATTTGCACCTCTGGTGACCTGGAAAGGGAGAACAGTCCTTCTAGGCAGAGAAAACAGCATTAATTGAAGGCAAAGGTGGAAACACTATTGAAAGTCAACTGAAGTTTGAAAAGGTGAAAGGTAACAATTTGGAAATAAACTTGGGAAAGGCTAAATTCAGCTAGATCTTAAACAGTCTCAAAATCCAAGAAGTTTTGACTTTATTTTGTATGCAATGAGAAGCCTACAAATGATTTGGAATGGGAGAGTCAGAAACTAGAAAACATGAGGCTGTTTCCATGTTGAAGGCAAAGGAAATGGAGGTCTGAATTACTCTAGGGTGGTGGAGGCGATGCCTCCAGGGCTAAGCTGACAACACAAATGGATGGAGAAGGCTTGGTGGAGGAAGCCAAAACAAAACCGAAGAGCGCATACCCAGGCTGAAGCTTGCAGCCTACGCTCTGCTTCACTTGGATGTGGCCCGGTACCAAGTGGGCCCAGGGTTGCCAGATCTGATTTTCAAGAGAAATTGGTAATCTAGATTAACATGGGTTACTAATAAAAAAAATTAGAAGTATGTCTGCCGGTTAACAAGTTTTTACCCCTAGATAGAAGTTGTGGAGATGAATGGGAGAGATGTTAATGTAGGTGGGATTTATTATTCATTTGTTCATGTTAATTCAGATGATTGCTATCACAGCAGTTGCATATGTAAAAACATTTGGCATTAAATATTAACAGTATGTACAGTAGGATCCATAATAAAGTCTTCATACTCTGATTTCTTTCAACAAAAGAACCCTTCTCACAGCATTTTGTATGCCATGTGGAGTTATACTTTTCATGCCTACTTCCTATCAACTTAATGCTAATTTTTTCCGGAACTTTTGTTACCAACATTGAGGAATTTTTCTGTTTTTTACTTTTTAGTTTATTTTATAAGACCTAATTATGAGTGATCAAATCAAATTCATCGTGGACAATCTCAATAAGGAGCCTTTTAGGAAGAACTATAATTTAATCACATTTGATTCCCTGGAGCCAATGCAACTATTACAGGTTCTCAATGATGTTCTGTCTGAGATTGACCCAAAGGTAAGAGTTTTCTTTTTTTCTGTGATGAAAAGGGTGTCAGGAAAGCCAGTTTCTACCTCTAAATATTTGTCAGTCTGGGGCAAAGTATTTAACTTCTCTGGGCCTTATTTTCCATGCCTGAAAAGTAATAGTAAATGATCTTTAAGGTTTCTCTGTTGGCTCAAAAATTAAATTTTCTACTTATACCTTATTTAGAAATTATTTCTCTACTTCCAAACATAAATAGAATGAAAATGCTTTTACAAAAGGTTTTATTGTGTTGCAAGTTACCTCATATCTCTCATACACTTGTCTTTTTCATAAGACTTTTAAGCTTGATGTTCTTAATAAGAATCCTGATCTGACTTGTATGTACCCTCACTTGGAACCTAGGAGCCTTCATACTTAATCTATTTTATGAAGAGACCATTGTGCCTGTTGTGTTCTAGCAGAACAATTTTGTCAGTGAGTTTAAATATTGTCTTTGTTAGATATACAATAATAACGTATTTTTTCCAATTTCTTTATTTGTTAGCAAGTTGTTGACATCAGAGAGGAGATGCCAGAGCAGACAGCCAAACGGATGTTGAGCCTTCTTGGTATTCTTAAATACAAACCTCCAGGAAATGCCACAGACATGTAAGAATCTGAGAGTGTGTTGCTTTATTAAAACTGTGCTTTAATATCTAAGCCTTCATAGGCTACAGTCAATCTTTCTAGGCAATACCTGGTCTCCCTAAGCCAGTGGCCTCAGAACATCACTAAATTTCAAAATAATCTTGAACTTTTAATGTTATTTGGTCATGCACAAGTCTTAAGTGAGTCAGTTCTTTCTCCTAATCAAAACAGTCAGATAAAGCCACTATTCCGTTTTATCATTTGTCTGTCATCCTAGATAAAAACAATAACTTAAACTTGCCTAATTAGTGAAGTATTAAAGCTGACTGTACCAATTAATGGTTCCAATACAACCTCCCCCTATATTCCAGTGATATATTGAGGGCCTAATTTTATGTTTATTGTTAATATACAGATTTACTTTAGAATAGCCTTGGTTTTATCTTTTTTAAATAGTCATGGAAAGCAGTCATGAAATTGTAAGTAGGATTTTGAACAAATGTTTCAAGGTTTACTTATAAGCCTGTGTGTATGTGTGTGTTCTTTTCATAGGAGCATCTTTCGTCAGGGTCTCGTGATTGGAAGTAAACCTGTAATTTACCCAGTGCTCCACTGGCTTCTTCAGAGAACTAATGAATTGAAAAAAAGAGCATATTTAGCTCGTTTCTTAATAAAGCTTGATGTACCAAGTGAGTTTCTTCAGGATGAAACGGTTGCTGATACCAATAAACAGGTATACAATACATAAATGGTAATTTAAACTGTCTGTAATGGATTACAAGGTGCACATGTTCAAATACGTTTTAATCTCTCTCTAGTTTATTTGCTGTCTCTCTATTTCCAGGTGACACCAAAAGGTAAAACAGTTATCAGCAAATGTTCAGCTGTAATCATGTATGAAAATATTGACTTTTGCACACAAATACCATTTCAGTGATAGTGGTACGTGGATAGAAAAAAACTCTGAAATTAGGATTTTAGAATAATTTAATACTTAAGAATTGTGTATAGAAAGGATACTGGGCTTGGGACTGCAGAGCACTTTGGCGATCAGTTAGGTCTATACAATTTGTCATCCAAATCAGAGGGAAAGGGATTGTCATCATAATTACATTAGGACACAAGGTATAAATTGACACTATCCCAGGCAAATCTGGACATGTGAGCCCCTGTGAGGGTTGTGTGTAGGCAAAGAAGCTTGGCTTTGCATTTCAAAGGACTTCTCAATCAGGCAGAAGATAGAGAAAGGGCCTGGAGTTTGAAATATCAGTATACTTTTCTCACCAGAATTCTGGGTAATATTAGGCTTTGGCCTTAAGATCCTAAAGCTCTTAACTACTGAGGATTCTGGATGATCGGGCTCCTGGTCCTGGGATTTCAAAGCACATTGCTGATCAAAGACTATGAAAAGAGAGGATTCGCTTGGCACGCCATGCTGTGGTAGGCGTCCCACATATAAAGTAGAGGAAGATGGGCATGGATGTTAGCTCAGGGCCAGGCTTCCTCAGCAAAAAGAAGAGGACTGGCAGTAGTTAGCTCAGGGCTAATCTTCCTCAAAAACAAAAAAAAGAGGATTCAGGCTTAAGATTTCAAAGGACTTTGATTAAAAAACACAAAAAGTACCTCTGTTTAGCACTTTATGCTTTTATTCCATAGTAGGTACATAGACTGATTTGTGCCAGTTTGTTGTGAATGGCTTGTCAATCTGTCTCTCTCTCTAGATTGTGAAGTTTATGAAGATAGGTATCATGTCTTATCCATCTTTTTTTTCTTCTAGAGTTTTGTAGAGTTGCTTCTATATGGTATGTGCTCAAAATTTGGATTGAGTCAAAACAACCAACTAAATGTTTTTTCATAGATTTTGTTATTTTGGGTAGCAATAGCAGGCGCTCAGAGTCAATATTGATCTCTTAAGACATTTCTGCAGTTGAAAGGTTTCTGCAAATAATTATGTCAAATGTCACAGAAGATGCCATGGGAGAAGTACAGCAGAATGAGACCACACCAGCCCCTACTTTTGAAGGCTTTATATAATGTAGGAAATAGGGAAGTGTAACTGTGAAATATTTTCTCCTCCCTACCCTCCTCCATCAATAAATTTGATAAATACTAATTCTTCTGAAGGAAGTTTATTAATAGTTTTTACTAAATATGCCCAGTTAACTAATGGAAGAATTAATGATAATAAAGACATATTTGTTCTCGAAGTATATTTGAGGTGTGTATATATAAAATGACTTACATGTTTAGCCAGTCATTTAGCAGAGAACCTAATAAAAAATTCACCTTGTCTTTCTGAATAAAGAGTCTTTGAATGAATGATTTACAGATTTGTAGGATATGATCAGTCAAGAAAAATATTATTAATTTCCTGTCATTGCTCACAAAAAATACTGTTTTTTAAAAATTTTGGGTAAGAGTTGTGATTTTTTCCATTCATTCAACTACTTTTTATTGAACACCTAAATGGGTTATGCGCTGTGCTAGGCTCCAGGGATGCAAAAGTGTACACGATCAATATGATTTTTGTCCTCTTGGCTCTCACTGTCTAGAGGAGGGAGACAGGCAAATAACTAGGCAATTATAATTTTACATGATATCTACTCTGATATCATGATACTCTGATATAGGATAGGTACAGGGCTGGAGAAGCTTTCTCTGAGGATAGTGGTATCTATGCTGAGACCTGAAGGATGAATAGGAGTTATCCAGGTTAGAGATGAGGGCGTCAATAGAGTATTCTTGGAGGGAATAAGGTGCGTAAACTGGAGATGAGAGTATGGAATGTTCCAGGAAGTGAAAGAAGATCAGTGTAGCTGGAATATAGACTGTAAGGTAGAAAAGTAACCAGAGGGGCCAGCCCCGTGGCTGAGTGGTTAAGTTCACGCGCTCTGCTTTGGTGGCCCAGGGTTTCGCCAGTTTGAATCCTGGGTGTGGACATGGCACCGCTCATCAAGCCATGCTGAGGCAGCATCCCACGTGCCACAACTAGAGGGACCCACAACTAAAAATACACAACTATGTACCAGGGGCCTTTGGGGAGAAAAAGGAAAAATAAAATCTTTAATAATAGATGGAGTAGGATGAGGGGAAGAGAAAGAAGAGGAGGAACAGATAGAGAGAAAAATCCAAATTACTGCAATTAAGAGCCTAGATGAGATGGGAGTTTTTTTTAAATAAAAAAGGAAAGAAAAGTAACCAGAGAGGAAGCTGGAGAAGTATTTAGTGACCAGATTATACACACTTACCTTGTTGTGTCCCATATAAATGTTTAGGATATGTTTTTAATACTGTTCTATAATGATTTAAGTAATCACCATAAGTTAATTGATAACCTGATTAAGAAAAGCCTACTGGACCTAGTCATTAGTTTATAATTTTTTAACTTGTTCTTTTAGTATGAAGAATTGATAGAAGCCTTTAAAACTTTGCATAAAGAATGTGAGCAGCTCAAGACATCTGGATTTTCGGCAGCAGAAATAAGAAGGGTAAAGAAAATAAAGCATAATAATATTTTTTGAATGATATTAGATTTAGTATCTTTGTTAGTTAATTGAGTATAAGTCTTAAGACTATATAGAAACTAGTGACAGCAGTTGACAGATTTTCTTTTGTAGGACCTTTGCTAGTTCTTTACTGAAGAAATTAATGAGGCCAGAGTAAATTCATAGTGAGTTCTCATAGACCACTATCATAGATTAAAAAGATTACGTTTTGGGTCTTTATCTAATATATATACATCAGTTATATATTATAGAAAATAGAGAAAAGGACAAAAAAGAAAAAAATCATCCAGTTGTTAATGTGTTGTATATCCTTCTAGGCTTTTTTTTGTATGTATGTGTGGATTTGGGCTCACGCCATACATAGTAATTTGTATCTTGGTTTTTTAATTATTACATTGTGAATATATTCTCATTATCTTTCTATAGTATGAATTTTAATGACTAATATTCCGTAGTATGGATAGGTAAATCATTTTTTGTTTTTATTTTTTGCTATTAGAGATAATGCTATGATTATCTTCTACGTGAATTTATTTTTGTGTAGCTGTGATTGTTTCCTTAGAATAAATTCCTAGAAATGCAATTGCTCATTAAAGCGTCTGGAAATTTTTAGGATTTTTAATGCATGTTACTTAATGTTCTCCCAAAAATATTTGTACATTGTCATCAGTCGTATAAGTTCCTTCTCTAAACACTTGGTAATTTTCACTTTCATGGATTTTGTGTTTTTAGAATTCCTGAGTTATCAACACCGTCTTTATCTTATTCAGTCAGGAGACATTGGAAGCTGCTTCCTTGGGGAGGCCTTTCCTGATTCTCTAGATAGATTAGTTTCCCAATTCTTTTTGTCTAATAACACTCATTACACTTATAATTACTTTAATGTCTATCTTCCCAACTACCCTGAAGCCCTATGAGGGCAAGAACTATGTCTGTATATCTTGTTCACCACTGTATCCCCAGTGCCTGTCACAGTGCCCTGCACATGGCACGTTCTTAATAAGAGTTTGTTGAATGTATTAGGAATGAAAGATGAATTCACATCTAGTGGGGGAGAAAGACCCATAAGTTGATACCTATAACATAGTTTGGAATAAGAATGATAAATGTCCGTCTGCTGTTCCTCCATTATGTCATGTGAGTAAACTGAAAGATAAAATAACCTAGAGTCTATAATTTTAATTTCATTAATTATTACCAAAGTATTTTTGAGCGTATTCTTTGTAGAAAATATGATTAAGCAAGATATAGAAACTAATTCACTCATAAACCCATTCTCTAGAGATAATTACTATTGACATTTTAGTGAATATAGTTAAATCTTGATATTATACTGTAAATAAATGTAATCTGCTTCTTTCAAGTAATGTCATATCATGACTTTTTCTCATGTTATTAAACATTCTTCTGCATAATTTTTAATGACTTTCATTGTATTGTGCCATAATTTATTTAATAATCCTCAGACATTTGGGTCATTTCCAAATTTTAGATATACTTAGCATTTATGAGAATCCTTATAGAGAAGTCTGTGACCTTTCATGAGTATTTTTTTAGGACAAATTCCCAGAGGTGGAATTACTGGGCTAGAGGGTATCAACATTTATTTTAAGACTTTTGATATTGTCCTTCAATTCAATGCCACCAGTAATGAGTAAGAGTGCCTGTTCCCTCAAATCCTATCAATACTGACTACTATGTATATTTTTACCTTTAGTATTACTATGCTGGATAGGCTATTCGTTTTTTAGGTTTAGGAAGGAGTTTTTACTTGTTTGTTTTCATTAGAAAATATGGAGCTGGTTAAAAGGAAGGTGGCTTATTTTTGAAGTCCTTATTTTTAGGAAGGGAATTGGTTAATTGACAAAACCAGATACAAATTTATGTCTTGAAAACACCATAGCCTTAAAAATAATTTTGATGGAAAATTGGCAGAATATATAGTTTGGTATTTAACAGAGCAGATGAGATGTCAGCAGCTGTTGTTCATGTTTTTAGACCTGCATACTTTCCATTATAGAAGATTTTTGAAAAATCGTGTGGCCATATTTGGAAGCAGAACACAAATGTGCTGGTTGGCAGCTTTACCTTGCTACGTTATAACCTGTCCTAGTTGCTTTTCTAGATGAACACCAAGCTGCCAGATAAATTACCCTGCATATAAAGAAAGAAAAAGAAAGAACCCTGGGGGGGGAATAGAAATGCCCTTCACGCAAAAGAGGATCTTTGTTCCTTAATACTCTGGTTTAAGTGATAAAAATGATAGATGCATAATCATATAAAACCTTATCTGAAGTGTACAGACAAAGAATACTTTTTCTTATAATAATTTCTTGACTAATTTTTAGGATATCAGTGCAATGGAAGAAGAAAAGGATCAACTCATTAAGAGAGTCGAACGTTTGAAGAAAAGGGTAAGGAAAGAATTAGCACTGTTAGACTTTGGCCCTAAGTCTCAACGACTTGGAAAGGTTTAGGAATGCAAATGAAGATTAAGCAAAGCATGGGTATACATCTGAGGATAGACTCAAGTAACACTGATGGAAAGAGAATCTCCCTAAGCAGTAGCCCAACACTTTTAAGGACCTGTAGTCTAGAGCTTTACTGTCATCTCTAGGGAGTACTGTTTACCAAAAGGAAATGATGAGTGGATGTCTGAGTCACGTGACTTGCTGATTTCTTTCTTAAATTTGACAGTAACATGTACTACTTATTCCCTTACTGTAGGTGGAGACAGTTCAGAATCATCAACGGATGCTTAAAATAGCAAGGCAACTTCGGGTTGAAAAAGAGAGAGAAGAATTTCTTGCACAGCAGAAACAGGAACAAAAGAATCAGGTATCCACATAAAAGTTTATATTCTCATGATGAAAGAAATAATTCCTTCTGATAATTCAAATGTAAAGAAAGAGAATTTTAGAATTGTAGAAGTTCATATTTCCCTTTCTTAACACTTTGGAATACTCTTTTAAGAGTACTTTGTGGTGCCAGTAGCAACAACAATACCACCTTCGGGTTCTGAACTCTGTGTGTATCTATACGATATCTTTTGACCTTTGTTTAACTCATGTTGTTCCAACATTACAGAACATTCATTGTAATGCTAAGCAGCACGGTCAACTGCTGATAAAACTTCTAGAATCTCTCAAGGGTGTCCTGAGATTCTGTGGCTATGAGAACCTCCTTTCTATTCCACTGACCACAGTACCCTCTACACTTTACTCCAGTGGCAAATAAGCAAATCATGAAAAGGCTCAAAATCACCCACACTCCACATTTTTAGACTTTGTCTTAAAGAAAAAATAATTTGTCCAGAAAGTATTACTTTTATTTTGTTAAAAGTCTATCTTAAAACTAAGTAGACTTAATACATTAAAAATATAGTTCCTGAGCTGGCCTGGTGGCGTAGTGGTTAAGTTCGTGTGCTCCACCTTAGTGGCCCGGGTTCATAGGTTCAGATCCCAGGCATGGACCTAGCACTGCTCCTCAGGCCACACTGTGGTGGCGTCCCACATAAAATAGAGGAAGATTGGCATAGATGTTAGCTCAGCGACAGTCTTCCTCACACACGCTCAAGTATTTATATATATAGTTCCAGTCGGTGCCATTTCCTACAAAATAGGCAGTTTAGATGTTTGGCTCTTTTGGAACTTGAGTTGGCATCATAGGAGTTCCACTGCAGCAGTAAGCTGCATTGCCCAGGCCCGGAGTGGTTACTTCGCATCAGTTTCTGATTCTGAGACATCATTTGTGAGGATGCTTGCAATCCTTATAATTAAGAAAACTATGTTATGACAAGAAAAGCCTGGTACATATATTTTTTTGACAAGTATTTTTCCTTGATCACCAAATTCAACAAATAACTAAAAAAATTTCTTAAAACTTTTTTTTAAGTTTTACGTGAAAGCGTATTGAGTTACATTTTGGGTTTAATATAGTAATTTTCTTATTTGTTCCTTCTGAACAATAAGTAACAAATTTTATTATTTGTTCCTTCTATATCACAACAATTATGTGCAACTTGTGTTTTTCATTGCTTGTCTATATGAGTGGTAAGTTTCAATAGACTAAGCAAGTAATGAATCTAATTGTATTTTAAAGCTATTTCATGCAGTGCAGAGACTGCAAAGAGTACAAAACCAGCTGAAAAGTATGCGCCATGCAGCAGCAGATGCAAAGCCTGAAAGTAAGTAGAAGTTGTTATATCATATAGGTGACCAGAAAATATTAGTTTAAATCACTTGTCTTCCTTAAAGTAATCGACTAATGAAAATTAATTATCATCAAGTGATATCTCAGCATATTGGAGCCTCATTTCCTAGCTAGTAAGTGAGAGTCCTAATGAAGACATCCTTAAGTTTTCACCTGGGGTTTTATATTCCCCTTCAGTGTTTCATCAGAAGGTGAGGGTAGTGGAAAGCACCATGGGGGCTGGCCTGGTGGCGCAGTGGTTAAGTTCACATGTTCCACTTTGGCGGCCTGGGGTTTGCTGGTTTGGATCCCAGGTACGGACCTACGTACCACTTGTCAAGCCATGCTGTGGCAGGCATCCCACATATAAAGTACAGGAAGATGGGCACGGATGTTAGCTGAGGGCCAGTCTTCCTCAGCAAAAAGAGGAGGATTGGCAGCAGGTATTAGCTCAGGGCTAATCGTCCTCAAAAAAAAAAAAAAGAAAAAGAAAGGAAAGCACCATGGAGGGAGGAGGAAGGTCTCCTGTGTGTGAGTATATAAAGTACTTAGGATGGATGAAAAAGGTGGATGGAAAAAATGTGAATCATTATTTTAGAACCAGGACTACAAAGAAAAAGACTAAAATACTGAACCCTTAAAACTGAGTGTTTTTACATATTTTTGGTTGTGCTGATGGCATGGATATCCCTGACTCTGTTGTCCCATTAGCTTTCTATAGAGGATAAATTGTTCTGATATCCCAGATTACACCACCAAATCCATCCTAGGCATTTTTAAAGTGTTTTTGCTCATCAGAAGGGACCACGTAAATTAGAAGAACAGTGCAAAGCTCTCATTGGTATTGGAGAAATATTCCAATGTAAATTTCCAGCTGTTAGAGGGGTAATTCATCTTTCTGTAGTATTCTTTGGAATCTACTCTAAGGTATAATATATAGAATGACTATAATAAAGAGAAACAATAACAAGTATTGGCAAGTATATGGGGAAATTGGAATTCTCATATGTTGCTGGTGGGAATGTAGAATGGTGCAACTCCTTTGGAAAACAGTTTGGCCTCAAACGTTAAACATAAAATTATATTTCTCAGTATCTGCCCAAGAGAATTGAAGACATATGTCCACACAAAAACTTGTACATAAATGTTCATAGCAGCATTATTTAGAAACAACCCAGTGTCCCTAAACAGATGAATAAGTAAGCAAAGTGTGGTGTATCCATACAATGGAATATTATTCAGAATAAAAGGAATGAAGTATTAATGGATGCTACAGTATGTATGAACCTCAGAAACATGTTAAGTGAAAAAAACTGGTCACAGAAGACCACATATTATATGATCCCATTTGTATGAAATGTCCACAAAAAGCAAATCCATAGAGATAAAAATCAAACTAGTGATTGCCTTAGAGTTAGGGGGTCAGCTGTTGGGGTGGGTGGGGGGAGGAAGTGATTGCTGATGGATATAGAGGCTTCTTTTGGAGCTGATAAAAATGTTGTAAAGTTGATTGTGGTAATAGTTGCATAAATCTTGGAATAGACTAAAAACCATTGAATTGTATACTTTAAATGGATGAATTTTATGGCATATAAATTATATCTCAATAAAGCTGTTAAGAGATAATACAGTATTTCCTTAATTCTAGACATATATTCTTTCCCATTTTAGTTGTTTTTATAATCAGGATGTATCTTACATTCTATATGTTCATTTAACGTGGTATTTGTAATTTAGTTAATGGCACATTAACTAAAATTGTTGGCATCTTAAAATCAAGGAAATATGGTATATTTAATTGATATTTAAGAAGCCAGTACAGTACTCCCTACAAGATGTATGATTAATACGTTAACTAGTAGCTTTCCATACAATTTCTCACTCCTCTCAGTCATTATAAATTCAGATTCAAGCAATACCTGGGAGCTGCTATGCATTTAGTTATTGGTGTTATTTGATTCTTTATTTGCTAAGTTTTCACTTTTTAGGAGAAAGTTAATTTTCAGGACAAAATAAAATAATTTTTTAATGATTTTTTCCCCTTAGTATAATATGTATCTTTTCAGTGTATGTTCTTTGGATTGGATGTAGATTCCTTCACCACATCTTTGTTATAAAAAATTAAGATGAATCTTCAAAAGAAATTCATTAAATTATAGCCATTTAAAAATTAATATCAGTAAGCAATTTTTAGGCCTACTCTTGTTAAGAAATTATTAGAACTTATTATTAATAGTGAATTTTTGGAAATGAAGATAATGAATATAAGAATTGAAAGATTTGGTATGCAGAAAAATAATTGATTGATCAGTACAGTTTAATACCATTTAAAATGTTAGCCTGAACATATATTTCTGCAATATCTATTATCCTTAATTTTATTAGGTTAAATATTTCTTGCTATTATGTTTTAGTTCTGGCAACTAAACAGAATAACCAGAGATATTTGTAGTATTAGTAATATTTCATTTTTTATTTGAGTTAAGAGTCTTTATTTTGCTTTGGCTTTCTAGCCTAAATAGAAATTGTTTGGGCCAGGAAATATGTAATTATTTAGTAATAAAATAGACAAATAAAGTTCTGTTTGGGGCATGTCTTGGAATGTTGGTTTAAAATATTAATGTAAGTAATATGTTAGTAGATGCTGCAAAACAAAATCTATTGCATTGTTTAGTAATAAAAATAATCGGCTCAAAACCAATAGTCCGTTAACTCAATATTTATTGAACATCTTCCACATATCAGGTACTATGCTAAGTTCTAGGATTAGAAAGAAAGATATTTCTATTAAAGTACTCACAGTCTAATGGAGGAATGACAAACAGCGGACAATTGTAACACAGCACGACGATGGAGCTCAGGATAAGGTTCTGTGAGAAAGAAGAGATAAAACAAACCCTAACAGTGTCAGATGGCTTCCTGCACATGGTGGCAACTGAGCTAAGTTAAAGTTGGAAAGATGAAGGAGTAGAAGACATCCCATACCAAGGCACGGTGATCTGAAAGAATGTAAATACAGTATAGTGGGCTGAGCAAATGATAGATGAAGTAGAGATAATAGAGTAGGCTTCTTCTGACTGCTTGTTTTTGAAAAGAGGGTAAGAGAGGGAGTGTGCAAATGAATGAGAAAGACAGTACTGTGCCTAGGTTGAGGGAGGGTAGTAGTGTAGTGGTCTTTATATGCTGGAAGAAAGAGTTAGACAAATGGAAATTTGAAGATTCAGAAGGAAAAGGTGAGAACTGATAGCCTTTCCTGTGTGCTCCCATTGTACTCCATGCATTGCATTGAATGTTCTACAGCAATTACCATGATATGTTAATTGTTGGCATATCTGACTCTGACTCAACTAAATTCCAGGCTAGTCACCAAGTCATAATTGGTCTATTTCCAGGCCCTAGCACACTAGGTTACACATGGCAGGTATTCAATAAATATTCTGTTAAATTGTTGGGAGGTGAGAGTAGAGACCTTAACCCTGGATAGGAAGAAAATTATCTTTTCTACAGGTAGGAAGGGAATCAAGTAAGAAAAAATGGCCGAAAATATAAAAATAAGCCATTATGTGTGCAATATGTGTTTTTTTCTGGGTAGAACGGGAGTAGGGAGCAAGAAGTTAAGGAGTTCTTGCCTTGTTGACATCTTTCTGGGAAACAGAGTCTCAAGGGTTGTATTCAGCAGCCTAGGAAAAGAGTAGATTAAACAGATGTTTAATTGATCTAGGTTTTTAGTTTAATAAGGTCTACCTAAATTTTTTACTAAGAAAGAATGTTACAAAAAGTTTCTTTCTATTTACTTAAATGACAAAAAGTGTTTTTAGTGTAACGATGTAATTTGTATTTTTTCAGAATAATGACCATATTATAAAGCATTCATTGAAGTTAATTCATCTTTATACTCTACACATTCAGGACATTTATTATATAAAAGGACTCTGCATTCAGTTATAGTAGGATCAGTGAGATGTTTTCAGAGGGTTTTTAATCAAAAAGTTTGATGAGATCTTAGTGACCTTATTTTTAATTTCATCAGGATTTTGAAAGATATTTTTTAAAAAACTTTAGAAACATATGACTACTTTTCAAGGTCTAAGTTGATAGTTTTTTTATTTTATTGAGGTTGTATTGGTTTACAACATTGTGTAGTTTCAAGTGTATGTTATTTTGTATCAGTTTCTACATAGGCTGCATTGTGCTCACCGCCAATAGCCGAGTTTTTATCCATCAGCATACATGTGCCCCTTTACCCCTTTCACCCACTCCCGCACTCCTCTCCCCTCTGGTAACCACTAATCTGTTTTCTTCATCCATGTATTTGTTTGTCTTCCACATAGGAATCAAATCATATGGTGTTTGTCTTTCTCTGTCTGGCTTATTTTGCTTAATATAATACCCTCAAGGTCCATCCATGTTGTTGCAAATGGAAGGATTTTCTCTTCTTTTATGGCCAAGTAGTATTCCATTGTGTGTGTGTATATATATATACACCACATCTTCTTTATCCATTCATCAGTTGATGTGACTTAGGTTGCTTCCACGTCTTGGCCATTGTGAATAATGCTGCATTGAACATACGGGGTGCATAGATCTCTTTGTATTGTTGATTTCATGTTCTTTGGATAAATAACTAATAGTAGGATAGCTGGATTGTATGGTATTTCTATTTTTAATTTTTCTGAGAAATCTCCGTACTGTTTTCCATAGTGGCTAAGTGAGTTTGCATTCCCACCAGCAGTGTATGTGGGTTCCCTTTTCTCCACAACCTCTCCAATGTTTGTTGTTTTTTATCTTGGTAGTTATAGCCATTCTGATGGATATGAGGTGATATCTCATTGTCGTTTTGGTTTGCATTTCCCTAATAATTAGTGATGTTGAACGTCTTTTCATGTGCCTGTTGGCTATCTGTGTATCTTCTTTGGAAAAATGTCTGTTCATATCCTCTGCCCATTTTTTGATCAGGTTGTTTGTTTTTTTGTTGTTGAGTTGTGTGAGTTCTTTACGTATTTTGGAAATTAACCCCTTGTTGGATATATGATTTGTAAATATTTTCTCCCAATTGGTGTGTTGTCTTTTCATTTTGTTCATGGTTTCCTTTGCCTTGCAGAAGCTTTTTAGTCTGATGTAGTCCCATTTGTTTATTTTTTCTTTTGTTTCCCTTGCCTGAGTAGACATGGTGTTCAAAAAGATACTGCTAAGATCCATGTCAAAGAGTGTACTGCCTATGTTTTCTTCTAGGAGTTTTATGGTTTCAGGTCTTACATTCAAGTCTTTAATCCATTTCGAGTTAATTTTTGTATATGGTGTAAGATAATGGTCTACTTTCACTGTTTTGCATGTGGCTGTCCAGTTTTCCCAACACCATTTATTGGAGAGACTTTCCTTTCTCTATTTTATGTTCTTGGCTCCTTTGTTGAAGATCAGCTGTCCGTAGATGTGTGGTTTTATTTCTGGGCTTTCAGTTCTGTTCCATTGATCTGTGCATCTGTTTTTGTGCCAATACCATGTTGTTTTGGTTACTATAGCTTTGTAGTATATTTTGAAGTTAGGCATTGTGATGCCTCCAGTTTTGTTCTTTTTTCTCAGGATTGCTTTGGCTATTTGGAATCTTTTGTTCCATATAAATTTTAGGATTCTTTGTTCTGTTCCCATGAAGAATGTCATTGGGATTCTGATTGGGATTGCATTAAATCTGTATATTGCTTTAGATAATATGGACATTTTAACTGTGTTTATTCTTCCAATCCATGAGCATGAATATCTTTCTATTTCTTTGTGTCTTCTTCAATTTCTCTCAATAATGTCTTATAGGTTTCATTGTATAGGTCTTTCACCTCCTAGGTTAAATTTGTTCCTAGATATTTTATTCTTTTTGTTGAGATTGTAAATGGGATTGTATTCTTGACTTCCCTTTCTGTTAGTTCATTATTAGTGTATAGAAATGCTGCCACAACTCGAAGGACCCACAACTAAAAAAAAACATGCAACTGTGTACCAGGGGGCTGTGGGGAGAAGAAGGAAAAATAAAATCTTTGGAAAAAAAAAAAGAAATGCAACTGGTTTTTGTAAGTTGACTTTATACCCTGCCACTTTCCTGTAGTTGTTGCTTATGTCTGATAGCTTTCTGGTGGATTCTTTAGGGTTTTTTATATATAGAATCATGTCATTATTCTGGCTATTTATTTCCTTGCTCGAGGTTTTCTAAACCTTTCCCTTTTTGTTACAGGTAGGAGGGCTTCCTTCCTCATTTCTTGTGAGGGAAGTCTAGTGGTGATGAACTCCCTCAGCTTTTGTTTATCTGGGAAAGTTTTTATTTCTTCATCATATCTGAAGGATAGTTTCAGTGACTAGAGTATTCTTGGCTGAAAGTTTTTGTCTTTCAGTATTTTGATTATATCATTCCATTCTCCCCTAGCATGTAAGGTTTCTGCTGAGAAATCCTCTGAAAGTGTGATAGGGGTTCCTTTGTAGATTATTTTCTTCTGCCTTGCTGCCCTTAATATTTTTATTTGTCATTGACTTTTGCCAGTTTTAATAGTATATGCCGTGGAGTGGGTCTTTGTGCATTGATGTAATTAGGAGTTCTATAGGCTTCAAGTACTTGTAAGTCCAGTTTCTTCCCCAGGTTTTAGAAGTTCTCGGCTTTTATTTCTTTGAACAAGTTCTCTGCTCCTTTCCTCCTCCCCTCTCCCTCTGGAATACCTATAATCCTTATGTTGCTTTTCCTAATTGAGTCAGATCTTTCTCAAAGAATACCTGCATTTTTTAAGAATCTTAGTTCTCTCCCCTCCTCCACCTGAAACATTTCTATATTTCTATCCTCCAAATCTCTAATTCTGTCCTCCATAATGTCAGGTCTATTTTTTATGAATTCTAGATTATTTTTTATCTCATTAATTGTGTTCTTCATATCCAGAATTTCTGTTTGGTTTTTTTTTTAGAGTTTCAATCTCTTTGGTGAAGTATTCCTTCTGCTCATTAATTTTATTCCTGAGTTCACTGAACTGTCTTTCTGAGTTTTCTTGTGACCTGTTGAGTTTCTTTATGATAGCTGTTTTGAATTCTCTGTCATTTAGATTGTAAATTTCTGTGAATTCAGGATTGGTTTCTGGAGACTTGTCATTTCCCTTCTGCTCTGAAGTGTTAATGTAGTTCTTCATGGTGTTTGATGAAGTGATCCTTTGCCAGTACATTTGTGGTAGTGTCAGGTCACAGATTCCACCTGCCACCACTGCGGGTAGAGGGTGCAGGCAGGAGCTGTGTTTTCTGATCCCACGCTGTCTGCTGGAATTTGTGTGGGTAGGGCTACTCTGTGTTTTCCCAGGCTGGCTGCAGCCACTCTGCAGGTTGCACTCACGTGGGCAGGGCCTTTGTGCTGGGTGGGCACATTGGGTACCATAGACAGGGCCTCTGGGTTTGGCAGGGGACTCACTGAGCTGCTGCATGCTAGGCAGGAGGGGCACCTATGTGGGGTCTGAGCCGCCACTTGGTTGGTCCCGTGGGCTGCTGTGCTCCATGGGCGAGGCGCTTTCTTGCCTGTGCTGCTCTAAGTGTGAGGGGTACCCACAAGGGGGCTGAACTGCAACTTGGTGGATCCCTGGGGCTGCTGTGCCCCATCGGTGGGGGCATCTTCTTACCTGTGCTGCACTGCGGGGAGGAACACCCATGCAGTGGCTGAGCTTCCATCACTCGGTGTAGAATGTTCCCACGGGTGGGGTCACAGCAGCACATTGGACACTCCCGTGGGCCAGGCTGCAACTCCAAAAGCATTGGCTCAGGCTGGGCTGTCCCCACCTCCTCTTATGGTCATGCATGGCTGCTATGTGAGGATCTGTGAACTGACTCACCACCGCTGGGCAGGGAAAGGGGTGTGCTTACTTAGTTCCACTGCCCCATCCACCTGCCTTCAGATGTATAGCTGCACGGATCTCTCAGAAGTGTTGTGCTGTGCAAGGCATCCTATGCTGGTTAATTAATGTCCATTTAGTTATAACTTAAAGGGGAGAGCCTGAGGAAACAACTCATTCTGCCATGATGCTGATGTCACTCCTAAGTCAAAATTTTTAAGAGAGGAATTGAAAATGTGATGGAAATCTGTTTTTTAACAGCTTTATTGAGGTAAAGTGGATATAAAATAAACTGCACATATTTAAAGTATGTACCTGATAAATTTTGACATATGTATGCACTGGTGAAACCATCAGCCTTAATCAAGATAACAGATATGTCCATCACCCTCAAACATTTCCTTATGCCCCTTTGTAATGTCTCACTCCTGCCCTCTCTGCCCCTCTACCCATCCCCAGGCAACCACTGATCTGCTTTCTGTCACTATAGACTAGTTGGTATTTTCTAGAATTAGCAACTTTTTTTTAAATAGGAAAAATAATATTTAAAACTTTAAATCTTTAAAAACATTTTAGATTTTGGTTCCTCATACCTCTGATTACATGCAGTATGTTTAAGAACTTGAAGATGGAAAAACTAGTCATGTAATAGCCCAAGAAGCCAGGATGTAGATTTAATCAGAAACTACAGAGGAATGACTGCCTAATTATAGTGTGATTCATTAAGCGTTTTCTCTTGCCTCCCCTTCTCCAGTCCCTGAAAAGGGGGGAATATTGTAGGGATGAATGGAGAACTTGTGAATTTGCCATTAATAAATTTTTACATGTTAATATATGGCTAGCACAACAGAACTAAAAATAATTTTAAGGCTTTGGTCCAGATTTATTATGCAATCTACGCACGCAGATTACTTAAACCGGAAATCCAGTGTTTTAAAAAGTCAAGCCAGAATTTGTAAATGTGTAATGGAAAGATCTGAAATAAACTTTGTAAAGCTCTCTAGGCTGGGAATTTATAACAAAGCCATTATTCACTGAAAATCTGTGTGTGTGTATATTTGTGCACTCTGCCAAAATAAAACTATTAAGTCTTAAAAATACAGTTTAAGTTGCCACATAACTTTAAACGAATACTTTGCAAAAGCAAAACGACCAAACATGGAAAACTGCAAACATTTATGAATGTAGATAATTTCTCTTTTTTGGATTTTTAACTTGTACTTTTAGTAATGTCTTCATTGGTTTGAAGCTGACAAATTATAATGTATTACCATTTGTGGAGTATTAAAATAGATATAAATTGCTTCAGAAGTATTGCCAAAGAAAAAGAATAAATGACTGCTTATAGAAGAAAGAATCTGGGTTAGATTTCATTTTTGTTGTCATTTGGTTTGTGGATTTCTTAAATACTTACAAGGCAAAATGTGACCCGACAATATATCTGGCTCTGCAAATGTTATTTTTGCATATTGTAGAGTATGAAAGAATTAGGTGGTAATTTAGAAGATCATAATATAACTTTTTCTGTAATTATTTAAATATTCTTCTTTGTAAATTGTCCTCCTTCATTATCGTTCTAATTAACCTCAAAAGATTTCAATGGCCAATCTTTTTTTGTACTATGCTAGATATTATACAGAATGCTTTAGACAGATATGCCCTACTACCCAGGTCTTATATTTTCAAGTGTACAAAGTATCAATATACCTACTCTCTTGAGCTGAGTATACATTTATTTTATTTTTAAAGGTTTAATGAAGAGACTAGAGGAGGAGATAAAGTTTAATTCATATATGGTAACTGAAAAATTTCCTAAAGAATTAGAAAGCAAGAAAAAAGAATTGCATTTTTTACAAAAAGTGGTTTCAGAGCCTGCTATGGGCCATTCTGATCTTCTTGAACTTGAATCTAAAGTAAGTGACAATCATCTTCTTTTTATAGATCCCAATTTTATCTCATCCACAGTTCTGTGAAAATTATGTGAACTGCTTTCTATAGTGTTCTACTCTTGACTCTTAAGTTGACAGCTCTTATGAACAGTTGTTCTTTATGAGAAATTATAGCATATAATTCTTTTACTTAATCCACATGATGTTGTAAGAACCTAGTCAAATGATTAGGTAACTAAATAACTTGGATATATAAATTAATGCATATGATTGGCTCATAGGTTTATGTATTCATAATGGGATCATTTAGAAGACAAATTTTAAAATATTTTAAATATCATTAATTTTTATTTCTAAGAATAATATTATAGCAATTTTATATTTAAAGCTAATATTTTTTATTAGCCTTTTATACTTGCTTTGCAATTACTAAACTTTCTTGTAATGGTCATTGAAACCTGGTAACATAACATTTTTGTTCCCTAGAAGTAAAATGCTAATCAGATGTATATTTCTTAAAAGTAATTAAATATCATGAAAATTGATTGGAAGGTTTTGACTTGCAAATCCTTTAATGTGCTTACTATGTGTTTAATAGCCACTACAATTAAATATATAATTCTGACCATTTTATTCTTGTAATTTACTTATAGAAATTAGATGTACAAGTCATATTTGGCTCAATTTTAATGTCATAGAATTGACAGGAGAACTCTAGTCTTTTCAAAGGAAGGATATACTGAAAGCCATGTAATTTTTTTTATTTTTTGAGGGACTATATGCTTCTCTTGGCTTTATTCAGTTTTATTTTATTACGTTTGGGAAAGGTTTAGATTAATGAGTATGATAAATGACAGCTATGATAGAATCACAGATCATTAGAACAGGAAGAGTTTTTAGATGTCATCCATGTCACCTCCCAGCTGGGTTCATGAATTCCTTGTACTAAATCCCTGGGGAATGTTAGTCCAGATTTGCTTTATCACTTGCAGTGACTTGAAAGTCACAACCAAGGTGAGCGGATAACTTCAGATTGTTAGAAATCATCTTTTTTATAATAATGCATAAATATTTCACATAGAATATTTTAGGATAATTTAGACATGGATGGTTGAATCCATATAAGTAATCAAATTGTGTGAATATGTATCCTGAGCTGTGAAATGTAAATTGTTTTTAAAAGTAATTGTTACAACCCACATTAATGGAACTGTTCCTCCCATGAAATCACTGATAAGAACTGTAAATTCAAAGCTTGGTTTGGCCAGATGTCCCTTAGTTTATATAATCATAGGAAGAGTTTTAACCTTTTCTACTTTCATACTGTTTTAGATAAATGAAATGAACACACAGATCAATCAGCTGATTGAAAAGAAAATGATGAGAAATGAGCCAATTGAAGGCAAACTCTCACTATATAGGCAACAGGTAAGACCACTCTTTTGGCCCACATAGTTAGATCTGTATTCTTATTGGTGAACACCTTCATAAACACCAGGGGCTGTATTATTGATAGTCTTAAAGGGAGAAGGCAATAAAGAATAAATGTTCTTCTGTCATTGCTAGTCTCCAGGTTATAACGGAATTTGTGGAAAAGCCACAAAAGATGCCTGTGTAAGTTTGAAATTCAATATACCTGATAATGCTTAGTTTCTTTAGTGTCTGCCAACTGTGGTGACAGAGCTGTTGGTGTTTATATCTGTGAGTGTGGAATTTGATTTTTAAATGAAAGCTTACCTTAAGTGATATAAATCAAAATATTCGTGATCTTTAATGAATTAAGGTAATATAACTTTTTCAGATTTCAAGTTAGTTTGCAAGTATAGAATAAAGTAAATTTTAGTACTAAGGCGTTTATCATTTTATCCACAACTATTAGATTATGAGAGTATATATGTTATTATGTATTTCTAGACCAAAGATTCAAATGAAAGCCATGGATTATCTGAAAAGAACCCAGGTTGGGGGAGTTTAGTGTGAAGAGAATTCTATGATCTCAGAAAATACTGAGCTACATGACAAAGCATTAGTCAAGGATGCTAGAATTTTTAAAAACCTTTTTATAATGGAAAATTTCAACCATATACAAAGGTAGAAAAAATAGTTCAATAAACCCTCATGTGTCTCTAAACTATAGCAATCATGGCCATTCTTGTTTCATATGTACCCTTGGCCCTGACTGGATTATTTTGAAGCAAATCTTAGACTTCATATCATTTCATCTGTAAATATTTTATAACGTATTTCTAAAAAAATAAAGGCTTTTAAAAAACTTAGCAACATACCACATCTGAAAAATTTAATAGTTCCTTAATATTGGCAAGTATCTAGTCAGTGTTCAGATTTCCTTGATTGCCTCTTTCTTTCTTTTTTTAGTTGCTTTATTTTAATTAGAATCCAGACAGGATTCATACACTGCATTTGGTTGATATGTTCAAGTCTCTGTCTTTCTTTTTTTTTTTTAAGATTTTATTTTCCTTTTTCTCCCAAAAGCTCCCCTGGTACATAGTTGTATATTTTTAGTTGTGGGTCTTTCTAGTTGTGGCATGTGGGACGCCACCTCAACGTGGCCCCTGATGAGCGGTGCCATGTCCGTGCCCAGGATCCGAACTGGTGAAACCCTGGGCTGCCAAAGCAGAGTGCACAAACTTGACCACTCGGCCATGGGGCTGGCCCTATTCAAGTCTCTTTTTATCTATAGGTTCTCTTTCCCAGTTAGTTATTTGTTTATTTAATAATTTTCTTGCAATTTATTTATTGAAGAAACTTGTTTATTTATCCTATTTCGTTTCCTATAGTTTGTAGTTTACTGATTGTGACCTTATGGTTTCCTTTTAACATGTTCCTCTGTTTCCTGTATTTCCTATATATTAGAACAAG
Source organism: Equus caballus (assembly GCF_041296265.1). Classification (NCBI taxonomy): domain Eukaryota; kingdom Metazoa; phylum Chordata; class Mammalia; order Perissodactyla; family Equidae; genus Equus; species Equus caballus. The sequence continues at coordinate 23,973,583 of NC_091691.1, read as the reverse complement.
AAGCTTGAACAGATTCTAGTTTGATTTTTTTTTTTGGCAAGAATATTTTCTAGGTGGAATTATGTACTTTGATTTAGAGGTAATAATGTCTGGTTGTCTCTCTATGATGTTAGCAGCCATTGATTATCATTGCCTATCCATTAATTTCATTAGAGATTACGAAATGTTGGTGCTGTGATTCCTTCTTCGTTTATTAGGTGGACTACTTCTGCAAAGAGAAACCTCCTCTCGTCAACTATGTGGTTATCCTGCTCTCTAGTTCATATAGGAAAGGCAGGGTACTTGCTTGATTCTTATTTTTATCAATTTTCAAAATAAATTGGTTTTCTCCAACTCGTTTTCTTCCTCCAACAGTAAGTGTGATCAATAAGGGTTAGTTTTTTATTTTTTGTTTGCTTGTTTATTTAATGTCATTTTGAATCATAGATGTAATCATATTTGATAAGTTTCAAACATTTTCTTTAATGATGCTCAAATTGTCCCATTTTGGGCTAGTAGGAGGCTTTTCAAGTTAACTTCTCAGTTCTTTTAAGATTCTATTTGTCTTTGATGATGTTCTTGCTTTCTGATATGATTAAAATATTTCTAAGCTCGTTTTTTACATTTCCTACCCTAGACCTGGAATTAGACTTTCTTCTATGAGTGTGATTTGTTTTAGTAGGAAATTATACTTAGAGACCACAATCTGGGCTTTGCAGGACCTTTAGTCCTGTCCAAACGTCCATAAGACGTGTGGTCCGTAAGACATTTGGTCTACGCCAAAAGGTCCTTGATATCTGGTCATATTTGGTCCTGTCCAAAACGTCCATGGAGAAATTGGGTCTACACCAATAGGTCCTTGGTAGTTGGTCCTGTCCAAAACCGTTTGGCACGGACCAAATGTCAAGGACCTTTTGACATGGACCAAATGTCTGCTAATCCAATCTGGGTAGTATTAGGATTTCTCCTTGCTACTGGGGTGGCCAGTTGTTTTTAGGTCTTTTCAGTGGACAGAGCTAGGAAGTAGTTTTTCTCTTTTTTTTCTCATGAAGTACACTGTGTACATCAAAATGTACTAAAGTACACCATGTACTAAAGTACATCATACTAATCCTTCCAGTTCAGATTCAAGACTACTGGGTTTTTACTTAACCTCATCAATCTCACATCTTTCTCCTTATGCCACAATGAAAATTCTGGTTCTCAGTAACACCAGCATAATTTAATTTGTTCTCTGCTTTAGTCCTTTGGCACTGTCATAATTTGTCATTTGCTTTAATCCATACTTTACAGATAATAGTTTCAAAATAGAAGTACCAGTACTACCACCAAAAATATGATTACTGCTGAAAATTGTTCTTTAGTTTGTTTTTTCTTTAGCGTATATCCCACTAGGGACATAGAGTCGAAATACTGTTTTAAAGTCATTTAGAATAGTTCTTCTGTGTGGTTATGCCAAAAATTAAACTGGATACATAGATGTGTTTTTTTATATTTTTAGGCATTATTTTTTAGGGATTAATTTGTTTTATAATTATTTAAAATATTTACATGATTCCAAGTCAAATCTACAAAGCAAGAAATATTCAAAGAAGTTCCTAGCATCTACCCCTGTGCTATCCACCCTATTCTTTCCTTTCCCCATAGGTAATTATTTTTTTAACTTTATAGTTTATTATTCCATTAAGAAATAATGTTATATATTCATGTATCTCCCTTCTTAGGGAAAGAAGAATATATTATACACACTTTTATTCTCCATGCTTTGTTTATTCTTAACAATATATGCTGGTGAATAGTAGAATAATCCTTATTCCTGTTTTTTATAACTTTATTGAGATACAATTCACATACCATACAATTCACCCATTAAGGTGTACAATTCAATGATTTTTAATATATTCACAGAGTTGTGCAACATCACCACAATCAATTGTGGAACATTTTTATCACCCCAGAAAGAAACCCTAAACCCATTAGCAGTCACTTCCCCTTACCGCCTGAACCTCCAGCCCTAGACAACTACCAGAGGCCAAACTGTCTCAATAGATTTGCCTGTCAGGGACAGTTCATATAAATGGAATCATGCAGCATGTGGTCCTTTGTGACTGACTTCTCTCACTTAGCGTGCTGATTTTGTAGTTCATTCAAGTTGTAGCATGTGTCAGTACTTCATTCTTTGTTTATTACTGACTCATATTCCATTGTATGTATATATCACATTTTGTTCATCCTTTCATCAGTTAATGGGCATTTGGGTTGTTTCTACTTTTTGGCTATTATGAGTAATGCTACTATGAACATTCTTGTATAGGTTTTTTTATGGAAATATGTTTTCATTTCTCTTGAGTATATTCCTAGGAGTGGAATTGCTGGTTCATGTGATAATTCCTTATTCAAAATTTTGAGGAAATGTGTGACTGCTTTCCAAAGCGGCTGTACCGTTTTACATTTCCACCAACAGTGTAGGAAGCTTTTGATTTTTCCACGTTCTCGCCAGCACTTGTTATTATATGTCTTTTTCATTAGAGCCAAAGTAGTGGGTATGCTTATTCCTGTTCACAGTCACGTAGTACTCCACTGAGTGGGTTTTCCACAGTTCATTCAACCAATCCCCAGTTGGTGGACATTTGGGTTGTTGCCATTCTTTTGCTATTACAAATCGTGCTTCCATGAATAGCTTTTTGTTTATGTCTTTCATGTTTTTTGCTAGTGTATCTTTAGGATATAGTACCAGAAGTGAGATTGCTACATCAAAGGGTAAATGTATATGTAAGTTTGCTAAATATTGCCACATTCCTCTCCATAAGGGTTAGAGCATTTTACATTCCCACCTGCAATGGAGGAGAATGCCTGTTTCCTCACAGCCTTGCCAATAGAATATGTTGTTGAACTTTTAGAGTTTTGTAACCAGAAATGATATCTTATGATAGTTTTAATTTTCATTTATCTTACTATAAACAAGGTTGAGCATCTTTTCACATGAGCAACAGTCATTTTAACTTCTTTTTATGTGAATTGTACCTTCATATATATATATCCATTTTTCTATAGGGTTCTTGGCCTTTTATTCTAGTTTTAGAAACTCTTTATGTATTAGGAATATTTACTTTTTGCCTAGCTAATAAGTGTAGCATTTTTCCCCAGTTTAGTATTTGCCTTTTTACTTTGCTTATGGTGTTACTTTGCCATGAAAAAGTTCTTCATATTTATGAAATCAAATTTATCAATTCTTTCTCTTATTACTTCAGATTTTGAGTCGTATTTAGGATCATTTTTTCTTCTTGCAAGTAAAAAAATTTACTCATATTTTCTTTTCAGACTTCTACAATTTAATTTTTTATATCTCTGATCTGTTTAAAATTTTTTCTGATGTATGGTATTTATCGTCTGTGGCTATCCAATTATCCAGTTGTCCCAACACCTATTAGTAAAAAGTCCATTTTTTCCCCTGTGGATTTGAGATTCTACCTTTGTTTTATTTTAAATGTAAAAATGCTATTGGATTTATTTCTAGATTTTCTATTGTTCTACTGGCCTGTCTGTTTATGTACTCATATTAACTGTTTTATTTAAAGAAGCTTTATAATAAAGTTGTAATATGTAATAAAAGTAGCCACCTTCACCCCAACTGCTTTACTTTTTCAGGGTTATTCTGAGAATTCTTGTTAGTATGTTTTTCCAAATAAGCTTTATTATCAACTTGTCTAGCTCTGTTAAAAAGCCATAATTTTTTAATTATTGGATTTGCTTTATATTTATTAATTACCTCAGGACTTACATCTTTATGATATTGAGTCTTCCTGTCTAAGAATATGGTGTGTCTCTCCATTTGTTTATTTTTGTGTCTTTCAGGAGTGTTTAATAGTTTTCCTCATAATGTTTTGGAACTTCTCTTGTTAAATTTATGGTTACATACTTTATTTTATTTTTTGCTTTTATAAGTAAAGAGTTTTTCTTTCCTTATGTCTTCTGACTGATTTGTTTGTCTATGAAAGCTATTGATTTGTTTATTGTAGTTTTTACATAGATTCATTTGTTTTTTTAGGTACGTAATCTCATATATACTATGAAAATTCCAATTTTTCTTTTCAAATTCTTATACTTCTTATTGCTTTCTCTTGTCTAATGGTATGAGTAAATACCTTCAACATGATATTAAATTGTAGTGGAGGGGCTGGCCCAGTGGCATAGGGGTTAAGTTTGTGTGCTCCACTTTGGCGGCCCAGGTTTCTTGGGTTCAGATCCCAGGCACGGAGCTACACACTGCTCATCAAGCCATGCTGTGGAGGCATCCCACATACAAAATAGAGGAAGATTGGCACAGATGTTAGTTAGCTCAGGGACAGTCTTCCTCAAGCTTGGCAGCAGATGTTAGCTCAGGGCCAATCTTCCTCAAAAAAAAAAAAAAAAAGAAAGTAGTGGAGATAGTGGGCATTTTTATTTTGTTCCAGACTTTAGTGGGAGATAACCTCATGTTTCCCTATTAAAGAAGATCCTGGTTTGGACTGAGGTTTATATTTATTTATTCTCTCATGTTAAGGAAATATATCATCAATTCCTATACAATTCCAGTACTCTTATCATTTCTTCTCTCCCTTTTTTTTGGTGGAATAATTCTATAGAGAGAAATATTCCTTCCTCACCTGTCTTTTCATTTTTTAAACACAAAGGACAATGGAATTTTTTAAAGGATTTGTATTAGAGATTTCCCCTCTCCCATCAAATCTTTTTGAAGAAAATATTTGTACTATTTCACCTAAGAAGGCACTTTGGTTAATGTTTTTGTTAAATTAGTATAGCCATGATTCATTTAAGGAAATCCCCCAAGAGTTGCTAACTAATACAAAATGCGGCATTCATGGGTAAGAGCAGCCATTTGGGTTTGTAAACATTTGCATAATTCTGATGAGTCAGATGTTTGGTTTTAAACCTGCATTTTGTTCACTAGAATGCCCCAAATATAATAGATGTTTTAATATTTCATTTTAAAAGTATAGATGTTGAACTTAGATAAGATGACCTGTGTTGTAGTTGTGAGAATAAACCATTCTTGTTTTCTTTCAATAAAAAGAAACCCACCAGGCAGAAAAACAATAGACTTAGTGATAGCTTCTATTTACTTACCTAGAAGGTATTTTCATTAGCATTTGAGTGTTACTTGACAAGATCTTAATATTTTTATTACTATTGCGTTTTTGTTTCTCTGCTGATGTGCCCTATATTTCCAGTGCTTTTGTCTTCCAAAATGTTTTTAGGTTAATGTTTAACATATATTGCATGCTCATTCCTAAAAATATAACTGGTGATGATAGATGGTAGGACAAGAAGTATTGGTCAGGGGAAGCCAAACTGATATTAAAAATTTAGCTCAGTAAAATCTAAAAAACAGATAATTTCACAAGATAATAGAAAGTTAATTGTATCTTATTTTACATTCATTTTAATGCTCAATTAGGCATCCATCATTTCTCGTAAAAAAGAAGCCAAAGCTGAGGAACTTCAGGAAGCAAAGGAGAAGTCAGCCAGCTTGGAGAGAGAGGTGTCGGTGAAGACAAATCAGACCCGTGAATTTGGTGGCGCTGAAGTTTTGAAGGGAGATGAGGTAAGTTGGGCTAACGGGACAGAGATATAAATATGGTTTTTGTTTGAAACAGTTAATGTTTTTGACTTTTTTAGTTTTAATATCAATAATGGGAAGTTAATCTTATTTTATAAAACCTTTTTATTTAAAACTGAAAACTCTTTGCAATAATATTGAGATATTCTTGATGTATAATGAAAGAGATCATAGTGATTTTTTGAGATAATGTCCCAGATTTTCACTTTTTAATTAAGTGGATTTATATATTATAAGTATTAAGTTATAAAAGTGAAACAAAGTGAGTAGGAACTAACAAATAAGACAAATTTTTTTTTTTGAGGAAGATTAGCCCTGAGCTAACTGCTGCCAATCCTCCTCTTTTTTCTGAGGAAGACTGGCCCTGAGCTAACATCTGTGCCCATCTTCCTCTACTTTATATGTGGGACGCCTGCCACAGCGTGGCTTGGCAAGCAGTGCCATGTCTGCACCCGGGATCCGAACCAGCGAACCCCGGGCCACCGAAGCAGAGCGTGCGAACTTAACTGCTGTGCCACCGGGCTGGCCCCAAAAGAAAAATTTTTATTTGTTGATAATTGTAATTCCATAAAGGGCTGAGAAAATATCACTGCTAAGTTACTTGTCAAGAGTGTGTATTTGGCCAGTGGGACTGGCATCATTAAAATGACTTCATTGTAGATGCTTACAAATTGTAAAAATACAGTTATATCTTATGTTGCTATACACTTTAAATTTTGAACAATGCTTTAGCAGCTGTTATTTCATTTAGGCTTCTGTTAGACTCATGAGGTTACTAGGGCAAGTAATATTGTTTATAGATGGCTAAACTTAAGCACCAAAAATATAATTTCCCATCTCCTTTTCATAAAGTTAGCTCAAGAAAGAGTAAATGAATGAAGCAAAATATCTTGTCTTTAGCTCAATACGTTTTTTTAGCAATTCAACTAATAGGTCTTATTTTAATTCCTAGACATTGCCTGTACTTTACCACCTCTTAATGGCTTTTTAATTTTATATTAGCTGCTAGGCCTCAGCAAAAGCTACTTGGAAAATCTGTTCATGTCCAAACCTCATTTTTGGCTTTGAACAGTTATCGAATTCATACTGTTACAAATTGGTAGTGAACCTTGCCTGTGCCAAAAACAAATGAATTGTTCCCACAGCACCACTTTTCTCTGTGGTGCTTCTGATTGTAGCCTCGCAACATGCCTTTTAGCTGATCGAGGAAGTAGTAGATTTCAGAAGTCAAGACTTGATTGAAAAATTCCTTTGGCTTTCAGCATCTACTTCCAGATTGCTTTAAGACATGGGAATATTTTTAAATGATACTTGGAAGCCAACAGGATGTGCTTCGTGACATCCTTGCTATCCAAGGAAAAAAAGATTAATTATATAGCAGTTTTGATTTATGATCGATCATGCTACCTCCTAGCATTTTATATTTTCTTAAGAAAATGCTGCCCAATTGACAAGAAATACTAATTGCTATGGCTGCATTTAGCATGAATAGTGCTTAGAATTCAGTATTAGATATTTCCTCCATGAAAATGTGAGGGAAAAGAACCTAGTGCCAAGCTATTACCTTTTATTTTTGATAAATTATGGTGAATAGGAGAAGTGTCTGATGACAGAAAAAGTAATGATTTTTTTTAAAGGGTAAAAGATAACTTTGGAAATGCTAAGGTCAACTTAATTTTTAAACAATGTCTGATCAGAAACTAGAACAAATCAAGTAAATCATTTGGCAGTTACCTAAAAGAACAGAAGGTATTGGGGAACATTTAGCATAATTTTATAAAGAACAAATCTTGGTAGACTAATTTTATTTTTTACTTTGATAAAAGTGATAGACCATATGGACAAAAGGGAGGAAGTTTATTATACTTAAAATTATATAATATCGCTGGACTTCACTGAGGTTTTATTTGGTGTCACATGGTAACCACCAAAAAATAATGTTCTTTGCCACCCAACTGTTAACATAGTTGGTAAGAGGGTATCAAGAAGTAGTAGCATGGTGTTTGGAAAGATTACTATGTGACGAGTCACAAATAGGAGAGTGAGGTGGGGGGGGCTGACATTTACTGAGCACTTTATATGCAAGGCTCTGTGCTAGATGCTTTGCAAACAGATGCTTCTTTACCTCTTGTAAGAGATGTTATTGTTATGTACGTTTTACACTTGAATGAAGCTCAGGGAGATTATAGATTCACACAGCTAATAAGTGGCCAAGATGGGATCCACGTCTCTCTTATGTGTTCCTATTGACCTTAAGTAAAATGGGGGATGTCACAGCTTCCAAGAAACTCACAGGTTCAGTCAACATATAGTATCTGGCATCTGAAAGTAATTATTCCTGTGGGCTACATGTTACTACATGTGTGAGAGGCAGTATAATGGAATGGTTAAGAGCACAGATTCTAGAACTTGGTTAAGTGTAAATCCTGGTTTTTGTCAAGTTAACAGCTGGGTGACTTGGGCAGGTTCCTTACCTTTTTGTACTCAGCTGTAAAATGTGACTTGTTACTAGTATATACCTCCTAGAATTCTTATATATATATATATGCATATATATATATCACATATATATGATACATATGTATATATATATACACACACACATACATATGTATATTAGAAAATATCCTAATTCGTCTTCTCAAAAAGCCTGTGAGGTAAATATTATCTCCGTTTTTTAGTTGACGAAACAGGCTTAGAGAAACTTAGGTAACTTGCCTAAAGCTACACCGTTAGTGATTTGCAGAGCAAGGCTCTGACCCCAGTTCTGAAAGTCTCTGCGGCTGTGCTCCTAAGTGAATACTGTTGCTATTCTCCAAGTCACTATTAGAATGAATTAATTTCAAGATTCACATTTGACTCTAAACAAGACTACATTGTAGAGTCATTAATTGGAAATGTTAGCTTGCTGGAAACTGTATGACAGCCATTTGTTTGCATGTAAACCTTATTTCTTTGATTATCCATATGTAGTTGTTTGATTAATCTTTTGGAAAAATTTAGGGATATAACTGTGTTAATAAGGATAAATGTAACCAATACTATGCATATAGTAATTTTTATTACTTTGTCATTTTCTTTTTAGAGGTCAGATAGCAGTTTTTAAAGTTCAGTGTTGAAATATGCTTTTTTTTTTTTTTAAAGATTTTATTTTTTCCTTTTTCTCCCCAAAGCCCCCCAGTACATAGTTGTATATTCTTCATTGTGGGTCCTTCTAGTTGTGGCATGTGGGATGCTGCCTCAGCATGGTTTGATGAGCAGTGTCACGTCCGCGCCCAGGATTCGAACCAACGAAACGCTGGGCCGCCTGCAGCGGAGCGCGCGAACTTAACCGCTCGGCCACGGGGCCAGCCCCTGAAATATGCTTTTTGATGCTTTTTGATGCTTCTGCTGCCATTAAAGTTAATATTCTAGATGTTTAATTTTATCTAAGAATTTTAGCTCTTCTGATTGCAGATGACAAGTGCTACAGGCATTTGTTCTTCACTAGACTTTTTCATTAGTATTCCCTTGGTTTTTCTTATTAATAAAAGATAAAGTATCTAAAAATGCTCTTTTTCATTATACTTTGGTTATCATTTTAGCATTTTATTTTCATTGTGTTACTTTGTTTAAGGCAATGCACAGTAATAATCACAGGAATGTGTTTCTCTTATTCTGCCAGACTTCTGATATAAGTAGGAATTTCTTGAAGAGTTGAAATTCTCTTCTCAGTGATAGAAACTTTCTTGCCAGTCTAGGCTATCTTCATTTCTTTCTCTTCACACCAGTATTTGGTAGGTGATAAAAAGGTTAAGTTTAGAGACTGCAGTCTCTTAACATAATTAAAAATTGATTATAATGAATATCTTTTTTTTATATCTTGAAGTTTCTTATATTGGGTTTAAGTATATTATAAAGTATAAATCTGGTTGAATTGATATTCTCAAAGAATTTTGGTTGCTGTCATCTCTGAGAGAAGTCACCCAAAAAATGCCATAAATCTTCGCCCTTGATCCTGACCTGTTTATTATTCTTATCAATAATTTAGATAAGTAATAATAATTGTTTATTATATAATTACAATGTGCCAGATACCATACTAGACTTATTATATACATTATCTCATTTATTTCATTGAATGACTCTGTGAGATAGATATGATTATTATTCTTAGTTTTTATAGATAAGGGAACTGTGGCACACAGAGGATTTATGCTAACTTGCCCGAGATCACATTGTTATAAGTAGTAGTACTATGATTTGAATTGAGGTAGTCTGGCTCCAGAACCCTGAATAATTTTCACACGACAGGAAACTAGAAGGAATAGTCAACCTGAGACAGACGATAGAATTACGATTCAAAATGATCTTGGTCAGTAGGAGCATTGTGCTTAAACTTACAAAATGCCTAATGGGACTATAAATATAATGTCATAGAACTCGAGTTTTGTCTGCCAGCTCAACATATCACCCATTAGTAATGCAGCTTTAAAAAACAAAATATTAAACTCCATTAGTAAAAATGTAATATCCTATTTATGGTGAAATTATGCCTGGAATATTAGTTTACATTTTTGGCTTCGTGTTTTAAGAGGGACGTAGTCAAGCCAGAGTGCAGATGAGGGTGACCAAAACAGATGAAAAGTCTGGAAACTTTCATAGAAGGAGTTGATTATATATTAACTGAGAACAAAAAACTGAAGAAAGACATAATAGAATTTCATTTAAATATCAAAAGGATTATGCAAAGGATGCTGTGCAGAAAAGAATTAACATAGCAGGCCTGAACTGCTATTCTTAGAAAAGCTTGCTTGCAGGGTTGGCCCTTGACTGGCATCTGAGGACTTGGATTTTAGAAGGATTCCCACCATTCCCCAATTAGAATGGCTCACTGTGCCTAAATTGAATGCACAAAGAGTGTGGTTTATATTGAACGTCTGCTTTCCTTTTGGGAGTCTGGAATTTTAGTATGGGCTAGACAAGTGTGCCTATGTGACCAGCCCCCAGTAAAAACCCTGGGTGTTGAGTCTAATGAGCTTCCCTGTTTGGCAACATTTCACACGTATTGTTACAACTCGTTGCTGGAGGAATTAAGGGAGAAGATTCTTGGAAGCTTGCCTCTGGTTTCTTCTGGGCTTCACCCCATGTGCCTTTTCCCTTTGCTGGTTTTGCTTTGTATCTTTTCACTGTAATAAAGCGTAGCCAAGAGTGTGACTGTATGCTAAGTCCTGTAAGTCCTCCTAGGAAATCATTGAGCCTGGAGATGGTCTTGCAGACTCCCAATACAGATGGATTAGTATTATTCATTCTTGTTTGCTTGACAGAGGGCAGAATTAGGACCAATGGATGGTGGTTAAAAAGAAGCATTTGATTGACTATAAGGAAAATCTACCATTTAAGCTTTTTTTCAGTAATAAAGCAGGGTGAAGTAGAGTGCTCTACCATTTAAAATATTCTAACAGAAGCTGGATAAGGGACATTTTAGGAGTAAAGTGTGCATTGAGTAGAAAAAGATTTTACTGGATCAGTGTTTCGAGTTTTTTAATCTTAAAAAAATGTGATTATACAAGGAATACCTGATTACATTCTTGTGGTGTGAAAATCAAACATACACATAAAACCAAAGTCCCCCTTGATTGCCTCCCACCCCCAATCCCAGTCCCTCAGTCCTTTTTCCAAAGAGAAACCACTGCTACTAGTTTTGTATATCTTTTCAGTCCTTTCTCTGGAGATAAATACAGATATAGATAATATGTTTTGGTTTTTTTAAAAATAGGAATGGTATTATACTGTGTACATTGTGCAATTTGCTTTTAATAATGTATCTTGGAGATTTTTCCATGTCAGTAAATAAAGAGGCTTTTCTGTAGAGGTTAAGAAAATCAGCTTTGGAGCCAGAACCCCTGTGTGCAGATTGCTGTTCTGCCACCTGTTAGCTGTTCAACCTCCACGTGTTACCTAACTCCTCTGTGTCTCAATTTCCTAGTCTATAAAGTGGGGATAATAACAGTACTCACCTCATATGGTAGTTGTGAGGGCTAATGAGTTAATATAAGTAAGCAATATACAACAGTGCCTGGCTTATAGGAAACAATAAATATTACCTGCAGTCATAATAATAATTATTGTCATGTACTTCTTTTCATTTAACTGCTATACTGTGTTCCATGGAATGGATATACCAAATTTATTCCAAGAGTGTACAAGAGTATCTGTCTCCTCTGTTAAACTCTTTACCAGCACTTGATCCTCAATCTTTTCATTTTTTGCCATTCTGACAGTATTTTTTTTCTTCTTTTTTTTTTTGGTGAGGAAGATTAGCCCTGAGCTAACATCTGTGCCCATCTTCCTCTACTTTATATGTGGGATGCCTGCTACAGCATGGCTTGACAGGCGGTGCATAGGTCTGTGCCCGGGATCTGAACCTGCGAATTCCGGGCCACCAAAGCGGAGCACACAAACTTAACCACTACACCACTGGGCCAGCCCCATCCATTCTGACAGTATTTTGTTTTTATTTTCATTTTTCTCGATTAGGAGTGAGATCAAGCATCTGTCCACATATATGTTTGGTCGTTTATATTTCTTCTGTCATGTGCCTGTTTCTTTTCTTTCTCCATTTTTTTCTAATGGATTGAATGTTTTTTCTTATCTGTCATATTTTTACATATATTCTGGATATTAATCTGGGTAATTGTTTTCTTCTAGTCTGTCATTTGTCTCTTATCCTTGTGTACGGTGTCTTTTGTCACAGAGTTTTCTTTCTTTTTCAAACAGCTTTCTTGAGATGTAATTAACATACAATAAACTGCATTTATTTAAAGTGTAAATTATTGCTATTATTCCAAGTTATGATAATATTAAAATCCTGTCCCAATGTTTGAAGTTAAGTGACCTTAGTGTTCCATAATTTGGAGTGTTTTAAAAATGTTTACGTAGAAATATCTTACTTTATGCAGGATTCAGTGTGAGAGGAGATGGAAAAACAGAGTATTATAGCATAGTATAATAGTTATGGTCATAATTATGACTCTGAGTTGTCAATAAAAGGTTGCTGTGATCATTATGATCTTTTTAAGATAAAAGAAAGAGGTTAAGTAGCATCTCTTCCAGGAAACATACCCTGTTCTTTTCCCAGCTCACACCTACAATCTGAAATGTGTTCCCATAGCACTGTTTGTGTGTGTCGTAACATACAGCATGCTTAAGATCGCTTGTTCAGTTTCTGCCTCCCCTGAGAAACCGGTAAGTTCCATGATGGCAGGAGCATATCCCTTGTTCACCACTATTTACTTAAAAGCTGGCATGTAATAGGCATTTGGTAAATGTTTAGAAAACCTGAATGAAAGTGTATAATCTAATCTAGATTTTTTTCCGTTAGAAAAGTGATAACGTTAAAAATGTCTTGGCGCTTCAGTTGATAAGAAGAATTGTTTATTTGTAACTCTTCGTCCTATAGTTGTTTATTTTATTGTGTAAAGTTATTTTTAAATGCCTGACCACAAACCTATTTGCCATTTAATATATAGCCTCTGGTCAATCCTTTTGGTAAGTTTGATTTTTGCCCTTTCATAAACAGCGATCTGAGTTTGATGACTTTGTCTCACTTAATGGAAGAGCAAAGAATAGAGCCTATGCTTCCTGTGGTGGTGCCACATAGCTGCTGTTCTTTACGGTCCGGGTCACCTTGATATCTCTGAATCTCTGCTTTAATTATTTGAAAAGCAAACAAAAAGTCATTCCTAATGATACAGTGCTAGTACCCTTCCCAGAGCTGTCATTCAAATGAATGCATGCTTTTTGGGTCTGAACTTTTTAATAGCAACAAGTGAACCTCTGGTTAAGGTTCCACTGGCACTTCATACGTTGAAAGGTCACTCCAGGTTTATGGTGTATGGGAACAAGGTCCATTGTGTTTTCTTCCCTAACCATTACAAGAAGCTCAGCTGTTTTTCAGTTAATGGCTACTTTAAAAATGTGCTGGGTCAAATAATATTTATAAGCAGCTTTAGAAAGGGCCAACCAATTCATTCTACAGCTACCGAGAGAAATCCTAGAGCTAAATTGCAAAGATTATGAAATCTTCTTTAAATACTTCAAAGAGAAGCACAATGAAGATAAGGGAATCCTGGCAAGATTTGCTGCAGCTGTCAGATACTGAAAAATTAGGAATCAAATTTTGACACTTGTAATTGAATCATCCACCCTTCTAAGTGAGCCCAGACAAACCTGTGGTATTTTTAGAACCTTTCAAATCACATTACACTTTTCAGAGTTCATAGCAGGACCTGAGGCCTCTAACATTTCCCAAGAGATGGAACAAAACAGAATCAAGTAAATTTGGCTCAAATTCTATTCACTGTAATAGAAGTAGTGTATTCTGCATGCAATCTAAGTAATGCCACAATTTTAACCCAAAATTTGAAAACTTTTCATAGACCTTTTTTTGAGAGGTAACTGCTTGGACAGTAGTTGAAAACCCACTGGAGATATAGTGACAGCTGTGCGGTGGTGACTTGATTTATAATAGAAGCACAGAGACCTTGGATGGTGTGATTAACTGTTTCACAGATGGATGTTCCTGTGCCACAAGTTTGTGTTGAGACAGATTCGTACCACATATATCATAGCGCTTATTATAGACCCCTCAAAAGGATTAGCAGGTAACCATTCTCTACCATGTGTAGGTAATTACATTGCTTATGCTTGACTTAGTGAGATTTTCCACTTTAAAGTTAAAAATGTAATGCTAACAGGTTGTAAAAGGTTAGAATAGGACTTGTACGTGTGTTTATATATATGGTACTAGTTATAATGGGTAATTTGAAAAGACTGTCATTTTAGCAGAAAACAAAGGTTGCTTTGAAACATTTTTTCCTGCTTTAAAACAAATAGCAGCTCTGAGACCAGGCTTCAGGGAGTTCAAATGATTTATGACATGAAGCGTGACATAAAAAGATGGCCTTTTCAGGTTTTTTGCAAGTCTGAATTCAGACAGAATACGAGCCACTGACAAATGGGCAAAAAAATTGTGACCATTTGAGCATATTCATGCTACTCTTGAATAGTTGGTGTTCTCTCTTCTTACACCTAACTCCCTTGGGCCTATTTCTATAGTTTTCTATGCTTAAAAATCATTTCATGAAATACTTGACAAAGATGTGATTTAATTAAGAAATGGAAAATAGCATGGATATTGGACTAACAGGATTTGAGGACAAAAGTACTCAGTCTAGTCCTGTTTTTCTAACTTGCTGAACTTTGGTGAGTTGCATTAATTTCTTTGTAAGTAATTAATTGCTCTGTAAAAGGGGAATAGTACTTTTTTTAAAAAGGAGCTCTTTCTGATTCTTCACAACATGAAGTACTTATCATATGGTTGTCTTGTAAATTCTTCACAGCTAATTGCTGTGGACGTAGTTTTCATGTCAGATACTGAGGTGGAAAATTTGCAACAGGAGCAGAGATTCTTGTTTCCACGTACGTATCCAGAATGAGGTCTGGAATCCAATAATAGTTTTGAGTTCCAGATAAGCTTGAAAAGCATTTGTAAATGGTTACATACTTAGGGAGAGAAGCTGCCTTGTGTGTTTAAAAAGCTAGCCCAGATTTTGATCATTACTATTAAAGGTTCTAAAACATGGTAAATGGATAAAAGGAGAAAGGACATCTGTCAAGTTCCATTTTGATCACAAAGGACCCTGAGTTTGTAAAATTGGTCCCTAAACCAGAAGCTAGCACTATAAAGCATTAAGATCTCAGCATCTAAAATGATGGCTGCTCTTTCATAAATGACCAATTTAGATTACAAATGTATATTGGTCCAAATGATTAGTAATAGTGGCTGTAATGGGCCTTCCTGCACAGTGGCAAGCTTTATAGTTCACTTTAATTTGCTTGATTGACCTGCTATTGTGCACTATAGAAAGCTTTTTCCTTAATGTTCCGAGGATTTATTGCTTATCTCCTGTGCTATAGTTCCTTTAAAAATGTTTTTTGTTCCACTCTCGCTGTTTGCAGACGACATGATCTTATATATAGAAAACCCCAAAGAATCCACTGGAAAACTCTTAGAAGTAATCAACAACTACAGCAAAGTTGCAGGGTATAAAATCAATTTGCATAAATCAGTAACATTTCTATACTCCAATAATGAACTAACAGAAAAAGAACTCAAGAACACAATACCGTTCACAATCGCAACAAAAAGAATAAAATACCTTGGGGTAAATTTAACTAAGGAAGTGAAGGACCTATATAATGAAAATTACAAGGCCTTTCTGAGAGAATTGGATGACAACATAAGGAGATGGAAAGACATTCCATGTACATGGATTGGAAGAATAAACATAGTTAAAATGTCCGTTCTACCTAAAGCAATCTACAGATTCAATGCCATCCCAGTCAGAATCCCAATGACATTCTTTACAGAATTAGAACAAAGAATCCTAAAATTCATATGGGGCAACAAAAGACCCCGAATTTCTAAAGCAATCCTGAGAAAAAGGAACAAAACGGGAGGCATCACAATCCCTGACTTCAAAATATACTACAAAGCTACAGTAATCAAAACAGCATGGTACTGGTACAAAAACAGGTGCACAGATCAATGGAACAGAATTGAAAGCCCAGAAATAAAACCACACATATATGGACAGCTTATCTTTGACAAAGGAGCTAAGGGCATACAATGGAGAAAAGGAAGTCTTTTCAACAAATGGTGCTGGGAAAACTGGAAAGCCACATGTAAAAGAATGAAAATTGACCATTCTTTTTCACCATTCACCAAAATAAACTCAAAATGGATCAAAGACCTAAAGGTGAGACCTGAAACCATAAGGCTTCTGGAAGAAAACATAGGCAGTACACTCTTTGACATCAGTATTAAAAGGATCTTTTCAGACACCATGCCTTCTCAGAGAAGGGAAACAATAGAAATAATAAACAAATGGGACTTCATCAGACTAAAGAGCTTCTTCAAGGCAAATGAAAACAGGATTGAAACAAACAACCCACTAACTGGGAAAAAATATTTGCAAGTCATATATCTGACAAAGGCTTAATATCCATAATATATAAAGAACTCTCACAACTCAACAACAGAACATCAAACAACCCAATCAAAAAATGGGCTGGAGACATGAACAGACATTTCTCCAAAGAAGATATACGGATGGCCAATAGGCACATGAAAAGATGCTCATCATCGCTGATCATCAGGGAAATGCAAATCAAAACTACACTAAGATATCACCTTACACCCATTAGAATGACAAAAATATCTAAAACTAATAGTAACAAATGTTGGAGAGGTTGTGGAGAAAAAGGAACCCTCATACACTGCTGGTGGGAATGCAAACTGGTGCAGCCACTATGGAAAACAGTATGGAGATTCCTCAAAAAATTAAAAATAGAACTACCATACGATCCAGCCATCCCACTACTGGGTATTTATCCAAAGAGCTTGAAGTCAGCAATCCCAAAAGTCCTATGCACCCCAATGTTCATTGCAGCATTATTTACAATAGCCAAGACATTGAAGCAACCTAAGTGCCCATCAACAGACGAATGGATGAAGAAGATGTGGTACATAGATAGAATGGAATACTACTCAGCTGTAAAACAGAACAAAATCATTCCATTTGCAATAACATGGATGGACCTTGAGGGAATTATGTTAAGTGAAATAAGCCAGCGAGAGAAGGATAATCTGTGTATGACTCCACTCATATGAGGAATTTAAAATTATGGACTAAGAACAGTTTAGTGGATACCAGGGGAAAGGTGGGGTGGGGGGTGGGCACAAAGGGTGAAGTGGTGCACCTACAGCACGACTGACAAACATTAATGTACAACTGAAATTTCGCAAGATTGTAACCTATCATTAACTCAATAAAAAAAAAAAAAGAAAAAAAAAAGTTTTTTGTTCCAAGGATTTGTTGCTTATCTCCTATGCTAGAATTCCTTTAAAAATGTTTTTAGGGGCTGGCCCAGTGGCACAGTAGTTAAGTTCGAACGTCCTGCTTTGGCAGCCCGGGGTTCGCTGGTTCAAATCCCGGGTGTGAACCTATGCACCACTTGTCAAGCCATGCTGTGGTAGGCATCCTACATATAAAGTAGAGGAAGATGGGCACGGATGTTAGCTCAGGGCTAGTCTTCCTCAGTAAAAAGAGGAGAATTGGCAGCAGATGTTAGCTCAGGGCTAATCTTCCTCAAAAAAATATATATTTTTTTAAAGATTTTATTTATTTTTTCCTTTTTCTCCCCAAAGCCCCCCAGTACATAGTTGTATATTCTTCGTTGTGGGTCCTTTTAGTTGTGGCATGTGGGACACTGCCTCAGCGTGGCTTGACGAGCAGTGCCATGTCCACGCCCAGGATTCAAACCAACGAAACACTGGGCCGCCTGCAGCGGAGCACGTGAACTTAACCACTCAGCCATGGGGCCAGCCCCACGTCCTAGTGGTTAAATTCTTCGTCACACTCTGCTTTGGTGGCCTGGGTTTGGTTCCCGTGGACAGACCTACACCACTCGTCAGTGACTATGCTGTGGTGGCGACCCACATACAAAATACAGGAAGATTGGCACGGATGTTAGCTCGGGGCACATCTTCCTCAAGCATAAAGAGGAAGATTGGCAACAGGTGTTAGCTAAGGGTGAATCTTCTTCAGCAAAAAAATATATGTTTTTTAAATTTTTTAAATACTTAAGAAATAAATCTCAAAGAATTCACTCATACCCTACCTGCCCAACACAATAATTAAGAATTATTTCTTAATTCTCTCCCAGTATTGGTTTATAGACTTATATACAAAAGTTTTACATAGTTGTACTCAGAGTATGTAGATCTGTAGTTGCTTACAGTAGTAATTATTCTGTTTTAGTTTTAAAGAGCATCCATCACACCTAGATCTTTACTTTTCTGTTCATTCTAGTTACTTGACATTTCTTTATTTCTTTAGTATTTAGAAGGAACAGTAATTATCTCTTATTTTCTAGGTACTCTTTAACTGTATTCAAACATAATGACAGACATTATTAATCATTATCCATTAGTCAATTTTTATAGAATTTTAGTACATTCTATAGATCTTATTTTAAAACTACCTAGTTTTATTTTAGGAAAATAATCATTCATTTTATGATGTTTAATATTGTATGTTTTGATCCTCAAATGTTATTTAAAAAACCCTTTACACAGTAATAAAGTATAATGAAGAATTGGCTACTAAACAGTGGCGGTTATGATTATTAATAATTGCAGACATTTAAGTCAAGAATTTGCTTCATTTTATTAAAACATTATAGCATAATTAATTATAACAATGAGAGCTTCTATTTATTGTATGCCACACTAGGCATTGCCTAATTGCCTTACATACATTTTCATGTCTGAGGTAAGTATTGTTAGCTCCCTTTTTGTTGTTGATGTTGAAGAAATTGATATATAAAGACAAACGTAACTTGCCCAAGTTCACTTTACGTGGTGGAGCCAGGATTTGAAATTACTTTTCTGTGACTCCAAAGCCCTTGATCTTAACAACTCTCTGGACAGTTTCTGTGACCTCGTTGTACTGTTGCTAGGACCTTTAATGACTAAGATCTAAATGAAATTATTTGTGAATTTTTGCTCATATAAGTTATTATAACACAGAATTATGAGTAAATTTCTTTTTTAATACTCAAAGTCTATTCAAAATAAAATCTATCAGCTATTAGGTTTTTGTTGGTGCTGAGCTTTTTTAGTTGGGTTGTTCTTTTAGTTTAATTATAATTTTTTAAGATTAATACAAATATGTAGTTTAAAAAGTAAAACAGTACTACAGAATTCATAATGAAAATAATGATCCTGTTCTATACTCTGAAGTCATGCTTCCTTGAGGCAACCAATCTTAATGCTTTTAGTTATTTCTTCTAATATTTACTTCTGTATTTCTTTTTTTTCTTTTTGTTTTTTTTCATTGCAGTAACATTGGTTTATAATTTACTTCTGTATTTCTAAATAACATGTTTATACCAAAATTTCTTGATTTTTTTCAATCTTGGACATACTACCATGGGAAATGAGGATTTAGCTCTACACTCCACATTCCCTGCCTACTCCCCCATTCCCATCATTCCATTCTTTATAGCATCTCAATACAATTATAATTTTTGGTTAAATCATTATTTAGTATATTCATTATGATGATTGTATAAACCTATTATTTACAGCTGAGCCACATAGTATACTATGATTATATATCCTTTCCTGTACACTTTTTTCCTTAAATTGATACCTCACTTTTTTTCATTTTTGTTTAGTTAGGTTTTTTATGTACTTTTCACTCACTCAGCTCCAGCCCTTCTGATAGAACTGTACAGTTTCTCTTAACATGGCATGTGGTCATACACAGTAATCTTTTAATTATGTTTTTTAAACCTTGGATTCGTTGTTTCTGGAGCCCTTGTCATTCTTCTGTTCCAGTCTGGGAAGATTAATTTCTAGGCTTGTTGTACAGCTGTAATCTGGGGCTTCACAATCATCATCCTGGGAGTTTCTCTCACTACTCCCCTACTTTAGATCCCCTGTTTCCTGCATCCCAAGTCTTCTCTTTCTTGCTTTATTTCCTTGTTGTAATAGAGAATATTCCTGAAAAGGGGGACTTGGAAGATAAATTTTTGAGACTCTTGCTTGTTGGAAACTGTCTTCGGTCCATTCTCATATATGATTGATAGTTTGACTGGATAATAATTCAGGTTGAAAACTTTTTTCCCTGAGAATTTTGCAGGCTGTTCTGCTGTCTTGCAGTGTTCGCTGTCGCTGTCTGAGGCTGTTCTGATCCCCAGCCTTTGATGTGACCTTTGATTGTTGTTATTGTTGTTATTTTACCTCTTCTTGAAACTTTTGTAATCCTCTCTCTACCTCTGATTTTCTAAATTTTTAACATTATGGGCTTAATTATAAGTCTTTTTTTCATTCATTGACCTCGGTATTCCGTCGGCCATTTTAATTTAGAATCTTATGTCCTTCAGTTATGGGAAATTTTCTTGTATTCTCTCTACGTTTTTTTTTTCTCTTCAGACTCACTGGTTAGATTTGGGACTTTCTAGATTGATTCTTTAATGTTTATTTACTTTTCAGAATGCTTAATTTTTTAAAATTGTGTTAAGTAAGAGTAGGTGAAAATGCGTTTTTATACGTGTGTGTGTTATATGTGAGGAGTAAAGAATAATGAGGTCATGAATATGTATATACTTATCACTCAGCTTAAAAAAATAACCTTTGAGGTTCCGTGTGTGCGTCTCCTCTATCCCATCCAATTTCTACCCCTCTCAAAGGTAGCTACCATCTTGAGTTAGATATTTATCATTCTCTGACTTTTATTTACTGCTTGACCACATATTTGTATCCCTAAACAATATATTATTTAGTTTTCATAAGCAATACTCACGGGAGCATACTCTGTGTGTTCTGTAACATACTTTTTTTGCTCTACGTTATTTCTTGAGCCTATAATTATCTATTTTAATTATATATATTGTATGAATATACAACAATTTGTTGTGGCTTGTTTTCCAATTTTTTGCTATTGCAGTGTTTCTGTCAATGTTCTTATATATATTTCCCAGTGACCATGAACAAGAATTTTCCCAGGGCAGTGTTTCCTAACTTTTTTCATGGTATGACACTTAAAGAAAATGATCATTGTTTAGCATATGAGGTAAAAGGACAAGGCTGCTTATAGCTGAGAGTGACTGGCTTGAGAATTCTTTATACTATCTTGCCCAGCTGCTGCAAAGTCTAAATGGATTAATATCTTGGCACACCTGTAGTATTTGTGCCATCTGAGTGTTCTGGAGCATATCCCATTTAGGAAACTCTGCTCTCAAGCAGTGCTACTCAGAAGGGTGGTCTGAAGACCACTTCTAGTCCACAAACGGTTAGTTACTAATCCACAACCTTCTAAGTTGAAAAGAAGCATTTAGAAACATTTATAGTAATTTGCCTAACCATTTTTATTATTTTATAAAAGTATCCAGTCTACAAATGATCAGAAATTTTTAAAAACTCCCCCATCACCATAGATAAGTTTGTTGAAGCGGAGTTGGTGAGACATAGAGTAAGCACAATGTCAACTTCAGTTGATACGCTAAGTTGTTTTTCAAACTTGTTCTAAATTGTATATCCCACACTCCCAGTGGTGCGTAGCTGTTCCACTTCCTCCACATCTTCATCAACACCTAGTATTGAAGGATGTTTTATTTTTGCTAATTGGGTGGGTATTAAAATCGTACCTTATTGTGGTTTTAATTTATATTACTAATTTGATTACTAATGAGATTGAGCATCTTTTATATGTTTATTAGCCATTTGGGGTTTTCTGTTCTATGAAGTGCCTATTCAAGTATTTCATCCATTTTTCTGTTGGATTATTTGCCTTTCTCTCACTGATTTGTAGGTTGGTTTATATGTTTTGGATACAGATTCTTTATTGGCTTAATGTGTTTCAAATATGTTCTCCCAATGTGTGATTTATATTCTTTAAATTTTTTTTTTTAAATATTGGTCCTGAGCTAATATCTGTTGCCAATCTTCCTCTTTTTTTTTTCCCTTCTCCCCCAAACCCCCAGTACATAGTTGTATATTCTAGTTGTGGGTCCTTCTAGTTCTGCTATTTGGGATTCCGCCTCAGCATGGCCTGATGAGCGGTGCCATGTCTGCGCCCAGGATCCGAACTGGTGAAACCCTGGGCTGCCAAAGCGGAGCGCGCGAACTTAACCTCTCAGCCACGGGGCCAGCCCCTGTGATTTATATTCTTAATCTCTTAGTATGTATTTTGATGAATGAAAGTTCTTAATTTTAGCAAAATTAAGTTTATCAGTCATCTATTTTCAGTTTGTGCTTTTTTTGCCTTTTTTTAAGAAATCATTTCCTATCTAAAAATCATAGTATTTTCCTATGTTCTAAAAAATTTTTAGGTTTATCTTTCACTTCTAAGTCTATAATGCAGTTAGAATTGATTTTTTATTGTTATGAAGTAAGAGATCCACTAAATGAAAATTCTATTCTTTTCTCTCAAATTTACTCTGCCAGCAGTCTACATAAACAAAATCCCTTTGAGATCTTCAATAGTTTTTTTTAATGATTTTGTTTACTTTTTTTTTGCAAGGAAAGATTCACCCTGAACTAACATCTGTTGCCAATCTTCCTCTTTTTTTTTTCCTCCCCAAAGCCCCGATGCATGGTCGTATATCCTAATTGTAAGTCTTTCTGTTTCTTCTCTGTGAGCCATTGTCACAGCATGACAACTGACAGATGGGTGGTGTGGTTCTGCGACCAGGAAATGAACCCAGGCTGCCAAAGCAGTGAGAACACTGAGCTTTAACTACTAGGTCATCAGGGCTGGCTCTTCAATAGTTTTAAAAATGTATAAAGGGTTCCTGAGGGGTTGGCCCAGTGGCGTAGTGGTTGGGTTCGTTCATTCTGCTTTGGCAGCCCGGGGTTCACTGGTTTGGATCCTGGGTGTAGACCTGTGCACCACTCATCGAGCCATGCTGGGGTAGGTGTCCCACATATAGAGTGGAGGAAGATGGGCACAGATGTTAGCTCAGGGCCAGTCTTCCTCAGCAAAAAGAGGAGGATTGGCAGCAGATGTTAGCTCAGGGCTAATCTTCCTCAAAAAAAAAAAAAAAAGTAAAGGGTTCCTGAGATCAAAAAGTTTGAGAATCACTGTTAGAGATCCACAGGAAAAAGTCAAAGGCTCCAATAAACTTGGACCAAAGACAGGCAAGTCATTAAAAAAAAAATCCCCACAGATGTACAATGAGCATGACAAAAAAGTGATGACCCCTAATAAAGAAATGCAAATAAAAAGTAAATATGCTATTTTACTTATCAAATTGACAATTATAAAAATACTTATAAGTAGCCTTTGAAAGGCAGTTTGGCAGAATGTATCAAAACCCTGTTTCCTTCCAGCTATTTCTGGAAATATGTCCTATAGAAATTATTAAGAATGTATCTGAAGATTTAGCTTCAGTATGTTCATCATGGTTTTTTTTTTTAATTTGAAAATTCAGAAATAATCTAAAATCCAAGTGATAGAAGAAACTTCCAGTGGAAGAAAAATATTGATAATGGGTTTTCTTTCCTCTAATTCATTTGAGGTAGTAAAGCCCCTGGAGTGCTTTGATGGCCACCTGCTGCTTTGTTGTGTGGAACCGTCATTAATCTGACCCTGACTACCCTCCCCTTTAGAAGTTTGTCCAGTAAATGTCAAATAATAACCAATCAGCATAGAGCACATTAAGTAATTGGTGGGTTTGTTCTTTCACCAAAAACATTTATAGCTTTTAGCTTTTAAAAATAGTTTTGGAGTGCAGCAAGACAGAGAAGGGGAACATTGGCCTAGATGATACAGAGGATAGCAGATGAACAGGGTTGATTTCATTTTGGGCACTTTGCCCAGGACACTTTTAATAGAACATATAGTTACTCTAGGGATTCTGAGTCTGTGGTTATGTCAGGCTTACACATTTATTCTTTAAAAGGAAAAATTGCACCTTATGAGACTCTAGGTACACCCATATGACTTAAAATCTTAAAACTGTTTCTACCTGGTGGCACAGCGGTTAAGTGCTCACATTCCACTTCAGTGGCCCGGGGTTCCCCGGTTCAGATCCCAGACATGGCACCACTTGGCAAGCCATGCTGTGGTAGGCGTCCCGGATATATAGTAGAGGAAGATGGGCACAGATCTTAGCTCAGGGCCAGTCTTCCTCAGCAAAAAGAGGAGGATTGGCAGCAGATGTCAGCTCAGGGCTAATCTTCCTCAAAAAAAAAAAAGTTTCTATAATCCGGCCATTAATAATTTGCTGTGTGTAGGCTGGATTCCTTAATATTAAAACTATCTTAATCATGGGTAGAAAATATTTTGAACTTCCTTCCTCTAAAACACAATGTGTTCATTTCTTTCAAAGTTTAAGTTCAAAAAGATGTCTAAACTAGGAATTGGAAGGTTATTTTTATGTGAAGAATTTTTAATCTTACTATATTTTTAAGGAATTTTTGTATACTCAAGAATCAATCAATTTAGAATTGCTGATCTTAGATTTAGACCTAAAAATTAGAAGGAAAAATACCAACATGGTAATAGAGCTTGTGTTGGGATAGTGGCTTTGAGTGAATTTCTCCTTTTTGCTGTTTTCCAAAATTTTAGTAATATGTTCATTACTTTTATTATTTATAGAATTATTTATAATCCTCTCCCCAAAAAATTAGCCTTAAAAAGGATGTGACATTAAAAAGGCTAAGATTTTCAAAGAATTATCTCATATTAGGTAATATGGAAGTCTACTTTTGTTTTGAAGTGATGTGTTTAAATATAATGGGCCAGATTCTTACCATGGAAATATTCTTATAATTTGGTTAATAAAAGGATAGTTAGAGTAGAAAAAAATTATTGTATGTGGTAAAAAACATCTGGGAATTATTAGTTCTAATGATACATAAGAGGAAGTGACTTTTTATTTATTTATTTTTTTATTTCTTAATAAATTCTTTAGTTTGTTTTTTTCTTCTTCTTCTTCTCCTCCCCCAAACCTCCCAGTACCTAGTTGTATATTCTAGTTGTAGGTTCTTCTAGTTGTGCTATGTGGGACACCACTTCAGCATGGCCTGATGAGCAGTGCCATGTCTGTGCCCAGGATCCGAACCAGTAAAGCCCTGGGCCGCCGAAGCAGAGCATGCGAACTTAACCACTCGGCCATGGGGCCAGCCCCAGGAAGTGACTTTAAAAAGTACTATGTTTTGTTTCAGAAATACCAGAAATTTCTCACATTTGCTTCTCATATTGAGCAGTACAATACTTTTAATGAGCCAGTGCCTCAGGACCTTTATACCTGCTGTTTCTTCTACCTGAAATACTCTTCCCTGCTTCTTCCTCCTTCCTCTAACACACTCCTCCTTCTTCAGTCTTGGTTTAAATATAATTATTTTGACAAGCTTACCATCACCCACCTCCCCTAAATCCCAACCCCACCTTTTCTATCTCCCTCAACCCAGGTTAAACTATTCTTTGTTTTCAGGCCACTCCACTTTTTCACAGTGTTCACTGTGGTTGTAAACATCAGTTCAGTTTGTTTGTTTTCCCCACTATTCCTTAAGCTTGATGAGGGCAGGACCTGTGAATTTCTTATTTAGAGTTGTGTTTTCAGTGTCTGGCACAGTGCCTAGTACATAATAGTTAATAAATAGTACTTATGAAATGAATTCCTTTAAATATTCATTTCATTTCCTTTTCTAAACTCTAGTTGGTATTACTTAATAATGGAGTCTTTCCATTAGAGTAGAGTAGTTATAACTTTAATTAATCATTAGTAAGTAAATAGCTGAAATAAGCAGCTGTGAGTTCCCACTAACTTGGAATATTCTTAGCTTTTTAACTTTAGGGATAAGTTTCATCCCAATGTCTCCGATGCTTCTTAGGGTACACGGTCACAGTACATTTCTTAAATGATAGATCGTAGCTACAAGTGTTGACTCTTCTGATTAGCTGTATTAATCCGAGTAGATCCAGTGCTGCCCAGATAGTACAGTACATAAGAAATACAATACCCCAGCCAGAACTGGTCTCTTGCTTTTTCTTCTTCCCCCTTTTCTTTTTTTTAACCTTTTTACTTTTATAGGGTTGAGTTTCTGTTTTCCTAATCCTTATTTGTAAAGCCCAAAATGAATAGCTTTTATATAAGGATTTACAATATTTAGATAAAATAAAAACATACACAAAGTATTTTAATTGAGCTGTTAGTCTTTTCAAGTTTTCTGATAAAACTAAGTTATTGTATTCTTGTGACACACGTGTTGGACAGTATAAAAGAAAATTTTTTCTAATGTTTTTATATGTGATCTTTAGCAATTACTTTTCTACTCATTAGGTTACATATTGTTTTCTTTTACAGTTCAAACGATATGTCAGTAAACTTCGAAGCAAGAGTACAGTTTTCAAAAAGAAGCATCAAATAATAGCTGAATTTAAAGCTGAATTCGGTCTCTTGCAGAGGACAGAAGAACTTCTTAAGCAGCGTCACGAAAATATTCAACATCAACTGGTAATACAATATTATCTTGGGGTGCTAGAAATACAAATGCCAGGAGGTTTATGGGTTCCAGCTTTATCCTGAGGTCATTATTTTTACTGAAAAAAACATAAAATTATTAATTTTCTCTGATTAATTACAGAGATGTCATATAAGCTGATTCATTTATTTTTAATGTAGCAGTAAACACTAACTTATTTTTATGTGTGCTGACTTTGGGTTAATTAATAGAAGTTGAATTCCAAGTAGGTTTTTCTTTTGTTTAGCTATTAATATGAGCAAAATTATCATACCAATAACTGTAAAGTATTTATTTTTCCTGGGCTGGTGGGCAGAAATTTCTAAGCAGTCACTTCTGTGGAGCTTTGGAAAGAAATATCAGGGGAAGGTGCTGTACGGGAGTTTGCCTGCAGGCTCGTTCCGCATGTGTCTGCGCCTTCACTGTCAGAGAAGAGTTAAGCCCAGAGCGGTCCCTCTGACAGCAAAGCTCTTCTCATTGTGGATGCCAGTCCTCTGACTTCTCTTGGTTTCGCTTTTTTTTTTCTTTTACCCTGGGGCAATTATTTCATTAGGATGTTGGTTTCCCAGCTAGTAATAATTTGGAGAGGTAAAGAAAGTTTCAACCAGTTGTGGTTAGCTGGCAATATAACTCTTTCTGTCTCGTGCTGTTGAATACTGTTTGCTTCTAGGGAACTTAAGATTGAAAATTTACCTGCATCAAACATAGATTCTAATGGCAGTTCTAAAATATGTAGTAACTGCATTATTGTTCACTTCAAAATATTTTCCAATTTCCATTGTGATTTCTTTGACCTATGGGTTATTGCTTAAAACCAAGCATTTGGGGATTTTCTAGTTGCCTTTTTGTTGTTGATTTCTACTTATTTCCGCTGTGACCAGAGAACATGCTCTGTGATTTCCGTCCTTTGAGATTTGTTGGGTGTTGCGTTACGGCCCAGCATATGGTCTGTTTTGGTAATTGCTCCATGGGCAGTTGAGAAGAATGTATACTCTGCAGTTGTTGGGGATGGCATTCTATATGTGTCAATTCTGTCAAGTGTGTTAACCATGACATTCAAATCTTCAATATTCCTATTGATATTTTTGTCTGCTTGTCCCATCAGTTATTGACAGAGATGTGTTAAAATCTCTAAATATGAATATTGTTTTGTTTGTTTCTCCTTTTAGTTCTATCAGTTTTTGCTTTCTACTTTTTCTTAAGTTGGGTTCCCTAGAAGCAGAGCCTGAGAAGGGAATACTTTGTACAAGTGATTTATTGAAAGAGGGAGAGCCTTCAGAAGAAGCAGACTGAGGGAAGCAGAGGGGACAGCAGAAAAAAACAAGCAAGAACATAGCTCTGACTGAAGACAGCTTCATTTTGAGCCCATGAGGAACTTTAGAACACAAATTGCACGATGGAGTTGATTCCATCTTGAGGCAGGAGGCTGGCCTTTTATACTCCCATATTAGTCAGTCATTGGCTGTGGCAGGGTGTAACCTCCTAGATGAGGCAGCTCCCAGTGGGCTGAGGGCATTCTCTGGAGAAGCAGCAACTGTGAGACATTAGCAGTCAACACTCATAGCAGCTTGCAGATGAGGTCTGAGTGGGGCACCAACC
The DNA here is from genome assembly GCF_041296265.1 of Equus caballus. Taxonomy (NCBI): domain Eukaryota; kingdom Metazoa; phylum Chordata; class Mammalia; order Perissodactyla; family Equidae; genus Equus; species Equus caballus. Next base: position 23,945,303 of record NC_091691.1, on the reverse strand, counting down.
TGCTTGTTTATCATGTTAATTCACTCCATCCAAGTATAGCTTCTATAGGATTCTGGTTGGTCACAATTTCTAGGAAAACTTAAAGGAGGAGGGTTAGTGGGACAAATTAAAACTCTCATTGCTACATTTGGTCCCAAGGATATAACTGATACTCAACATCCCCTTCTTCTGCATTCTAGATTTCCGTCACCTTTGGCTAGCACCTCCACTGGTCTTGATGACTTACTTGGTGGGATGACCCAGTCCCTCATCTTTAAGAGGTCTGAGTTTCTAATAATCATACCCTTATTAGGCTGAGGTTGCTGTATTTACCCGTATACTGATAAAACTGGGCATAGGAATACCAAGATACATCCTCGTGGCACCTGAGTGCCAAACATATTCCTATCTGCCCTCATTATATAGCAGCATCTGTATCGTCTTATGATGTCCTGCCAATATAATAACTCTTTTCTTTGCCCACTTGTCCACATGCATGACAAGCCCAAGTGACAAGATGATAGCCAGAGCTTAAGTTTAGAGGACCTCTTAATGTACCTTCTAGTGGAAGCATGCCCACTCTGGAAACCAGAACATCTGTACCTACAGAGCATAAAGTTATCAAGAAGGGAGGTGTAGGGGCCAGCCCAGAGGCACAGTGGTTAAGTTCATGCGTTCCACTTCAGTGGCCCGGGATTTGCTGGTTCGGATCCCTGGTGCAGACCTATGCACTGCTTGTCAAGTCACATTGTGGCAGGCATCCCACATATAAAGTAGAGGAAGATGGGCATGGATGTTGGCTTGGGGCCAGTCTTCCTCAGCAAAAAGAGGAGGATTGACAGCAGATGTTAGCTCAGGGCTAATCTTCCTCAAAAAAAAAAAAAAGGAAGTATAATTCCCTAAGTGGATAAGTGGGAATCCTGGTGAGTAGTGACACTGACACTTTTATCTCCAAAACCCACGTGTTCTGTCTTTTTGGAACACAGCACCATAGAATGGGTATTGGTTTAAGATGTACACTCCATCTTGAAGAATAGAACCCATTCTCATAGGCGATCAGTTCCAGGCTGACACCTTAGCTGTGCCTTCATGAGGCTCTTCCACTATTCTGTCAGGCCGTTAGCTTTCTGGATGGTGTGGTATGTGGTACAGTGACTGAATCCCATGGTCATATGTGAACTACCATACCTCCTTTGCCATAAAGTAGATCTCTTGGGCTGAAGTGATATGATGTGGAATTCCACATCCGTTGACCAGGCACTCTGATCCCTTGTTTAGTAGTGCGGGCTGAAGCACGTTGGGCAGGAAAAAGTCAGAATATGAGTCAGTCCTAGTCAGGATGAAATGTTACCCTCTTCAGAATGGAAAGGATCTGATGTTATCAAATTGCCACTAAGTAGATGATTGGTTTCCTCAAGGGATGATTCCATACCCGGAGCTCAAGATTGGTCTCTGTTGCTGCCAGGTCAGATGTTTGGTGATGCCAGTAGCTAGATGCATATTGGTGAGGGAGAGCCCGTGCTGTCTGGCCTATTCTTGGCCTTCATCTCTGCCAACATAGCCATTCTGTCCATGAGCCCATTGTCCAGGCACTAGGTGGCCAAGACAGAGGCTGGCTGACATCTACTGGCGAAATCATCCTTTCTACTTGGTTGTTTGGTGCCTCTTCTGCTGTGGACATTCTCTGGTGGCCATTAACATGTGATGAAAAGAACTTCATACTTAGTGCCTACTCCTATAGGTCCATTCACATACCTCTTCTGCAGACCTCCTTGTCTCCAATCTTCCAATCTTGCTATCCTGCTTTTTCTAGGCCCTGACCAACAAGCTAAGCCACTTGCCACTGCCCAGAGAATACAGGATGATCTGAGGGTTCAGCGTTCTCAAGTGAATCTATCTAGATATCCCCACCCCAGACTCAGCACCCTTTCTCTTCCCTATCAGAGCTCTGACTTTGACATAGAATATATTCAGCCTTCTGTGAAGTTTTACTAATCTTACATTTAAGTCCTCTGCTTGGTTTCTAGCTCTCTCTGCCCCTGAGCCATAGGAAATGAGAGTTTCTTTAAAGCTCCTAAGGAGGTTCTCTGACCTTATCACTTTGTTTTAAATTACTGATTAATGGATTTGAGCCTGTTATTTTCCCTCTTCAACTATCAGTGGAGCTTAGCAACAGCCACCTCAATTCCATAGTGCTTATAATTATTATTTCTCCGTACTTCTCAAACACCAGCAACATTGCACCAGCTAGTGCATTAGCCTGTGACAATTCAAGTTCCCCAAGAAGCAGATACCAAGATAGGATTAGATGTACAAGAGAATTATTGGAGGAAACACTTGTGAATGATAAAGGGAAGGGAGCAGAGAAGGCAGAGAAAGCCTTTAGGCTCTAATGCAAGTCTGACATCTGTAAAGGGAGAAGGAGAAGGAAGGAGGATTGGACAGGAAGACCTCAGACTACAGCACAGTTTTCAGAAAGTTTTGGTTGGGATGATGGGAGTTCCTGACACAGTCGCCAATTAAGGGAGTCCTCTTTCAGGCAGGAATGGGCTAGCACTAGTACTACTGCCATGCTCGGTCATTGGCTGGGAACAGCCCAGGGGAAGCATGGCCTTGGAGCAAACATGATTGAGCCAGAGAGGCAGCACTTATGGCTGTCAGTCAACTCTGTTCCTCTCAGCAGGCTCTCTTGAAGGAGATCTGAGCAGTCCATTTTCATAGCCACCACAATCCCCTCCCACTTATATTGTGCCCCAGTTCACCACAAATCTTAGCAATTGCATTGCTAAAACATGCCTCAGACTAACAATACTCTTAAGTGCCACCAGTGGTGAAGCCCTCAGTTCAGTCATCCAGTAAGTGACCCCACTCTAGAAGTCCATCCTTATAGTTTGGTCAGATTCTCTAGAAGCAGAACCTGAAACAAGAATTCTTATTCCTCCTCACATGGTTAATTCAGGCAGTGCTCTTAGGAGAAAGGAAGTGAAGGAAGCAGATGAAGCAGCGGGGAAATGGATTCAGTTGGAGTCCAGTTTCAGTCTGATCCCATGAGGATCTCTGGAGTACAAATTGCATCACCGAGTTACTCTCATCTTCAGACAAGAGGGCTACCCTTCTGCACCCCTGTGTCAGTCAGTCATTTGCTATGGACATTCTCAGTACCACCCAGAAGGTGGTGTGATACAGTTTGTGTTTAGCCCACAGCACACTTTGAAGAAAGGGCAACTGTAAGCCATTAATAGCCTATTCTCATAACAGCAGAGGGGATGAGTATATTGGCTCAGTAAGTAGATCAGGGCAGAGGACCCACGATATTGCCTGCAAATATCCTGAGATTATGTTATTCATCCATACAAATTTAGTATTATTATCTTACTGTTAAATTAGCCCTTTGATAATTATGAAATGTCCTTTTTTATTTTTTTGAGGAAGATTAGCCCTGAGCTAACTGCTGCCAATCCTCCTCATTTTGCTGAGGAAGACTGGCCCTGAGCTAACATCCACGCCCATCTTCCTCTACTTTTTTTATATGTGGGATGCCTACCACAGGATGGCTTGCCAAGTGGTGCCATGTCCACACCCAGGATCCGAACCAGCGAACCCCAAGCCACTGAAGCGGAACGTGTGAATTTAACCACTGCACCACTGGGCCGGCCCCTGAAATGTCCTTTTTAATCTCTAGTAATATCTCTTGCCTTAAAATATACTTATCTATTATTAATACAGCCACACAGCTTTCTTTTAGTTAATGTTTAAATGACGTATATCTTTTGCATCCTTTCAACCTTTCTCCATCCTTATATTTATTGTGTATATCTTGTAAGAAACATATAGTTAGGCTTTATATTTTTATACAGTGTGGTAGTCTTTGTCTTTTAATTGAAGTATTTAATCCATTTATACTTAACGTAATTACTGATTTTTCAAAGTTTTCTATTTGTCCCATCTGTTCTTCATTCCTTTTTTCTCCTTTCTTCCCTTTTCTTGTATTAGTCAAGTATTTTTGTCTTCCATGTGTTTCTTCCTTTTAGCTTACTGGTTATAGCTTCTTTTTGTTATCCCTGTTAGTTTTTTAGTGCTTATGCCAGAGATTACAACATGCACCTGTGACTGATTACAGTCTTCCCTAAATTTTTCATTTTGCTCTATCCTGGGCAATGCAAGAACCTTACAACACTTTAGCTCCATTTACCACCTCCTCATATTTTGTGCTATTGTGGATATATATATTTTAAATTCTGTATATGACTTAAATTCCACATATTATTATATTTAGTGTTATTCTAGATTTATCTATATATTTACTCTTTTCATGCCTCTTCTTTCCTTCCTGCACCATCATTATTCTATTGGGATCATTTTTCTTCTGTAAAATGAGCTCATTTTCAGTATTTCATTTAGTGTAGGTCTGCTGGTGATAAATCCTTTCGGTTTTTGTTTTTCTTGAAATATCTTTACTCCACCTTCATTTTGAAGCACATTTTCACTGAATATAAAATTTTTGGTTGGCAGCTATTTTCTTTCAGTACTTCAAAGATTTAGTTCCATTGTCCTCTGGCTTCCATTATTTCTTTTGTAAATCTTGTTGTTTTCTAAGGTAGTGTGTTATTCCCTGGTTGCTTTTAAGATTCTCTTTCTGTCTTTGGCTTCTCAGCAGTTTTACTATGATTTTCCTAAGTGTGATTTTCTTTTTTGTTTATCTGGCTTGGAGTCTGTAAAGCTTCTCAAATTTGTGGCTTAATGTCTTTTGTCAGTTTTTGGAACGTTCTCAGCCAATATTTCTTTGAATATATTATTGTCTCATTCTTTCCTCCCTTACTTGAACTACTGTTACAGTTAGATGTATGTTAAACTTTTTCACCATTTACCATGTTTCTTATGGGTTTTGTGTTTTGCTCTTTTAACTTTTTTGGTTTTTTCATTTTCCTTTTTTTGTCCTTACTGTGATTTAATCTGGATTTTTTTTCGTCCGTGCAATCTTCCAGTTCATTAATCCTCCTTTTTTGTTGTGTCTAGTCTGCTATATAATCCATGTATTGACTTCTCAATATCAGTTATTATGTTTCTCAGTTCTAGACTTTCCATTTGATTCTATTTTATAGATTTCAGTTATTTATAACATTCTCCAACTTTTCGTTTATTTTCTTGAATATATTAATCACAGCTATTTTAAATGTCCTGTCTGATAATATTCATCTGAGTGTCTATTTCTCTTGTCTATATTTTTTCTCCTGATTTTCAGACATTTGTTCCCATTACTTTGCCTACCTAGTAATTTTTTATTGAATGTCAGGCTCTGGATGTATTTGTCTTCCTTGAAAGAGCATTTGGATTTTTTTTCTTGTAGATTACCTTGATCCAGTTTTGTTAGAGCTGGCACTTTTCCAATCTTCTTTTACTCCTAAGATGCAGCCCTTATTACTGTGGCAGAAACATTACTCCTGGAAAGTAATCATTCCTAGGGCCTAACTCTTCCTCCTAGGATATGGCCCTTACTCCTAAGGAGTAGCCCTTCTGAGGTTTTAGATGATAGTCTGGGGCATTTACCAAGGCCCCTAAAGTTTGACAAGTTTTGAATTCCTACGTCTATCTATCTCCCTGGCACTATGAGACTGCTGAAATCTTTGCTCAGCTCTTTAGCAACCTGTCTGCTGATTTCCACTTATCTTTTGGGAATTTTACCCTGCTTCTACACAGCTTAGGATTTACTAGTGCCTAAAGAGGAAATTGCATACAAACTTTGGGCTAATACTCTTTAGTCCCCTCTATTTCTTTCTTAGGAATCCCAATGTTGTTGGCAGCCCTAAATTCCAACTCTGCTTCCATTCCCTCTCTCCTTGTCTTTCTTTCCATTTGGTTCTTCCATCCTCTTTTAAACCCTCTCCAATCAGGTTTTCATGCCTACATTCCACTGAAATTTCCCTTGTCAATGTCACCAATACATTCATGTTGCTAAATCCAATAGTCAATTCTTAGTCCTTTTCCTCCTTGACCTGTTAGCAGTATTTGACATAGTTGATCACTCCCTCTTCCTGTAAAATTTTTGTTTACTTGTTTTCCTGGGGTTTTTTTTCCCTTATTAACACTCCTGTTCCCACTCCATGGCTGATTTCTTCTCATTTCTCCAAGGTCTAAATGTTGGAGTTTTCTAGGCTTAACCTTTGGATCTCTTCTCTACCCTCACTCTTTTGATGATCTTATCCTGTCTCATGGCTTTAAAGACCTTCTATATGCAGACAACTCATGAATTTATATCTCCAGCCTAGATTTCTTCTCAGATTCCAATCTTGTACATATAACATCTTGACCTCTTTATTGGATATCTGCTAGACATTTGAGATTTTTTTCCTGAGGAAGATTAGCCTTGAACTAACACCCGTGCCAATCTTCTTCCACTGTATATGTGGGTTGCCACCATGGCATGGCTGATGAGTGGTGTAGGTCTGCACTTGGGATCTGAACCTGTGAACCCAGGCTGCCAAAGCAGAGCATGCTGAACTTAACCACTATGCCGTGGAACCAGCCCCATTTCAGATTTTTAGCATGTCCAAAACTAAGCTTCTGATCCGTACTACTCCCTCAAACCTGGTCTTCTCAAGTCTTCTTCATTTCAAAAAATGGCAACTCCATCCTCTCAGTTCTTCAGGCCAGAAACTTTGGAGTCATTTTTTACCCCTCACTTTCCCTCACACCCTACATCTAATCTGTCATGATTTCTTATTTGATCTATCTTCAAAATGTATACAGAACTCCTCACTACCTCTGCCGTCACCACTGGGTTCACACTACCATCGTCTCTATCTTGAATTATTGTAATAGTCTTCTACTGACTTCCCTGCCCTGACCATTGCCCCTCTATAGTTTGATCTCTGCACAGATGTTCGAGTGATCATTGAAAAATTCCTTTATTCTGAACCTTCCAGCAAGCATCCCATCTCATTTAAAATAAGTCCAAGCTCTTTCATTGGCCTAAAAATAAGGTAACGGTATAATTTATATGTAATTTATCATCTAAACTAGGATACTTGAAAATGCAAGGACAATAGACATAAACTGTGACTATGCCAGCAAACTAGCTGTGTTCTGTATGATTCCTCCCCCACTCCTACCTCATTCTTAGTTCATTTTTAGCTCTACCAATCTCCTAGCTGTTTCTGGAAAAGGCCAGGTGTGCTCCTGCCTCGTGACTTTTGCACTTGCTGTTCCCCAGGTGTCTGTGTGGCTTGCTCGCTCACTTCCTGCGGTGCTTTGCTCAGGTGTCATCTTCTCAAGAAGACCTTTTCTAACCAGCCTGTTACTTAAGATTCCAACCCCACTCTCACCTCACACTATATGTATTTTACTTGTTTACATATTGTTTATTTACTCTCACTAGAAGTAAGCTCTTTGAGGGAGGGATTTTTTTTTTTTACACTCAACATCACCAAATAATTTAAGAACATTTGACAGTTGTGAAATTTATATTTATTCTGATACTTCCCATCAGCAGTACAACTAATCTAGAGCAAATTACCAGGTAAATTTTAAATTATTTCTTCAGGACTGGGTTTTGTCAAAGACTTCAAATTTGAGAGATCTTCAAATTTGAAGTTAGGGAACGTGTTCATGTCTGCTTTACCGTACATTTGCTTAAGCTTAAAAAGCTCCCTCTCCAGATCTTGCTGATACTCTGGGCCAACATCAACAGGTGAGGGAGGGGATTTTTTTCCCCTATTTTGTTCACTGCTGTATATTTTGTGCCTGTAGCTGTGCTTGGCACATTTATGTATATAATAAATTTTAGATAAGTGAGTGAACACAAGTGCAATTGATCACCTGAGAATTAATTCATTCACCAAACATTTATTGAGTACATCCTATGTTTTTGACTCTGTGCTCAGTACATAACATTATTCTAAAGTCTAAGATTAGATATGTACCTGAAGATACCATAGTAAAATTTAGTGTAAGTTTATAACATATAAAGGTATGTAATTATTGTTGAAGTCAATAAAGATTGTCCTTTAGGATTTTAAACTGATTTATTTTATTTACAACTTTATTGTTACATATTAAATCTGGATACTTCTTATGGAATCATTGAGGTTTTGACACCCATTTTCTGGACCCCTCCCCCCCTTTTTTTTTTTAAGATTTTATTTTTTTCCTCTTTCTCCCCAAAGCCCCCCGGTACATAATTGTATATTCTTAGCTGTGGGTCCTTCTATTTGTGGCATGTGGGATGCCACCTCAGCATGGCTTGATGAGTGGTGACATGTCTGTGCCCAGGATTCAAACCAGCAAAAACCCTGGGCCGCCGCAGCGGTGCGCACAAACTTAACCACTTGGCCACAGGGTTGGGCCACTGGACTCCATTTTTTACACCTATTTTTTATCTTTACTTTTAGCAAGCTATTGAGGAAAAAAAGGGTATATCTGGATATAGTTACACCCAAGAAGAGCTAGAAAGAGTATCCGCATTGAAGAGTGAAATCGATGAAATGAAAGGACAAACACTGGATGACATGTCTGAAATGGTGATTACATATTTTTTCTTAGTTTTGTTTATTGTGTAGCTAAGAGGCAAATGCTTTTGTGTTTGTTCTGTTTCCAGTGAAACATTCAAATTTTCATTTCTGCAAATTGTTTACTTTATATTCTTTCATCTATCTTTATCAACATCTTTTGAATTTTTCCATTTAGTAAGATTATTCAACTTGTAATCGTTTATGCATTTTGTGGTTTTCGAAGTGTGTAAAAGTTATATAAAATTAAAGAAATACTTAAGATAAAAAGTAAGTTTTCCCAAATCATATCACTCTAACTAATAAAATTACTTCATTTTTGTGTACATCCTTAGTATCTTACCATATTCAGGACTGCTTTTCAGCCAGAATGCACTGATCCAGCTTCATTAGGCATTAAAATGTTGAAATCTTTCCTTACTTTTTCGTAAATAGCTGCTGCCCCAAACTCTCAGAGTACCCATCTCCACCTGTCGTGTCCACATTGGCCCAGAACCTTCTGGATCTCACCACAATCTAACTCCTAGAAAAATTAACATTTAGCACAGCAGAGGCCTCCAAGACCCTTTTCATCTCTATAGCTGGTGTCCATTCATCTCTATGGCTGGGTCATTACTTATGCCATTTGGATTATTAAGTGTTTTGACTATCACTTCATCCATTTTATATGATCTACATAATTTTTTATATAATACAACATGATTGTAGTTGTATGCAGGCAACTTTGTAATTTGTTTTAGTCATTCAGTGTTAGATTATATTTTCCCATAATGGTTTGCAATATTAATAATTGACATTCTGAATAGCTAAGTGTATTCCATCTTACTGAGGAATCAAGATTTACTAAATCACTTCCCCAATGTTTGACTGAAGTAATTTATAGTTTTTTTACTCTCATGTGTAGCATTTCAATAAATGTCTTTATGCATATAGTACTTTTGTTCTTTTGAATTCTTTTTTTAAATTTCATTTATTTTGTTTAAATGATAGGTAAAAAAACTGAATTCACTGGTATCTGAAAAGAAGTCAGCTCTAGCCCCAGTTATAAAAGAACTACGACAGTTGCGTCAGAAATGTCAAGTAAGTAAATTTGATTTTGTGATACTTCTGGTATTCTATCTTGTTCATTTGTACTAGTTATAATCCTGAATATTTTACTTGGACAATTTTAAAAAATTATTATTATTATATTGACGTGATTCTGCAAAAGACAGTAGTAATGTGACCTACAAAGGTTTTTGTTTGATTTATGCTATTTGTGTTGTCATAAATTATTGGGGAGAGGAGAGAAGGAGAAGACAGAGTTTAAGCTGGAATCACAAGTGCAGCCAGATGAGATTTTTTTGCTTTAAATCTATGCATGTCAGAGCTATAAATGTGAAGTCACATTCTTCGGTGGCCAGGTAAAAGCTCAGAGTCTCCCAATGAGTGGTGACAAATTAACTTTAGATTAATGAATTTGCTTTGCTGGTGAGCAGGGTGGGGGGCAAACTCTGATATCTTATGATAAGTGATGAAATACCATCACTTGGGAGCTAATTCTAACCACTACTTTAAAGTTAAACTGTTAGAAGGTAAATGCCCTCCACAAATACAGATCAGGTGGCCTCTGCGATTTGACGTTAGAAGTTGTTATTTTATCACTCTCCATGTAGTAATTTTAGGTTTGAATGTGAGCTGTACTGCATGTGCCTGAGGTTGGAACTATAAAATTCTTCTGAATGCCATCCATCAGAGTCAGAGAAGCAGAGTGAAAAACCATATGAACTTTGAAATCAGATAAATATCATTTCCTTTTTATAGAAAATGCCATGGAGTCTGAGACAGGTTTAGTGACTCATCCAAATAGACAAGCAGGAAATCAGAGAGTTGGGGCTTGACTCTAGCATCTATATCATCTTATTTCAAATCTCCTGCCTGTTCCATTACACACCACTGCGATCACAAAGAAATGGAAGAGACAAGTCGTTGTTCTCTGAAGTTCATACTGTAATAGGTCAGACGGGATACACACATGAAGAGATTCAAGAAAAACTAAGATAACCCAACTTAAGAACAATGTAGAAAAAACTATAATCATAACCACATACTTAAATCATGAGGAAAGAAGACGCAAATGAAGAGATTGTTAGGAAGGAAAGGTTTCAGAAAGGAGATTTTTAAGCAAGGTTTTCAGACTGAGGACATCAAGAATTGTTTTTGTGAATACTTTCTAATTCATTGATTTTCTTAATGCTTTTCTTAAGTAAACAACTTGCAGACAAAAGGGACTGGTCTATCTAGTGATGAAAAATTTTTCCCTAATAGTAAGCTAATAAATCTGTTTGTATTTAGTTCTTTTATTAAATCCATTTACATTTTAAATGAGTTTTATTGAAAGGATATTTTGGACAATAAAGGAAATGTTCTGTCATGGAAATCCAAGACCAGAACCATAGTCTACTGTAAGCAGAGAGCATTTTGGTTCAGGGAAGCTTCAGGAAGCTTAGCATCAGGAGCTTATGGATCATGATGATGAATGTGATAGTAACAACATTTATTAAGTGATTCCTATGTACCAGGCACTATTACATTACTCAATTAAGGCTCACAACCACCCAATAAGATAGGGACTGCTCTTTACACAAATAAGCAAATAAAGGCACAGAGAGGTAAGGTACTTGCCCAAGGTTACACAGCCAGTAAATGGCAGAGCCCAGTTCTTTATACTAAATACTATATCAATAACGTGATTCAGTGAATCTCTTTGTATTGACTTCTCACTCTCTTCCTGCCACCAGCCAGGTTTTTCACCCCTGTTCTTTCCTTCTGTCCTCTGTCTTATAGTTTCTCCTTACTCTTTGGATTAGCATCCTCATAACCTCGGCTTGCTTATGGCTCCTCATTGTTCATGTCTCACGTTATGGCCTTTATATATACTTTGTGTTGAATTTTTCACTACCAACTGCCCTATTTTCTCTGCATTTTCTAATTCAAATTCCTGGTGCATCTCCTCTCTTTTTTGGGCAGTTCTTCATGCCAGACTACCTCAGAGACTATTGGCTATCCTCAGGTCAGGTCAGGGGTCCATCGTTAGTTCAACCAGCTATGCTGGTAGGTAAGGGTGGGAAGAAAGGAGAGTGAATATGGTACCAAGTATGGCCGCCTAGAGAATTTTTCCCTCTGCAAAGGCTATGGGTATATCAGGTATTTCAATTGACATTTTTAGTACACCACCCATTATCCTATTACTAACAGCTGAACAGCATTCATCTTTGCATTTTATCCTTATCCTTTCATTTATACTTTTTTACATGGTTGCAATTGTAGTATCCATTGCATTTATAGTCACGCATCGCTTAATGACGGAGCTACGTTCTGAGAAATGTGTTGTTAGGCTATTTCGTTGTTGTGCAAACATCGTAGAGTGTGCTTACACAAAGGTAGATGGTATAGTGTTTAATGGGTATGAGTTTCAGTTTCAGTCTTCAGCTTTCAAGCTGAAGAGTTCTGGAGATGGCTGGTGTTGATAGTTGCACAACAAGGTAAATGTGCTTAATGCCCCTGAACTGTACACTTGAAAATGGTTTGTCTTAATTTTTGTTTTATGTCTATTTTGCCATAATAAAAAGAATCTTAAAAAACAGTTCAGGGCTTGCCTACATTTGCATTAACTGGTTCTGAGTTCAATGCAGTTGGTGAGTACCTGATACTCATTTTGCTTATCTCCATATGCCAATCTCCTACATTCCTGTATAGTTTTATTTTTACCCAGAAACCTTTTGTAATAAAAAGTATACTGGAAAAAAAAGCCACTTCGTTGACTTTAAGCTGTTTCCAAATATTAACTGAAATTCTTAATTGTTCTCTACTTTGAATATTATTTTTTTAACTTAAGTATATTTAATACTCAAAACTACATACATGTATTATCATATTGTTAAAGTGCAGCAGTACTTAAAAAGACTTTATGCTTCTTGCTTTAATGAGTAACTCTCAAATATTTAGAAATTTTATAGTGAAGTGCTAGTACGTTTCCTTTCTATTGTATTTGCGCTGTTCTAAATTTGAATATTAACAACTATTTTAAAATTAAAGACTCACAACTCGAGATGTGTAACTTATATTTATCTAAATCTTTTGTAATTATCTAAAATTAGAATAGCATCTTGAAAAGTTTCATGTTTATCATCCTAGGAGCAGTTCTGTAAATTGTGTGTAATTAAATGGCATAATACATATAATTGCTAATATATGGGGAAAGGCTAAAATACTCATTTTGGAGTATACAATCTGATAATTATTGATTTCACTGAAATATTTCTTATTCATTACTTTTTCTCATAAAATTAAAATCATGCTCTTAGCAAGAATTCAAACTGTAAAGAATTGTTTAAGGGAAAGAATAGAAATTATTTGTCTCTGCACACCCCCAGCACACTCCCCAGAGGTAATAACTATTAAGAGTTCCTTATGTATTTTCTAGAAATTTTCTGAGAATTAATGAATGGATAATTATTTATTGGCTACCTAAAGTTTGTTCTCCACATCTTTGTTCTACTCTGAAAAAACAGGCTTTCTTTAATTTTTGGTCAGAATTCAACTCTGATACTAAGATCAAAATGCTTCCTTTTGTTTGCATTTGCCTGCTATGCTTTTGCCCATCCTTTGCTTTCAAATTTTTAAAAATTACCTTCTTTTACATGTGTCTCTGAATAGATCTTGAATTGGGTTTTGTTATGTGATACCATCTGAAAAGTTTGTTTTAATAGATAAGTTGAGCCCATTTATATTTATTCATATGCAGACATATTTGGTCTTAGTGCATTTTATGTTTTGCTTTCGATTTTAAAGCCTGTAAAAAATCCTCTGTTCTTCTCTGCACATGTGTGTGTGTTTTGGAGCTTGTGGTTTTGCTCTAGCGGTTATATTTGTAACTCCAACATTAACCATCCATTTCTGTAGATAGTATCTATTAATCCCCACTGTGAGCAGTGATAAAAGTAGCATATTTCCTCTGACTTCTCGCCCCCTTCCCGCTCCTTTAGCACCTGATTTTAGTCAATTGTATTGTCTTTCTTTCTGCTTGCCTTTATACTTTGAATTTGCTTTTACTATGACTTGATTCGTCAGCTTTAGATTATATCCTTTGACGTTCCCCCACCCATTCCTAGCAATTAAAAATTGAAGAAACCAGCTTACTTATTCTACCTTCCACCTTCTTTTCTCCTTCCCCTCCCTGCAGGTCCTCTTGTATCACTTCTACGTTGTCAGGGCATGTAACATTTACCTTCTGTTTTGTTGCCCTAGTTCCCACTTTTGTTTTAGTGGTAGGCTTGTAATTATTAGATTCAATGCTCATTACCAATCCTTTCACTGCCCTTTTTCCTACCTTTTTTATTGTCTGTGATTTGTCCTATAGTAGAGTTCTCAAAAAAGGCTAGGAACAATATTCTCCGAGTTCTTGCACGTTGTAAAGTTTGTTGCCTTAAGTATTTCAACAACAGCTTGACTGAGCATAAAATTCTTACCTCATGCTTTCTTTCCTTGAGAATTTTTTTTTTCAAGATTGGCTCCTGAGCTAACATCTGTTGCCAATCTTTTTTTTTTTTTTCCTTCTTCTTCTCCCCAATGCCCCCCAGTACATAGTTGTATATTCTTGTTGTAGATCCTTCTGGTTGTGCTATGTGGGATGTCTCCCCAGCATGGCTTGATGAGTGGTGCTAGGTCCACACCCAGGATCCGAACCAGCAAAACCCTGGGCCACTGAAGTGGAGTGCATGAACTTAACCACTCTGCCATGGGGCCAGGTCTCCTTGAGAATTTTTAAAGTACAGCTCCACAGTCTTCCAGGGTTAAGTGTGGTCATGGAGAGATCTGAGGCCAACCTAATTTTTTTAGTAACTTGATCTGGAAGAGAATGTGTGTTTTCCAGTTCTTGAGTACTGGGTTCTCCATGTGTTCATGAGATCAAGCTGCTTAAATGTGTTGTTCAAAACTTCCTGGTAAATGGAGGAGTTATCGTGTAATGGGTACAGAGTTTCAGTTTTGCAAGATGAAAAGAGTTCTGGAGATTGGTTGTATAGCAATGTGAATGTACTTAACACTACTGAACTTTACGCTTAAAAATGGTTAAAATGGTAAATTTTATGTTATGTGTATTTTACCACAATTTTTACAAGATTCCTGGTTTAAAAAACAAAATTCCCTTGTAAATTATTTGTTTATCATTATTTTTTGACTCTTTTAAAAAATTCTTGGTAACATTTTTTTGTCTAGGGGTCTTATCCTGTCTGCTATTAACGTAGGTATACCAGCTTTCTTGTGATTAGTATTGCTTGGTATATCTTTTTATTTCTGTTGCTTTCAGCTTTCTGTATCCTTATTTCTGTCGTGTATACATATGTCTCATAAATAGTATGTAGCTGGACTTTGTGTTAAGTATAGTTTCTTACACCTAGTTTGAGAATCTGTCTTTTAATTGGTGAGATTAGTCTCATTACATTTACTCTTATTATTGGAATTTATTTCTATTTTGTATATCCTATTTACTATGCTTTTTCTTGGCTGTTTTTCTTCTTTCCTACCTCCATTACACCAATTCTCTTTTCTTTTATCTTCTTTTTTCCCTTTATTTCCTTTTCAATCTTTTTCTATTCTGATATTGTTTACTCTTAAATTTTTAACATATTTTCCTGAATTAACAAAGTCTAAAGTTAGTCAGCATCTCCTGAACAATACAGGGGCCTTAGAATATTTTAACACTGTCTCCTGCCTTACATGTGTGATTTTTATGCTCTGGTATTTTATTTCCACTTTCTTTCTTTCTTTTTTTTTTTAATTGTTTTTGAAGGTTGGCACCTGAGCTAACTAACATCTGTTGCCAATCTTTTTTTTTTCTTTTCTTCTTCTTCTCCCCAAAGCCCCCAGTACATAGTTGTACATTCTAGTTGTAGGTCCTTCTGGTCGTGCTATGTGGGACACCACCTCAGCATGGCCTGATGAGTGGTGCCATGTCTGCACCCGGGATCCAAACCAGTAAAACCCAGGGCTGCCAAAGCGGAGTGCGCAAACTCAACCCCTCAGCCATGGGGCTGGCCCCTCCACTTTATTTCTTTATCTCTAAAAGTAGTTGTTATGGTGGTCATTACTGTTATAATTACTACATTATACAGTCATTTCCTGTTTGGATTTATCCACATATTTAGCAATTCTAAGCATTGCTTCTTGTCTTTTAATCCTTCCTTCTAGATTCAGTTTCCTTCTTCCTGAAATTAAATGTCTGTGTTTTGTTTTATTTTAGTATATCTCTCAGTAAAGAATTATTATGATAAGTAAACCATCTTTTCTTTTCTTCTTGAATAATGGTTTGGTCAGAAAAAAATTATTTTCATTGCTTTCTAGTTTCTCTTGTGTTGAAGGGTCTGCTATCAGTTAATTATCATTTCTTTTTAGGTAATATCTCCCCTAGATAGTCATGGGCTACATAAGGACATTTCGGACGATGACACACCACACATACAATGGTGGTCTCATAAGATTAGTACCATATATCCTAGATGTATAGTAGGCTATACGATCTAGGTTTGTCTAAGTACACTCTATGGTATTCGCACAACAGCAAAATCACCTAACAACACATTCTCAGAACATATACCTCCTTGTTAACTGACCATGACTGTAATTGATTTTAATATTTTTATCTTTGTCTTTGGTGTTGTCTAGTTTTACTACTGTGTTCTAAGCATGAATTTAGTTTTATTTGCTCTGCTGGAATTTGTGCTTTTTGTCTTTCATTAATTCTGGAAAAATTCTACATAATATCTTCAAATATTCTCTCCCATTTTTTTTCTAGCCTGTTCTCTAGCAACTCCTATTAGATATATGTTAGACATATTTATTCTCTTCCCTATTGCATAACCTCACTTTCATATTTTCATGTTTTTTCTGTCTGTGATGAATTTTAAATAATTTCTTCATCTCTATTTGCTAGTTCATTCTTTTATCTCCTGAGCTGTGTCTAATCTTACTGCCGTCTACTCATTTTTCAATTTCAGTGACTGTTTTTTTTTTTCATTTTTGTGTGTTTTTACTCACTGCACCTTTTTTTTTAATCTTTTGTTTTCAGTTCTTCCTTCATCACTTTAAGTATTTTAAGCATACTTATTCAGTAGGCTTATTTCTAGTATCCAAAGTTCCTGGAGGTATAGTCTTACTGTTTTTTATATCTTCCGGTTCTCACTCAATGGATCAATCATTTCCTCATCTCTTTATACTTTGGGATTGTGAGCTTCTCTTTAGTACAGTGTTGTCTCTTCTGTCCTGGTAGCTAGGATGGAGAGTGTGTCCCTTTAGAGTGGTTTTGCAGTTGTTCTGCCAGGTGTTTTAGGAATACCACAAGCTTGGAGCTAATTTTGAGTTAATGTCTCAGCTTGGGAGTTCTTCCACCATTTAGTAAGATAAATTCAAACCCAGACCTGCCTGGGGACAGGCTCCCTTTTCCCATCTGCCTCTGCAGCAGCATGGCTACATTTACTAATCAGTTTGGCCATCAGACTTACAGACCAAAAAAAGGCTTTCATCTACTCTAATGCCTTCATCTCACTGAGAGGCCCAGCAGCTACCTAAGTATACAGCCTCTGTTGCCCCTTCTCCCACTTAGGGAGTGTATCACTGTCACCCATGGGAGCCTTAGGTGTCTATAGGTCATTTTGATACTTAAAAGCCACAGCTCCTTTTTCCCACCAATCTTTTATACTGTGCTTGTCACCCCAAACCAGATGCAGTCTCACACAACGAAGGAAGCACACACAACATTACCCATTTATGTTAACTCTCAAGTTCCCGAGAAAATGGTGCTATGTGAAACCAAGGTCCTTCTGAGGCTGGCCTACATCAGTCCAGGCCTGGTGTTAACCCTTTGCTCGCAGGTTCCCAAGTTAAAAAACAGCTTGGATTCTGTGGGGTTCTCACTTCTAATTTCCCACTCTGCCTTTTGTCCTGCCTGGACATTATAATCATTCTGTCACCAAGATTGACTGTTCCCGACTCCCTTCACCAAAGGGTAGCCACAGGGGGTCATCCTTTGTTTCTGATCCATAATACCTCTTACTTCCTTGAGAATTCAGGTTAGCTCTGGATTGGAAAGGATGTTTGGTCCACCTTATCAGGCGTTTGAAGATACTTGTAGCATTTCTAGGTATTTGTAGTTGAAGATTTTCAGATTACTTAATTCAAAATGTTATGTTAGAAGAAAGTTTGAAACTACTCAAACAGCCTGAATTAAAATTCTGACACCCTTTTCCATCAGTGTATTTTTGGTGAGGTACCTGGCCTCCCTGAACTTTGTCCAAGCATGATATGAGGATATTAACACATACCTCAGGGGGTTGTCATGAGATTTAGTTACTGTCAAGAGGAAAGCTCAGACACCCTAACATGGTTTACAGAGTTCTGATCAGGACCCTTCCGAAGTCTTCAGCCTCTTCTCATACTTCCCAGACACACTTCAGCATAATAAACTACTTGTACGTCCTAAATTGTTCTTCTTCTCTCCAGCTTCCAGCCTTTATACATAGTGTTCCTTTTTTCTGAACATTCTCCTCCCCTGTCCACCTTCCCCCTGGCTATTCTTACTAATCCTTCGTACCTCAACTGAGATATCAGTTTCTCCAGGAAGTTGTCCCCGCTGATCCCCAAGCCTGGGTTAGGTCCGGTGAAAGTCCCATGTGCTCCCATAACACTTGTATTTTCCCATGATAGCATTCTGCAGCCTGTTTACTTGTCTGAACATTACTTGAGGAGAAGGGTTTTTGGCTGTTTTGTTCACTCTTGTATCCCTAGCTCCTAATAAAGAGCCTGGCACACAGCTCATTACATGGTAGCTATTATTTTTATCAGCACCTTCATCTGTCATAATTCTCAAATGTCTGATTGTTGTATAAATAACTCTTAAGTATGGCAGGAAGCTTAGAGTTAAGTTACAAGACTGACAAGGGCATGCATTGTTTCAGAGCCACATTTTAGACCTTTGTTTTTCACTTATTCAATCATTTACCCTTTTCATATTAGGAACTAACCCAGGAGTGTGATGAAAAGAAATCCCAGTATGATAGCTGTGCAGCAGGCCTCGAAAGCAATCGGTCCAAATTAGAACAGGTAAGAAGACAGTTTTTATTTTAATAATTTAGCAGAAACTGCCTGTGTGTGTGCATATTTTCACTACACCGATGTCAAAAGATTCCCAAATCTTTACCCTCATCTTCTGAGTCTGCCTCCTAAGCTCCAGAGATCTTTATTTCTTCACACTGGATGTGTACACACCGAATTCTCCATTTGTACCACTACTGCAAAGTCCAGGCCGGCATCATGTCTTTCCTAGACTCCCACAGTTACCACCACATGCTTCCCACCTCTACTTTTGCTATCCTAAGGTTTTTTCCTCCATAGAGCAGACAAAGAAATCTGTATAAAACTTAGGCGACCCTTCATTGGCTTCCCGTTCCTCTTAAAATCAACTTCCAAACTGTGGTGTACAAGGCCCCACCTGCCTTATGAGCTTCACATCCATGTGCTCCACTCCTCATCCATGGGGCTCCAGCCACACTGCCTTCTTCTTGTACTTCAAACAGGCCAAGCTTGTTTCACCTCAGGGCTTTTGTTTGTGCCCTTCTCTCTCTGGGACACTCTGCCCCCATCTCTTTGCCTTGATCTCTCCTTTTCATCTTTCAGATCTCAGCCTAAATGTCACCTCTTCCTAGAAGTCTTCTCTGATCACCCTATCTAATGTTGCCCATGCAGTCACCCCATCACACTCTACTGCTGAATTTTCTTCATAGTCCTTATTCCCGTCTGAAACTATCTTCATTATGTGTTTCCTTGTTTATGTCTGTTTTCTCTACTTGAATGAGAGTGGAGACTTGTCTCTTATTCACTGCTGTGTCCCCAGCACCTAGCACAGAGCTGGGCACACAATGGGTACTTAATAAATCAATAACTGAACCTGTAGGTTTTAGAATGGTATGAGCGTTCTCTAGAAAAGATTGCAGCCTAGGCTATTATAGTAAAGAAAGTTACAATTGCAGAGGCGGAAATGACCCTGATGGTATTTCTTTTGTTGTACGTTTAAAGTCATCCTCTCCACATCTGATTATTCTTTCAATAATATTTCCCATTTAAAATTATGTTGTAGGAAGTCAGAGGACTCCGTGAAGAATGTCTTCAAGAAGAAAGTAGATACCATTATACGAATTGCATGATTAAAGTAAGACAAAGGAAATGAATCAAAAACTTTTCTGAGATTCCTCTGTATTAAGGACATAACCTAAAACTTCGTCTTTCCACTTAGAACCTGGAAGTACAGCTTCGTCGCGCTACTGATGAAATGAAGGCATATGTCTCTTCTGACCAACAAGAAAAAAGAAAGGCAATTCGGCAAGTAATTTTGTTGTTTTTATATTGTTACTTAAAATTTTCCCCTATATAAGATTTGTAAATAAGATAGAATTATAAAATTTGGAGTACTTAAATGAGCAAGACACTAAGATATTATTATTTAGGGTTAAATCTTGTTAAGCATCATCTAGATAGTCCAGCTCTGCTAACTAAGTCGGAATACATATAATTTTTTTTCTTGCTTGCTTAATTTTTTTATTGTGGCAAAAGATATATATGTAACATAAAATTTGCCATTTTAACCATTTTTAAGTGTACAGTTCAGAGCATTGATTACATTCACAATATTGTGCAACCATCACCACTATATTTGACCAAAACTTTTCATCACCTCAAACAGAAACTCTTGTAATCATTACCCAATAGCTCTCCATTCCCCCCTCCCCAAGAATACATATAATTTCATAGTTGCTTTTTTATAAGCACTAAGGGTGGTCTATTTTTAGTCCCACATAGCCCGGACTCTAATCATCTGCCTACTTATTGTGCAGTGTGAGTGACTGCATTTCAGCTAGAAACTGTGTCGTTGCAGAGTGCCAGCCTTCAAAATGAGGCAGGGTGTGTAAATACCACTAGTCCTTATATGGTGAATTTTTTTATAATCCTAGCTTGCAGCCTACAAGTAATATATCAAATGCTGCCTTAGAAAATACATTTATATTTGAATTGATAGCTGTGATAAAATGCAGTAATTGAACAAGAGAGCTTTTTTTGTCCCTTATGATAATTCAAATATTTTGCTTTTATCATACAGTAACACCTCAAAGTGTTAGAATTCACATTTATTTTATATTGCAGTTGAGATTTTTAGTGTCATTATACATTAATGTTACAAAAAGGAATCTAAGAAATACAATGTCTTGCAGAGTCTAAATTTTTTTATATATAGTGCATTGGAATGCAAGCCAGACTGAAAATATCCTATAAATAGAACAATATTTTTTAATATGCTAACATCAAATGTGTTTATTCAGATTCTTTCATTGAATGTAAATTTTGCTCAAATAAATCTATATTGTCAATAAAAAAACTATATGATCAATGCTAATATTTCACAAATATGAGAAGTTAATTTTGTTCTTGAAAAGTAAAACGTTTTAGAAATTGTTTCATTTCTTCCAAAGTTATCAATATAAATAGTAAAGAAGGAACTATTGCTCCTAAACTATTGGTTTTCTGATCATTTTTCAAGCTGGATATTCTTATTCTTCATTTTAAAAGTTATAAATTTTACCATTCCTTAGTTTTCCTGTAGACAAATATTGTGCCCTGACTAGAGTAGTACATGATAAGAATATTTTGAATAAAATAGAGTTAATTGTACTCTAAACTCACTGATACATGTTTAAAATATTATTACTATAGACATAATATTTTACTCTTATTCCATTTTCTACTTTTATGATACTTTCTGGTAAGGCCAAAGGTCTAAGAAATTAGCTTGATTTGAAAGATTGTCTGAAAATTTTAATTTTGTTTGAAAAGGCATCATGTTTTATTTCAGAGTACTAGAGAAGGACTCATAAAATTTTGTTTCTAACCTGGTTTTTCCAATTCCTAGTTTTGTGACCTTGAGCAAATCACTTGCTCATCTATAAAATAAGGAGAACAATATATACCACAGAAGATGAAGTTAAATATGATGTATGCAGCAGTGTTTTGGAAATTATATAGCATGAGTTCCTGGAGGGCAAGGACCCTGTCCTGTTTTCTTCTTGAAACCCCAGGGCATGCTTAGTACATAACAGGTGCTCTGTAATTATTTCTTAAATAAAGTTCATTGAATAAATTAAAATTACATATTAGTGTTATATAGAAAAAGAGCGCGAGCCTGTTGATTTCTTGAGAAAATATAAATGAAATTCTAAAATAATTTGGATGTTTCTCAGGCCTACGGTAATAAATGAATTATTTAAAGCCATCTGAACTATGACCATGTGTTCTTCTTGAGCACTATGTCATTTACATCCTCCTAGCTGTTTTTCATTGGCGAGCTGGAGAGGCAAACAGTTTGACTCAGTGTCTTATAAACTTTAAGGGCACAATGAAGATTTGTCAGGACTGTGTTTGTTCCCTTCCACCCTGTTCCTGTGCATACGTTCTGCCTTCACTTCAGCTCTGTAAGGACTTTGGATACTTTTGATTGTCATTTTCTCTATTCTAATCACTTCTACCTCCCTTTTTGCATAAATGCGACTCTTCCTTCACTTAGGCTGCTAGAGTTTCTCTTTGTGGTTTATAACTAAGATCCCCAAATTTGTGTTGTTTAATTTCTCCTTAAATACTACAGTTTAGCTTTACGTGGAAACATAGGCTGTTTCCATCCAAATTTGAGGTCTAAATTCTCTCGTATCTTCTTTGTCATTGGTTCTTTTGTCTTCATCTTTGTCCTTAACACTTTAAGTCTCACTTTTTCTCTTACGTAGTGTTAAAATGTAATTATACTTTTGTTTAAAAGTGCAATATGGTGTTATCTGTGCTTTTTATTTTTACATTAAAAACTTTTAGGTTTTTTTACCTTGCATAAGAAATACTTGTAAAAACAAAAAGGTAACCATTATGAAGTATAGTACAAAAAAATTGAATGTTGTCCACATTGGCATGCCTCAGAAATGTCTACTGTTAATATTTTGATGTACCTTATTCCATATTCTTTTCCCATGCATTTGCTAATATGTCTGTATATGTATGTGTGTGTGTTAGCAAATGCATGGGAAAATTTTATGTGTGTGTATAACAAAAATAAGATTAAACTACATATACAATTTTTCTCTTAATAATTTATCTAGAATTCTTTCCACTTCAGTATTTATAGATCTACCTCATTTTTTCTTTTTACTATTCTATATTATTCCTTTGAATGGATGTACTATAATTTATTTAAGCATTTCCCCATCTATCAACATTTAATTTGTTTGCAAATGTTCACTATTACAAGCAATCTTGAATTAAATAGTCTTTGCTTTTGTCTTTATTAACTTATGAGAGTTTTTGTGTAGGATGACTTCCTAGAAGTGGAATTGCAGGGTTAAGTGCTGTTAACTGTTTATTTAAAATGTGTATCCAAGGGCCAGCCCTGTGGCATACTGGTTAAGTTCACACACTCCACTGTGGCACCCCAGGGTTTGCGGGTTTGCATCTTGGGCGCAGACCTACACACCACTCATCAGGCCATGCTGAGGCAGCCTCCCACGTAAAAATAGAGGAAGATTGGGGGCCAGCCCTGTGGCACAGCAGTTAAGTTTGCACGTTCCGCTTCAGCTGCCTGAGGTTTGCCAGTTTGGATCCCAGGTATGGACGTAGCACCGCTTGTCAAGCTATGCTGTGGCAGGCATCCCACATATAAAGTTGAGGAAGATGGGCATGGATGTTAGCTCAGGGCCAGTCTTCCTCAGCAAAAAGAGGAGGATTGGCAGCAGATGTTAGCTCAGGGCTAATCTTCCTCAGAAAATAAAAAATAAAAAATAGAGGAGGATTGGCACAGATATTAGCTCAGGGCCAATCTTCGTCACAAAAAAATAAATAAAGTAAAATGTGTATCCTTTCTCCTGTCTGCAAACCTCTTCAAAAACAAAGTGTAATTTAAGCAAATGAGTTGCCATTGTTTTAAGGGTAGATTAAGTAGAAATAGTACTTAACATTTTAAGTCTCTTAATTTATTATGCAATCTTTTGCCTTTTTTCCCCTTAAATTACTATTTACCAGAACAACTGACTAAAGATGGGGAAAGAAAGTATTTGCTAATGAGTTTCATTCTGACTCCAGTACTCTAAACTATATTGTCTAACATCTTTAGAGAACTATGTTAATTTATAATTTAGTTGTGTGGTGAAATCAATTGAAGTGAATTGAAACTAAATCATTATGTTGACTCCCTAGGGAACAGTATACCAAAAATATTGCTGAACAGGAAAACCTTGGAAAGGTAAGAATGTATTTGTTATTTTTAAAAATTTGTCCAATATAGGTTTTCAGTACGTGGTTATAATATTGTCATTCTTTTTAAAATGTTATGGTACAGTTTTCAAGGGGAAATTGGATCCTTAATCCCTTTTAAAGATAAAAACTCCTCTTTAGGAATTTAGTTTTATAAAAGTAAAGGCACATGGATTTTTGAAAAAAATCTAGTTTTAAATAACAAAGAGCTCATGAGAAGGTTCTGCATAACAAACAGAAATATTATGTGTAATGCACTACAAGTTTTCAGATTATTCTCAGGTATCTCTGTGTATGAGATAAGCATAAATGTATTCATTTATTTTATTTGATAAATACAAAACTCTTACCATGAGCCAGGCACTGGTCTAAGCCTTTTACAAATATTGATTCATTTAATACAAATAATCGAAAAACCTTACTGGAGATATTCAGCTCCCTCCCTGCCAATTTTATATGAGGGCTACTGAAAATAGGAGTGTGTGATGGAGTGTTGTTTTCTCAGTTCTCTGAGCCACTCCTAGTAGAAGACATGGCAAATAGTAAGGGCCTTGACCATCAAGCCCAACTAATGACCAACTGGTTAATTACTCTAATTGATTTCAGAAAGCAACACATTTTGACAGTCATTTTAAAGACACTGGCTCTGTCATTCTTTTTTTTTAAAAAATACCTGCATTTATCAACAACTCAGGACCAGTCGTCAAGTACACTGACTTCAGTCCTAAGTTTGTGATTCTGGACAAACCCCTTAACCACTTTGGAGTTTACTTCCTCATATTTAAACTGAAATAGGTAGATTAGAAATTTAAAAGTTAAATTGCCTAAATGAGTTCTAAGATCATCTTTGGTGATTTTAGGTCCATGTTGCATAGTGAGGGCTAACCATGCTTCACTATACACCTTTTTATCCATTTCTTATTTAGTTTTACCAGTGAAAATTGAGGTTTCTTATTACTTTTTATAATAAGAGTGTCAAGTTTGTAGCATCATAGTTAGGGATTGTTTAGCTGCAATTTTTCTTTTAAAATATCGACTATATATAGGTGTCTGACTTCACTGTTCAAATATTCTTGAGTCTACAACCTGGAAATGGTTTTATATATACTGTATTAAAGCTTGTCCATTCTCAAAGGACAAATGAAAAATATGGCTTTGTTTCAGTCTAATGCATTGTACAGTTTAGCTATTGGTCTGACTAAATAAATTGATGATAATGAAATTATTCATCTTCATTTATATTTTCTGATTTGAATCATTATTTAAAACATACATGTATCTATGCTTTTATATGAAAGCTGAATTAGCTCCCATAAACCTAAGTAGTAATATTCTAAAGGTGAACCTCAGAAAAACAAATCGTATAGAAAATAATGGAGGGACCGGCCCTGTGGTGCAGTGGTTAAGTGTGCACGTTCCACTTTAGTGGCCCTGGGTTCACTGGTTCAGATCCTGCGTGTGGACATGGCACTGCTTGTGGTAGGCGTCCTACATAGAATAGAGGAAGATGGGCACCGATGTTAGCTCAGGGCCAGTCTTCCTCAGCAAAAAGAGGAGGATTGGTGGCAGATGTTAGCTCAGGGCTAACCTGCCTCAGAAAAAACAGAAAGAAAGAACATAATGGAATAATTGCTAAATAAAGTGGATATGTTCTCTGCTCTATCAAAACAAAACTTTTTATTATGTAAAATTTCAAGCCTATATAAAAAGTAGAGAAAACAATGGAATGAACTCATGTGTAACCACCACCCAACTCCAATAATTAAACTCATGAACAGTCTTGTTTTATCCATGGTTCCACCCCTTTCCCTCTCCACATCATTTTTAGGCAAATCTCTGGTCATAGTTCAGTGTGTATCATAAAGATTCTTTTTCAACATAACCACAATACCGTTATCATGCCAAAAATAATTTAATAATTGCGTAATACCCAGTTCCCAGTCAATGTTCAGACTTCACTAGTTGTCTCATAATTTCTTAGTGGTTTATTTGTTTGAATCAGCATCCTACTGAGTCCATACATTGCTATTAGTTAACATATCTCTTCTCTCTTTTTCTCTAGAATTTTTTCTTTACAATTTATTTGTTGAAAGAAAAAGAAAAAAGAAAGTCTGATCATTTGTCCTGATGGATTTCTAAATTCCTGAACTTTGCTTATGGCATCCCTGTGGTATCAGTTAGTGTGTTCTTCTGTGCCCAGTATGTCCTGTGAATTGGTAGTTAGATCTAGAGGCTTGATTAAATATGATTTGATATTTGGGAAGCACACTTCATAGGTGGTAATATATACTTTTATCAGGAGGTTCTTCTTGTAATGTAGGCAGCCATTGATAATCACTTCCTAGATACATTAATTCATTAGAGGTTGCAAAATGGTGACATTCTAATTATGTTGTTCCTTCTTCGTTGGCCTGGAATAAGTCTGTAAAGAGCAACTTCTTATCAAATAGTTAACCCTGTGATACAGTTTGTATAAGAAAGGCAGAATAACAACTTGATTTGCTTATTTACTTGTTCTCAAAATGATGAGTTGGTTCTTTATCACTCTTCAAAAGTATGTTTATGACTCCCAGATTTAACATATTTGTTATGTTTTGATCTATTACAATTATTGTACCCATCAGTGCTCAAATTGCCTCATGTTTGGCCAGTGGAAACTTCTTGAAGTCAGCTTCCGAATCCTTTTGAAACAATCCCGCTAGACTTTGATGCCTTCTTTATTTTCTGGCATGACAAAATGTTCTAGGCTCATCCGATACATTTCCTGTCCAAAACCTAGAATCAGCTATTTCTCTAAAAAGTGTTCATCTGTTCCTTCTGTATGATTTGTGAATAAATGTCCATCATATTAACGATAGTAAGTGAAAAATAAAAGGAAACCTTCTTAAAGATGATTTCTCCATTTTATCAGAGAGATTGTGAATTCTCTGCACATTATTCCATTGGTGAGATGACATGCCATACTCAAAAAGGAAAAAAATAATTTTTATGTTTGAAAGCATATATTTGAATCAAGTTGTAAACATTCATTTGTACAATATTTTAATTGGAGATTTTTGGGTTTTTAGGATTTAGTATGAATATCAGTAATTGGCTTTCATCCAGACATTTCATATGTTAAGTAATGTAATTTTTCACATGAAAACATTTCTGTTTCTTTTGTTTTGAAAAGTATCTGGATGGATGCTGTGTGTCCCTCTGTATCTGTGGGTTCTGCATCCGTAGATTCAACCAACATAGATTGTGTCCTATGTCCATGATCTGTGGTTGGTTGACTCCTCGGATTTTGGTATGTGCAGGGGGTCCTGGAACCAATCCGCTTTGGATACTGAGGGTTGACTGTATTTATAACCTTGAATCCTTTCAAAAACGCAAACTTTCTTGTTAAATCTAATTCAAGATTATTATTTTCCCTTCCAGTGTGGTGTTTTACTGCAGAGTCTTTGGGAAAAGCGGTAGCAGCAATCTGACATCAAGTATATTTCAGAGAAATGAGCTGTTGACTGGCTCATTCCTCAATGCAGGCAGAATCATTTAAGCTCCTCGATCTTCACACTTCTGGAGTAGATCTAAATTTTCAAGACAGAGAACAAACCTAGACTTTCAAAGTAGTGATAGCCTGAGCCTTCCAAACTAGCATAGACTGGACATCCACAGACCTCCTCACACCAACTGAGTTTCTGAAATTACATCAACCTATAGGGCTACAATTCACACTACCGTATGCTAGATGTTGCCTTACCAAGTACTCTGGAATATCGATCGTACTGAAAGTTGCAACCTTCCCCCCTACTATACTGCTTCCTCCTTTAAAGAACACTGAAATCTGTGACAAGTATTTTCTGTACCTTGAAACTATCAGCAAAATAAATCTGTATTAAGTGACAGTAACCTTAAAAATAAATTTATACTCAAGTCAGTTGTATTCATAAATATTTTAAACACACGTGGTTGTGAAGCAAATTAAATTTAATATTCCTGACACAGACAGTGCCTACATTGTATCTTTGATTCTTTAAATAACTTTTATAGGTTGTTAGGATTTTGACAAGGAAACTGTTCCAGTAATATAAGAAAAGTTACAGTTTAAGTGGGACCTTAATCTTAAAATCATGCTCAGAACTCTTAAAATTCTTGATCTGACTTACTATTTTTGTTTTAGGTTATGAGGATAAAAATATTTGTTCTAAGATACTTTATTTGTAACATAGACTTAAACAGATGTATTTGCCTGCCAGGTATTGTCTTAAAACTGTGCTGATTATATTTCAATCGTATTTTCTTCATTGTGTTTTGCTTCCTGTTGCTGTTTGCTGTCTGCTGTGCTTTCATTGGCCATCGCTGGGGAGGGCGGTCTTCAGAAAGTGGTTTGAATCTGGTCCTCAGCTCAGTTTAGTCTCTTATTTGGGCAAGTATCAGCGACCAGCTTTCTCATTTGTGTGCTTAGATCGACTATTAGATCAACCATATACTAAAAGAGGAAAAGCTGAGGATGTTCCTGTGTAATCTGTTTCTGGGTCTTAGCTTGTTTTTCTGTCCTTATTGGTGATTTCTCACACTCAGTGTCAGTGTGTGAATTTCTGTCACACTGTTTCCTTATGTGGGCACTATCATGTTCTCTGTTTCCCTCTTCTTTGCTTCCTTCTTTTCTTTCTTTCCTCTCATTGTCTCTGACTTTGTGCTACACCTCCATTCAGTCACCCTTCCTCAGTTTGCCATAATTTAGAACCAAAGTATATTTTTGCAATTTATTGAAAGTTTTTCTTATTCCTGTTTATAATTTTAGAGTCAATGAGTAGAACAGTTTTGGCAGGTGGAACCATATAGCCTATTAGTAAGAAAAACAATTCTGATAAGGATTTGGGCCTATTTAATAATGTACTTTTTAAAAAATCACTAGACTTTCTTCCTGAGGATTATCTGCATACAATTTGATTTATTTGGATATACATAGAGCATACACTGATTCAGGAAATAATACAGTATTTAACAATAACATATGTAATGCATGATAGTTTATCAACTTTTCCCATGTCTATTAGGTCATGTGAAAAAAATCTTATGAGGCAGATACGTTTATAATTATCCCCTATTATTAGCCTTAATTGACAATTGAGAAAACTGAGGTCCAGAGAAATAGTGTCTGTCTTATAGCTAGTCACAAAGCTGAAGTTGAGACTCAAGTCTTCTGACTTCCAAAATCTGCATTTTTTTCTACACCGTGATACTGTTCCACTTTCCTGATTCCCTTTAGTTTTTCCCCCTCGTTTTCTTTTATATTTTTTCTGTTCTTTTTAACTTCAGGTTGTCCTATGCCTATCATAAGTTTAATTAACTCTTAGTTTTCATACATCGTAGGAGAACCTGGTTTAGTTTACGTTACTCATCAAGTGTACATAGCATACCATGTTCTTCTGATTATACCAATAGGAGTAAATCCCTATACCTGAGATTTAATTATTCTTGATTTTTTTTTTTTACGATAGAAACTCCGGGAAAAACAAAAAGCTGTACGAGAAAGTCATGGTCCAAATATGAAACAAGCAAAAATGTGGCGTGATTTTGAACAATTGATGGAATGTAAGAAACAGTGCTTTCTGAAACAACAAAGCCAAACTTCCATTGGTCAGGTAATTCAGGAGGGAGGAGAGGACCGGCTGATCCTCTGAATTCATGTGCCATCATTTGGGGTTTCAGTTGATACTACTAGCTATAAGCATAATCCCATGTGTCTTTCTTTTCTTGAAAGTGATTTGTACAACATTTTGCTTTCGGATTAGCCATTCCTGTTAAGTTTTCTTGGAAAATAATGTTAAAGGAGATTTAGGTTTTAAAGTTTTTAATATGAAAAAGAGACTTTTATGGTTTTGCTTAGTTTAAACATCATTGGTGTCTTCTGACTTTTATGAGAGAAGAGACTAAGTTTGCTATCTGTAAACATAAACCTATGTCCATTAAGAAATGTAGTTTTTTTTAAATGTAATAACCCAATGTCTTAATGTTTTTCTTAATCTTTTTTTAACTTTAGAGGAATCTTTTAGGAGCTAGTATCTCTTGTTTTGAAGAAACATTTATCTGAAGTTCAGCAGTTCCTACAGTTTCACTTCAGTTTCTTTTTCTTCTGTAAAACTCAAGAAAAATTAATATTTTGAATAACATATTTGTTCTATTTGTATTATTTAAAGACAAATAAAACTTGATGTGCATATTATGGCTATTTAAAAATTATATAGTGCGTCAAAATTGATTATTTTTTAAGTAAAGTATTAATGTTATTATATTATATTAAATTTAAGAATTATTACTTATTTTCACCAAAAATCTAATATAGTGTTTAGGTCTTGGGGACTATTATTTTAAATATAAAAAATTGTCATGGAATATAGATGTTATCATGTGCTGAAAAGTCAAGCACAAGATTCCAAGTGAAATTTGAAAGAGTTCAAAGTGCTTCCAATCTCTACTTCATCTGAACAAGATACTTGAAGATGTCTTTGAATTTGTCCTTAAAGAAAGAAATTAAATTCATATGCTACCCTTTACTTCATTTCAGTTTCAGTATACTTTTCAAAATGTCTTTCCTTTAGATTTGAAAGCCAAGATTTCACATTGTTAGCATGTCCATCTTGAGTTAGTTCTTTCTACCTTTCCTGGGGAAAAAAATTTTAATGAAGAAAATTGTTTTTACCCTGTGTGAAATATACAAACAATCTCGATTATGGCTTTGGATCTCTTTGTTTCCAAGTATGTTCTACTCTTATTTTTTGTTTAAAAGCTGCTTTTTTGATAATCAGAGAACCTTACCAGCATTGAGATATGTTGCAAGAAGAGATGGGATCAATCAGAGCAAGGAAGGACTGGACTTACCAGGAAAGTGTAGAAAGAAATTTCTTTTAACAAAGGTTAAGAAAAAAGAAGCATCTCAGTGTTATTATTGGTTTGAATCTGGTCCTCAGCATACTTTAGTCTCTTATTATTAGTCAAGTATTAGCTACCAGCCTTCTCATTTGTGCCTTTAGATTAACTATTGGATCAACCATATGCTAAAAGAGGAAAGGCTGTGTTTCAGTGTGGAAACAAACCCTTAGTAATTCAATAATCTGTTTGTGAACATTGAGGTAGATATATTTGTTGAGTGTTGGATACTGGCTTGTTATTTTTTTTTTTTTTAAGATTTTATTTTTTCCTTTTTCTCCCCAAAGCCCCCAGTACATAGTTGTATATTCTTCGTTGTGGGTGCTTCTAGTTGTGGCATGTGGGATGCTGCGTCAGTGTGGTCTGATGAGCAGTGCCATGTCTGCGCCCAGGATTCGAACCAACGAAACACTGGGCCGCCTGCAGCGGAGCGGGCGAACTTAACCACTCGGCCACGGGGCCAGCCCCGTGGCTTGTTATTTTTAAGACAATAGTAAATGATGTTTCTTTAACCAGAGTATTAATTCCTTTGCAAATATTTGAAAAAGACTAGATGCCCTTCAGAGAAATATTGTATTCCCAAAGAAAAGTCAACTTGCAAGATTAGTAAGCCTAGTGATTCATTTTTTTAGCCTTCACCATCTTTGGTGCTCTTCTCTCAATTTTTGAAATTGTTAACGACAGATACTCCAAGGAATGCTTGTGATTCTGATTTGATTATTGCTTGCCATCCATATTCCACACAGAAAGAGTATGTGGATTAAACCCTAAGGCAGCTCCAAAATGACTTTATTAACTAAAGCAGAACATCATTAGTACTTCAAGAAAAGCAAATTGGAAAAAAAAAATAACCTAAAAGTACAAAGTTATTTATAGTTTTTATGTAACGTTGGACATTTATTAGTGCAGCTTAGTGGGTTTTGTGCAGTGAGTTTCCACTCATTTCATGATTTGATTGGAACATTAAAAAGCTTTGACTAACTCTAACAGTTTTTGACAGCTGGCACTTACAGAACAAGAGCTTACGACATTTTTCCTTCAGGATTGATACTCTAGCTGGCTAATTGATGAGAGTACTTAATCATTTTGGAAAATAATCTGTCTTCCCTGTAGCCCAAATAAAGGAGAACGATGCAGCCTGTGAGATCTGCTTCTGTGCCCGTGGAGCTCCTCCTCCTGGGGCTCAGGGCTGCCGGCTGTTGCACGGGACTGACTGTACGAACTGTAAATTTCAAAAGGCTGCTGCTTATCTCGCGTTCGGTATTAGTTCGGGAAATAATCCAACGTTAAAGGTTGTCCTTTAAGAAGGATCTTGTAATAGGATAATGGCTTTTCTGTTTTAAATCTGTTAACAACTGAATCCAAGATCATGTGTTTTCTCAGTTCAGAGAGTGTACCAGAGGGTCTTAGGACATCATTCAGAGGCATGTGGAATTCAAACCAGATCTCAGGAATTTGCGGAACACTTAACTTTCTTCTTTAGATTAATACTTTCTGTCATTTTACTTTAATTCAGCAGGCAGGAATAATAAAAGAAGCCATTTCCAAATGTATTATTTATTCCAAATAAATCCAGATGTATTATTCTGCCTAATTCATTTGTATAACATATGTAATTTTTTTGGAAAATGTTAAGCTCTGTGCATTTTCCATGTATATTTGTTTCTTAAGATTTTAGGCTAACATGATAGAGAGCACTTTTTGATAATTTGAGTAAAATAAGAGACTGAATATGTTGCTAAAACTAAAAATACATAAATTTGCAGAATTCTTCTGAATTAAATTTGAAAATATGCACAAATGGGTAACTTGCCAAAGCTACCTTTACAAAGGCAAAATCAAGGTTTGTATTGAAAAGTGACTTCGTATGAATGTGTGTGTCTTATAGAAAGCTTCTTGTCTTATGTAGGCTTTCACCTAATGTTAGTGACTAATGAGTATGAATCAAAGACTTGTTTCTACGAAGGGTGCTAGGCGCTTACATCATTCCTCTTGCTTGTCCTCAAGGAGTGTTTAGCCCTAGGGAGTGGGTAAGTTAGCACCCAATGATTAACTTCCATTAAACTTGGTTATAACAATAGCTTCTCCATTGTTGTAGTGCGGGTGAGATCTAGATTGCATATATGATGAATCCTTCTTTTTAAAAATCCATGGCAGACAGGAGAGAAATAAAGTTAAATATGTCATTGTTTTTCTGCTCAGGAGGAGCTACTGCCATAGCTCCTCCTCCCTTTCCTTTTAATAAGAGCAGTTTAATTAGAGCTGTTTGACGTGTGGCAGCCAGGCATGAGGCGAGCATTTTATCTCGAGAGGATAGAGAAGGAGCATTCCAAGTTATCTGTGTATTTTCAATCTTTGACCCTCCTGTCTTAAGACAATCTTAAAAAAAGAGAAAGCTGGTGTTATGTCGTTTAGTCCCATCCTAACCTTGCAAAAGAAATGAAACCAACATTCTCTTGGATACAGAATCAAACAAGGCTTTTTTTAAAGACTTGGACAAACATGCTTTCTGCTCCCATGCTCCCTCTTATGGCAAACTGGAAGTACTTTCTCAGCAAACCATGAAATTTCAGTTTCCTTTCTAGAATTGCTGAGAGACTTGAGTCATCAAACTTGGTTTGCTGCTGTGGAAATTCACTATTCAGAACTCAGGAGGAAATTAAAGATTTCTGTTTTTCAGTGAAAGTATTAGTTTCCACCTCAGTTCAGAGTTTAACAGCAGATTCCTGGCAAGGCTGCTGCTTAGCACTGCACGTGATTTACCTGGTAAATAGTCATAGCATTTTGGAGCTTGAAAGGAACCTCAGAATGATTCGTGTAATCATTTGTTAGATTGGGACCTTTGAGGGGTCTCTTTCCACTTCTCTTCAGGGCAGACATCAGTACTGTAGTGCTCATAGCAGATTGCTTTCCAGCATCAGGAGAGTGACCGCAATGCAGTTCACTCCTCAGGAGGGAGCCTGTTCCATTGTTAAAGAGCACAGCCTAATTAGTTTCTTGGTTCTAAAGGTAAAGCAAACTTAGAGGAAGGAAATTCTTTTAAAGCAGCAGCTAGGCAAAGCAAAATTGAACAAATTTTGCTCCCTGAAATTCTATAGTCATAATAATCATAATCATATGATGATGATGCCAGCGACTAACCCATTATTGAGCACTTGTTATGAACCAGACACTGTTCTAAGTGCTTTATGTGTAGGAACTAATGTAACTCTCACCATAACCCTATGAGGTAGGTACTATTATCCTCATTTTATAGATGAGGAAACTGAGGCACAGAGAGGCTTCCATGGCTAATAACTGGCAGAGCCAGGGTCCAAGACCTGTGCTCTTAACTACTGTACTGTACTGCATTGTGATTCATTTATATACTAGTTGTATGTATGCAGACAGGACATGTACATATATGATGTCCATTTATGAGCTGTAATATATATATGCAATTATTTTTAATGCTTCTTCTAATTCTTTTTTTTAATGTATTTGCTTACTGTACCTGAAGAACAAACTTTACTAAGTGATTAAAAATAAGCTCTAGCAACAAGATCAGGGAATTATACTAAAAATGGATGTCAAGTAAATGCATAAAAGGAATGAGTAGTAGTTTTAAATACAGAGCAAAATTGGAAGCTTTACAGGTTATAATTAAATCTTTCTCTGTGAAAGTATTAAAATCGTATACATCTCCTGTTGCTGGACATTTAAATTGATTCCAGTTTTTACTTTATGAACAATGCCGCACTGAAATAAAGATTGAAATGTAATAGAATAGTAAGCAAAACCACAAAATTTATTTAGTCAATTCTGGAATCTACTGCGTCCTCTGTGAAAATGCCAGGGCTAAACCAAAGAAATTAGCAAGATATTACTTGATTAATTGGAGAATGAAATTGTAAGTTCATTCATTTATTTACATATGAATATTTATTGAGCCTCTTCTGTATGCCTGACACTGTGCTAAGTGCTAAAATATAAAATGAACATGACCTGGTTTTTGCTCTCAAAGAGCTCATAGCCTAGAAAACTAATGTTATGTAGCAAAAATAAAAAAGGACTATGTATAAAAAGAACAAGGAGCTCAGAGGAATAAGCAATTAATTCTGACATGGGGGATTGAGGAAAGATTAATGGAACAAGTGGGACTTAAGTTGGATTTATAAGGATAAGTAAAGGTTTTGATGGGCATAGGAAAAGTGGAAGACAAAGGCATTGGAGAACATGGCATGTTCAGGAAATGACAAGAATTGTAGTATGGCGCAATAAGTTGCCCAGTTGTGTGGAGGAGGGCAAAGAGTTTCTTTTATGTGCCAAGCTCTTATGCTCTATAAGTTAGTGTGCAGGGCACTTAGCTAGACTCCATGAAAAGGGACAGTAAAGTATAAGACACGGCCCCTGTCCCTAACTGGCCTACCAATATGTTAAACAACAGTAAACGCACCAAAACCTAATAACCAGGTGCTGAATTTTGTCGTGCTAAGTTCAAACAGAACAGGGATCTAGGGAAGACCAAAGAGTCAAAGGAGAGTCCAGGAGACTTTGTTGAAAAGGGCCTGGGAAGATGAGTGAGATTTGGATAGATGAACGGGAGAGCATGAAACTGGCAAGTATTCATTAGCCCTCTCCTGCCTCCAGCTCTGTATTGAGCATATCAAGCAGGAAAAGGCATGACTCCTCCTTTCAGGGAGCTTAAGTCTAGTTACCAAGACGAGAAGTGTAACCAACAGTTGGAGCAGTTTGTAGGCAAGCAGATGCACCCTGAATTTTCTGAAAGTATCTGATATTTCAGAAATCAAAGAAGTTTTCATTAGAAAAATCGGAACTCAGACTTCTTTACACTCTTTTTAGGATTTAGGATCTCTAAAAGTTTCAATTCAGTTTTTTGGAATGGGATCAAGAGTTAATAGTCCTAAGGAAATTCAAAGGAAAAAAAAACACTTTGGACTGAAGCAATCTGGGCAGGCTAGAGAAGGAGATGATACAAAGTTAAAACCCTTCTGGAAGCATGGGTAGAATTTGGCTCAGGGAGAGAGCAAGAGCTCCATGGGGAAGAGGAAGCCCCAAGGAAGGAATGCCCTAGGGAACAAGCCAGACAAGTCTGGAGGGAATAAGGGAGTTGAAGCTCAAAAGGGAGTTGGAAACCAAATTGCTGAAGGTTTTGAGTTGATGCAATTGCGAATCATTGTCTGTTTGATGTGTAATGGTCGGAGTTGTTCTTAATATCCCTGCTTCCTTTTAGACCCTTGATGAAATGATAGATTGACACCTTTGTAGAGAATGACAAATGATCATCTCCACGAGAGACTGCTATCATGGACTAAGTTTGGTTTGCTTTTTATGACAAAGGAGAGCAATAGGCAATAAGCTAGTTATTTGTTTCATTGTATTTTGGGAGATACTTTTTACACCAACTCAAAGATTCAGCATTTTGTTCTTTGATTCAGTTTACAATTCTATATCATCTATACCATCACTTTTTTATTACATGCACCATCTTCAGATATGTGAAAAAGATTTGATAATTCCAAGGCATTTAGCTGAGAAACAGAATATTTAAAAGTTATATTTTTGTTGGGAGACATTTTTATAAGTTTATATGATTTCCTATATATCAAAAAATGTGATAAAAAATTCAGAGGCGGTGGTTAACTGTGCTTAATTTCTTTTTCTTGAGCATAGGAAAAAGAACTCCTTTTTGTTGTAATAATTGCTGAGTTGCCAAGGAGAGCCTCAGCCCTTGAAGAGACCCACTTGCTAGTGACTTGGCAGTGTCAAACAAATGTTCAACTTTTATTCTGACACTTCTTGAAGAATTTGATTGAAACTATATATGTCCAGATAACACTCAGCAAAGTGCCCTTCTTGCATTTGTTTCAAGATATATTTGGAAACAAGAGAGATGACCTTGGACTCAGCTGCTTTTCCAATTTAGGACTTCTCTCTGGGTCTACTGAATAATATTCCCCAACGTTGAAAATCCAACGAATGGAAAAACATTTTAGTTACTATATGCTATAAGTCATATGATAGAGGATTTTTTTCCCCCAGCAATATGTTCTGCCTCTAAAAGAACGATAAATTTAGACCACAAACTCTATATTAGCTTTCTAACCATCTACTTCAAAATATATTTAGGGACACATTTGCTTTTCATCAGAGTGCCTTTTTGTAATTTAAATTGAGCTGTCTTTGCTTTTTAAAATATTTTACCACGTAAGAAATAAAAAATAAAGAGGAGTTAACCCTTTACTTTTGCTTTCTGGCATTCAAAATTTGTTTCTAAGCCAGGGTTCATTGTAGCTTGATGTAAGATCTAAAAGAAGACTTTGGAGGCTCTGACATCCCCGTCTAAGGTTATTGCCACCTGTCCAGATGACAATAGAAGTCCTACTAGTCTAACCTCAAGCCTGAAAGCCAAGGTTAGCTTCCACTTGTATCTACATTTAGCCCATGGAGATGGATGGTTTTAACTGTCATTAAAGTGATGTTCTTTCAGTTACCATTTTGCATATTTTGGAGATTTAAGCAGTTCCATTTTTAATTTGTTCTCACAGTCAAAGGACAAGACTTAGGTAACCTTTTTAATAAAGCAATTTTACTTTTAAACAAATAAATAACTAGTAATTATAGTCTGATCATTATCCTACATGGCACATTACCAGGGATAGTAAAGTTTTCTATTTTCATGTGGTTTCCTAAGATGTTATAGTCAGTCAGAGCATTTATAGAGATGATTATGTTGTTGGCAACAGTCCCAGCATGCGCAATACATTAATTCCCAATAAAATGTTGTGTTACACACGTGCACACACACACATGTACATGTAGCAATAGAAAAACACACCATATTCTAAAACCTCAAAGGCTAGCTTGTTCTCGAGGATTCCTTATTGCTTGATTTGGTATCAAGTGTTACGTCAGCTGTTAGCCATGGGGTGAGTGGTTTTTAACAGTCAACAGGTTTTAAAGCTGTTACCACTTAAGATACTTTTAAAGATGATCCGTCCCATCAGATAACAGACTGATCTTGAATCTTTAATTGTTATAAATTATTGCACCAGTGTTACTTTGCAGTTTCCTAGTTTAAAAACTGGTGACTTTTATTTTTAATCTGACATTTACTCCTCTGTAAAAACAGGTTTTGCATGGGTGTGACTATACTGTGTACATTTCCATTATTTTATTGATGTTGAACTTGACCAATTGCTGCAGTCACCACATTGCCCTAATTAAGTAAATAAGAATTTGTAGTATCCAAGCTAATTGATTTTGTAGGATAAGCAGTGAAGTTTGCTTTTCCTGGTGCCAGAGACTCCTCCAACTGCATAATTTTGAACTGTGCTTTTTAAAGATATGAAAAAGGAAAATAAGGTGATCTTCTACAAAATGTTCCTAAGATCTGTAGTGCTCAAGGAAGATTTTAATGAGGGAAAAGTCTCAGAGAAAAGTTAATTTTCTTTTAAGTAATACAGAGATTAAATATGAGTTTTGCTGAGTGTTTTCATAAACCTTTAGCTTTCAAGTGTATGTTTTCTCATCTTTCTAAATACATACACAAAACTTTGAGTCAAAGAGTCAGACCAGGGGCCAGCCCTGTGGCTGAGTGGCTAAGTTCACAGGTTCAGATCCTGGGCGCGGACATCACACCACTCATCAAGCCATGCTGAGGCAGCGTCCCACATGCCACAACTAAGAGGACCTACAACTAAAAATATACGACTATGTACCAGGGGGCTTTGGGGGGAAAAAGGAAAAATAAAATCTTAAAAAAAAAAAAGCAGCAGACTATTCATGCATGGTTTGTGCTTATTAATTTTGTCAGTATGTTTCAGGAGCCCTTTTCTCTCTTATCGGCTCTCCTTCTCAGAGACTCTTAACCAAATCAGAGCATCATTGATGTTAATGAGTATTCATTGCTTGAAGATGAGTCTCTCTCTGTCAGCCTTCCTAAGACAGGAGAGATTTCTAACAACTACAAAGTAAATATATTTCTTTCTTTCTTTTTTTTTGAGGAAAATTAGCCCTGAGCTAACATCTGCCGCCAATCCTCCTCTTTTTGCTGAGGAAGATTGGCCCTTAGCTAACATCCATGCCCATCTTCCTCCACTTTACATGTGGGACGCCTGCCACAGCACGGCTTGCTAAGGTCCACACCCAGGATCCAAACTGGCAAACCCTGGGCCACCAAAGTGCGAACTTAACCGCTGCATCACCAGGCTGGCCCCTAAATATATTTCTTTAAACTCTTTTTATCTGTGTCTTCCGTAGATAGAATTCATATCCAGCTGTCTGTAGATTTATATAGAATCTGATTTATCTAAATATTTGCAGTACCATCAAGTCAAGGGTTTCTTTCTTTTCTTTTTCTTATCATGCCCAAATATCTTACCTTGATCTTTGTGTTACAAAATCCAGATGTGTTTATTTGATGAAGGCAGATCTAATATGTTTCTAGTTAAAACTCATTTTAACATATTCCTTTTGTTCTGTCTCTGACCCTCTCCATCTTTTTTTGTTCTCATATTTTTTTCTTCCTGTTTATGTGTATCATTCCCTTACTATTCAAACTTTTTCTGACCATGTCTCAAACAGACATTCTCTTGCCACTGGTAAGTTCACTTTTGGAGCATCTTTCAAAAATATTTTTCATTTAAAAAAATACATGCTGTCATGATGATTGTACAACTCTGTGAATATACTGAAAAACATTGAAAAGGTGAATACACTGAAAACCACTCTAAATTGGTGAATTGTATGTTATGTGAACTATGTCCCAAGAAAGCTGTTAAAAATAAAAATACATGCTCAATGTAACAAAATTCAAAGAATATCAAAGAATATAAGTTTAAAAAAATAAAAAGCCCTCACCTACCTCAGTCTTCTCACTTCTCAGAGGTATTTCCAAGTTAGGTTTAGAACATTCTTCCAGACATTTTAATTGTATTCACAAGCACATATATGTATTTATAGCCTTTTAAAGTTGTCTACAAAAGGAGTTATATCGCTTTTCTGCAACTTGCTTTTTGCACTAAACAGTAAATTATAATCATGTACATACAGAGTTACCTTATTCTTAACAGTTTCAGAATATTCCACTATATGGATATAGTATAATTTAATTAACAAGTTCTGTATTGAAAATTCTTCTATACATATCTTAGCACCCTTATGCAAGTATATCTATAAGAAAAAAATCTTACAGGCTGGCCCAGTGGTACAGCGGTTAAGGTCAGACGTTCTGCTTTGGCGGCCCGGGGTTCGCTGGTTTGGATCCTGGGTGCAGACATGGCACCGTTTGGCAAGCCATGATGTGGCAGGCATCCTACTTATAAAGTAGAGGAAGACAGGCACAGATGTTAGCTCAGGGCCAGTCTTCCTCAGCAAAAAGAGGAGGATTGGCGGCAGATGTTAGCTCAGGGCTATCTTCCTAAAAATAAAAAAATCTTAGAACTGTTGGATTCAGAAGTGTGTGCATTTAAAATTTTGATAGATATTGCCAAATTGCCCTCCAAAGAGCTGGTGACAGGGGCTGGCCCCGTGGCCGAGTGGTTAAGTTCACATGCTCCGCTGCAGGCGGCCCAGTGTTTCATTGGTTTGAATCCTGGGCGCAGACTTGGCACTGCTCATCAAACCACGCTGAGGCAGCATCCCGCATTCCACAACTAGAAGGACCCACAATGAAGAATATACAGCTGTGTACCGGGGGGGCTTTGGGGAGAAAAAGGGAAAAAATAAAAATAAATAAAAAATCTAAAAAAAAAAAGTCAACATTAAAAAAAAAAAAAAAGAGCTGGTGACAGTTTGTAATCCCATCAGTGTGTGACGGTGCCTAGCTTGCTCTTCCCTCACCAATACTAGGTATACTAGGATCTTTTTCAATATGATAGGTTTAAAGAATTATTTTAATTTGTATTTTTAAAATTATGGGTGAGGTTGAGTTTTTTATGGCCTATTTTTAATTCTTATGTAATATTTTTTCTAATTGAAAAGTCTATAATATTAATTATAGAAATTTTGAGTAATATATAAAATAATTAAAATCACCTATAATCTCACTACCCAGAGATTATTGCTGTTTACATTTTTACTTCTAGTCTTCTTTCTATGAAATTTATCTTGTGATATTTTTCAACAAATAATGAGAGTTGGTAAAGGAGCTTATTTTTGTATTTAAAATACTCCATTTACAAAATGAAGTTATAATTCATCCAGTTAGAATATTGCTTTGAGCTCTTTTAATCAAGGTGCTGTATAAATATTCAGTGGACTGAGCTCCTCTCTGCCAAGCTTTTGGGATCAGCTAGTGGAAAAATCATTAGCATTCTTTCCTTGACGCTGTCCTATCACTAGCAGGGCTCAAACTGGATGAGATTTCCTGGGAGCTAATAGGTCTCTTAGCAGAGGAGATGGAGCTCTTATGATCCCTTAATGCCATGGAAGATAGGGGAATCCTGTACTTTAAAAAATGAACACACGTATTTCCTTTAAATATATCTATATGTATGTGTGTGTATATATATATATATATATACACATATATATTCGTTATTCTCACACACACACACATAAAACAGGAGCTGAGATTAGTGAACCAGGATAGGAACATGCAGAATGTGTGGTGGACACCTGGGGAACAGTAAGGGTCAGACATTCAAAGACAAAAGTCCTGTATGATAATCCCATGTTTCCTTATCTGATTCTCCTTTTGGACTGTAAGAGCATGGGATGCAGGATTGGTTTCTGTTCACCTTTGTGTTCCCTGTGCCTACTTAGGCAAATAGGCAGCTTTGATCAGTAAATACTAGTTAAATGAATGAATGAATGAGAGTGAAAGAATGTGACCTGGAGTAAATCACTTAATTGCTTTGGACCTCAGTTTCTTTCTCTGACAACTTCAAAGAATTATTGAAAGAGTCAAATAAGGTACTGTATGAAGGTGGTGGGTGAGACTGGGAGCCCTCTCCAAGCTGTCTCCTCATTATTTTTACAGAGCTATATACAGTTGCCATTCAGACCCTAATCAAGGAGGCCCTACCGTAGCAATGCCTGAGTATCATCTTCTTGGTTAACCAGACAGAGAAAAAAGTAAATATAACACAGGTTTTTTGGGGGGTTTTTTTTGAGGAATATTATCCCTGAGCTAACATCTGCTGCCAATCCTCCTCTTTTTGCTAAGGAAGATTGGCCCCGAGCTAACATCCGTGCCCATCTTCCTCTATTTTATATGTGGGACGCCTGCCACAGCATGGCTTGATAAGCGGTGCATAGGTCCACATCCAGGCTCCAAACCAGCAAACACTGGGCTGCTGAAGTGGAGTGTGCAAACTTAACTGCTGTGCCACCGGGCGAGCCTCATAATGCAGCTTTATAATTAGAAATAATCACCAGTATGTCCTGGAAACTTTGACATCTTAACCACTGCCTCATTCTCAGTATCCAAGAGTATCTTACATAAATCTAATACTAGAACATTCATCAAGCTTAGGATAAAGTTTATAGACAACAGA
Source organism: Equus caballus (assembly GCF_041296265.1). Lineage (NCBI taxonomy): Eukaryota > Metazoa > Chordata > Mammalia > Perissodactyla > Equidae > Equus > Equus caballus. The sequence goes on along the minus strand of NC_091691.1, from coordinate 23,903,035 downwards.
TGCTATCATGCCTTTAACATGCTTAGAAACGCAGCTGTGTAATTATTGTTTAAAAGCAGAGATGATAACTCAGGAAAGCACGTGGTATATGTATGAAATAGTAGCTGCTCTCAGAGTTGACCTGTTGTACGTGATTATAATGAACATCTGTCCTTTTTGGCTTATCTTGTATCAAATTATCAGAGGTAGTTCCAAGCAATGGTTACATTTTGGAGTTAATGTGATGAAATCAAAAAAATTTATGAAAGATTTTGTGTATTACTCAAGATAGAGTCTGTGACCTTTTAAGTTTGTTGAAAGAGGAAGCTAGTGTGTTATAAAACCAGTTAACAAGAATACACTGGAAATATAAAATAACATCAGCTTGTAGACCTTAGGGGAGATACCTTTCCTAATGGCCCAGCCCCCGAAATTCCAATTTATTTAGAAATAAGTTTTTATAAATCTTGATATAATAGAAATATTTCCCAGTCCAATTCTCTTTAATGTTAACACCATAAAAATAATAGACTAGCACATAAACTTTCCTTTTTTTCTATTTGTAACCAAAAGCATTGCATAATCAGGCAGGAACCAGGAAGTAAAAATAATCACAAAATTAAACCAAGTGATCTGTTTTCATTACGCCAACAGAAATAAAAAGTAAAGATAAACACAGCCAGCAAGTTTCTTTATCAAATTCGAAAATTCTTTCCATGTCAGTTATACCTTAATAGCAGAATAAAAATGAAATTTATATTGACTTTTAATTCAATACTGTCTTTTAAAAAAATTTTTTTAAATTGTGGTGAAAAACATAACCTAAAATTACCATCTTAACCATCTTTAGGTTTACAGTTTAGTAATGTCAAGTATATTCACACTGTTGTGCAATAGAGCTCCAAACGTTTTCATCTTGCACAACTGAAACTCTGCACCATTAGATGACCCCCATTCCCCTTCCCCTTGACCCTGGCAACCACCGTTCAACTTTCTGTCTCTATGAATTTGACTCCTCTAAGTTCCTCATGTAAGTGGAATCATACAGTATTAATCTTTTTGTGACTGGCTTATTTCACTTAACATAACGTCCTCAAGGTTCATCCACGCTGTAGGATGTTACAGGATTTCCTTCCTTTTTAAGACTGAACACTATCCTTTTTAATATCACTTTTATGGTACAGTCTATTCTGCTCTTAAACGTGTTTGCAAGTATTGTCTATTTTAACGTCCCAGAGCATGATCAAATAGAGAATGATGAGGAGGAAGTTGAAATGCGCGTTTGACCGTCCAAAGTCTCTCGTCAAGAATTCAAAAGAGGTCATAAAGTAATTAAACAACGTAGTACTTCCTCGGTGTGAGAAAAACTATTTGATGCTAAATTAGCAATCAGGCCTTAAAGACCTTTTGTAAGTCCCTTTTATTGAAGGTTTTTAGTTGTTTTCTTTTTCCAGAGTTGTATTTGACCTATTACAACTTTTTTTGAAGTACCTTCTAATATATCTCTACTGCTGGGTTATTTCTTTCCTTCAAGTCTGCAGACATTCTTTCTCACTTCTTCAGATTGAGTCAGCTGGATTCCTGTTTGTGAATTACACTCCTCACTGTTCTGTCTTGTCAACAGCCTCATGTTCCACAGTTCAGTAAGAGAATGCAGTCGTCAACTGTAGATCACAGAATCTAACAGTAGTAATTTTTAAAAAGAAGCAGAGTTCATTCATTTTCAGTCTTCCTACCTTAATTTCTTAACAGCTTTATTGAGATAAAATTCACATGCCGTACAGTTCACCCATTTAAAAATTCAATGGTTTTTAGTATATTCCCAGAGTTGTACAACCACAACTACATTCACTTTGAGAACACTTCATCACCCCCAAAGAAACCCTGTACCCATAAGCAGCCACTCCACAATTCCCCAAGATTCCCCAGCCTAAGGCAACAACTAATCTACTTTCTATCTCTATAGACTTGCCTATTCTGAAATTTCATCTAAATGGAACCATACAATATGGGATCTTTTGTGTCTGGCTTCTTTCCCTTAGCATAATGTTTTCAAGGTTTCAATGTTTTAGTATCCATCATTACTTCATTCTTTTTTTAAAAAATTGTGTAAAAATACACAAAACATAAAATTTATCATCTTATTTTTAAGTGTACACTTCAATATTTTAAGTACATTCATATTGTTAGGCAACCAATCTCCAGAACTCTCTTCTTGTAAAACTAGACTCTATTCCCATTAAACAACAATTGGCCCATTGTCCCCTTCTCCCAGCCTTTGGCAACCACCATTCTACTTTGTCTCTATGAACTTGACTATTTTAGGTACTTCATATAAGTGGAATCATACAGTATTTGTCCTTTTGTGAGTGGTTTGCTTCACTTAGCATAATATCCTCAAGAGCTTTGTCATTCATGTTGTAGCATGTGTCAGAATTTCCTTCCTTCTTCATCTTTTTTTTTTTTAAGTTTTATTTTTTTCGGATGTACATCGTATTTCGAATTCTGTATACATTACATCATGTTCACCACCCGAACACTAATTAGAGTGCATCCCCTCACATGTGACCCTAATCACCCCTTTTGCCTTTCCCCCTCCCCCCTCCCCCCTTCCCCAATGGTAACCACCAGTCCAATCTCCAATGCTATGTGTTTTGTTTTGTTTTTTTTTGTCGTTTTTATCTTCTAGTTATGAGTGAGGTCATATGGTATTTGACTTTCTCTCTCTGACTTATTTCGCTCAGCATAATACCCTCAAGGTCCATCCATGTTGTCACAAATGGCCGGATTTCGTCATTTCTTGTGGCTGAGTAGTAGTCCATCGTGTATAAATACCACATCTTCTTTATCCATTCGTCCCTTGATGGGCACCTAGGTTTCTTCCACGTCTCGGCTATTGTGCATAATGCTGCAATGAACATAGGGGTGCAAGTATCTTTATGCCTTTGTGTTTTCAAGTTCTTTGGATAAATACCCAGCAGTGAAATAGCTGGATCATATGGTAGATCTATCCTTAATTTTCTGAGGATACTGCAAACTGCTTTCCATAGTGGCTGCACCAGTTTGCACTGTCACCAGCAGTGAACAAGGGTTCCCTTCTCTCCACACCCTCTCCAACATTTATTGTTTCCTGTTTTGTTAATTACAGCCATTCTGACTGGAGTGAGGTGATACCTCATTGTAGGTTTGATTTGCATTTCCCTGATAGCTAATGATGTTGAGCATCTTTTCATATGCCTGTTGGCCATCTGTATATCTTCTTTGGAGAAATCTCTGTTCAGATCTTTTGCCCATTTTCTAATTGGATTGTTGTTGTTTTTCTGTTGTTGAGCTTATCCTTTTTTGTGTGTGGTTTTCTTTTTTTTTTTTTGGTGAGAAAGATTAGCCCTGAGCTAATATCTGTGCTAATCTTCCTCTACTTTGTATGTGGGATGACTCCACAGCATGGCTGATGAGTAGAGTAGGTCTGCGCCCAGGATCCGAACCCACAAACCTAGGCTGCCGAAGTGGAGCACACAGAACTTTAACCACTTGGCCAGGGAGCCAGCCCCTACTTCATTATTTTTTTTTTTTAAGATTTTATTTTTCCTTTTTCTCCTCAAAGCCCCCTGGTACACAGTTGTATATTTTTAGTTGTGGGTCCTTCTAGTCGTGGCATGTGGGATGCCACCTCATCATGGCTTGGTGAGTAGTGCCATGTCCACGCCCAGGATCCGAACAAATGAAACCCTGGGCCGCCGAAGCAGAGCACACGAACTTAACCACTCAGCCACAGGGACTGCCCCTACTTTGTTCTTTTTTATGACTGAATAAAATTCCATTGTATGGACATACCACATTTGTTTACCCATTGATCAGTTGATAACATTTGGGTTATTTCCACTTTTTGATTATTAATAATGCTACTATAAACATTCACATACAAGTTTTTGTGTAGACATGTTTTCAGCTCTCTTGGGCACATACCTTGGAGTAGAATTGCTGAGTCATATGGTAATTCTATGTTTAACATTTTTGTGGAACTTCGAAACTTTTCAAAGCAACTGCACTATTTTACATTCCCACCAGCAAAGTAGGAAGGTTCCAGTTTCTCCACATCCTCACCAAGGATCTTAGAGGAAAAGATATTGTCATTGTCCATCTTTCTTATAGCCAACCTAGTGAGTGTGAAGTAGTATCTCATTGTAGTTTTGTTTGCCTTTCCCTGATAGCTAATTTTCATGTATTTATTGGCTATTTGCATATCTTCTTTGGAGAAACATCTGTTCAGATCCTTTGTTTTTTATTTGGGTTATTTGTCTTTTTGTTGAGTTGTAAGAATTCTTTATATATTCTGAATACAAGTCCCTTATCAGACATGTGATTTATAAATATTTTCTCCTATTCTTTGGGTTGCCTTTTCACTTCTTGATGGTGTCCTTTGAACCACAAAGGTTTTTAATTTTGATGAAGTCAAATTTATCTGTTTTTCCTTTTGACACTTTTACTTTTAGTGTTGTATCTAAGAAGGCTTTGCCTAACCAAAGTGCACAAAGATTTACTCCTGTTTTCTTCTAAGAGTTTTTAATAGTTTTAACTCTTATATTTAGGTCTATGATCCATTTTTAGCTAATTTTTGTGTATGATGTAAGAAAGAGATCCAACTTCATTATTTTGCATGTGGATGTCCATTTGCCCCAGCATCTTTTGTTGAAAGACTATTCCTTCCTCATTGAATTTTCTTAGCACCATTGTTGAAAATTAATTGACCATAATTGTGACAGTTTATTTCTGGAATTTCAGTTCTAGTCCATTGATCTATCTGTCTATATGTATCCTTATGCCAGTACCACACTGTCTTGATTACTATAGCTTTGGAGTAAGTTGAAATCAAGAACTTTGAGTCTTCTAACTTTGTTCTTCCTTTTCAAGATTATTTCAGCCATTCTGAGTCCTGTGCATTTCCATATGAATTTTAAGATTGGCTTCTCAATTTCTACAAAATGATAGGGATTGTATTGAATCTGTAAGTCAGTCTGAGTAGCATTGCCTTCTTAACAATACTAAGTCTTCTAATCCAATAATATGGGATGTCTTCATTTGTTGCTTTCAACAATTTTTGTAGTTTTCAATGTTCAAGTCTCTCACTTCTTGTATTAAATTTATTTCTAAATATTTTATTCCTTTTGATGCTATTGTAAATGGAGTTGTTTTCTTAATTTCATTTTCAGATTGGTCATTGCTAACAAACAAAAAAAATGGTTTTTGTATATTGACCTTGTACCCTGAAACCTTGCAGAATTCTTTTATTAGTTCTAACAGTTTTTAAACGGATTCCGTAGGATTTTCTGTATACAAGACCATGTCATCTGCCAATAGAAATAGTTTTACTTCTTCCTTTCCAATCTTTTATGCCTTTTATTTCTTTTTCTTGCCTAATTGTCCTGGCTAGAACTTCCAGAGCAACGTTAAATAGAAGTAACAAGGGAGGGCATCCTTGTCTTATTCCTGATCTTAGGGAGAAAACATTGTCTTCCACCATTAAGTATGATCTTAGTTGTGGGTTTTTAGTCGATGCCCTTTATCAGATTTAATTTATCAGATTAAGGAAGTTCCTTTCTATTCCTTTTATTATAACAATGGTGTCAGATTTTGTCCAATGCTTTTTCTGTATCTATTGAGAATAACATGTGGGTTTTGTCTTTCATTCTATTATGATGTATATGTTAATTGATTTTCAGATGATAAACCAACCTTTCATTCCTGGGAGAAATCCTACTTGTTTATAGTGTATAACCATTTTTATATCTTGCTAGATTCAGTTTGCTAGGTTTTTGCCGAGGATTTTTTGCTTTGAGACTTTTTGCTTTGTAAGTGATACTGGCCTATAGTTTCTTTTCTTGTGATGTCTTTGTCTGGTTTCCTCTCTTACTTTTGTTCCTTGCTGTTCCTTTTAAACATATGTTACATGGGATGATTATACTTTTGACTTGTTCATTCATTTATTTTATTTATTTTTCTCTCCTCAAAGACCCAGAACATGATTGTATGTCCTAGCTGTAAGTTGTTCTAGTTCTTCTATGTGAGCCATCACCAACGCATGGCAACTGACAGACAAGTGGTGTGGTTCCGCAACTGGGAAATGACCTGGGCCACCAAAGCAGTGAGAGCATGGAACTTTAACCACTAGGCCATCAGGGCTGGCTCCATTCAGTTATTTTGTTGAATACCTGTTCTGTGCCAGACACTATTTTAGGCACTGGGATCCCTTATAGAAAAGACAAAGTCCTCTGCTTTTGTGAAGCTTATACACTAGTGGGATAAGACACTAAAATGTTAAATAAGCCAAGAAAAAATCGCATAGTAATAAATTACCTCATGCCCACTTTAGATTAGATGTGCAGGGAAAGTTTCTCTGAAGATGTGTCATTTGAGCTGAGATATAAATAAGAAGCCAGCCATAGACGAATATGTGGAATGTGCATTCCAAACAGAGTATACTACCAGTGCAGAGGCTACAAGATAGGAAGAAGCTCTGTGTGTTTGAGGACCAATAAGATGGCCAGTGTTGCTAGGACAAAGTTGGGGAAGAAAGATACAAGATGAGATGGGAGAAACATACAAAGTCCAGATTATGAAGTGCTTTGAAGCTAGGGTAAGAAGATTGTATTTTATTCTTAAAGTACTGAGAAGACCTTGGAAGCTATTAAGCAAGAAAGGAAATGATCTGATTTGAATTTTAAAAGATCGCTAACTGAACCATCCCAGTGGCATAGTAGTTAAGTTCACCAGCTCCACTTTGGTGGCCCAGGATTCACAGGTTCGGACCCTGGGCCTGGACCTACGCACTGCTCATCAAGCCATGCTGTGGCAGCATCCCACATACCAAATAGAGGGAGGTTAGTACAGATGTTACCTCAGTGACAGTCTTCCTCAAGCAAAAAGAGGAAGATTAGCAACAGATGGTAGGTCAGGGCCAATCTTCCTCACACACACACACAAAAATCACTAACTACTAGGTAGAAAGTGGATTAAAGGGGTTGTGTAATAGAAGTAAGGAGGTCAATCGAGGAGGCCATTGTAATATCCCAGATGAGAGAGAATGATGGCTTCAACTAGGACAATGGTAGTATACATGGAGAAAAGTAGACAAATACAGGACGTGTTTTGGAGATAGAGGCAATAAGATTTTCTGGGGCCTACCCGGTGGCACAGCAGCTAAGTTTGCACGTTCTGCTTCTCAGTGGTCCTGGGTTCACTGTCCAGATCCCAGGTGCGGACATGGCACTGCTTGGCACGCCACTGCTGTGGTAGGTGTCCCACGTATAAAGTAGAGGAAGATGGGCATGGATGTTAGCTCAGGGCTAGTCTTCCTCAGCAAAAAGAGGAGGACTGGCAGTAGTTAGCTCAGGGATAATCTTCCTCGGAAAAAAAAAGATTTTCTGCAGGTAGGGGATGAGGGAAAAGGGGTATCAAGGATGACTTTGAGATTTTTGTCGTGTACTGAGTTAGAAAGATTAAGAGAGAAGCAGATTTAGGTAAGGTGGGTCAAATGAAGAGTTATACTCTGTCCATGTTAAGTTTGAGGTGCCTATTGGACATACAAGAGGAATTGTCAGGTAGGAGCTACATTTAGGAGTCTGATATTCCAAGGAGAGGTCAGAGCTGGAAATCAAGATAAAGACTTGAAATTATAAACATATAGGTCTCATCACTCCTTCCCATGCACTTCTCCATCCCTCTGTGCTCTCTTGGGTTCCCCCCAACAGTCTTTCTCAAATTATTTTCTTACAGCTTCATAGGTGCTCCAGACCACAGAGTTTCTCCCCATGTTGTCATTCTCTGGAAACCTTTCTGTTATGGAACTGCCTACACCAAGGCTGAAAATCTTTACCCCTCAACCTTTCAATTGTGCCTTTTCATTTAGATATTAAAATATTCGATTACCCAGGGAAACCAAAAGGGATGAGTAGGTTTGGGGAAGGGGAACTTTGGAAAGAGAGGTGTTTATGAAACTGATTCAGATTTGGATTGGCCCAGAAATCATTGCTAAGTAGTAGGGATGGTGGAGCCTGAAACGAAAGTGGAATGGGGAGTCAGTATTGCATTACTACTCTCCAGCTTGATATTTCCAACTCTTCCAGCTCAAAAGGACTTTTGGTACCTTTTAGGAGGCTTATTATAGTTTAAGAGAGAAAGACGTCACAAAAGAAGGCCAGGAAGGGCCTTCCCAGGGAAATCAACACCTTGCTGAGATCATCACTTTGCAGAGTCCGAGTAAAAGTTTTGTAGATCTAGGACAGTGGTGATGGTTGCACAACAGTGAGAATGCACTTAACGCCACTGAACTTATGTTTAAAAATGGTTAAAATGGTAAATTTTATGTTATGCGTATTTTACCACAATTTAAATGTTTTGCAGCTCTGGAAGACCAATCCTTTTCTTTTTTATTATCTATTATGGAAACTTCTTTTCTGTTATCAAGGGATCTAAGACACCTAGTTGGTAATCAGAAGCTCTTATAGGGAGACTAGAAAGTAGCTGAAGACTCTGAAGTATTTTTACTTCCAAGGATGTAAGTGTAGTTCTGCAGTGGCTGGAAAACTGACCAGGAGACTGTGTCTCTGCCCTGGACTGCACAATGCTATATAAACAGTGTCAAATTCTTGTTGTGGATGGAGGTCTCCTTTTGTCAACATCCTGTAGGCCATCCTTCCATTTGTTGGTACACATCCTTGAGTCTAATTAGAGGATAGATGAATAAGGTGCAGTTTCCTTGGGTTATCCATGGTGGGGAGGCCCCAGCTGTCATGTATAAAATGACCTAAAGGATGGATAGAAGTCAGCCTAGTAATTGGAAGTTCACAGTCACTTCAGCTACACATCTTTTATGATGTGTCTGCCTTTAAATGGCAGACATTATTATTTTTGGATTCTTAGTAGTTTTCTTCTGAGAAGTTAACCTTATAAAGAGGTTCTGAGGGCTCTCTCCTATCTGATCCTTTGCTCTGGGTCCCAGTCTTCCTTTCTGACTTCTTCTCACCAATAAAACCCATTTCTCTATCTTTTCATGCCTGTGTGTGCATATATCTAGCATATGGGAAGGGGATTCGGGAGCACTGGGCTGTTTTTATTTTTTTTTAATTTTTATTTTTTTTTAATTTTTTCTTAAAAGATTTTATTTTTCCTTTTTCTCCCCAAAGGCCCCTGGTACATAGTTGTATAGTTTAGTTGTGGGTCCTTCTAGTTGTGGCATGTGGGATGCTGCCTCAGCGTGGCCTGATGAGGGGTGCCATGTCCGTGCCCAGGATCCGAACTGGCGAAACCCTGGGCCGCCGAAGCTGAGCACACGAACTTAACCACTCAGCCAGGGGCCAGCCCCAGCATTGGTTATTTTAAGTTTAAGGCTAGAATAAGGTTGAAGGATAGTCAACCAAACCCAAACCTGAGTCCACTAATGGCTCAGACTTTACAAAGCACTAACCAGCCTTTCCAAGTGCCACGTCCCGCCAGTCCTTCCTTCTGTCTTGTCTTGACATCTTTGGACCTCCATGGTGTTGTTTTGTCACATTCCTGCATTCAGATTTTGAGGGTCATTGACTTTGCCTTTGTCAGCTGCCATTTTCTGCCCTCTAGCTAACATGACACAGGGTCCATGTTGTGGTTCTGTCTGCTCTGGGCCCTTAGGAAAGGCACCTGACAATATCAGCTTAATTTCTACATTAAAAGATTTTAAGTCTGAAATACTTAAACCAAATCACTCCATTTTCCTTTCTTTATAGCTTAAAGAAAAGAGAGGGGAATCCTTTCATAGTCTTTGAGAGTCACAAAATGTGGGCAGCAAGAAATGAGGGTGGCTCTGCAGAGCGCTGTGTGTGTGAAGGGGCAGTAGAAATGGCAGACAATGTGCAGAGCTTCTCAGCATTCATGCTGAGCTGTGGGCATTGACAGTTCTGGCTCCTGAAGCCTCAGCAGCTATTCAGTATAAGCCAACTCAGTCCCCTTGCCGTGAGTTGGGGGAATCAATCAGCTTTGCTCCTAAAGTTAGATTCTAGGCTGTCTCAGAAGAATTGTAGATAGAGGAAGAGGAGGAAGGATGAATGAGAGAGAAGCTAGAAAAAGATTTGTATTGATGGCAAGAAAAAAATGAAAGCTCTTCATAGGTTTACTTACCCAAGGTAGAGTGCAATGCCTTGACCTGTCAGTTGTTTCACACCCCTGACTACCTTCCAAATTCACACACACACACACACACCCCAGACACACAGAGCAATTCAGAGCTCTGATCTGGAAAATCTTCCCAGTGGGGCATCAATAGTTTGCCTTGTGATGACAGGTTTAGTGGTTTTATATCTCTGCATTCCACTGAGACCACCTACCCAGAGGCTCCACCCTACTGACCTGGTTAGCCAGGGCCTGAGACAAAGCATAAGAGCACAAGGGCAGTGCCAATCTGGGAGTCAGGAGAGCTGAGTTCTGGTTTGGTGAATCGCTCTGACTTGCTCTGTGACTGCATCCATGTTGCTTGCCCTTTCTGTAATTCAGGGTCCCAAATTATATAATGGGCCTGATGGTTCTTGTCTTCTAGAAGTATGAGACAGAGTAAATTATGATATTCAAGTGCTTATGCTTGTTGAGATAAGGTTTGCTAGACTCTCTTATGCAATCCCTTAGAAGACATTTAATCAGATAATAGTCTGAAAAAAAGTAAACCTGCTCACAAAAGAAAAGAGCCTTGAGTCTCTTTAGCTTCTTCCAGACAGACGTCCAAGAAGTTCTTCAGTAGTTTCTGGCCAGCAAACTGGAGTAGGGGGATAGAGGTGATTTATTTTTCTTTCTTCCCGTTTGCCTTTCTGGTTAGATCTCTCTTTGAGTGACGCTGGTTGCGGGGGCAGGGGCGGAGGAGCACAGATTATGCGAGAAAACAATATCCCAGCTGTCAAGTCTACCTATTGGATAATACATTGATCAGCCTGCCCTGTCAGTGGGTTTAAAAAGAAAAAGCAGTCTTTTTATTGTTTTGTATTTATTTGATTTGTTGTTTAAAGGAAGCCATGATATACGAGAGTGAATCAGCCCAGCTGATTCAGTGCCCCCTGATGGTCTGGTCATCCGTGGTCAAGTGCATCAAGAAGGAAACACCTTGGTTTCCCTGTCATCTGCCTGCAGTGCTAGAATACAGAGTGCCCAAGAACTACCATAGGTTTCTTGTCCTTATAAGAGATCCTTGCGTTCTCAGTTGCTGTATCAGTCTCCTATTGTTGCTTTAACAAATTACCACAAACTTAAAACAACACAAGTGTATTTTCTTACATTTCTGGAGGTCAGCAGTCTTATGAGGCTGAAATCAAGGTATCAGCAAGGCTGTGTTCCTTTTGGAGACTCCAGGAGAGAATCTGATTCCTTGTCTTTTCCATCGTCTGGAGCCACCTGCATTCCTTGGCTTGTGGTCCCTTTGTCTGTCTTCCAAGTACATCACTCCAACCTCTGTTTCTGTCATCACATTCCTCTCTAACTCTGATCCTTCTGCCTTCCTAGTACAGGGACCCCTGTGATTAAGTTGGGCCCCAGCCCTCTTTTGTCTTGGGTTTCTAAGGACTTCTCAGGAATAGGAGTTCTAGTCATTGTCAGGGCTGGGAGCCAGGGGGCAGTATATTGATTAGAATCTTTAGAACTTTCCTTAGGATGAGAGGCAGCCTGACATCGCAGGACCTTTGAGCCTCCTGCCTCCATAAAGGTGTTGATGACCATGGAAAGAAATTAAGAGTCTAGGAATAAAGAGAAGAAGGGCCCAGGGTCAGCCCAGTGGCATAGTGGTTAAATACACGCACTGCACTCCAGCAGCCCAAGGTTTGCAGGTTCGGATCCTGGGTGCAGACCTATGTACCACTCATCAAGCCATGCTGTGGTGGCGTCCCACGTATAAAATAGAGGAAGATGGAATGGACATAGATGTTAGCTCAGGGCCGATCTTCCTCAGCAAAAACAGGAGGATTGATGGTGAATGTTAGCTCAGGGCTAATCTTCCTCACAGAAAAAAAGAGGGGCCCAATATGTCTGGATTATAAGAAACTTGGTAAATAAGCATGAAATCAGGCAAATGGGCTGATGCAACAGGAAAACAGCCTCGTTGATACCATTCTCCTCCCCAATTTTGGAATTACTTCACCAAAGCACCACCACACTTTCCATCCTTTAATGCCTTTATTTTTAGTTTGGGGTATTTTCTATTGTTTGAAGGTTGCCTTGCAACCCATTTGCCTGAGGGTTTAAACAATATAGAGTTTCTTTGCTGAGCAGCAACGGTAGCCAAGAGAGACTGAATATAAACTTTTAAGTCTATTTTCTCAGAGTTTGTGCATCAGCAATGGCTTTAAACAGAATAGCTCACGCCCCCTGGCTTGCCTCTCCCTGGGGGAGGGGAGGAGGGTGGCTGGTGGAGAACATTTTGTGTTCTCTTATCTTTCATGCTAGTGGAAGGGGATAAGCACCAGAATAGGAAAACAAAATATCTGGCTATTAATATACCCTAAGTCCTCTAGCACATGGATTGGATTTGTTTATTTGTGAAAGAGAAGGATGCTTCTCTCTGACCGTGGGCTCCCCTGCCAGCTGGAAGGAAACTGGCAGGCATAGTGCTCTCCATAAGGTTAAGGGGATAGAGAAGCAGGGCCTAACTCCTTACTTAAAAGAGAAAACCCTCAGACTTTTCTCAAGAAAAGGTGCTTTTCTGGCCCAACCTTTCTCAAGCCCTAGCAGCATCATTCAGGGAAATTAAGAAAAGAAGAAAGAAAGAGGAAAAAAAGCAGGAGGATTTACCATGAGAGAGCCAAAGAGTGCCCACACCTCCTCAGCAGATATGTGTGTCCATCACCCTCCTTGTGTCCAATCTGGGGAACCAAAGCACTGGAGAACCTTTCCGGAAGAAAGAACACACAGGTTCCTCAGGATGACACTTAATTGGCAACCAGAGGACAAGCAGTGCAAAGAGGAAAGCAACCTGCTGAGCTCAGATTGGGGATGCTGTTCTTTACTATGATCCCTTGGACCCCTAGTGGGTTTGAATGAAGGAGTGCCCCAAAGGAGATAAAGAGTTTTCTAGAGGAGCAGATAGCTAGTTAATGATAAGCCTTCCAGCTGGAAAAAAGCCAGAGAGGAAGAGATTTCTTTTGGAGACAGGAGGGCACACACACCTGTGAGCTGTGCCCCTGCCGTGTCTTGAAGGAGGTTCAGAGCGCCCTTTGACTGCCTGAAGAGGTCTCTGCTTGCCACCCACCAGGGTCAGGCCCTCTCTGGTCCCCAAGAACATTTTGATTAGCCAGGAATCCCAGGCAGACACCGAGTGAGGAGAGCAGCATTGGCAAGGCCTGCCCTCCCCAAGAGCAAACAGGGACAAAGGTCAGTGTACTTATGGCTACCTCTCCCAGCCTGCCTGCCAGCCTGCCAGGCCAGATGCCCCAGGTTGTCCCGGCGTTGCTACATGATGCAGGAATCTGTCATCTCTGTGCCTGCTGGGTCACCCATTACCCCAGATCCAATTCCCTGGCAGGGAAGGTTAGGACACCTGAGCAGAAGTAAAGGTTTTGGCCTTCAGTAGCTTTAGAACAGAGATGCTATCGTGTCTTTACCTGTTCAGTTGGAAGCCAAACGTGTTTGTTACGCATGTTATGACGCTATCGTGGAAGTATGTTTGAGAGGAAAGAAGTTGTAAGCCAGCTGCCCTGCCTGTGTGCAGAAGGGGGCTCTCTGTGTAAACCACAGCTCTTCAGGCACTCTTAGAATTTGAGCAAACTTTCTTTGCGATGATTTCTTATACTACATTTCACTGCCACCCTAGCGCATTTAAATTTGTCTCTGCTCCAGCAGGTCTAAGATCTGTTGGGATTCTCTGTGAGAATAAACAAGTTGGAAGTCACAGAAGTTGCCAAGTATAACCAGGTCTGGCACAGATTTGGCATGAGAGTGAGCAGGAGAAAGAAGCTTTGTTGAGTTATGAAATCATTGAGGCTCTGGCCCACAGCCCTTACTGTTTGGGACTAGAATTAGAAGTGGTATTGTTTGTTTGTTTGTTTGTTTTCCTTCTTTGTACCTGGGAATGGCCTTCAGCCAATAAGATGATGATGATATGGCAGCTAACAGTCATCGAGGTATTAGCCTAAGCACTCTCCTTGAATTACCTCATGTAATCTTCACCTCAAACCCAGTAGGTGGACATGACACGATCCCCATTTGTAGGTGAGGATTGAGGGTCAGAGAAGTTGAGTAATATACTTAAGGTGATCTGCTATATTCATCTGCAGTTGTGACTTGCTAGCACGCTATTCTGAACATAGAGGAGGAAAGAATATGAGAACAAGTATTTCTGAGGGCTGCGGTTGTATACAAGTTTCTTGGAAGCTAGGGCCCTCTTGATTTATATTCCATGGGGCCATCTGAGGAAGTTGTTTAGCTTCTGAGGTGATAGATGAGGGCTGGGTCACTTCTGTTTGCGGAGCGTGGGTTGAAGGGTAAGTCAGGACAACATTTCTTCTCTGGTCCTCATCAGGGACTCCACAGGCTGACTTCTGTGGCTATGTTTATATCATTATTTTTAAGGCACCAGCACAGCAGCTCTAATCTCTCTCTTCCTTTAGCCATCCTCCATATGGAAAGAAGCCAAATGGGAGAATTTCCCCAACCATTTCCCCTCAGTGCAGCTGGTACCAACTTGAAACCTAAGACATATAACACTGCAGCCCAACTGAAGCCTGGCTAAGCCGTTTTTCTTTAGACACAGCAGGAAGCCATTCCGTGCACTAGCATCAAGAACCATCTCAGGCCCAGCGGGGCTCTGCTTCCTTGGTTTGACCCCAAGGGCTCAGCT